>NC_092125.1:64158177-64783177 GCF_043159975.1 Macaca nemestrina | reverse complement strand
GCCTCAGGAAGCTAACAATCATGGCAGAACGCACCTCTTCACAGGGCAGCAGGAGAGAAAATGAGTGCCGAGCAAAAGGAGAAGCCCCTTATAAAACCATCAGATTTCGTGAGAACTCACTATCAAGAGAACAGCATGCGGGGGGAACTGCCCCCATGATTCAATTATCTTCACCTGGTCCCACACTTGACACGTGGGGATTATTACAATTCAAGGTGAGATTTGGGTGGGGACACAGAGCCAAACCATATCAGCCAGGCTGGTCTCAAACTCTTGGCCTCAAGTGATCCACCTGCCTCAGCCTCCCAAAGCGCTGGGATTACAGATGTGAGCCATTATGCCCGGCCAGCAAATTTATTTTTGACAAGACAATTCAATGGGGAAATAAGTAGTCTTTTCAACAAAGGGTTGTGGGACAACTTGATATCTATATCAAAAGTATAAAGTTTGACTCCCTACCTCACACTGTTTACAAAAAGTAACTCAAAATAGATCAAAAACCTAAAAGTAAGTGCAAAAGCTGTCAAACATCTACAAAAAAGCAGAGACATAAATCTTCATCACCTTGAATTAGGTAGTGGTTTTTTAGACATGACACCAGAAGCACAAGTAACTATGAACAACAAAAACAAAATGTATATTAGAATACATCAAAATTTAAAACTTTTGTCCTTCAAAGGATACCATCAAGAAAATACCAAGACAATCCACATAATGGGAGAAAATTCTTGCAAATCTTATGTTTGATAAAGGACTTGTAACTAGAATAAATGAAGAACTCTTACAACTCAATAATAAGACAAATAACTCAATTTAAAAATGGGCGGCCGGGCGCGGTGGCTCAAGCCTGTAATCCCAGCACTTTGGGAGGCCGAGACGGGCGGATCACGAGGTCAGGAGATCGAGACCATCCTGGCTAACACAGTGAAACCCCGTCTCTACTAAAAACACAAAAACTTAGCCGGGCGAGGTGGCAGGCGCCTGTAGTCCCAGCTACTCGGGAGGCTGAGGCAGGAGAATGGCGTGAACCCGGGAGGCGGAGCTTGCAGTGAGCTGAGATCCGGCCACTGCACTCCAGCCTGGGTGACAGAGCGAGACTCCGTCTCAAAAAAGAAAAAAAAAAAAAAAAAAAAAAAAAAGGGCAAAGAATCTGAATAGGCATTTCTCCAAAGAAGACATACAAATGGACAATGAGCACACGAAGATATGCTCAACATCATTGGCCATTAGGGCAATGCAAATCAAAACCAGTATGAGACAGCATAATACCAAAAACAATATGAAACAACCTGGGAAACATTCTGGGAGTTCCTCAAAACGTTAAATATAGAGTTACCATATGACCCAACAATTTCACTCCTATGTATATACCCCAAAGAAATAAAAACGTGTTCACACAAAAACTTGTATATGAATGTTCATAGCATCATTCGTAGCCTCAAAGTGGCTACAAAACCCAAATGTCTATCAGCTGACTAATGGGTAAACAAAATGTCATGTACACATACAATGGAATATTCTTTAGCAATGAAAAGAAATGAAGTACTGACACATGTACATAAAAGGCTCAACATGGATAAGCCTTGAAAACAGTGAACTAAATGAAAGAAACCAGTCACAAATGCATGCATTGTATAATTCTATTTATATGAAATGTCCAGAAAAGGCAAATCAATAGGAACAGAAAGTTGATCAGTGGTTGTCTAGGACTGAGCAGCTGAGGAAAATCGAGGAGTAACTGCTAATGGGTACAGGGTTTTTTTTGAGGGTGATGAAAATGTTCTAAAATGTTGATTGTGGTGATGGTTGCACAACTTTGTGAATATTCTAAAAGCTATTGAATTGTCCACTTTAAATGTGTGAGCTGTAGGGCAATGAACTATGTCTCGATAAAGCTATTATTGAAACAAGCACAGGGCCAGTTACAGTAGCTCACACCTGTTATCCCAGCACTTTGGGAGGCCGAACAGGTGTATTACTTGAGGTCAGGAGTTTGAGACCAGCTTGGCCAACATGGCCAAACCCTGCCTCTACTAAAAACACAAAAATCAGTCGGTCGTGGTGGTGAGTGCCTGTAATCCCAGCTACTTGAGAGGCTGAGGCAGGAGAATCACTTGAACCTGGGAGGCGAGATTGCAGTGAGCCAAGATTGCACAGCTGCACTCTACCCTGGGCGGCAAAGCGAGATTGCATCTCAAAAGAAAAACAAACAACCCCCCCCCCAAAAAAAAAAAACTCCTTATTTTGTAGGTATAGGGTAATATCTGATAATTTGGTTTTCTGACAAAATCCCAGCTGATGTCACTGCGGCTCTAGATACCACATTTTGAGAACCACTGGATTATGACCCTCTAGTGAACGATGGACAGGGAGGGAGGATGAGGTGTGGTGGTCAGAGGTGAGTGGGAAGCAGCCCTAGGTGTGGCTCTAGAACTAATAAGATTAGCAGCAAGAGCAGTAGGATAATTGTCGTCCACCCATCTCTCTCCTCCATTTTCATTTTTTCAGTGAGGCCTCACATTTTTTTTTTTTTTTTTTTTTTTTTTTACAGGCATGTGCTATCACACCCAGTTAAGTTTTGTATTTTTAGTAGAGATGGAGGTTTTGCCATGTTGGCCAGGCTGGTCTAGAACTCCTGACCTCAGGTGATCCTCCCGCCTCGGCCTCCCAAAGTGCTAGAATTCCAGGTGTGAGTCACCGCACCCGGCACCCAAGGAATACTTTTAAAAGATACTTTAGAAGATTATGGTCTGACCTCAAAGTTTAGAGAAAGAAAATGCTACTTTTCCCACAATGACCCATGAAAGCTTTGTTACCCATGACTTTATCTAAAAGTTTTTAGAATACTTTTATTTTTTATCCTGGGTCTCTACTTTTGACTTGCAGGTTGTTCTGCTGTACATGAAGGGTGAGATTAGGGTATCATTGGCAATAAACAGCCTATGCATCACCACTTTCCCTTCTGGGGCCGAGAAAACAGCATGCCCTTTAATTACAACCTTTTCTCAGCTCCTCAGATTTGGCTTCAGAATCCTCAGCATGGCTCTCTAGTCAGCTGGTACCAACCTGGGAGAGTTGACATGGTACATAAAGCTTATTTGCCATCCTGGGATTAGGAGCTCTTGAGGAACCTTTGAGCTCTAATGTGGAATTCAAGTCCACAGGCATTTGTGAAGCAACTATGACCAAGCCCTGTGGCTGATATGTGGGAGAAAACAGAATGAGTCCCGTGATTCCAGATTAAATGAAATAGGACCACACTTTAAATTGCCAAAATTGTAACCTTTTCTAAGGTTTAAGAACCTTGAACCTGGGAATAATGCATAACAGCTACATATCTGCATACAGCAATAACAGATGATTCCCTGATTTCAGAGCCTCTTCCACTCTCATTGGCCATGTATTCTCAAAAGTTTTTCTTTCTTGTCTCCGAGTGCAAATGAGCAAGAATTGACTAGAAAGCCAGAATCCATCATAATCCATCATTATGGTTGGAAACCCTTCTGTTTCCCTCCTTACCTCAGGACTTGGAGAAGCTTAACATGGGAAAATTGTTCAGAACCTCCAACCAATCACTATCATAATGATCCTTTAGAGCGTTCTATTTCATGTGCTGCAGACTTTGGACACTGGTTGTATGATTTTGGTTTTTTTCTCTGCTTTAAGCAGCTGAGTATTCTATATTAAGGCCTAAGCAATCAATATAATAATAGCTACCCTTTGAGTGTTTACTACCTGCTAGACCCTGTGCTAAGAGTCTGATGCATATTATTCCATTTAATCCTCACTACAATGAAGTTAGACAGTTTTGTTTGTGTTTTGTTTTGTTTGAGACAGGGTCTTACTCTGTTGCCCAGGCTGGAGTGCGGTGATGCTATCTCAGCTCACTGCAGCCTCGACCTACTGGGTTCAAGCAGTTATTCTGCCTTAGCTTCCCGAGTAGCTGGGACTACAGGTTCATGCCATCACACTAAGTTAATTTTTTGTATATTTTTAGAGATAGGGTTTTGCCATGTTGCCTAGGCTAGCCTCAAACTCCTGAGCTGAAAGGATCCTCCTGCCCCGGCCTCCCAAAATGCCAAGGTTACAGGTAGGTGTGAGCCACCATGCCTGGCCAGGCAGTTTTATCCATTCATATTTTACAGAAAACTGATGCTCAGAGAGATTACATAACTTGGTCAAGCTGATTGTTAAATAGAATTTTGCAAGCTGCAGTTTGTTAAACCTAACTTGAAATAGGCCATGGTAGGAGTATTTACACTGCAGAAATGGGTAAGCACTCTAAGTCAGAGTTCCCCTTCCCCCGACATCCAATTCACCAGCAAAGTACTGGTTAGCCCGAAAGCACAGTGATGCTACCCTTTTTTGTTGTGATCTTTGTCCTGTATATATGACATTTGAAATTTGAATTGTTTCTAGGGTTTGGCAATTATGAAAAAGCTTCGGTATGATTTACGTCCAGATTTGTATGAACACAAGTTTTCTTTCTCTTTTTTTTTTTTTTTTTTGAGATGGAATCTCGCTCTGTCGCCCAGGCTGGAGTGCAGTGGGCGAGTTCGGCTCACTGCAAGCTCCGGCTCCAGGGTTCACGCCATTCTCCTGCCTCAGCCTCCTGAGTAGCTGGGACTACAGGTGCCCGCCACCATGCCCGGCTAATTTTTTCTATTTTTTAGTAGAGACGGAGTTTCACTGGGTTAGCCAGGATGGTCTCAATCTCCTGACCTCATGATCCGCCCACCTCGGCCTCCCAAAGTGTTGGGATTACAGGCATGAGCCACCTTGCCCGGTCTCTTTTTTTTTTTTTTTTTTTTTGAGACAAGTTCTCACTGTGTCACCCAGGTTGGAGTGCAGTGGTGGGATCTTGGCTCACTACAACCTCTGCCTCCTGAGCTCAAGCGATCCTCCCACCTCAGCCACCCCCTCACCCCATCCCCAGCTAATTTTTTGGTAGTTTTTTAGAGACAGAGTTTCACCATGTTGCCCACTCCTGGGCTCAAGCGATCCACTCGCCTTGGCCTCCCAAAATGCTAGGATTACAGGTATGAGCCATGGCACCTGGCTGTTTTCCAAAGTTTATCATTTTGCATTCCCACCAGCAATGCCTAAGAGTTCCGGTTGTTCCACATCCTTGCCACAACTTAATATTTATTGTCAATTTTTTTTTTTTTTTGAGACAGAATCTCGCTGTCACCTAGGCTGGAGTGCAATGGCACAATCTTGGCTCACTACAACCTCCGCCTCCTGGGTTCAAGGGATCCTCCTGCCTCAGCCTCCCGAGTAGCTGGGATTACAGGTGCCCACCACCACCCCCAGCACTGGTTTTTTTTTTTTGGTAATATATTTTTAGTAGAGACAGGGTTTCCCATGTTGGCCAGGCTGATCTCAAACTCCTGACTTCAAGTGATCCGTCCATCTTGCCCTCTCAAAGTGCTGAGATTATAGGCATGAGCCACCATACCTGGCCTTTGATTTTGTTTTAACCATTCTAATAAATGTGTATGGTATTTAATTGTGTTTAATTTGCATTTTCTAATGATTAATTATGTTGAGAATCTTTTCATGTGCCTAATTGTCATTTAACTAGTTTCTTTGGTGAAGTTCCTGTTCAAATCTTTTGTCCAATTTTTATTGGGTTGTTTCCTTATCATTAAGTTTTGACAGATCTTTATATATTACAGATATAAATCTTTTTACCCAGTCCATAGCTAATCTTTTCATTTTCTTGTCTCATATATATATATATATATATATATATTTTTTTTTTTTTTTTTTTAATGGGGTCTAGCTCTGTCACTTAGGCTAGAGTGCAGTGGTACAATCATAGTTACTGCAACCTCAAACTCCTAGGCTCAAGCAAGCCGCCTGCCTCTGCCTCCTATGTAGCTAGGACTTGTACAGGTACATATCACCAAACTCAACTAATTTTTTTTTTTTTTCTGGATCTACTTGTTTCTATGCAATTGACTAAATTTTTTTTTTTTTTTTTAGATGGAGTCTCACTCTGTTGCCCAGGCTGGAGTGCAGTGGTGCTATCTCGGCTCACTGCAACCTCCACCTCCCAGATTCAAGCAATTCTCCTGCCTCAGCCTCCCGAGTAGCTGGGATTACAGGCGCCCACCACTACACCTGGCTAATTTTTGTATTTTTAATAGAGACAGAGTTTCATCATGTTGGCCAGGCTGGTCTCAAACTGCTGACTTCAGGCGATCTACCTGCCTTGGCCTCTCAAAGTGCTGGGATTATAGGTGTGAGCCACTGCTACCGGCCACAACTGACTAATGTTAAAAAATTATTTTTAGTAGAGACAAGGTCTGGCTATGTTGACTGGGCTGGTCTTAAAATCCCAGCCTCAAGTGATCTTCCTACCTCAGCCTCCTAAAGTGCTGGGATTTTAGGCACGAGCCACCATGCCTAGCCAAAATATTATGTGTTTATTTGATGAATAAAAATTGTATACATTTATCATGTACAACATATTGTTTTGAAACATGTAAACTGTAAAATGGCTAAATTGAACTGATTAACATATGCATTACTTCACATACTTTTTTTATGGTGAGAACACTTAAAATTTACTCTTTTTGCAATTTTCCAGATTTTTTTTTTTTTTTTTTTTTGAGATGGAGTCTGGCTCTGTCGCTCAGGTTGCAGTGCAGTGGTGCCATCTTGGCTCACTCTGTCTCCTGGGTTCAGGCGATTCTCGTGCCTCAGCCTCCCAAGTACCTGAGATTACAGGCACTTGCCACCACAGCTGGTTGATTTTTGTATTTTTAGTAGAAACAGGGTGTGGGCCAGGCTGGTCTCAAACTACTGACCTCAAGTGATCCACCTGTCTTGGCATCTCAAAGTGCTGGGATTACAGGTGCCCACCACCACGCCCAGCTATTTTTTGTATTTTTAGTAGGATGGGGTTTCACCATGTTGACCAGGCTAGTCTCGAACTCCTGACCTCAAGTGATCTGCCCGCCTTGGCCTCCTGAAGTGCTGGGATTACAGGCGTGAGCCACTCTGGCCCCTGCATGTCTTTTTTTTTTTTTTTTTTTTTTTTTGAGACAGAGTCTTGCTCTGTCCCCCAGGCTGGAGTGCAGTGGTGAGATCTTGGCTCATTGCAAGCTCTGCCTCCCGGGTTCACGCCGTTCTCCTGCCTCAGCCTCCTAAGTAGCCGGGACTACAGGCGTCTGCCACCATGCCCGGCTATTTTTTTTGTATTTTTAGTAGAGACGGGGTTTCACCATGTTAGCCAGGATGGTCTCGATCTCCTGACCTCGTGATCCGCCCGCCTCGGCCTCCCAAAGTGCTGGGATTACAGGCATGCCCTGCATGTCTTTTAAAGGCTTGATAGCTCATTTCTTTTCAGTGGTAAAGAATATTTCATCATCTGCATGTACCACAGTTTATTTATCCATTCACCTACGAAAGAACATCTTGTTTGCTTCCATGTCTTGTCAATTCTGGATAAAGCTACTATAAACGACTATGTGTAGGTTTTCGTGTGGATATACATTTTCAACTCATTTATATAAATACCAAGGAGAGTGATTGCTGGATTATATAGTAAAAGCATGCTTAGTTTTGTGATAGTTTTTGTTTGTTTTGTTTTACATTTAGATCTTTATCTGGAATTTCTTTTTATGAAAATATGAGGTACACTTTCCCTCCTAAATGGATAAGCATTTGTCCTGACATCATTTATTGCATCCATTTTTTCCTAGTGGTTGGAAAGCATCATCCACAGACTAAATCATGCAAGGTAACTGTGTGAGCCTGGACAAGTTAGTTAACCTCTCTGTATTCCAGGTTTCTCACCTGGCAAAGGGGTTAACAATAACTGCCTACAGCACTGGTATGAAGGTAACATGAGGCAATGGGCATGGAGACATTTGAAAAAGTAAAAATCCCATATCCCTGAATCATCTGTATATGGGTGAAGGTATCATGACTCTTACTGAGGCTGTGAACACACCTGTTCATCTGAAAAGCCATCCAGGTCCAGCAAAGAATTCTCAAACCATTGGTCACATTTGAAATATAGATGCCAATGATCCATATTTTCAGGGGATTTGAGTGTGGGCTTCAGTAGAAGGGAAGAGGAGGCTAGTGAAGGAGTAAATAGTAGGTAGCCATGGATGAATTATCAGTTTGGGTACCCTGTGGTCATATAGACTTTAAGAGAACATAAATACCACTTGTTTGTGAGCTCCTTGAGGGCAGAGTGCTTGTGTCTAATTTGTCTTAAAAATCACAGAGCCTGACTAGAAAGCTTCCAGTAAAGTTTCAATGAATTAAACTAATTTTCTCCATTAGGACTCACTGGGAAGGGAAGAAAAAGGAAGGCTAGGGAAAAGGGAATCTCTCATCTGGCTTACCCTTGCTTCCAAATAGTTGATACTCTTGTAAGGAATCCAATTTACAGCCAGTTGCTGTCAGGTAAAATTAGTGAAAATGATCCTTTTTCTCAGTAAATTGCAGCTTTCTTTGTATAGTTGTCCTATGCCTTGCTGCAACTTGGCAGCTCAGACCCACCAGTGGGGAACAGTCTGGGAGCCCTGTGGGGTGGCTCTGGAGCTGCTGATGGGAGGCTCAGGAATCAGGGCCTGCTGAAGTCAAGGTTCAGGCCGCTTTCCCTGCAATAGGATCAGCCAGCAGGGAGCAGGCAGGTCTGTGATGTAAGCAGAGAAGGTGGGATTGTGCCCACTGGAGAAGGGGGCTCTTGCCCTACACAGGAGGAGGCTGGATGCCATGGTGCAGAATCCTCTGGGGTCTTGGCTCCTACTTGTCCACCACTAATTAATTTTTAGGTTATAACTGATGTTTTCTTATCCAAGGACATCTGGTATACAAAAGTTCCCCTAGCTTAAAATGTTTAGTATTTCCTGAATAGCTTTCCTCTGTTCCTTAAGAAAGAGGCTTCCTCAGCAGCTGTGCTGCAAAAGACCCCAAATGTATTGCACATCCCAAGAGAGGCCAAATGGGACGTCAAGGGTACAGGGGTCTGTTGTAGGCACTGTCCTCCTCTGGGCTCCTCTGACATTGGCCTGGTGGCTGGGATACTTCAGAGTAAAGGCCTAGTGGGTCACAGGTTTAGGAGGAATTGGGGCTGGTCCCTAGGCCACTATAGGTGCTGGGCAAACATTGCAGAAGGCCTAATGTTTGGAAAGCCAGTGTGGAATTCTCCTTTTTGCAACCTTGTCACTGAATCAATTAGGATTTTTTTATTGGTGAATGGACACTTGGAAGTTTTAATATGCAAAACATAATTTACTTTTATTACTTAAATTACTTAATGTAATTTTAATAGGCAACTTAATTTACCAAGAGCCAGGATTCCAGGTGTTTAACTCCTTGTCTCCAGGGAACACAGCTGTCCCTTTGAGGAAAACCTAATTTCTCTTCGCTGCCTGTGTGACTTTGGGACAAATCTGGGACAACAGTGAATTCTCTATTACTGTTATTACCACCCATGTAAACTAAAAATCAGGGATGAGAAAAATCTTACAGAAAATCCTAGCTGAGGCTTCTAGCTTATAGTACAATGAATAGACCTTAATCATAGAATGCCTTTTAGAAAAACATTTAGGCCCGACTTGGTGGTTCACACCTGTCCTGTAATCCCAGCACTTTGGGAGGCTGAGGCGGGCAGATCTCTTGACCTCGGGAGTTTGAGACCAGCCTGGGCAACAAGGTGAGACCCTGTCTCTACGAAAAATACAAAAATTAGCCGGGTGTGGTGGTGCCCGCCTGTAGTCCTGGCTACTCGGGGGGCTAAAGTGGACGGATCGCTTGAACCCGGAGGTCGAGGCTGCATTGAACTGAGACTGTGCCACTGCACTTCAGCCTGGGTGACAGAGCGAGACCCTGTCTCCAAATAAACAAAATAAAATAAAATAAAATAAAGAAAAATATTCAAAAGGCCCTCAAGGTTTTTTTGTTTGCTTTTTGGTACGGAGTCTCACTCTGTTGCCCAAGCTGGGGTGCAGTGGCACGATCTCGGCTCATTGCAACCTCCACCTCCTGAGCTCAAGCGATCCTCCTGCCTCAGCCTCCCCAGGCATGCACCCACCACACCCGGCTGAATTTTTCTTTTCTTTCTTTTTTTTTTTTTTTGAGATGGACTTTCACTCTTGTTGCCCAGGCTGGAGTGCAATGGTGCAATCTCGGCTCACCACAACCTCTGCCTCCCGGGTTCAAGCAATTCTCCTGCCTCAGCCTCCCGAGTAGCTGGGATTACAGGCATGCTCCACCATGCCCGGCTAATTTTGTATTTTTAGTAGAGACGGGGTTTCTCCACGTTGGTCAGGCTGGTCTTGAACTCTCGACCTCCGGTGATCCGCCCGCCTCGGCCTCCCAATTATTTTTCTTTTTTCTTTTTGTATTATTTATAGAGACGAGGTTTCACCATTTTGCCCAGGCTGGTCTCGAACTTCGGGGCTCAAGCGATTCGCCCGCCTCGGTCCCAAAGTCTGGGATAACAGGCTTGAGCCACGGTGCCCGACCGAAGCCTGAACTCGTGTTTTTGAGTTCAATTATTTTTGCGGAATTGAATTGAACCGAACCGAGTGGAACGGGAGCTTGCAGAGAGCTTCTACGCAAAGCAGTTCCTAAGGTTAATGGAGTGGAAGAAAACAAACAGAACCGCTGTTGGCGTGACCGAGTCGCTGCTGAGTGCCAAACCGGAGCTGCTCGCGCAGACGCAGAGCCAGGCCCGCGAGGGGATGGGACGGTGGGCAGGGGAGGGGCGTTCCCTGGGCCCTGCCCCTCCCTGCCCTGCTTTAGTTCCAGGCATCGCCACTGGGGGCGGCCGCGGCCTCCCCAGCGGCAACGGCCACGAAGCTGCGCGGCCCTGGTTTCCAGCCGGGCCTTTTTCGCGGCCGGGCCCCAGCATGGATACACTTAGAGCTGTGGGCCTGGCAGCCGCTGCGCCCTCGCTTTCTTGACATTCCCTGACTTCTGTGCTCTCTTCCCCAGGCCACCCCAGCAGACATGTTTGCCAAGGCCTTTCGGGTCAAGTCCAACACGGCCATCAAGGGGTCGGACAGGTGAGGGAGGAAAGGGGCCTGCTCTGCCACCAGAACAACCAGACATCTCTTGGGCCCGGCTGGCCCATAGCCCTCGCTATTCTCGGCCGACATCCTCGGGTGGAGGCCGAGGGGTATGCCAGGGAGGGGACCCCAGGAGGCAAGGGTGGGTTGGACACATTTTGAAGTGAGGATGGAGGGTGACCTGGCTGTCTTTTGGATAGTCTAGTGAGTTTAAAATAAAACGTAGTTAAGACAGCGTTTACTGTGTGCGGTCACTATTTAAGGGGTTGTGGAGAATGCAGAAATGAAGGAATACGGGATTCTTGCCCTCCAAAGAGATTAATACCCCTTGGAAGAGATCGGATGGGATACCAAGAATTAAAAGTATAAGAGAAAAAAATGACTAGTGATTACTTCTGGCAGGAGAGACAGCTGGAAACTGAGGTGGGAGGGAATAAGGCACATGTGGTAAGAAATGTATCTGTTCAGACAGGGTCACAAATGGAGACTGTGTTTGAAATTTTGTAACCAATGCTTTATAGTTGTCTGTAGGTCTCATGGCATAGTTATTTAATCATAAACTGACAGATTTGCGAAGCACCTATGAGAAAGGAGTGGGCCCAAGGGCTAGGCATGAAGTCAGGAAGACAGGGCTGTTTCCTGTGTCAGGCTAACTTGGATTGTGCACTGGGCCTGTTTCCCCACCCATAAAATGGAAAGGCATACCCCAGGAATGAGTGAAAATAGATGACAATGGATGAAAAAGAATTTAGGATGTTTCGGAAGAGTGTATGAGACTAGGACATCATAAACCAGGCAATCTTTCTTTTGCCCTTGTGATTTTATAGTGAGCACTTTTGAGTTCTTGATATTTATTAAAAGTCTGTACAGGCAGCATTCACAGTGCTGGTGTGCTTTCTACAGGAGAAAGCTTCGAGCTGATGTGACAACTGCTTTCCCCACCCTTGGAACTGATCAAGTCTCTGAGTTAGTACCTGGAAAGGAGGAACTCAACATTGTGAAGTTGTATGCTTACAAAGGGGATGCAGTGACTGTGTACGTGAGTGGTGGTAACCCCATCCTCTTTGAACTGGAGAAAAATCTGTATCCAACAGGTATGACAACAGGATGAAGATAGCCATTACCATTAGGTAGTTCTTGCCTAACATCTGCTTCTCTCTGTTTCTTCCATTAACCTGTCTTGCATAAAATAAGCAAGCACAAAATCTCCCAATACCATCCCCAAGGATCTTTGTGGACTTAGTGTTCCTAGAATTGAATCTTCCAATTCTAGGACGTAAAAGGTTTTCTCTTATGCAAAACCACTATAGGAGGGGTTAAAAAAGGGCTAGCATAGTAAGTAAGGGTGGTTGCAAAGGGAAGTTCTGAGATGAAGGAACAGTGGCTGAGAAGTTTACAGTGGGTTGACTAGGGATAGAGCAGAGGTCTTGAAAAGCATGGAGTTTCAGGGCATGTCTCCATGAGGCGGAGTCTTGCTCTGTCGCCCAGGCTGGAGTGCAGTGGCGTGATCTCGGCTCACTGCAAGCTCTGCCTCCTGGGTTCACACCATTCTCCTGCCTCAGCTTCCCGAATAGGTGGGACTACAGGCGCCTGTCACCACGCCCGGCTAATTTTTTTGTATTTTTTAGTAGAGACAGGGTTTCACTGTGTTAGCCAGGATGGTCTTGATCTCCTGACCTTGTGATCCACCTGCCTTGGCCTCCCAAAGTGTTGGGATTACAGGCGTGAGCCACCGCACCTGGCCAAAAATATATATATTTTTTAGAGACAAGATCTTACTCTGTCACCCAGGCTGAAGGGCAGTGGTGTGATCGTAGCTAACTGTAACCTCAACCTCCTGTGCTCAAGGGATCCTCCCGTCTCAGCCTCCTGTGTAGCTGGGACTACAGGCATATGCCACCATGTCTGGCTACTTTGAACATTTTTGGTGGAGACAGGGTCTCACTGTGTTGCTCGGGCTGGTCTTGAACTCTTGAGCTCAAGTGATTTTCCTGCCTCAGTCTCCCAAAGTGTTGGGATTACAGGCATGAGCAGGGTGCCCAGCCTAAAAAATGTTTCTTAAAACTGTCTGTAGCAGGATTTTCCTAAAATACTGAAAAGAGATACTGTAATAGGAATGAAGCTGGATTGATAAGCTATGTATCCAGCTGTTTTCATGATGTTCTTTAACCATATGTCTCACAGGGATTTTTTAGGCTTTGAGTGGCTCTCTAGGAATCTTTGCCTTCTCTGTCACAAATCTCAGGGACTCAGTCTCCTTTTCTCTTTTCCATAGCTGCTGACACCTACTTTGTAACTTGGGGCTTTTCATCCTCCAGGGTTGGCTGTAACAGTGCAATGCAATATCCGTAGGCCACTCGTGCCCCTGATCTTACGTCCTTGCTGTACCTGAAGACAACCACAATGCTTTTTGACCTAGGGGTTTTTACTGCTAATCACTATGGAAACAGAGGGGATAAAAATGGTAAACATGGGAAAGTTTCCAAATTTTATACAGCTGGCTTCCTGTTCTTAGGCTACTTGCTTCTGAAGCCATAAATAAAAGCTTCATTGGTTCTCTGCCCTCACTTTTTTGTCCACTGTGGCCATTTTCTGCTGCTGCAATCCAGGTGCCTCCAAATTTCAAGTGACACTCAGTTCCTTAGGTTTTTTCCTTCCTCAAAAATGAAACCTCTCTGGGCATCCCCTTACAACCTTCTCTTTAGCTTTGAATTGAGTTTCTTTCCTCTATTCTAGTTAAAGCGACCATAGTGTTAGGTTTTTCCATTTCTCGAAAAGATTGGCTTTTTGGTAATAGTGTTTTCTGGATGTCTTTTTGTACAGTGTACACGCTGTGGTCCTATCCTGATCTTCTGCCAACCTTTACAACATGGCCTCTGGTACTCGAGAAACTGGTAGGGGGAGCAGGTAATAGGATTTTCCTATATTCTGGCTATTGGCTGAAACCCACTTAGCAAAAGCCAACTGGTGTAATAAACTTACCCATTTCTTGTGTTTGTGTGGTTGAAAAATGGAATTTTTTCTCCTGTTCGTTTTATGTTTCTCACTTGGCTGGTTCCACAAGATCTCTGGGCCTCTCTGGCCCTGTTGTAAGGCTTAAATAAGTGTTGTGAAAGTACTTTGTTAGCCACCGTGTGCTATACCATAAATCAATAAGCTGAATTTAGGAAATTAGCACAAGACAGATCATGTTACAGGCTACTCAAACTTTTTTTTTTTTTTTTTTGAGATGGAATCTCAGGCTGGAGTGCAGTGGCATGATCTCGGCTCACTACAACCTCTGCCTCCCAGGTTCAAGGGATTCTCCTGCCTCAGCCTCCTGAGAAACTGGGATTACAGGAGTGCGCCACCACGCCTGGCTAATTTTTGCATTTTTAGTAGCGACAGGGTTTCACCGTGTTGGCCAGGCTGGTCTCGAACTCCTGACCTCAAGTGATCTGCCCCCACCTTGGCCTCCCAGAGTGCTGGGATTACAGGCGTGAGCCACTGCACCTGGCTAAAAGTACCTCTTTTATGTCAGGAGAATGTTAGGAGCTGAGTCTGGAGAGGAAGTGAAGGTTCCCACTTCTGACTTAGAAACCACCATTTGAATAAAAATAAATATCCTGCTATTGGATGGGCGAAGGGGTCATCAAAGGCGTAAGCTACAGGCATAAGGCACTGCACCCAGCCAGGACACTCAAACTCTGACCTTTAACCCCCTGAGGGGAGAAGGTCTGATACTGAAGTTGCTATTTTTCATTTTTATTATGAATAACATAGTTGATACCTAATAACTATTTTTTCATTGAGTGAGTCAGGAAATGATGAAGTAAAACACAGAGTTAGATGGAGGCCGAATGCAGGTTGTGATGTTTTTGTTTTGTTCGTTGCAGATTTGATGCTGCCTGGACTAGTGATGCCCCCTGCTGGTCTGCCTCAGGTACAGAAGGGCGACCTCTGTGCCATTTCCTTGGTGGGGAACAGGTACTGTGCCAGGCAACTGTGCCTTTGGGGGAAATACTTGTGTAAAAGAGAAGTTGGAGGGGAATAACAGCTTATAAAGCATATGAACAAAAGAGTGAAAGCAAAAATCGGTTTTGGAAGAAGCAGAGTGGGCCAGCAGGGGAATGGCAGCAAACCTATGGGGAGTCCATGCATCTCGGCAGAGTATATTTGCTGTTTGCTGTTGCTGCTCTGTTTTCTTTCAACTTAGCATTTTTATTTTATTTTATTTTATTTTTTTAGATTTACAGAAGAGTTGCAAAGATAGTAGAGTTCTGACATGCTCATTACCCAGCTTCCTCTAATGGTAGCCTCTTACATAACCACAACATAGATTATTACCACCAAGGAATTAACATTGGCAAAGTACTGCTAACTAAACTACAGACTTTATTCATATTTTCTCAGTTTTTTCACTGGTGTCTTCTTTCTCTTCACATATCCAATGTAAAATACCAATTTGCATTTAGTCGTCGTGTCTTCTTAGTCTCCGTCTGTTTGTGACCTTTTTTGTTTTTTCGTTGTCTTTCATCACCCTCATGCTTTTTCCCTATATCCATATCATTATCCTCATCTTTTAATTATTTTTGATAGCTTTATTGAGATACAGTTTATATACAGACAGGATCTCACTCTGTTGCTCAGGCTGGTCTCAGACTGTTGGCTTCAAGTGATACTCCTGACTTGGCCTCCCAAAGAGTTGGGATCATAGGTATGAGCCACTGCGTCTAGCCTCCACTGCTTCTTTTTAAAAATAAGAAGTAATTGTATGAACAACTCTGAAAAATTAAAAGCCCCCCTTACCCCACAATCTTTTTCTCCTGGAAATAACCATTATCATTTTGATGTGTGTCCTTCTTGTTGTTGTTCTACACATATATACATGTGCGTAGAAAAATACCTGGCTTAGGGTGTGTGTGTTTAAAATTCAAACAAAATTATACTGTGTATGTGTTATGTTTTCACTTAATATTGTGTGGACATTTTCTTTTTTTAATTTTCATTTTTAAACTGTTACATCTTAGTATTTAAATGTGGACATTTAAATACTAACTTAATACACATTTAAATTTAACTGTGTGTTAAATAAGAACACACAGATCTGCCAAATCTTTTTACCTGTTGTGTGATGATGGAACAGGCTCCCTCCTGGTGGACATTGAGGTTGCCTCCAATTTGTCTCTATTACAAACGTTATCTTATTGATGCCTCTAGGGACACTGTTGCCAGTATTTTTCCAGAGTAGATACTAAAATGCAGAATTGTTAGGTTGAAGATCATGTGTATTTTCTGTTTTCCTACAAACAAGCTGTATCAGTTTTTACACCTACCTGCAGCATATATGGAGCCTATTTCCCTTTACTTTTACCAATACTGGATATGATGGGTCATCTTCATTTGTGTTATCCTAGTGAGTGAAAAATTACATCTTACTATTTTTTTTTTTTTTATGGAGATGGCCAAGGTGAACTCGTTATTTTGATAGAGTCTCTCTTTGAGAGAGACGGAAAGAGCGATGGTAGGCATGATAGGGGTCAGTGTTCAAAGTTCTTATTTCTGCTACTCATATTCTTCTATTTTCCTTAAATGCTTTGGAACCAAGCACCTAAAAACTTTTGTTTACCTGTAGCAGAAATTACAGTTGAAAAGAATGATGATGTTACCGTTTTTTTCCCCCAATATTCTATCTGAGATAGGAGGAAACTATGTAAATGAATATTTGGCCTGTTCACTTTAGCCTTTAGAGTATATACGGGGGTGGAGCTGTGGATGGTTTGTGGTGGGGGTAATGATATGAGGGGTTGTTAAAAATACAAGTCATGTTCAAGACTGGAGTTCTTAAGCCATTGACCTTTCAGGGGTAGATGAGAAAAACCTTTTAAGAACTGGGAAAGAAGCCAGATTCAGATTTTGTGGCAGGAACTGACCTATTGGTACAGTTAGCAGAGCTGCCAGGTATAAAGTAAGTTCAAGTGTTGGGAACTCTCACTTGGACCCTGGCTACCTTGCCAGGCTTATGTATTATTCCCCCACTATTATCCAGCTAGTCACCCATCCTTACAGGCAATATCTGATTGATCAATGCTTGAGTAACACTGGGCTGACAGATTTGTCATCTGGGCTTTGGAAGTTTCTGTAGTTACTATATATGTGGTTGTTTTTGATATCCTGGAAACATCCAGTTCTTAGATACGTAGTTACACTGAGCAATCCCTCTTATAAAGTCAACTCAGAAGGAACTTCTCTAGTTGGCACCACTGTGTGTCTCTTCCCTCTTCCCTATGGCATCCCTCAGCCTAATTTATCATATATGAATTGCCTCCCCTTTAAACTTCCTTGTGGGATGGCTATGACTTCTTTAAGGTAGAGGAGATAATTTATATTTTTGAAATTAATGAAAGGGAACATTAAATATCCTTCCAAGACCTACCTGGATTTAATTCACAGCAGGAATAAAACAAAGGCAGTGATAAAGTCAACAGAGGAGTTCCTAATACAGAAGTTTAATGTTTGGTCAAGGGATTTTTGAAAGTAATATTTATAGGTAATCTAAAGAAAACTGAGAGTGGACTGAGTTTGGTTCTATGATACAAGACCTTCAAATTGGTAAGGTTGGTATTTTTACCACATGTGTCAGAAGATGATCCTAACATGTGCCCTTCCCATAGGCTTTCCCTGACCCTGGTCTCTGGCTTCCTTCTTCTTAGAGCCCCTGTCGCCATTGCAGTCGCAGCCATGTCCACAGCTGAGATGCTCACTTCAGGCCTGAAGGGAAGGGGCTTCTCTGTGCTCCATACTTACCAAGACCACTTGTGGTGGGTACAGAGTTTCTTCTGTTTTACGGAGAACCGGGGCAGCTGGGTAGAGGATGGGGCCTGAGATTCAGGAGTGAGAGTGTTGGTCCTAGCCATGTCTTTAAGCAAGTTGCTAACCCCAGACTTTCATTTCCTTGCCAAATATAAAGAAAATATTTTTTCCCCTGCTTGGACAAGTAATGAGAGAGAACTTTATTTTCTAAGTGAATTATAAATCTTAGACCCAAAAGAAGGCCTTAGGGATCATCTGCTCTCCTCTCAATACAGTGATACTCACTTTTTTATAGCCCTGGTCAATCTGGCCCTAGCTGCCATGCACATTTTAGGCATCATGTGGCCCCATGATGAGTGCTTCTGAATCCAAATCACGGCAGGGTAGACCTTTAGATACCAGGATTATAACCTGATTACTTTTATGTTATTCAGATTTCACATTCCAGACTACTCCTCCTCATGGAAGTAACGCATTCTGACTGTAAAGGTTGCATTCTTGAGACCCGTACCTGTTCATTTTCTGGTTATTTTCTTTTCATTTTAGCAAAACAGTAAGCAGTGATTTTCTCAAAAAACACATTTAGTGAAGTATTGTGGCCTGTTGATACAAATTCATTCTTATATTTTCTAGCCCAGTCTTGGAATTACTAATTTTTTTTTTTTTTTTGAGATGGAGTCTTGCTCTGCTGCCCAGGCTGGAGTGCAGTGGCTTGATCTCAGCCCACTGCAAGCTCCGCCTCCCAGGTTCATGCCATTCTCCTGCCTCAGCCTCCCGAGTAGCTGGGACCGCAGCCGCCTGCTACCACGCCCGGCCAATTTTTTGTATTTTTAGTAGAGATGGGGTTTCACCGTGTTAGCCAGGATGGTGTCCATCTCCTGACCTCATGATCCACCCGCCTCGGCCTCCCAAAGTGCTGGGATTACAGGCGTGAGCTACTGCACCTAGCCTTTTTTTTTTTTTTGAGATGGAGTCTTGGTCTGCTGCCCAGGCTAGAGTGCAATGGCGCAATCTCAGCTCACTCCAACCTCCGCTTCTCGATTCAAGTGATTCTTCTACCTCAGCCTCCCGAGTAGCTGGGATTACAGGCATGTGCCCACAACAGCCAGCTAATTTTTTTGTTTTTAGCAGGGACAGGGTTTCACCATGTTGGCCAGGCTAGTCTCGAACTCCTAACCTCACGTGATCCGCCCACCTAGGCCTCCCAAAGTGCTGAGATTACAGGCGTGAGCCACGACTCCCGGCCAGAGTTATTAATTTTACAAGTACTGTCTGAGCCCTCCTTTGCTGGAGGTACAACCTCGTTTTAGCCTGTTTTTAGATATTTGAGGGCTGATGACTGATGTTCTCCTAGCACCTGTTGTTTAACTAGCAGTCTGGGCAACAGCAATCAAGGTCAGGTTGTCTAAGTTATTTTAGCAGCAGCTGCTTTGGTTCTCTCCTTGCACCTTGAAAAAAATATTTATGGTATTTAGCTGATCAGAATAGCCTAAACATACCCTTTGGCTTTACTGTGAATAATACTGAGAAGCCTTGCCATAGCTATTAGTCAAAACTTAGTTTGATTTGCATAATGTTGGCTAAGATAAAGCTTTTTACTGCTCTATGTGCTTTGCTATGTGGCATCTCCTTTTTTCCTGTCTTCCTAAGGCTTAGTGGCATAAAACCATGGCAATCTCTGCTTTCCACGTTAGACTGCATTTGATGTAACACAGAAGCCACTGATTTTGCAGGTCCAGGTGTTTGTGTTTCATTACATATGCTGAACCCTGGGTTTGCATTTCACCAAACAGATATTACAGATGCATTTGTGATCTTAATGTTCATATTTAATTCAAATTGGTTTTATTATTAACTCAGATGAAGGGAACATTTTTGGGAGTTTATCTTAAACTCCTTTAATCTCTCTCAGTCTTGGGATGTCTATTAATAGTATTATTCTTTTGGGATAGGGAGGAGACAAGATTTATTCTCCCCATTTCAGAGATGAGGAAACTGAGGCATGGAACTTTTGGGGGCCCGGAATTAAAAGTATGCTTGAGATGAAGGCACAGGCTCTCTGCCCCCTCCTGGCCACTTCTGCCTATTGGCTGTCTGCTGTCTCTGACCTCACTGCTGACTCTTCTCAGCAGGGTTGGAGAGTATTGGGGCTGCTGCTTGATGTTTCTGACATGAGATTTTTCCAGGCGATCTGGAAACAAGTCCTCTCCACCTTCCATTGCTCCTCTGGCCCTGGATTCAGCAGATCTCAGTGAAGAGAAGGGATCTGTCCAGGTGGACTCCACCCTGCAGGGAGACATGAGGCACATGATCCTGGAGGGGGAAGAGGAGAATGGGGAGGCTCACCAGGCATGTGAAGAGAAGTCTCTCTCAGAAGCCCCAGAAGACACCAGCACAGGGGGCCTGAACCAAGACTCCACAGATAGCAAAACGCTTCAAGGTATAACTCTAGGAGGAGAAGAGCCCATGTCCCCACCTCTCAATTTAGGAGCCTGACGAGCTCCACTCCACTGCTGACTAGAATGGCCGTTAAGCTCCCAGGGGAGGAGGGGAAGGTCCTTACTTTCTGTGAGGGTGGCACAGCAGCCCTTTCACATCTTGTTTTTGAGTCCTTTCCACGTAAGTCATGTCTTCCTGGGTGCTAATCTGCCCTGGCATTTGCCTGTTTTCAGCTACAAAGCCCTCCAAGGTTTCTTCTGGCTCAGCTTCTCTGGGTGAACACTCCTAGCTTGGTGGGACTTTGTGGCTTGACTCCTTCTCTGGGGTCAACCCTCTTGAAAGGCTCAGTGCTCAAGAGAGGCTGGGAGCTTTGGTACCTGGGAATAGGTTCCTTTCAGAGCCAAGGGGGCAAAGTAGGGATGAAGCTGGGGGTTGTTTTCTTGTACCAGGTGTTCTGTATCCCTCAGGAAGGATGTGGCTCTTGTCTTTTCCCTGCAGAGCAAATGGATGAGCTGTTACAGCAATGCTTCTTGCATGCCTTGAAGTGCCGAGTCAAAAAGGCTGACCTCCCTTTACTCACCAGCACTTTCCTTGGCAGCCACATGTTCTCCTGCTGGTATGGAAGGCACTGATGTGGGCTGGAGGCCGGGGCCGGGATCTCACGTGTGCTCCTTGGTAGTAGGACAGAATGGGGCCGATGCAGGGACTGGTTGAGAGACATGCTGTGGAAAGAGTGGAGGGGAAGGCTTATCTGACAAATATATTAGTTCCTGGGTTCTAAAAAGTTAATTCTTAGCTTGCTGGGCTGTTAAAACAAAATCTTAAATTTTAGCCAATGAAAGGATATTAAGGACTGGAAAGTTAAAATTCCTGAGATTCTGTAAACACTGCCTCTGCCATGGGGTTTCTGGGCAACCTCACAAATCGGGCAGCGTGTCCTGTGCAGGAAGTGTCCCAGGGCAGCCTCTTTGTCAGGAAGCTTCTTCTGGAACATTCAGCCTCCTCACACTTCTGAAAAGTATGTGGGGGGGCCACATTAGGTTTTATTAGGAAGAAGAATTGGTGTGAACACCCCGTCCCGGCCCACCCCATCCAAAACACAAGTCACCAGGAGAGGTAGTATTGCATGTGGATAGAACCTGGATTTTGAAGACAGAGCCATCCGGGCTCAACTGCTAGGTCTCCAGGGTGTTCGAGCAAGGTGCATTTTAGCTTGTTACTGGGCTTCTCTGGGTCCTAATTTCTAATAATCATGGGATTGCTGTAAAGATTACATAACCTGAAATATAATAAGCATTCAGTAAATACTATCATGTCAGGAGGTTTGCTTATTGATTTTTACCCTGAGATTGAATTTATTTATTTATTTTTTGTTTTGAGACACAGTTTCACTCTGTCACCCGGGCTGGAATGCAGTGGCGTAATCTCAGCTCACTGCAACCCCTGCCTCCCAAGTTCAAGAGATTCTCCTGCCTCAGCCTTCCTGAGTAGCTGGGATTACAGCCACATGCCACCATACCCAGCTAATTTTTGTATTTTTAGTATTGATGGGGTATCACCATGTTGCCCAGGCTGGTCTTGAACTCCTAACCTCAAGTGATCTGCCTGCCTCAGCCTCCCAAAGTGCTGGGATTACAGGCGTGAGCCACTGTTGCCGGCCTGAATTTATTTCTTTTTGAGAATCTGGCTGTGATTTTTTTAAAAGGTGATTCTTAATGTAATGTCTTCCCATTTATATTTGGGCATCTTTAAGCTATCCTGTATAAGTGTGGTGTCTGGGGTGTGTGGAGGGATACTTGGTAATCTGTCCTGACTTTCTTGGGTTGCAGATACAGGGTAAAGGGGGCCCCTTCTCTGTAGGATAAGATCCTGGGGTGGATTCTAGAAGGACTCCTCGAGAATCCACTGCTACTACATGTCATGTTTTGAGAGAAGATGTAAGTTCTGGAGAGAGGAAAAGATCATAGCTTTTATCAGGAAAGTCCCCTCCAAAACTAATTGCTGTAGTGCAGGGGTCAGCACGTTTTTCTGTAAAGGGCCAGATAGTAAATATGAGTATTTTCAGTTTTGCAGATCATACCATCTCTGTTGCAACTACTTGATGCTGCCATTGTAGCACTAATGTGACCATAGACAGTAGATAATTAGTTGGCCAGACCTGACCCCAGGCCATGGCTTGCTGGGCCCCACTCCAGGCCTGGCTGCCCACGGTGTGAGTTTGCTGTTGCAACTTTGGAGGCCACAGAAGGTTGTCTGGTGTGGGAGGAATCTAAGGTTGTATCCAATGCAGTAGCCACTGGCCACATGTCACTATTTTCAGCTTAAATTAATTTAAAGTAAATAAAATTTAAAATTCAGTTCCCTTGGTCACAGTCACACTTCAAGTGCTTACTACCCACATGTGGCTAATGGCTGCCCTGTTAGATAACACAGAGAACATTCCACATCTGTGAAAAGTTCTGTTGAACAGCATTGATTTAGAATGTCCCATAGTCTGTGCCCCTCTCTGATGTCACCCCTGGGCAGACAGTTCTGGCACAGTAGCCTCTCTCTGAAGGTGGGGCAGGAAGGCTGAGGAAAAAGGCCCTCCTCTCAGTGTCAGGCAGGTCCCAGCATGACTGCTCGTTAGCTTAACTTGCCTTTTCCATCTGCCATCAGCCCCGAAGGACGACAACTGGACATAAAGAAGTCAAGCTACAAAAAGGTAAGCAAGGATCTTCTTTGCAGATCCCATGCAGAGAGTTGTGTAGGTGCACATATGACATAAGCCAGATGGACACTGGGGAAGTCCTGTGTACCGGGCTCAGGCTAGAATTAAGCTTTTTGACTCTAAGTATAAGGGGGAAGAAAGAAACTCTCTCTGGGCTGAAGCAGTTGGTGGCACCCACTCTCCTTTCCCCTTTGATCCCTTTATATCTGATTAGAGTTCTGAACGGCCTCACTAATTAGTCTCTAGCAGCTTCTTGCTCCCTGACCCTCAGGTTGGGGGCCTTCCAGTTCCTGGTTGATGAAGGCAGGGGCTGTCTCATATCCCTGCACAGTCCCTGCCTAGCTCACTCTGGCACATCCTGGGTGCTCAGTATGTGTGTGGAATCAATGAAGTCCCCTACCACTGGCCCTCTCTCCCTTAGCTCTCTAAGTTCCTGCAGCAAATGCAGCAGGAGCAGATTATACAGGTGAAGGAGCTGAGCAAAGGGGTGGAGAGCATTGTGGCTGTGGACTGGAAACACCCAAGGTGAGTGCAGGGGGCCTGTCACTGTAGCCCAGCTGGCCCCAGGGCACCTGGGCCACGGACTGGGGATTGCTGAGATGCTAGTATAAAATGTGTTTTTTCTTTCCTTCTGCTGGGTTTTAGGATTACATCTTTCGTCATACCCGAGCCCTCCCCGACCTCCCAGACTATCCAGGAGGGTAGCAGGGAACAGCCCTATCACCCTCCAGATATAAAACCCCTCTACTGTGTCCCAGCCAGCATGACCCTGCTCTTCCAGGAGTCTGGCCACAAGTGAGTTTTTGGAGAGCAGCCCTTCTCTGCCTGCTTGGTGTTCTGGCCTACAGTTCCTCTCAACCTGAGTAGTGCTCTTTTGCAACTGGCAAAACCTGCTCTGCCCCTGTTCCCTTCTCCAAAATCCAGCTTCCAGCCTCCTTCCCTGGGCAAGTTCCTCTGGACTAAATGAACGAGTAGGTCTTAACCTTTTCTGCCTGTAATTATTCTTCACATGGTCATGCTCACTTCAGTCAGGAAAAGGGAAGAAACTAGAGGCCGAAAGCTAAGGAAAGTCCCCTGCTCGGCAGGGAGTGAGTCTGGGCATCTACATTTTGTCTCATGGCACAGCATGAACTAACCCGTGGGTCACTTCTCCTCACCTAGGAAGGGGAGCTTTCTGGAGGGCAGTGAGGTCCGAACGATCATCATTAACTACGCCAAGAAAAATGACTTGGTTGATGCAGACAACAAAAAGTGAGTGCATGAGAAGCACTAGATCTGTCTTATTGGGTTTTTGTCTTTAGCAGACATAGACACATTTGGGGAGGGAGAATAGAAAACCATAGCGTCTTGGAGGTAATTAAGACCAGTGGTTTCCAAACCATGGGCTGTGGACACTCAGAGTTATTGTCTGGGGTGTTCAGATCCATGTATGCTATCAACATTGACTACAGACTAGGTAAATATTCTCTCACAAATACCCATGAATCATCTTTAATTGGCTATTGTGAGGAATAAAATGTAAGCTTACAAAGAATTTACTGAAGTCATAGCATTTGGTATTTATTTTTATTGATATTTGTACATATTTATGGGGTGCATGTGGTATTTTGTTACATGCACAGAATGTATAATAATCAAGACAGGGTATTTGGGGTATCATCACCTCGAGTATTTACCATTTCTATGTGCTGAGAACATTTTAAGTCCTCTCTTCTAGCTATTTTGACATACACAATACATTGTTAACTACAGTCACCTTACTCTGCTCTCAAAGATTAAACTTATTTCTTCTGTCTAACTGTATGTTTGTACCCATTATGGTATTATTTTCTTAAAAGGGGATACAGATGGTAAACTACCAGATGAAGAGAGTTCCATTGATTGTTTTTTACTTTAATGGCCAGGCACTGTGGCTCGTATCTGTAATCCCAACATTTTTGTAGGTCAAGGCAGGAGGATCACGTGAGGCCAGGGGTTTGAGACCCACCTGAGCAGCATGATGAAACTCTGTCTCTACAAAAAATACAAAAATTAGCCGGGCCTGGTAGGGCATGCCTGTAGTCTCAGCCACTTGGGAGGTTGAGGTGGGAGGATTGCTTGAGCCCAAGAGGTTGAGGCTGCAGTCAGCAATGATCTTGCCACTACGCTGTAGCCTGGGTGACGTAGTGAAACCACATCTCAAAAAAAATTTTTTTTTTTTTCACTTTTAGAAAAATCATCATGATAAAAAGTTGAGACATACCAGCTTAATCTAATACCTTCATTTTATTTTATGTTTTATTTTTATTTTTGAGATGGAGTTTTGCTCTTGTTGCCCAGGCTGGAGTGCAATGGTACAATCTCTGCTCACTGCAACCTCTGCCTCCCAGGTTCAAGCGATTCTTCTGCCTCAGCCTCCCAAGTAGCTGGGATTACAGAGATGTGCCACCACGCCCAGCTAACTTTTGTATTTTTAGTAGAGACGGGGTTTCACCATGTTGGCCAGGTTGGTCTCGAACTCCTGACCTCAAGTGATCCACCCGTCGGGCCTCCCAAAGTGCTGGGATTACAGGTATGGTGAGCCACCGTGCCCAGCCTAATTTTTGTATTTTTAGTAGAAACGGGGTTTTACCATGTTGGCCAGGCTGGTCTTGAACTTCTGACCTCAGGTGATCCTCCCTCCTCAGCCTCCCAAAGTGCTGGGATTACAGGTGTGAGCCACTGCACCTGGCCAACACCTTCATTTTAAAGATCCCCACTTCTTTCTTTCTTCCTCACTAGCCAGTTGTGATGCTAAGCTTAGAAAGCTTTGTTCACATGCTTAGTAGCTAAGGCTTCTGATCTTCAAATTTATCCCATCTCACTTTCCCTTCCACCTCCTGCTTTTCCTAGGAAAGCATATGTGTACCTCCCACCCATAAGGTACATTGCCTTTTGGACTGTGGGCCCATAATTGATTCATATCCTGAATGTCTATAAAAGCCGTGTGAGAGATGAATCCTGAGTTAGCCTTCAGGTCAGAAGGGACAAGTCTAGGATTTCTTCATTGCCTCTTCTTTCCCTTTAGTCTTGTGAAATTGGATCCCATCCTATGTGACTGCATCTTAGAGAAAAATGAACAGCATACAGTCATGAAGCTTCCATGGGACAGTCTTCTGACCAGGTAACGGGCATTGCCTCTCCAACTTTTCTATCCCCTCCCCTTAATATCGATCACATTGAACTTTAATACTGTCACTATCTTAGCCTTTGATTTTCTTTCTGTAATTCATACCAAGTCAGTGTACATAAACACAGGCTTGAGGAACTGTGATTTGGGGGATCTTTGGAACAATTTGAGCCAATATGACATAGAAGAACTTGAAAGGAAGAACAAAAAGGAACACTAATTAAAAATAAGAACTTCAGGCAGGCCTAGTGGTGCATGCCTGTAGTCCCAGCACTTTGGGAGGCGAAGGCAGTAGGATTGCTTGGGCCCAGGAGGTGGAGGCTGCATTAAGCCATGTTCCCATCACTGCACCCCAGCCTGGGTGACAAGATGAGACCCTGTCTCAAAAAAAGAACTTACTCTGTTAAAGTGAGGGCATTTAAAAAAATAAAAAATAAGAACTTCAATAAGATGCAGAAGCAAAAGAAGGCTGGGGATAAGTGTCTTAAAGTCTTTAAAGGAAAAATGTTTAATATTCCTTGTTTTCCACGTAACTGAAAATAGTTTATTATTAGGAGTCAGCAAACTACAGCCCATGGGTCAAATCTGGCCTGCCACCTGTTTTTGTAAATAAAGTTTTATTGGAACACAACCATATCCATTTATGTGTTGTCTGTGCGCTGGTTTTGTGCTATAATGGCAGAACTGAGTAGTTGTAAGAGACTAGGTGACCGCCAAAAAACCGAAAATACTTACTGTCTAGCCCTTTATAGAAAAGGTTTATTGATCCTGATATATGTGATAGCAAGAGAAAACTTAGTTAGATAAAAGGTAGAAACTCCTTGTGGTAAAAGTGGTCTATAAAACATGTCAGAAATGTGAAGCAGCACTCGCAGGCAATAGGCTGCGTAAGGCACATTCTTGAGACAGGTAGTAGCCTCCACAAGGCAGACAGGGCAGATTCTCAAAAGGCCAGGTCAGTGGACTGTTTCCAGGGGCTCAAGTCACTGATGTTCCCATGTTTGAATCAGTGGGTGTCAACCTTGGCTGTACTTTAGGGAGCTTTAAAAAATACGTAGCCCTGGTCAGAGATACAGATTTCATTGATCTGGCTGCGGCTCCCTAGGGATTTGAATAATTCTAATATGCAACCAAGGTTGTGAACCTTCAATTTCAGCCTACACCTAACTGCCTGCTGGTAGTGGGGTATGAGGAAATGGTTCCTGTTGGCTTTATCAGTTTGCAACTCATAACTTCTGCTTCAGGTGTTTGGAAAAATTACAGCCTGCCTATCAAGTGACCTTTCCCGGACAAGAGCCCATTGTGAAGAAAGGGAAAATCTGTCCAATTGACATCACCCTAGCACAAAGAGCTTCCAATAAAAAGGTAATTTACAAAGTTCAAGGATGGTGATGTAATGTTCTTGCCAAGTTCTGGTCTCCCTAATGTGATTGGAGGTTTTAGATCGGCCTGAAACACATCAAAGATTTTTTATGAAACGTGTTTATGTGCCTGGGCTGGGCTCTGTATGAAATAGGTAAAGCTGACCCCGCTCAGTCTAGGATTTTGTTTTAGGAAACTTGCTAGAGCCTGGTTCCAAAAGTAAACAAGATTTTATTTTTATTTTTTTCTTAGAACTATGTTATGGGCATTCAGCTCTCACATATTCTTTCACCTCTTAGGCCTTACTCAATGAAAATAACTTGTAAAACACTTGCTGAAGGAACTGAGTGTGTTTAGCTTGGTAACACAAAATTGGAGGGAACCAGTGACATCTCTCCTCAAATATGTGCAGAGCTGTCCCCTGGCAAAGTAGTGCAGTTATTCTATATGCCTTGAAAAGACAGAAATAGGTTATTGGGTGGAAATTCCAAGAAAACAGAGTTGAGTTCAAAATAAAGAACTTTGTAGTAGTGTACAGTTATGAGCATGGGCTTTGGATAGGACTGGGTTCAAATGCAGCCATTGCCTCACTGCCTGACCTTGAATGTGTTACTTCATCTCTTTTTGTCTGAGTTTTACTCTGTGAAAAATGGGGATAATACCTCGCTGGTAAGGCATTTTGAGGATCAAATGAAGCTGAAGCACTTAGAATGTACTTGGCATATAAATACTTGTTTCTCAATAATTGAGAACCAGTAATGATAACCTTTATAATAATTAGTAATAGTCACTATTTATTGAGTTTAATTATGTGCCAGACACCGAACTAAATAATTTTCATATATATAGTTTATTTAAACACTAATTTTCTGTTAATAATGACAAATAGAATTGTCCAAAATTGAAATTGGTGCTTCATAAAATAGTGAATTTTTTTCTGGAGAGTCTGCAAACAAAGATTAGGCACTTGTTGGGGGAGGATGTAGTTGGGGGGTCATGCATCAGGTGGGCAGTTGGAAGAGATACGTCCTCTAACGTCTTACTGATTCTAAGATTTTCTGGGTCTGGAGCCCATTGACAAGCATAAGGTAGTTGGAGCTTTTATAGTCTTTATTGATAGCAGTCATCCCTCACACACCCCTGATAGTAATACACTTTACCATCTGTAGTTATGAATGAAAATTTGTTTTAAAGCAACAAGGAGGAGAACTGTGATATTTTAAAAGCACTAATATTTTTCTTTTTTATCTCAAAGTCACATACTTGTCATTTGTGAAGTTGAGTAACAGAAAAATGCATGTGTTGTTGACTAGATTCTTGATATTAAGGAACTATTGTTTGTTAATTTATTTTTAGATGTGATGATGGTTTTGTTTTTATGTTTAAATGAGTCTTATCTTTTGGAGATACATACTGAAATATTTATAGATGAAATGATCTGATGTCTGGGGAGTTTTGCTTTAAAGTAATAGAGGAGTGGGGAGTAGACAGGGATATAGATGGATCAAAGTTGGCCATGAACTGATAATCGTTGAAACTGGTGATAGGTACATGTGGGTTTATATACTATTCTGCTTTCATTTATGTTTTAAATTCTCCAAATAAAAAAACTTAAAAAAAAAAGGTAGACATTCTATGTGATACAGAGAGTGTCTGTCCCTCTAAATATATAACACATATATTGGATGGGGTAAAGAGAATCAATTTAGAAGCACAAAAATAAGTTATTTGGATTAAAAAATTACTAGGGTTATAGGAAAGGTGAACCATCAGAGAACATGGGCTGAGGAGGCTGCTGAGGCTCCGGAAGACCCTCTGGAGGGAAGGGAATGCAGTCACCACCGTCAGTCTCTGTCCCCACTGTCCCCCCAGGTGACCGTGGTCCGGAACTTGGAGGCCTATGGTCTGGACCCATACTCAGTGGCTGCCATCCTTCAGCAGCGATGCCAGGCTAGCACCACCGTCACTTCTGCCCCTGGGGCCAAGGACAGCCTTCAGGTGCAAATCCAGGGAAACCAGGTCCACCACCTCGGCTGGCTATTGCTTGGTGAGCATCCCCTCTGAAGAGTGGAGGCATTGGTCTAGCTCAGCAAAGACCTTCCTGCCAACTCAACTTGCATAATACACATACACACACACTCTTTCTCTCTCCATTTAGATTTTAGTGGCTAGCAAGAAGATGGAACCAATGTTTGAATCAGATCCTTTGGCTCCTTTGAAATTCAGTGTTTTCTTTTCCACCATTAGAGTAGTTTTCTTCCTGGTTGGTCCCTTTTTATAAAACATTCGGCGAGCACCCAAACTTTTGTGCTAGGTCCATTGTTGGGGTTTTTGCAGGCATCTCTCTTAATCATAATGATGCCGCAGAGCTGTTACCTGTTTTGCAGATGAGGAAACTGAGGCCCAGAGAGGTTCTGTGCCTGGCCCTGAGATGATCTGACTTTTGAGTGATACATCTGGGCACGGAACTTTTTTAGACTACAGAGTCTAAGTTCTTTTTTTTTTTTTTTTTTTTGAGACGGAATCTCGCTCTGTCACCCAGGCTGGAGTGCAGTGGCATAATCTTGGCTCACTGCACTCACTGCAGCCTCTGCCTTCTGGGTTCCAGTGATTCCCCTGCATCAGCCTCTCAAGTAGCTGGGATTATAGGTGCATGCCACCACAGCCAGCTAATTTTTGTATTTTTAGTAGATACGGGGTTTCACCATATTGGCCAGGCCAGTCTTGAACTCTTGACCTCAGGTGATCCACCTGCCTCAGCTTCCCAAAGTGCTGGGATTACAGGCGTGAGCCACCATGCCTGGCTTAAAGCCTAAGTTCTTTCTACTAACTCTGGGTAGCCCAGCCTCCAGTTTGTCCTCACTTCAAACCAGCCTTCACATCTCTGCCTGAGTCAGCTTTCTTAAACAAATATGATCACATCACTCCCTTCTAAAAAACTTTGTATGCCTCTTCAATGCCTTCAGAATTAACTCCTAAGCTCAATAAACAAGACCCTCCCAGCCTGACCCTGGCCTTACCCCAGCCTTCCCTGCAGGCTCTCTCTGGCAGCTCCTACACCCACGTTGCAGGCAGCAGCGGTCCTGGTCTCCTTGCAGTTCCCCAGATTCTCCTTGCATGTTCACCCACATATGCTTCCACCTGGGCTATCCCCTTGCCTAGGATGCCCTCCCACGCCTAAGCCCACCTGACCTCAGAGGCTCACTGGCCCAGCCCAGGGGTCCTGCGAGACCTGTCCCTAAATTAGCATTTTAAACATTGCTAATGTAGCACTTTCCAATTGTGTTTATATTTCTGGTTAATGTCTGCAGCTTGGCTAATTTTTTCTAATGTCTGAACCTCCTGCCAAACTGAGCTGCATGAGCCAGAAGCCTTGCCTTTTTCATCCTCAGGGCCTGCATATAGTAAGTGCTCATTTAGGCAAATGTATTCCATGGCCTATGGCATGTTACTTCTAGACATGTTAACTTCTAGAATTGAGCCCCTTTATGTGAAGAACCCCATAGGAGGTACTGAGAAGAAATGTTATGAGGAAGAGAGAGGAGCACAGACTGAACAGACACATTCTCTCTCGTGAAAGAATTTTAAACGCTTGAAATACACCCAGAAAGTAGCTCTCAGTGTGAAAATTTCAGAAATATACACATCAGCCTTGAGGTGTAGGCGTAAGTGGTCAGTCCCGAAGTTGAGTTTGAGCTGGGTGGAATGGCATTGTGAGACAACGGGGACTGGTGGAGGGCCAGCTGCGGAGCCAGGTCATGCTCCGCTGAGGAGTGTGTGCTTTTTGGATTGTAGAAGAGTATCAGCTCCCTCGAAAACACATCCAAGGTCTAGAAAAGGCCCCCAAACCTGGCAAGAAGAAGTGACAGACTCTTTTGTCTCACGTGGTGGATCCATTGGAAATCCAAGCTCTGGGCTGGTAATTTTTATGAGCATTTTCAGCTTTTGCAAATACAAAATATAATTCTTTACAAAAATAAATTTTTATTCTAATCTAAATATGACTTCCCTCTGTTTCCTCCACTTAGCTAAAATGTTGTACTAATTTTTGAAGTTGGGAGTATTCTAAATGGACAGAAGAGGCCATGGTGGCTGCCTTTCTGCCCACGTGGTTTCAATGATTTCATTCCTTCCCTGCTTTCCAGGCAGGCCAACCCATTCAGAGTTCTGACAGGTGGAGCCTTCCGCTTTTTAAACTCCTACCAAATATCCTACTGCCTAATTAACTTCCTAGCCCCAAAATAGTTCCTTCTCATCTCAAAGGGTTAGTCACCTAGAAAAGAGAACCCAGCTATTCTCTGTCATCAATCAAAGCAACAGAAGAAAGAATTGACCCTAAATTGCAGCAGAATTTAGGCTAGATAGAAATCAGAAACAGTACAGGCATATCAGGACATGGGTTTCTATAGGACAGTGATTCTTCCTCAACTTTAGGACACTGCCATTAACTGGTAAATTTGTGATGTAACTCTAGATGACAGCTTTGTTACAGTGAAGAGTCTTATCCAACACATGCCCTCTTCAGCTCCAACTTCTTAACGTGGAGGTCATGGAAGGGGTCTTTAATAGGTCTTTAGAGGATCCATGAACTCCCTGAAATGGTGCACAGATTTTGTACGATCATTTTCCTGAGAGAGGGACCATGCTCTTGTCAAATTCCCAAAGGGATCACTTGAGGCCAGAAAGGTATAGAACCACTGCGCTGGTCCCTGCTCAGTTTATGGAATCATTTCTCTGACCGGATCTCTGCTTGTACAATAGGAGGGAGAACTGGGCTAAATTCCTTGAGTTCTTGGGTTTTACCATTAAGAGACAGTTGCACTTCAGTTTACTTGTTTCTTTCTCTTCTCGGTTTTTCTCCAATTAAGAAGGCTTAAAAATATCCACAGTATCCACAAATTGCCCATTTGAGGCTTGAAAAGGAAAAAAGGAATGGGTTTGAAAATGTGTGTGTGACGCCTCCTACCGTCTGTTATCAGGCCCGGAATAGGCCTTTATACTCATAAGTAAACTCCTTAATTTCACTAATCCTATCTCTACCGGCATGAGCATATGGAACTAGGAAAGGGATTTCCAGAAATTGAGCCTAAACAGGATCCTGTTAAAGCCTTTGGCCTGCCAGAGTCTGATGGAGGGATTATGATCTGTATAGTAGTAATGAACTATGGTCCTTATGTGAATACAAGTAAAATATAGCACTGTGCAAAGTTCTTTCACAAAGTTAATTTGTTTTGCACGATCTTGGAGAGAGTGGAGGCTAAGAAAGGTCATGTCCTGCCTTGTTGATCTCTGCTGAAGACACAAAGCCAGTAAGTGGTAGGGCTGGGTCTAAAATGAACATCTACCCTTGATTGTGGTTTGACCCACAGTTCTGCCATGACCCAGTGCTGTCCAGACCTGTGCATTGAGTGTTTTTCCAGTAACAGTGACACATTTGCACTGAGTCATCTTCCCTCTCCCCCTGTGAACGGCATAGGGACATGTTCAAAGGCAGAGTAGAGTCAGACTCTGTAACAGGTTCTTTTTCCTATGTGCTAAGTCAGATAATCTGTATCAATGTCAAACATACAACTTTGAATTTATTAACCCATGCCATAACCATATGAGTTTCAGTGAAAAGCAGAAACTGCTTCATTTTTAGACTTTGGCAAAATCATTGAAAGATACGTTTCGTGGAGGTCTAGGTGAACAGAAATGTTACAGATGTGCCCCATTCTTGGGCAATTTTAAGGATGCTTGTTGGATATTCATTCATTCTTTGGGCCCTATTTATTGCATTCTATGTGATCAATACTGGAAGGCAGGCAAGAATTTCTTTGTAATAACTTTAGTGTGGTTATTTCCATGATTACTGAGATGTTCCTTTGATGAAAGTCAGAGAACTCAAGTGAAAGGACTGTTTTGGTCATTTCATCTAGCCCCCTTCCTCCAGGTGAAGTGATCTTAAACTTTTAAAGATCTATTCGTTTCGACCTTATTTTAAAATAATTCTAGATGTAGAAGAATGGTGGCTCAGCTCAGTAGCCTGTCCTGGTGTCAAATCACCCTTAGCTCCAGAAGGCCCTCCTCTTTCCCAAACATCAGCATCTCCGCCTGCAATCAGGCTCCTTGACTCTCCTGCTCCCCGGAGATGGAACAGCTGGTCACCCAGGCAGCGCCCTCTCGCCTACGCATTTGGACAATTTTCTCCAAATTATTTGAACAATAGCCTTCATTCCTCTGCTCACTGGCAAAAGAAAATCTGACTCCACCAGGAAGCATGTGATCATGTCCGTTCTCACCCTCTCTCCCCTACTCCCAATGTAAGATGGTGAAGTTCAAGGGAGACATTTCTAACATGAGTCATTTTTGCAACAGGCTTTTATTACTTTTTTTAGAACCCATATAAGAAAGACATTTAAAAAGAAAATATCCTGGAAACAAACACTTACACGCTGAGCAACACAACCAGAGAAGGCACTACCAGCAGTTACTCCCACCTCTGGGAGGGAAGGGGTACTCGATACTATACTTTTTTCAGAGGTTTAGACCTCAGCATAGGCTGGGTCTAACTGTGCTTTAGTAAAGTCTGAATTGTCCAATAATTTTCTCATTTCATAAACACCCTTATCTCTTTATATATAGCTATATGCCTTTATGTGTATATATACGTGACTTTTTTTTTTTCCTTCTCAAAAATAAAATAGCCATCCCCATAGAGGGAGGTTCTCAGCAGCATTCACAGCGGTTGCAGCAGGAGCCATGCCTTCTATTAATGTTAGAGACATGCAGGACGAAGGAAAATGACTCTCTACCTGCTCCTTTTAATATACAGCAGGGAGAGAGTTTTTAAAGGGAGGGAAGTGATAAGGCTGAGCATGAGATGGCTAACCAGGGTTTTTGTGGTTTACAAAAATCTTAGAGTTGCGAGCTCGTGTTGCCTTTGCAGCTCTGGAGACTATGCACAGTTTATACGACGAGGGGTCAGCATTCCTTCTGGGATCAGGGGCAGTATGGACTCAGCCTGGGTCAGGGAGGGAACTTCTGAAGCTACATGAACAAGCTTGGGCTTGAACCAACCCAAGAGGGACTTGGGAAGGCAGAGGATAGCAAAGAAATGGTTTCTCAGAGGCTGGATTGGAAAACCAGCCCTGCTTTGAAAATTACAAGTCCTTCTCCCTCTGCGTTGGAGTGTCTCTGCAGTCCTGGCTACTTGTTGGAATTGTTTGACTAATTTATTTTAGGATTCAGCCTAAACAAGAAGCCAGTGCAAATGTAGAGTCAGGAATCTGATCCTCCCTGTCAATGTGGTCTGGTATCACTGATTGGAGTCAAAACTCAGGCACCCAGATGGGAGGGAGGTCTGTGACCCTCAACCCATACTGAATGCGGCTCTCCTGGCCTTGTCTCCCACACCACCACCATTGTCCACTTCCTGGCAGAAGGAGCCAGCAGCAGAGCTGCAGGCAAAGTTGCCCTGCTTCTATTTCTCTCTGAAAACAAAAAGGCACTGAGGTCAATGAGGAGGCCAGGCCCACTGGCTCTCTGAGCACAGTGCTGGGGCTGGCCCATGCTTCAAAACAGAAAGGACTCCAAGTTGGCCGAATTGGAGGCTCCCCTCTCTGTAATCAAGGCAACTCCTTGGGCAGCACCTGGAGATCCCAGAGTCCCAGTGGGAGGAGGGAGGCAGTGCTGGAGGCCGATGGGGAACCCAAGCAGCCCAGGCCCTCCTCTGCTCTCTAGCTGGGGAAGGCTGAAGACAGCTTGGACACGTTTCTCTGCATCTCTTTTTGGCTTTCTGTTACTGTCTGATTTCCATACTTAGCAGGAGACTTTTTAAATGGTCAATGGCTGGCTTCCCTTTGGGGAAACACATGAGGATGATGACAACATTAAATTCAAATTTGTAACTTAAAAACAAACAGTTTGTTGGCAAAGATGTGACTAAGTACCACACATACGCAGATATATGCCTTTGGGTTTCCATGTGAAATGTGGGCCAGGGCCAGAGCCAGGGCCAGGGCAGGCTGCAGCTTCTCTGGAGATCTCTGAGGCAGCCTCAGCTTTGGTGCTCCTTACCCCGAGCATCTGGGGCCAGTAGCTTTATAAACTTCCCTTAAGTGTGAACAACAGGCACCTTGGGGCCATGGGAACAGTCCTTTTATAAGCATTATCCTGCTTTCAGGGGCTTAGCTCAGACCTGCAAAAGGAATGTGCTACAACTTTTCACTCATAAATAAAGGTACTGTAGGTGGCAAATAAGAGAACTCAAAGAAGAATCAAAGCCAGAGAAAGAACACACAGCTCTAAAACCTTTCTTCCTTCCTTGGCCGGCTGGTGTGAGGTTCCAGTCTGGTGACAAGAGAGGCAACTATTTGGTTGGTGAAAGGCTTGCAGATCGAGAGAGGACATCGGCTGTTTGTTTCACATGAGTTCTGATCCTTGGCAGAGTCTGTGGTGGGGCACAGCCTGGGGGTGGGCACAGCTGAACCCCCGTGCAAACACTTGTCCATGAAAGAGACTTTTGCCACAGCTGGAACTGCTGGGCAGGCACAAATGCACCTGCCAGAGGTGTCCTGAGAAAAAGTGTCTGTTGCAAAATAATAATTAATAATACAAATAAATCTGAGTGCACCAGGAGGAGAGGAAGCAGGACCGGTTACCCAGGTTTGCCCTGGGATTCTCTTAAGGCCTCCTCCAGTTTCTGCCTAAACTTGTCATACTTCTTTTGCACTTGTTGGATTTTGTCCTGCTCCTCTTTTTCCAGGATTGTTAGGAAGTTCTGAAGTTCAGGGATGGAGAAGGCATCCCACTGTGAGGCGAGAGGGAGATTTGTGGGAAGAAACAAGAGGAGACAGGTTAGAAGTTGACACGACCCAAGGGGCCCTGCTGCCTTCTCCTTTCCCGTTCACATCTGTGATTCACACACAGTTCGCTACTGAACACACTGAATCAGGGAAGCTTGGGCTTTGCATGCCTGTCATAGCAGCAGCAAAATTCCAAATGCTGGCATCTCATGACCAAGAGTTGCCAGCCTGTGAACCATGTTTTTATTCTGAAACTCAATAATCTTAAGTTTCTGTGTAGCAGCTGAGATCTTGACAGTGATGCTGGAACCACCCAGGCTCCCAACATGCAGACCCTCAGAAAGCAGGTGGAGGAGTGGAACGTGGACTCGGGGTTGGGCCTGACTCCACCTCTCCCCAGTGGTGTGACTTCGAGCAAAGCTTCCCACCCTTCTCAGCCTGTTATCTGCTGGGAAATTGGGGTATCTACCTCCCATGACTGGCAGAGCAGATAATGAGAGCCTGATTGGCTTAGGCCTACCCCTAAAGGACCTGGCCTCTGAGGGCAGAAGGCAAGTTGGACTTCTGTCAGGCTGACCCGAGAGCAGAAGTCCTGTGGGGCCAACAATTGAGACTCCTACGCTCTTTGAGCACAAGAGAGTGCTAAGGTTTATCTGGTTTGGTCCTCACTGTGGATAAGTGAGAAACCTGGGTCCACACAGGGAAGGTGGTATAATCACAATCACAGAGCTTATTGCAGCAGAACTGGAGCTGGAACCCAGGTCTCCACACTCCAAAGCACCTGAGCTTTACACAGAGCCAGCAGCATTCAGATACAGTCCGTGGAATACTTTTTCCAAACATATTCTGCACAGATGCCAATAAAGAAAGCAGATGGGAGCAGAGCGGCCCTTGCTGAAATGGGGAGAAGGGACAGAGTCCTAGCTGCCGTAATCCCTAAATCTCCACAGTGACTCCCAAGACTGCTCCTTAAAACTCTAGGCCTCCACTGAACACAGTGTGACAAACACTGAGACTTTCCCCTGTTGGTCATTCTCAGGCCATGGGTGGCACCGGCCTTCTTTTACCCCAGTTTAAGCCACAAGACTGCACACTGGTTAGCTCCCCTTGGGGATGGAGGTCAGTATTCAAGAAAAGGGAGGACAAATGGCTCAAAAACGTCTATACCCAGTGGAGCCCAGAGATGGAGCTCCGTAGGCCTCAGGCCATTTTGAAGCAAAAACAGCCTGTGCCTGAGCACAGAGAGTTTCTTGGTCTCCCTCCTCCCTGAGTTTTCAGAAATAAAGCACGTGAAATCCTTTCTTTCCACAGGCCTTGCCACACACAGGCCCTAACATGCTACCCCAGGGTGCTCAGAGTCCTGGCTGAAACACTGACCCCCAGGGCCATCACCCACCCCTGCTCAATCTCTCAGCAGTCATCTTCCTGCCCCTGCTGCGTGGCTCCCACCTATGTGGGGTAGTTAGGACAATGCCCACCTGCACCCACCCAGGGTGCCCTAAGGGCTGGGTTTGCACAAGGGGTCCAGACCTACCTCCACCTCTCCAGTTTCATTCTCCTTTAGCACAAAGCTGAGGACTTCCGTGTCAGGCCCAGCAAGCAGGCGCAGGTAGAGGGGGCGGTCGGCAATGGAGAGTTTCTGGAAGAGCACTGCAAACCAAGAGAGGGGGCTGGGAGCTCATCCCAGAAAAGAAGGGCGGGGCCCAGGCTTTGGGGAAAGGATTGGAAACGTAGAGGTGGGTTACATACAAACGGAAGTAGACACAGGGGGGCTTTTTAATGAAATGAACATGACAGTCATGAACAGGGCAATAACCTTTTATGTTGGGTGTCTGCTCAGAGTTTAAAGCATGATTCCATTCACATCATCTCCTGAAAGATTAGGAACAGTGGGGCAGATCCCTCCCATTGCACAGATCAGGAAATGGGAGCCTAGGGTGCAGTTTTCCTGAAGTCACATGCAGAGTCAGGGACACAGTGACCTGCCCTGTCAAGCTCGCTGCTCTTTCCTCCCTGCCCAGATTCCACAGATCTGAACACCACATGGGCAGCTGGACCCCTGGTGCTCAGGAGAAGCCCACAGCTCCCACCCAAGGCCGGCAGGAGTTTTAGTGGGTGGGCTTGGACACAGGTAGGAAGGGAATGGTCTGGTTGGGTGCACTCTTTCTCCTACCTTGTCCGTCCTTGTGTATCCGCTTAAAAAGTGCAAACTTCTGGGGATTGTCCACAACCATGAACTTCTTGAGCAGCCCCTGGATGACCTCACTGACGGTGGTGGTGCTGCTGATGTGCAGCTGCTTGATGGCATCTAGGGGCAGGTAGAAGGATGTCCGCTTGTCCGTGGTGGCTGCCAGGTTCACCTCCTTGATGGCATCATAGATGGACTGGGGCCGGATCCCAGCAGGCACCGTCACAGGCCGCCGGAGTTTCAGATGCACTTTGATGAAACCCGTGTAGGTGCCGTCTTCACTCTGCCAGCGGGGGCATGTCATAAGGGGTCAGGGCCGTCCATCTTGCATGATCATATCTGCCACTCGGGACCATTGCCCCAGCACCACCCGCCTGTCTCCTTGAGTTCTTTCCTGCCTCTGCTGACCTGGGAGAGCTGGAGGAAGGAGCAGAGATCCCTTTCCCCATAGTGGGCTGGGAGAAGACCCTCAGGATCCAGCTACCAGAGAGGACCTGTGGGACTGCAGTGGCTTTCCCTCCCAGGAGGCTCAGGCCAGCTCCCCCAAACCTCCCGCAGCCAGTTGCCTTTGGTGGGTCCCCATTGTAAGAGGCGGGTGTGGGGTAGCCACTCTAGTTTGTACCCCTGAACCAGGCAGGAAGCAGGAAGGCTCTATAATGAGGGCTTTGGGGAACGAGCACACTAGATTTCCTCCTGCATCTCTTTACTAAGAAACAGCCTTTAAGACTTAATCCCAGGTCCATTTGTGACTGGATTTTCTGGTGCTCCATCTGGCTGAACCCCGAAGAGCCAGTTGATGACAGCCACCAGCAGGGGGCAGTGTTTTTCTACCTTCTCCCCTCCCTATTGAAGACAGCCTTTCCCAACCGGGTGCTAAGTTGGGTGCCCTCCTCTGTCTGACAGAGTATGTCCCTCTCTCACAGTCAAAGGGGTAGGAAGGGGAGCAGCTAAGTCCCATTGTCCTGGATCCCTGGGGGCCAAGCAATACCGGGCCCTTGGTCATTTGTATCATTTAATCACTTAGTTTACACTGAAGCTCAGAGAAGTTAAAAGAGCTTCCCAAAGTCACAAGCAATAAATGAAAGGGTCAGATCTATTTCCCTAAAGCACATGGAGGCCACTGAGGGCTCTGGCTATCAGCCTTCCAGACCCCTGAGGCCTCTGGAGGCCGGAGGAAAGGAAGGGACCTGCCAGGGAGTAGCCACAGAATTTAGTAGCCACAGAATTTAGAGCGAGGTCTGAGGTGCCAAACCCAAAGCGGGTGGTGGAGCAGGGACCAGGTTGAGGGCAGGTGGGCACTTACCAGCTTCATGCCCAGGCAGTTCTTCTCTCGCGTGTTGTAGCTGTCAATCTTCTGCTTGATCTCCTGCAGTGTGGGTGGGCGCTGTGTCTCCTCCACAGGTTTGCAGACATTCTGGGAGAGACACAGAAGTGGAAGTGGATGAGTAGTGGTTCTCAGCGTGAGAAAGGGAACAACCACGCCCTCCCCAAAGCCTCTCTAACCAAGAAGTGAGCACCAGCCCTGCGGAGTGGAACTAACTGCACGGACTCAGAGTGAGACAATGAGAGGTCAAATCGCAGCTGTGCCAGTGTCTAGCCAGCCCTCCTGGGGAAGTAACTCAGATTTCTCTAAGCCTCAGTCTCCTCCTCTGTGAAATGGGAACAATACCTACTGCACAGGCTTGTCTTGAGATAAGTGTGAAAGTGTCTGGCACTCAGGCACTGACTATGAATCTGGTGAACGAGCAGAGCCACATTTGCTTATGGAGGGCTGCTATGGAAAAGATGCTTCTTTGATGCTATGGGAGATGCAAAGAAATACAAGCCATGGACTGTCTCCTCAAGGAAGTAACAACACAGCTGGAGGGACAGGCATCTACCCGTGGTGCCAGTATATACTGCTGATCGGAAAGACAAGAATTCTCTTAGATCCCAAGGAGCAAGAACATATGGAGACCAGCTCAGGCCCCACATCACTTGCCACAGTGCTTTTCACATAGCAAGAAGTAAATATTTGTCAAATGAATGAGTGAACCGGCAGGGATGAAGGGCTGTAGCTGTCTACCATAACAGAGGAGATAAACCGCTACTGGGCACAGGGACACCTAGAATTTACTTAGCGAGGCCTCCTCTGTGCCAAGTACTTGGCATACATTCTCTCATTTGATTCTCACAAACCAGAAATCTGCAGGATAGTTTATTATCCCATCTTACAGGTGAGACTATTGAGACTAAGAGAAGTTTAGCAACTTGCCTCACACCCTACAGTCAGTATGTACAGAACGAAACAGAAATTCCAAGTCTGTCCCGTTGTGTTCCTCCTGCGAGACCATGTGTTCGTTCTTCTCATACGTTCCCAGATACCCTCCTCCGCCCACTCCCTGGGAAGGATAAGTGAAGAATGAAATTGAGGAGACTGAGGTCAATGGCCCTCACCTTGTAAAGAGAATACAGGGGTGAATTCTGGTGTTGAAACCACTGTCTCTCAGTCAGTTCTCTGGATCTCTCTCAAGTTCACTGTTACCCACCTCCCAATTTTATCTTCACACTGTCCCTGAATGGCTGGGAGTGCAGGAACTGGTTGGTCAGAACCCACCCAGAATTTGCCTGATGTTAGAAGTGTAGCAGACTTGGGGTGGATCAGGATTCTCCTTTGGCAAATGAGGAAACTGAGGCCCAGAGAGGGATGACTCTGACACCATCTGACACTGTCCTGTGGGTGTCTGGGTTTGGCTGGGGAATTTCACAGCTGCCGCGACATCACACCACCACCCCGTGGAACACAACGGGGCACCCGTGACTGAGCTTTGCCCTACCTTCCTCCCTTCAGCAAGCCATGTGGGAGGCACGCCATCCTGAACAACCTGCCATCACTTCCTTCTCCCACTTTCTAATCCCACAGAACCAATACAATGTCAGGCTCTAGCTGCCAAGAGGAGCTGGCATGGCTCCAGCCTCTCACCTCCAACCCCTCAGCACAGCTGGCTGACTTACTTCCTTCCTTCCTTCCTTCCTTCCTTCCTTCCTTCCTTCCTTCCTTCCTTCCTTCCTTCCTTCCTCCCCTCCCCTTTTCTTTGCTTTATTTTTCTTTGCTTTGCTTTCTTTTCTTTCTTTCTTTTCTTTTCTTTTCTCTTCTCTTCTTTTCTCTTCTTTTCGAGATGGAATCTCTCTCTGTCACCCAGGCTGGAATGCAGTGGCACGATCTTGGCTCACTGCAACCTCTGCCTCCCAGGTTCGATTCTCCTGCCTCAGCCTCCCAAGTAGCTGGGATTATAGGTGCATGCCACCATGCCCAGCTAATTTTTGTATTTTTAGTAGAGACGGGGTTTCACTATATTGGCCAGGCTGGTGTCGAACTCCTGACCTCAAGTGATCCACCCGCCTTGCCCTCCCAAAGTGCTGGCATTACAGGTGTGAGCCACCGTGCCCAGCTTCTGACATCCTCTTTCCATCATGGCATCGTTCCCTGGCCTGTCTGCTCCCGCTGTACTCTCCCCAAGGGGTCCTGACCTATTAATAACAGCCTGTGCTGGGTACTTTCACATACCTTCTCTCACATACTACATAGGTCATTCTTATTTCACAGATTACAAAACTGAGGCTCAGTTTAAGAAACATGCCTGTGGTTGGTTCACTGCTAGTAAGAGGCTAAGTAGGAACTGGAATCAAATCCATCTAAGGACCATGTTCTTCTCAATTCACATGTAGCCACCATGGGATGGCATCTTTTGCTGAGGGGGCCGGCCTGCCACGCCCATAATGATCACTGAAACTCCATGCTGCAGGGCTGGGATGAGCAGCTATTAAACCAAAGCCTGTAAGTTCCCTGATCTGTGAAATGTTCATCTAAGATGAGTCTAAGCAGTAGGTCAGGCCCCAGAGGCACCATGTCACCTGTGAAGGTGGGAAAGAAGGACTTCTAACTCGAGTTGAGATGCAGCCACCAGGATGCAGGGCCCAGCCTTCTCCCGCGTGCCTTCCCAGGTCTCTGGAACTGAACACTGATGCTGTTGCACACCACCCAAGGGCAAGCAGCCCTGGCCATCTCCACTTGCCAGAGGTGAGTAGCAAGTAGTGTGAGCCTCACAGACTCTCTTCATTCACTGTCAGTCCATTAACCCGGGACTCTCACAATGAAACCTCTCATTCCTCATCCCTTCCTTTGGGTAGCTCCCAGAGCTCCCTACCCTCAGTCTTTGCCAGCTGAGCACGTGTCTGTGGGACCAGATGTGCCTGACCCTGGCCCTACCCCTATCTCGCCTTCCCTTTGGGAGCTTCCAATTGGAAAGATCCCGTTGTCTGGTTACCATTATACACTCACTCTCTCTCTGATGCATGTAGGCTGTTGCTCCTCAGGAGGTAATAGCTTTCTCATACTTGTCTATAAAAAAGAATTAAGTGATGGAAAGAAAATTGTAGAAGCTCCGGAAAGATCTCCTCTCATAGTTTCCAACCAAGCTAGAGCCATTTCCCTGTAAGAAAAGGCAGCTGTGCTGTGGCTTTCAAAGGCTTGATTTTCAATACAGTGAGAAGCAAAGCTGTCTTAGTCTAGGGTTTCTTCTTCCTATTCCCCTTTTCTTCAGCAGATAGACCCACCTATCTCTCCCTTTCCCACCACAAACGCGGGGAAGTGACGAAAGTGGCCACAGGCACCTCTGCCTTCCAGGGCTGACGCAAAAGACGGCAGCCCAGACCTCACCATTCTGAGGCCTGGCCCTCTGGCTGGTGATGGGGAGCTCTGTCTGGGAGTGCCAGGAGCCCCGTGTGTAGCCAACACTACGAATGTCACAGCCATGGAATGTCAGCACCCAGGTCTGGGATGGCTGCTGCCCACAAAAACATCTGGCAGACAAGATGTGACCCAAGGACCAAATGAATCACCTCCTGAAGTAGGTCAGCCAGCCACAGCCACAAGGGCTCACGGATCCTTTTTCCACCCAAGAGATGGCGTATCATCTAGACCAGTCGTTCTTAAATTTGTCTGCACAGTGCGATCATCTGGGGGATCTTTAGAAACTTAGCTGCCTGGGCTTTATCCCTGGAGATTCTGATTTAATTGGTCTGGGATGCAGTCTGGGCATCATCAGAATTTTAAAAATCTCCCAGTTGATTTTAATTCGCAGCAACATTTGAAAAGAACTGAAATAGACAGACCCCTCACAACAATTCCAGACCTCAAGGGTATTCATCCACCTGCAGAATTAACACTTGGCGCCAAGAAACACACGAACACCCCAAAGGTTTACCTAACAGGCACTATCTGCCATGTGAGCGAGATCGATACTATAGCAATCGTCAGAGGATGAGACAAAGACTCTGATTTCTATTCACCTGCCAGATTCTTAAGCCTTCAAAGTGAAGGATCTGTCCACGGGTACAAAGCGAGAAACCAAGCAGACAGTTTTGTCTCTTGGGGTGGCCCAAGACAGAGACAGAATAGGGAACTCTGTTACGATTTAACAAATATAGACATTGGCATGTGAGGTGTCTCTCTTGGGGGGCTCACACATCTCAGTGCATCTGGCATGGAATTCATCTGCTCCGATTAAGCCGCTGGCATTGGTGGCAGATGGCTGAGCTGTTCCCAATGCACTTGGCATGTCCAGGGCACTGGTGAAAAATAGGTTTGTGCTCACATGTCCTACGCTGTGGAAAAGGGCGATGTCCTCTTTTAGCTCTGGAGGTGATTGGGGAACAGCCAAGTAAAGAGGCTGGGTGCTAGGGGTTCAGAGCGACCCCCCCCACACACCTCTCTGAGTGATTCTCTAATGCTTCCATTTAAATATTCTTAACAAAATAAGGAGGACCATACCCCTGTCGTCTGGGGTCTAACTCAGAGCAGTATTTCCCTAAGCTGTTTTTCTTTATTTTATCACTAAAGCAACAGCACCAAAACCCTACTTCTGCATTCTAATCAATGACATAAGTAATCTTAATTTTGGTGAGTGGGAGTGACCTAATGAGAGGCTCTGAGTGAGTCACATGACTTCTGGTATTCCCAGGTGGGCACGGGGCACCCAGGAATGCTGCAGCAATGAGAGGGGGTTCCCCAGGATGAGGGTGGGCTGAGGAGGACGTGTGTCCCACCCGCGGTGCTGCAGCTATTATATACATTCCTGCCTACTTTTTCTTAACCAAAATCACAAACCTCATTTTTGTTAAAAATTTCACTCTCCCTCTTTTTAAATTTGTCAGTCTTTCCTCCTCCTGGCCCACGATTTGAATCATCTCACGCCTGTCTGCCCATCAGAAGTCGCTTCATTTGTCAAGCCTTTCCTGATCACTCCAGCCCTGAATGATGACGACGATGATGATGATGATGATGACTCACTACAGCTAATATGTACCATGCATTATTCTACTCACTTAGCATGTATTAGCTCATTTCTTCATCAAAGCAAATGTATCACAAAAAAATACTATTATGATGCTCATTTTACCATCAAGGAAAGTGAGCCACAGTGAGGTTAAAGCTAACCTACGTCTAAAGGCAACACTGTACTATTTGGCACTTAAGTGTGCATCTACTTACACACACACACTTACTTTTTTTTTTGAGATGTCTCGCTCTGTCACCCAGGCGAGAGTGCACTGGTGCAATCACAGCTCACTGCAGCCTTGACCTCCTAGGCTCAAGCGATCCTCCTGCCTCAGCCTCCCATGTAGCTGGGACTACAAGCATGCGCCACACTGCTGGCTAATTTTTTTATTTTTTGTAGAAATGAGGTGCCTTGCTATGTTGCCCAGGCTGGTCTCAAACTCCTGGCCTCAAGCAATACTCTCACTTCAGCCTCACAAAGTGGCAGGATTATAGGGGAGAGCCACTGCGCCTGGCTACTTACATTAACCTCCAAGTAGACTCATCCGTCTCAGGTCTTCTTTCCAACTAGACTAAAGCTCTTTAATGACTTACATCATACTTCAATTTGTTCTCTGTGCCTGGTGGCTCTGAGCATGAGGCAAATAGGAAATACTTGCTCAAGAACCTTCCATGATCCACTATTGCCTACAGTGGACAAAAAAGGTCTTAATTTCTCTTAGGAATTACAGTGCAGTGAGCCTTGGATTTCCATTTAGACTGAATTCTGTGAGAGAAGCACCCATGCCTGTCTTGCCCTCTATGGCGTCCCAGATCCCAGTACCAGCTTGACCCATAGTAGAGGTTCAGTACCTGCAGGATGAACACAAGTGTGTGTTTGGCTTCTAACTCCCATGACTAACGACGTGATCTTGAGAAAGTCAGATAATCTCTAAGCCTCAGTTTCTCCGTCTATAAATTTGGGATAAAAATCCCTTATTGTCTCACAGGATTTATATGAAGGTAAAAATCAAATGAGATAATGGGTACAAAAGTGTTTTGAAAATCACCAGACCTATCCAAAGGCATGTATGGTGACTATCATCCCAGGAAAAACAAAGCTCTACCCCTCTGAGCCAATTTCAGTTTTCATTTTCCTTGAGTCCTTCTTCTGACTGGCCACAAGCCCATAGAGTTTTTTCATTCCTTTCTCTGCACCAGTGGTTGGCAAACTTTTTCTGTAAAGGGCCAGGCAGTAAATACATTAGGTTTTGCAGGCCATGCAGTCTGTTGCCACTATTCAACTCTACTATTGTAGCACAAAAGCGGCTGCTGGATGAGTGACTGGGTTCCAGTAAAACTTTATTTACTGGGCATGGTGGCTCACACCTATAATCCCAGCACTTTGAGAGGCCAAGGCAGGATGATTGCTTGAGCCCAGGAGTTCGAGACCAATCGGGCAACATAGTGAGACCTTGTCTCTACAAAAAAATGCAAAAATTAGCTGGGCGTGGTGAAGTGCACCTGTGCACCTGTAGTCCCAGCTACTCAGGAGGCTGAGGTGAGAGAATGACCTGAGCCCCTACTAGGAGTTCAAGGCTGCAGTGAGCCATGATTGTGCCACTGCACTCCAGCCTGGGTGACAGAGCAAGACCCTGTCTCAAAGACAAAACCAACTTTATTTATGGAACCTGGCCATGGGCAGCAGTTGGCTCTACACTGTTGTTTGTGCAGAGTCCCCTGCCTAGAATACTATTAGCCCTAGTTTTGTCTTCTCTGTGTAGTTTCCCAATGCAGTTTCTCCAGTCTATAGCCATCTCTCCATCCTCTCTCTTAATATACCAGATCCCTGGCATTTTGATTCCCACATGGAGAAAGGTAATCACAGTTTTGTCCTGGTCTCTTTCTTTCTCTTTAATCATACTTCCTATGTTTCCTGTGTATTTCCTCACACCACCAGTTAATGGGCCTTTGTAACTTCACTCTCATTTCATGGACACTTTTCACAAGTAGACAAAGGCTTGGGCACTTCCGTGGATTTTGCTTACTTTCCTCCATTCTGCCATGAGGAGGCAACAAAGCTGGCTGGGGTAGGAATGCAGGTAGACGGCTAGGCTCACTCCCTGGTTCTGTGACTCACTCCCAAACACCAGCCCCATGGCCTCAAAGCCTCAGATTCCCATTGCAGCAAAAGTACAAATTACCATCGTCACAGATCTCTGCAGCTGCTGGCTAATGTTAAATCCATACTGCAAAAGCCTATAGAGGTGATTTCAGAGCCTGTATGGCTACAGTTGGCATCTAATTATATGCTGCCTTTTATTGTTTAATAAATAAAATTATTGTTTAATGATTGTTTCACATGTTAATCCCATGTCCCCATTGAGATGCTCTCTGGAGGGAGACAGATATTAGTTTGGTGCCTAAGCTTTTTGGCACCCCGCTTGGCTGAAACCTGGGCCGAACTTTAAGTAGGTGTCAGATAAATACCTGTTGATTGGGTGGCAGGGGAGGGCAAGACAGCCTGGGGAGTCTCAGGCCAGAGCCCACCCCAGACCCTTAGGTCCAGAAGCACCTCACACTCAGCTGCACCCTGAGGGTCTGATGCCAAGAACACACATGAGGCTTTGGACTTTGGCTTTAGCCCTATGGCTCAGCCCTTGGCAGCTGGCTGATGAGAACAAATGCAAGACCATCAAATGACCTGTGACCTCTGGGGAGTTACTTCCCCTCTCAGGGCCCCAGTTTTCTTATCTGTGAAATCATGAAGTGATACTGGAGAAGCTCTAAGGGCCCCTTCGCAGGACTAAGATTTTACACATAAGATAGGGTGTGTTTTTTTTCATCATTGCTTCCTCTTCTATTTCAGAGAATTGGGTGTGGAGATGGGGGCCTCTTGGAGGCTAGCTAGCATGGCTGAATGGCAGCAGGAATAACCAATCTAAAGGAGCACGAAGAACATTTCTAACCATCATGACTTTACTTTTTCACTGCTCACCACTTTTCTCTGTTGTCAGCAAGACTCTATCTTAGCCAAGCCCAAGCCAGTCTACGCATTCTTAACACACAACTCAAGAAAACAAAACAAAAAATACCCCGGAAGCCATTCACCATGAGCCTTTGCCACATTTCCTCTTTCTCAGCTCTTAGCAAATCTGTTAGCAGCAATTCTTTTGCCCTTGGAAGGAAGCCATCTCCAGGCTTAAGTCAGGGAGGAAAGCCTTAGGCCCCTCCTACAGGAAAATGTCTGTCTTCAGCTGCCTTCCAGACCCCAAACACCCGGTGCTTCTGTCGGGCCTGCCCTAGATGGGAACCTCTGCAGGCAAGGGGCAGACACCCATCTATCTGGGCTGGATTTGGAATACCCTGCTCAATGTCCAAACCACATTCAAAGGTGAGGTCAGGAGTTCAAGACCAGTCTGGGCAACATAATGAAACCCTGCCTCTTCTAATAAATAAATAAATAAATAAATAAATAAATAAATAAATAAATAAGCAAGCAGGGCATGGTGGCATGCGCCTATAATCCCAGCTACTCGGGAGGCTGAGGCAGGAGAATCACTCAAACCTGGGAGGCAGAGGTTGCAGTGAGCCAAGATCGTGCCATTGCACTCCAGCCTGGGTGACAGAGCAAGACTCTGTCTCAAAAAAAAAAAAGTTGTTGGTCCCTCTGTGATGGTCTCAACCAAATGAGAAAGAGGAATCCTTATGGGGCCTCGCTGCACGGCTCCCTCCCAGGTCTTCAAAGGCCTGTGTTCTGAAATGGACTCCACGGACCCACCCACGGCAATGAAAGGGTTGATTTCCACAGGTCCCTCTATGGCACTGTCCATTGTCCCAAAAATAAAAGGGTTGGGAACTCCTTAACTGTGTTCTCTAATAGGTTATTTGCAGCAGAGCATGTGGAATTTGAGCAGCTCTGGTAGGATGTATTAACAGAGCAGAGGGAAAAAAGAGGTGGGGAGTGGAGGTTGAGAATGGAAAGAGACTCATGTCCCCAAAGACAAAAACGTAGAGCAGATGGTCAATGTCAACAGTCTGCCAGTAGTAACTGAATGAACTGCCTATGGGTGAGGATCGTGAAAGGCACCTTGGGAGATGATGCAGATGGGGTTTGACCCTGTCCTTGGGGGTCTGCAGGTGACCTGAGAAGGGAAGACAGAGGTGCATGCGCTGTGGCACACCAGAGCAAGTACAGTGCGATCTGGGACAAAAAGCCTCAGGCAGCCCAGATCAGGCCACTCCAGCAGACTCCCCCCATTGCCAGCATGCCCCAGAGCCTGGGCACAGGGTCCCCTGCTCTTTGAGGTGACCATCTCAGTCTCTGCACAGCTCAGCTAGAGTGGGTCAGCAGCTCAGCTAGAGTGGGTCACACCAGGGAACAGTAGCTCCCTTACAGGGACCTAGGTTCAAGCCCGGCAGGGCCTCATTATAATGTTAAAAATCGCCAGTAGCCAGGCACTGCCCTGAAGGGTTCAAGGTCCTGATCTCATTGAATCCCTTAAATAACAAGAAAGATGCTGTTACTCTTCACCATTAGGCCGTGCTGCCTTGCATGCTGGGCCACAAGTGGCCTGTGCTGGCCATGCCCTTGGTCTTCTGTAAACTTGATCAAGTTCACCTCACTAAGACTCAGATTTCTATTTTGTTTTTTTAAGAGATGGGGCTCTCACTATATTGCCCAGGCTGGTCTCAAACTCCTGGCCTCAAGTGATCCTCCTGCTTTGACCTCCCAAAGTGCTGGAATTACAGGCGTGAGCCACTGTGCTTGGCTACTCATATTAACCTCCAAGTAGACCATCCATCTCGGGTCTTCTTCCCAACTAGACTAAAGCTCTTTGATGACTTACATCCACTGCTACTTCTTCTCTATGCCTGGTGGCTCTGAGCATGAGGCAAATAGGAAATACTTGCTCAAGAACCTTCAATGGTTCTTGAGGTCTTAATTTCTCCTAGGAATTACGGTGCAGTGAGCCTTGGATTTCCATTTAGACTGAGTTCTGTGAGAGAAACACCCATGCCTGTCTTGCTCTCTATGGCGTCCCAGATCCTAGTGCTAGCTTGACATATAGCAGAGCTTCAGTAAATACCTGCAGGATGAACACGAGAGTGTGTTTGGCTTCTGACTCCTATTACTAGCTATGTGATCTTGAGAAAGTCAGAAAATCTCTATGCCTCAGTTTCTTCATCTATAAATTTGGGATAAAAATCCTTTATTGCCTCACAGGATTGATGTGAAGGTAAAAATCAAGCAATCCTCCCACCTTGGCTTCCAAAAGTGCTGGGATTACAGGCATGAGCCACCACACCTAGCCTGATTTCTTTGTGAAATGCAGTTTATACATTTGTTGTGAAGATGAAATGAGATCTCAGGCCTGAATGTGCTTAGCACAATGTAAGGACACAGTAAGCACTCCATAAATGTTAGGTAGCATGTCATCATCCAAATCATCATCATCACCATCATCATCATCATTATCATCATCATCTTCAGTAGTCATTTGTCCAAATTTGTCCATTATCATCTTCAGTAGTCATTTGACCGAAGCTTGGTCAGTGGGGACCCAATATGGGACCTTGATCCCTGACAGACCCTTCAGCCAAGGCCACATTATGACTTTCATGGGTCCTAAGAACTTTTGTCTTTGGGGCCAAGGGCCCCTTCCTCCATTAAAAAAAAAAAAAAAAAAAACCACTGAAAATTTTAATCTATGATTGCATTGGTATAAAGACAAATACATCAATATCCTATATTAAAACTTTCCTCAACCTAAATGTTCATTTTTTTCTCACGATTTTAAAGAAATTAAAACATTTTTGTGCACCTCTAAAGTCAAGTGCACCTCTGGCACTCTGCCTGCTGTGCCTCATGGAGAAGTTGACCATGCTTTCCAGCTGTTCAGTCCCAGGTAGGGCGACTGTCCCAGTGTGTTGAGGCTGAGAGTTTTCTTGGGATACAGGGCTCTCAGTGCTAAAACCAGGACAGTCCTGGGCAACTAGTGCATTTGGTTACCCTAGCCCCAGGTCTAGACAGACTCCCTTCCTCCCTGCTGCATCCCAGGGGCACCATGTGCTCTTCTGTTCTCTGTAACGTTGTGCCCATGTACTCGATTCTGGAGGTTTTTCTGATATCCACAGCCACTCCAAGGCCAGGCTGTGGCCTAGGACACAACTGTGTGGGCTGTCTCGGAAGAAGCTCCCTCAAGGCAGGGTCTTTGGCTTGTTCACGGAGGCGGCTCCCAGAACAGTGTCAGGCACACAATAGGGGTTCATTAAACGTTTGCTTCATGTATTGGAGAAAATACAAAGAAGCAGTAACACGCATGCACCCCAAACCCCAAAATAAATGTAATTGAAAGGTTCCAGAATTTTATAAAGGTCTTATAGTATTTCTGGTCCATGGACCCATTTACTTCTGTGACTATTGAACACCAGATGAGAATTCTGCCCTCTGCCTCTGGGAATAGATGACCCAAATCCTTTCCATTTCTGTTCTCCCCTGCTCCAGATCTTCATGAAGCCCCCTTTTCAGCTCAGATGTCTAAAGTTTGAACCAGACAGAATAGGGCAACACTCAATCTTCTGAGATGGCCACAGGAATTTTCCCTTGGGACATCTTCCTATGCCCTCAAGAGTTTCTAGAAAGTCTTTCTTTGGGTGTTTTCCTCCTTGGATTTCCGGCTAGGTCCCTGTCCACTTGCCCAGCCTCACCTAGGTCAGCCTCCTTTCAATCTCCCTGAGCCCTTCATCTAACCATTCAGCCTGAGAAGTCCTTCTCTACATCTGACAGAACTGGCCTCCTGCTCCTGGAACTGACAGTGTCTTTTGGGATACCCACTGTTATCTAGAATTAGTGGATTTTCCAACAACATCAGCATATGCCCAATTATTCCAGCATTGCTTGGACACTGTACGTTAGTGTTAGTGGTACAAGCCTGTGTCCCTCATTAGACTATGAGCACACCACAGTCAGTGACTGTACCTTTTCCATCTTTGTATTCCCAGACCACCCTGAACCAGAGTACTGCAGAGTGAATTAAGGATGGATGGTGGGTAGGTCAGTGAGTGGGTCCCAATACCCCATCCCAGGCCAACTCTCTCCTAAGCTCTCTCAGTTCTTTCAGGCCAAGTTAGAGAGTATTCCTTTGCAAATGATATATGTCATAAGGGATTGATATGCAGAATATATAAATAACTACCACAATACAACAACAACAACAACAAAAAACCTCATTAAAAAATAGACAATGGACGTGAACAGACATTTCTCCAAAGAAGATCTATACATGATCCACAAGCACATGAAAAAAATGTTCAATATCACTAATCATTAGGGAAACGCAAACCAAAACCACAGTGTGATACCATTTCATACATATCAGGATGCTTGTTAATAAAAACAATAAACAACAAAATAACAAGCATTGGCATGGATGTGGGGAAACTGCAGCCCTGTGCATTGCTGGTGGGATTGTAAAATAATGCAGTCACTGTGGAAAATGGTACGGTGATCCTCAAAAATTAAACAGAATTACCATGTGAGCCAGCAATTACACCTCTGGGTGTACACCCAGAAGATGTGAGAGCAAGGACTCAAATATCAGAAAACCAGTATTTGAACACCCAGGTTCGCAGCAGCATGATTCACAATAGCCAAAAAGGTGGAAGCATCCCAAGTATCCACTGATGATGAAACCCAAGTATCCACTGATGGATGAATAAACAAAAAATGTGTTGTATCCGTACAATGGAATCTCATTCAGCCTTGAAAGGGAAGGAAGTTCTGACACATGCTATCACATGGATGAACCTTGAAAACATTAAGCTAAGTGAAATAAGCCCTCCAAGACCAGCCTCTTTTCCTAGGACTAGGCCACTCTCCTGGGGTGCAGAATGAACATGAAAAATGACCTGGACACCCCAGCCCAGCTCAAAGGAGCTGCTGCAGGCGTAGCGGGCATGCCTGCTCAAAACCTCTCAGGAGACGGCCCAGAAAGGTCAAGGGCACAGAAGCCTGTGCTCAGAGATCAGGAAGGGGCCTCAAGATGAACTGGTCCACCTACCCATATTCTAGAGCAAACTGAGTCATGAGGAGTGAAAAAGATAAAAATATGTGACCCTAAAATATATTACTTTGACATAATTTGAGATGGCTGCCACAGGGCCGGCAGACTGAGGTGGCCCTGCAAAGCTATCTTTTGTGGGGGATATTTGCATCTGTAGAGAATCTCCTTTAATGCAGCCAAACCTTCTTCCCTTGTCCAGATCTAGGAGAGATTAATGGAGTCTGACATCTTTAAAGATCTGAAAGAAACATTTACCATGTCTTCTCTCTGAGGGTTGCTACCTGTGAGGTTTCATCTACATAACAAGACCACCTTGGCTAGCCAAGCCTCCTCTTCTTCCCCTCCAAAACCTGTGTTGCCACTAAAACCTGATTACCAAGCATAACCTATTTGGGGCCATGCTCTGAGCCCACAGTCTTTCTGAAACCTCAGGATGTGTGTGAGCTTCTGTACCCCACTGGGGGTTGGGTCTTCATTCTTTTTTTTTTTTTTTTTTTTTTTTTTTTTGAGACAGAGTCTCGCTCTGTCGCCCAGGCTGGAGTGCAGTGGCCGGATCTCAGCTCACTGCAAGCTCCGCCTCCCGGGTTTACGCCATTCTCCTGCCTCAGCCTCCCGAGTAGCCGGGACTACAGGCGCCCGCCACCTCGCCTGGCTAGTTTTTTATATTTTTTAGTAGAGACGGGGTTTCACCAGGTTAGCCAGGATGGTCTCGATCTCCTGACCTCGTGATCCGCCCGTCTCGGAAGGCTCCCGCAAATACACATTAAATAAATTTGTGTGCCTTTTTGCTTGCTCATCAATTTGCCTCATGCCAGTGATTTTCAGCAAACCTTCAGAGGGCCAAGGGGAAGCTCTGCCTTGGCCCCTACAGGAGGTTCAGGTAGTGGGGACTTCCCAGCCTTCTCCAGATGTTCTCCCACTACCCTGTCATGGCAAGGTCAAGGTGAGGTCAAAATCTGGCTTTCCAGCCTCATATGCGTCTAGAGAGATGGATGTGGCACACTCTTGGTGCTCCAGAGCTAGGAGCTACATACTGACTCACTGTCGGAGCTATCCATCTCCACCTCCAGATTGCATCCTTGCCCTCACATAGTGGACTTCCCTGCACAGTAATGCTTTAAACAAAGGGTTCCTCAGCTTTATGTAGAGTTCCAGATGCTCTGAGAACCACAGAGTGAAACTCAGTAGAATCTCTAGTCCTTGAGAGGAGTGGCTTTAGGAGTCCAGTTCATAGGTTCTGCCTGCAGGCTGCACACGGTCCGGGTGACTATGGGAGCTTTCTCCACCTCCATGTGCCGGTTCCAGCTCCAGCTGGAGCTCCCTGAAGGACAGGGCATTCAGCCCCATAAATGATTCAGATCATTCAGAGGTGGTGTGTGGGAGCCGAGTGGTCTCCGGAGGTGAGTCAGTACCCAGCACCCTGCATACCCACACTGCCCATGCTTGCTAGGCGGGGAGGGGCAGCTTGAGACTTGCGCCAGCAGCCAGGACACCAGCCTGCGCTGCCCACTGGGGAAGTGCAGCCCTTCCTGGCTTCCCTCCGCCTGCAGCTTTGAGGGCTGGGTGCCTCTTCACCAGCCCACACGAGTCCTCACATACTGCCTGCCCTGTTAACCCCACCCCAGGCTGGCAGTCTCGACACCCAGGTGCTCAGGGATTAATATGTGATACTAAAATGTGTCCACGTAGTTATTAACTAGCTCCAAGTCTTTTAATGTTTGTATCCCCTCACTGTGCCACAAAGGCCCAGGGGCAGGGACATTTGATCTCCTCTGTCCCCTAAATGGCCTGGCAAAGGGTCCTATCTTCGGTGACTCCAAGATGGTACTGCTGTCATGAGGCTGCATTTGTGGGCATGCTTTGGCCTTGCCGCTGGGCTTCAACTACTTGGAGAATTCTGGAAAGAGCTACAGCTTAGTGGTTAGGAGCTCTGGCATTAGACTATTTGGGTCCAACTTCTGGATCTGCCACTTACTATTATGTGACCCTGGGCACATTATTTGACCCCTTCCCGTGCTTCAGTTTCCTCTTAAGTGGCAACAGTAATGTACCTACCTAGTATAGTAGTTGTGAGGATTAAATTGAGTGTTTACCTGTAAAGTACCTAGGACAGTACCCGACACATATCAAGGCCCAGTCACCAGTCATTACTATTGCACATTCCAGCCATTTCCCAGCAGCCCCTTGCGCCCGCCCTTGTCTGTGAACACAGCCTTACACTTCCACCCACCCTAGTCATGAGCCCTACCTCCGGCAACTGTGTTTCTCAAAATGGCCTTTATTATCCCCAACCCCAGAGTTCGCCATGAGTTCTCACAATCAGATGTTTATCACTTACTTTCCGCTGGCAGGGCAGGTCTTCCCGTCTTACAGACGGAGAAAGTGAAGCCTAGAGTGGTGGTTCCCCGAGGTCACACAGAGCGAAGGCTGGGCCTGGGTTCTCAGGCCCAGGGACAGGCTCCCTTGAGGTACAGGGCCCCAGCACAGCCTGCTCCTGCCCACTCCATCCACTGACTGTGGGTGCCCAGACCAACGGCACTGCCAAACCAGGATCTTTCACCCACTCAATATTAAATTGGGAGAGTAAAATAAACAAAAGATTTCCTGGTTTCTTCCTCCCCAACCTGCCATTCCCCAAGGCTGAAAGATAGGCAGAGGGAATGTGTCAGAGCAGGCTCCCCTACCTCCTCCCATAGGCCCCTCTGCCCAACCCCCTCGGAGGCCCCACTTGAGGAAGACCCACGCCGACTCTCCTGCCAACAGGTGCCAGGGCTTGGTTGCTTAGTGACCCACCCTGCCTACCCCCATCCTCCAGGGCAAACAGCTGAACAATCACAGCTGGGGTGGAGGGGGCTGCTCTAGGTATGAAAAGTTGTTCTTGCATTTTCTGCTCACTCAGTGGGATTTTTCATTTCTTGCTATCTGGAAAAATCCATTTATTCCACATCCAGAATTTTAGCAAGCTTCCCTTTAAAATAGTCCTGAGATCAACTTTCACAAACCTTGCCCTAAAGTACTTGCTCATGTTCCCTGGGAAAGAAGCTCCAAACCCACTCCTCCTCTGTCAAACCCACATTAAGCACCTACCATGTGCCAGGGGACACAGTGATGAACAAGCTGTGGTCCCTGGTCCAGAAAATTATAGCCTATTGAAAGGAGAGATAGGAGAGAAAGAGAGGCCAGGTGTTTGGGGAGCACAGAGAAGGGGGCATCCAAGTTACAACTGGAAATGCTCTCTAACACCCCGGATTCACCAGCTGCCACATTCTCCTCCTGAACCCACGCCTTCCCAGCCAAGTGTGAGCATTGGCATTATAGGTGCCAAGTGCCTCTTCACTGTGCTCCGGCCAATGGAGGAGACAGGTGGAACTTCAGTTCTGGGGCGAGAAGACCTGCCTCTTGCTCCCCATGCAAAGTGAGCGCCCTGCAGACCAAGTTCCTGCATGTCATCCACAGCAAAGTCGGGGGAACAGTTGACCACCACTCACCACATCGGGGAGAGCCTAGAGATGAGGAGGATAATGAGGGGTTCATGAATTGGAGGCTGATGAGATGATCATGATAATAAAGTACAGTAATCCAGATTTCCCAAGACTAGAACAGGAAAAAAAATGGCCTGAATTTCAGCATTCAGGAAATTGACTGAATGAGAAAAACAGCTTCCTATGGCAGGACATCAGAGCTTGAGAGGGGTGACTGGAGCTTATTTGGAGCCTTTCAAAGCTGGACTCTCCCTCAGCTGTGTGTGTGGTGGGACGAGCATGTGCTTTGGAGCTGGACAAGTGTGGGGGCTGGCAACCTTGCCCCTGGCTTACCCCCTTTCACATGTTACCTCATAGAATGTGTCAACCCTTTGGCTTGATGGCAGCAGAATTTCTGCCAGCGACATCTGTCAGGCATGAACACTCTGCTGCCTCCCTCCCTGCTTTTCTTGCCTAGGATAGTAAACTAACTTAGCCTAGGATAGTAAACTAACTTAGCCTAGGATGGTAAACTAACTTAGCCTAGGATGGTAAACTAACTTAGCCTAGGATGGTAAACTAACTTAGGATGGTGGTAATGAACACACCTTCCTTCCCCTGCCTGTCATGGGTTACGTGCAGTCCTGCATGGGGACAGAGGAATAGCTGTGATAACCCCTAACCATCTCCTCCAGCTCCGGGAGATTCTGCTTTTCAGAGGTGAGGTGAATCCTCTCCATCCTCCTCAGTGGTGGTGCAGCTCTGTCACTGTGTCTGCTGGCAGCCTGTCCCTAGCCCCTCGTGGGCAATTCCTGTTCAAACCCTTTGATTCTAGGAGTCAGCCCCTCCATCCTCCCTGTCTCAGGAGCTGCCGCTATGTCATGATAAAAGCCATGTGGCTGCAAGGCAGATGCTGAGAGCATCTTCCACTAGGATATCTCCGTGGTCAGGGCCCCCATCCAAACACTTCATGGATGGGGAAATGGAGTAGCTCGGGTCTGTTACACAACATGGCTGGGGGCCCTAAGGCCTTCAAGTGCAGAGACCCCATCTCATCCATCTTTATGTCCCCCACCTGTGGTGCTCAGTGCTATAGGAAAGTTAAAAAAACACATCATTCTGACTGAGGCCGTGTGCTGCAGAGTTTGGATGCTGTATTAAAGAGGAAGAGCCAAGTATGGGCTTCACTCTGGAAGCAAAGGGAGCCTGGGAAGACTTTGGGATATGGGAAAAATAAGCCCCTGGCAGTTGTAGGCAGGATACACAGAGGAGAAAACAAAGGATTGAAACTGCAGAGTAACTGACTTACTGGAGCATCTCAGTGAGAGGCCATGAGCACCCAACACAGGGTGGGGTAGGGAGGGAGAGGGGAGGTCTGACCCCTGCAGCACTGTGGGGACAGATGGGGTGAATAGAAGAAGTGAAGGCTCCTGAGGTATTGAAGGTGGGGGACTAGGAGGGTGGGGCAGAGACAGAGAAATAAATCAGTTATCTCTGATTTATGAGTTGGTTCTGAACACAATAAATTTTAGGTATCAGAGACCTCCAGGAAGCTGTAGAAAATGCCATTCTAGAGCTAGGAAGAGAGGTAGGGTGAGGGATGTAGGCTAGAGGTGACCAGCTAAAGCTGGGCTGCTGTTGGAAAAGAGAGGAGATGAGGCCCCAGGACAGAAGCCTTCTGTGAACAGAAGCCACAGACTCAGCGATTCAAGCCTGAAGCCGTCTGTCACTGCAGCTCTTTTCTCCCTCCTGGCCCTGAAATCAAGTGCTCTGGATTTGTGGCACTTTATCTCATCCTCTTGTCTCTGAAGAATATGCCAGGCTAGGTCTGGATCCCCACCCCATACTCTTTGAGGTAGACTGAACCATGAAGAAGAAGAAACCAAGGACCTGCAGGACAGGTCTGGGTTCCCCCCCCCCAGGCAGCTCCCAAAGCCAGAAGGTACATAGGTGTGGGTTACCTGGCAAGTTAAGAGCAGAAGAGAAGAGAATCCAGGTCCCCAAGCTAGGACCCCTTCAAGCTCCTAGGCTAGGAGTTGGATCCAGAGCCGGATCTGACAATGTGCAATAAGACCCGGGATTCAGGGTTTGATACTGGCATAAAATCTTTCTTCTTTTCTCCCTAAACTGCTTGGGTGGGTGGATATTTTGTGCCCTAAACTGTAACTGAAATTGCTTTATAGGGAAAAGCTGATTCTGGATAAACGTCTAAACTTGTGAAGACAGAAGGAGGGCAGGAGGGGAGGAAGGAGGGCAGGAGGGGAGGAACCAGAACAGAGAGTGAGGGATGGCCTGGACTAAGCGGCGTGTGAACGAGGATGTCTTGGGTGAGTTTCAGGTGGTCCTGGAGGGGGTCTTCTCTCTGACTCCTCCCTAGGGGAAGTCCTTATGGTTTAGAGAACTTGGGAACCAATATCTAGAATCTCTACCAGGCCCATGAGAAACTAGTAAAAAGGGTCTGTTCCCATGCAAAGAGGCAAGGGACTCTCAGTTATCAGGGAAGATAAGGACACCCACATGACAAGGGTGCTTGCTGAGAAGGGTAGGATGAAGTACCTGAGTCTGATGATTGAAGTGACTTCGCCATAACCTCTTAGTGGCTGGAGCTGGATGGGAAGGCAGGACTTCATTTATAGTTAGTGCTGTGTGTCTTCCCTTACATCATGTGCCATCAAGATCTCAAAGGGCTGTCACCCAAACAGCCTTGAAATAAGAGTTCAGCATGTGATGAGACTAGCAGAGAAAGCTCTGAGCAGGACCCAGGAGGCCTGACTCCTTGGATCTGTCTCTACTGAGCTGTGTGACTAGGGGCAAATCCTCTTCCCTCTCTAGACTTCAGTTTCCAGCCTAGGAACCTCTTAGGAATCTGTGACACGTTCTCATCTTGCATTCCAGTTGGGGTAAGCAGTCAATTACCAACTATTTCCTAAACAGGTGGTTCCTAGATTGCAGTATATATGAGAATCACCTGGGAAAAGTGTTAGAAAAGCAGAGTCCAGGGTCCCATCTCCAAAGATTCAGGAGCCAGTAGCTCTGGAGTAGGGCCCCTGAAACTCCATTCTCAAAGAGTAATTGTGGTGCAGGTGGTTGAGGCCAACTTGGCGCAACACTGAAGGTTTCAGATGCTACAGAGAAACCAGAAAAGTGCTGAGTGAGGAAAAGCACCCATCCTCAAAGGGTTTCTAGTTTAGATGGGGGAGACAGGACCCAATCTCAAGAACAGAATATCCTCAGTGACAGATGAGAGAGAGGTACAAGGTCAGAGAAACAGAGGTCATGTCCTTTACTAAGCAGGTATGAGCAGAGCTTCCCAGGTGCCTGGAACAGAAACGGTGGCAGGAGGCATGCATGGCAGAGACAGCTAAATGCTCACCACAACCTGCTTCCTTTTCTGCCAGGGCTCACAGCTGTACTTCACTTCCCAACCTCCCCTGTGGATAGGTGTGGCCACGTGACTGAGTTCCAGCCAATGGCCTGTGGGTGCAAGAAACAACCGCCATTTGTGGGTCTGGCCCACAAGCTTCCCATGTGTTATCCTGATCCCCACCTGCCAATCTAACTTTAAGTAAAGGAAGAAATAAACCTCTGATTATATTCAATGACTGAAAAGCAGGGGTTGTTTCAAGTTAGTCCAACCCGATTGTACAAGATGCAAGAGAGAAGATGCATCAACCCAAGCAGTATTTGGTCAATACTGGCTTTTTTTTTTTTTTTTTTTTTGAGACAGAATCTCATTCTGTCCCCCAGGCTGGAGTGCAGTGGCATGATCTCGGCTCACTGCAAGCTCCACCTCCTGGGTTCATGCCATTCTCCTGCCTCACCCTCCTGAGTAGCTGGGACTATAGGCACCCGCCACCACGCCCGGCTTATTTTTGCTATTTTTTAGTAGAGACGGGGTTTCACCATGTTAGCCAGGATGGTCTTGATCTCCTGACCTTGTAATCCGCCCACCTTGACTTCCCAAAGTGCTGGGATTACAGGCGTGAGCCAACACGCCCGGCCAATACTGGCTTTTGTAACCAAGTACTTGGTGGTGTTGGACCTGAAGGAGATGCCAGTTCTGATCTTATAGGGCTGACGATGCTGGGAAGGGCCAGAGGAGGCAGCGGGCAGTGAATCCCACCAGTGTGGAGTTTGGGCAGTATCTCTAAATGAGGCTACCTGGGGGCTGTGCCAGTCTGAAATCTCTTTTGGGACTAGTCTTGAGCCATGTAAGCCTTTGAGCTAGCACACAAAAAACAGTCAAATGGGCCACTGGTTCCAAAGATTCTTGGAATAAAGATGAATAAATTTTTATTGCTCAAATTTGGAGCTAACTTATTTTTAGTATTCTTTCTTTTCTCTCACGCCAAGGTGGTGAGGGGTAGGTGCCATGCCTGAGGTCTGAGTGTGCCTTCTGCTAGCAGAGAGATGGGGACCTCCCCAACTGTCCCAGGGCTGTGGGGTTGGCTAGTGTCCCTAGAGTACCACAAGGACCCTGTCCAGGGAGGAGCTGACTGGCCAGGCAGGAGGAGGTGGAAAAATTACAGGCAGGGAACAGGGAGTAGTGTAGGATCTGACCTCCAGGACCCTCTTCCTCTTGCATCTTCCTTGAAGAAAAATAAATCAATGGTGTCACTGTAGACCCAAGAAAGCCTAGGTGGATGGAGGCGTGGAAGTGTGTTTTCTATGTACTTAAGTATAATATTGAACTATAGGCCGGGTGCAGGGGCTCACGCCTGTAATCCCAGCACTTTGGGAGGCCAAGGCAGGGGGATCACCTGAGGTCAGGAGTTCGAGACCAGCCTGGCCAACGTGGTGAAACCCTGTCTCTACTAAAAAAACACAAAAATTAGCTGGGTGTGGTCATGGGTGCCTGTAATCTCAGCTACTCAGGAGGCTGAGGCAGGAGAATTGCTTGAACCTGGGAGGCAGAGGTTGCAGTGAGCCGAGATTGCGTCATTGCACTCCAGCCTGGGCAACAAGAGCAAAACTCCATCTTAAAAAAAAAAAAAAAAAAAAGGAAAGAAAAACTATATATTTAACTGTAGATATAGTCAACGTTCTGTTCTTTGTATCCACAGAGAAAAACACACATGAGGAGGAGTCTCCAATGGGAACATAGATGTTTATCTATTAACGTATTTCAGTTGTAGGATAGACACCTAGAATAATTTTAAATCACTAAAGTTGTAAGATTACAGGGACCACTTGCTAGTGTCAAGTGTAGGGTCAGTGTCCCCTTAGCTGGCGTGCCTTAAGGAATGGAGGGATGGGAAAGACCTTTCAAGACCTGACCCAGCCTGAAGTTGAGTGTTCCATTTTGTAGAAGGTTCTGAGAGGACAAGGCCTATATCCTGGGTCACCTGCTGAGTAGGAAAAGACCAAGAAGAAGAGCACTTGACAAGGAGTCCTGGAGGGGTGTTAGTCCTGGCTCTACCCAAACAGATGTGTGGCCTGGTGACATCCTTCCACCTCTCTGGGCCTCAGTTTCTCCATCTGTAAAGTGAAGTGCTCTGACATTCCGCAAGCAGCAAGCTGTATTGTCCTCAGAGCACTCACCCCAATGCTCTGGGCCACGCCAGAGTCCTGGGGTCCCAGAGCCTGTTTAACATGCAGAGAGAGCTCAGAACACTCGTGTTCCTGCTCAGATATCAAAACCCTAAATGGCCACCACCTGTAGGCATTTGGGAACTTGATGGGAATGGAAGCTGGCCCCACTTCCAGGGTTAGATCCCTGAGAGGAAAAAAATGAACAAATATCAGGGATGGACAGAGGGCCTGGCCTGACTTCACAGTCACCAGTCCTACAAATCACCAAACCCTGTCTTTCGTGGGACTAAGGAAGAAAATTCTCTAGGCTGGGAGACAAAAGAGGTAAGTTCTAACCTTGGGTCCATCAAAACCTTGTCCTGTGACCTGATAAGTCCCCCTACCCATCTAGGCAACACCTTAGATTGAGGTAACTATGATGGTCTTACTGAGACCATCTACGTCTGCCCTGCCTGAGCCCATAGGCTGGCTCTCCCCCAGGCCCCATTTGTGATATGCATGACTCAGAGAAACCAGATCTAATTGTGCCTGGTCAAGTGGGAAAGTACCAGGAGAGTACTGCCTCAGCCTCCTAAAACTGTGGTGTGACTCAAAACCAAGTCCCCGGCCCCTCTGAAAGGAGGCATGTGGCCCCAGGAAACTGCCATTTTCTGAAAGGAGAGACCAAGCTAGGGCCCAGGGCCTGGTGCCGCCATCTCCCTTGCTGTCTCCTGACATTTAGGCACCCCCTCCCTATGAAATGGGGAGACCTTCCCTACCCCTCCAACCTCTTCCCTAAGGGCATTGGAGAGGAGTCTCGGGAACTCCTGGGACTGACTAGTGACGACTCTCGGGTGGTGGCATCACACAGCAGCGAGGCTTCCCTGAAGCTCTGTTCCAGCCAGGCACAGACTGAGCAGCCACACAGGTTGTTCTGACAAGGCAATTTATAGAAGCAAGCTCAGCCCTTCCCAAATGAGGGCCTCAGTCTCTCAATGACCGGGAAACACATCAACTCCTTTCCTTGGAGACAGGAAAAAGAAATTATCTTAGGAGCTCAGATGTGATCTCTCTTTGGGTAAGAAAAAAAGCACTGTAAGGGGTCAGAACGGGGTCGGAATATGGCAGAGCTCTTTAAAACCCTTTCCAGAAGTGATCCAAGGGAGAAAAGAGAGTGGAAAAGTGTTATTGAAGGTAAAAAGGCACCTAGAAGAATGAAAGACTGAAACCTTTGGAGGACGCTTCCCCAGCTCAGTCAGCCTCACTCTCCTCAGTCCACCCCTGCATTTGCTCACCCAGCCCTGCCCCTCCCTGGAGTGTTCTGTGCTGAAGGCCAGCCTGGTGCTGAGGAACACTGTCTCTGACCTGAATATCCAGTCAAGATGCTTCCTGTAAGGATAAGAGGGGCCATGCCCACCACCCTGAAGCATTTATCCCCGATCACCCTGTCTGGGGTTCAGTAAAGGGAGTTTCTTAGAAGGGATTCCTGTCTTCTGAGGGCTTACAGACTCCAGCAAAATGACACAGGAAGATATACAGAGGCCTCAAGATATGAGGTGGATTCAAGACACAAAGTACAGGAAGTGTTTCTGCAGGGACCAAACCAAAGGTATATTTTCTGGAGCCAGGCGAGGAAGGAGAACTCGGGGGAAGAAGGGAGAGAGATGGCTGTTCAGGCCATGCAGCAAGTCATCCCCCAGCACCAACCCCATCCCAGCGTATTTTCTTGTACGATATTTCGATTTCTCCCAAGAAATATCAGAAACAGCTATCTGTTTCATTGCCAAGTAAAAGAAACCCCATCTTTGCAGTGCCTCTTCCTCACCTAATTATGCAAAAATCTCACCCTCTGAAACTGAGGGCTTGCAGCCTAGCTGGCAGTGAGAGGCAGGCACAGCACCTAAACTTTGGTTTAAAAACAGGAACCATTTCCTTCCCAGGCAGCAACAAAACACTCTAGAGAAACAGTTCAAAACCTCAGCTGTATGTCAGAATTACCTAGGGAGCTTTTCAAAATCCTGATGCCCAGGCTGTACCCCAGGCCAATTAAATCAGACGCTCTTGGCATGGGAACCAGGTATGACCAGTATTTTCTAAAGCTTCCTGTGAGTCCAGTGTGTAGCTAAGGTTGAGAACCACTGGTCTAAATACCTAGCTAGCTGGAGTATCTGTGGGGGGATGGGGGGATTTATACCATGAGGCAAGAACCCCATGGGAGGGTGGGACACCTCCCCTCTGCAGCCACCGTGTTCTGCATGAGCCCCAGCTACAGCCAGGGAAAGGGACGCCTGTCCCTTTGCCCCTCACCCTCCGGAACATCCCCTGCTCTCCAGCCTCATGAGTGGTGCCCCGGAAAACAGGTGCTAGTTACGGGGGCCTATTTTAGTTGACTCCTTCAAATGTAAAATCACAATCTCTCCTTTGGTTCTTGGGCCTCTTCTCACAGTGGGAAGGTACAGTGCATTTGCCTGACTTCAGAACCCAGGAAAGGCAGGGCCTACAGGCAAGATGAATTCTTAACAAAGGAGGCCCCAGAGTCAGGCCTGGGGAAGGTTTTGGTTAATTTGAATTGATGTGGCACTGCTGAATTAATGATGAGCCTGCCACACACCTGTGAAATATAACAGCTCACTTCTGTCTATAAACAGCTCCTTCTAGGTAACCTCTCTAAGGACCTGGCTTGGAGCCCTCTCATCTAAGTAGCAAAACAAATAAACAAACTCAGCTTTATCTCCACTCCCACCAAGATACTGACAGACACGAGGCCTGCAGCCAACTAGGAGAATGGCCAGGGCACCCAGGCTTGCTGGGTGTCTAGAGGCAGACACCTTTAGGAAACACAAATCATGCCATCAGGAAACACACGCAAACCCCTTTAGGTTACCTAAACCGACCCAGGAAGTTAAAGTGGTAGCACGACAGCAGCCTAGGCAAGAAGTTTTAGTTTGCTTCTAAAAACACCCTGGACTTCTGCAAAGTTGCTGGATTACGACTTAAGGTGGTTTCTGGCCACTTCAAATACGGAAGTCTCAACTGATGAATGTGTGTTTATTATGTTTATCAACTGATGAATGTTTCTCCTGCTGAAGGATTGGGTGCCATTCAGTTTCCATCTAGAACTTCTAAGCTAGGATTTGGGGAGAGGGTGCGGTTATGAGACCCTGCACTCAGGCACAGGTGAACCTGCAGCCAATCTACCAGCCAGGCGCAGTCCCCACATTCTAGAGAGCCATTTTGAAGAGATCTGGAGACGCAACCGCTGTGAGGAGGACTGACCAACTGAATAGCGCGGGTCCCTGAAGGGCTCCAGATAGGATGCTCAGCCCTCAGAGCAACTGCCTGGCCACTTTCCTGACATGTGGCTTTGTCCCTTTGCTGGGAGCAAGGTTTTCCTTCTAGATTGACCACAGAGGTTATTTTCCCCAACGAAAGGCTCCTGCATTCCATTATTAGGTTTACCTTTGAAAGATGTTTGTTCTGCGCATTTCTGAAAAAGGTGGTCTTAGCAGTGAAGAAGCAGTCTTCCAGTTCCTCGTCCAGGCTGCAGTACCCACTGCTCATGCTGCTGTCCACGGTCATCTAGCCCAGAGTCCCCGGACGCGGCCGCCAGTGCATCAGAGGGGGCCGGCCTCGGGATGCGGCGGAGGGAGGTGGGCACCGCTCCCCGGGCTCCGCTTGGCGTTAGCCCCTAGCCCTGAGCCCCGAGCCGGTCGGGTAGCGGGCCAGGCAGAGCCGGCGGGCCGCCTGTGTTTCTTTCAGCGGGGTGCGAGCGCTCGGGCGGCCGGGTAACCTGCTCCAGTCCCCGCGCCGCCTGCGCCTGCAGAGCCCCGGGCGCCCGGCTCGCGCCTCACTCCCTGACTCGTCCGGGCTCTGCGGTTTTGTGTCCCCGGCGCCAGCGCCCTCCCTCCGCCGCGGTGCAGAGCGCCATCTCCGCACCTCCCCCGCCTCCCGCGCCTTTCCTGCCCCTCGCGCAAAGCAGTTCTGAAGCCACTTCCTCTGCAAGGTTCCTCAAAGCCGGCTGGGCTGTCACTGCGCCCCTCCCCCGCCTCCCCTCCGCCTGGGTGCCACCCGCCCCCGGTGGCAAGTGGACTCGGAACCGCAGGTCATGTAAGGGATGCGGAGAAGGAAGGGACCAGGATGGACCCGAGGGGGAACATTCCCTCTGTTCTTTCTTCATCATGCACTTGCTTCTGGAAGGAGCCCATTCTCATCAGCCCCAGTGACTCAGGTTCCACGGAGTAGAAGGTGCCAGCTATAAGGGCAACATCATCCCTCCTCCCTTCTCCCACATCCACTTCCTCACCCCCCCCACTCCCTCCCCCATTCGCTGGGTGGGGGAGCCGAGTCAATCGGAGTGGTTAGAGAAGAAGAAAATCAATATCTGCCCTGCCTGGGGAAACAGCAATATTTTCAGTTGGAAATGCCAGAAGAAAGTGCAGGGTCACCACAAACACATGCAAATCAGATGCAGAGTTATGGCAACCTAGAGAGCAAGCTGCCTTCCCACCCATAGAACTTAGCCCTCAGGAAGCCTCAGGATACACGGGAGCCTGCAGACACCATCCAGATACCATTATCTGTGCGTCTTCCTGATAGTCTGAGAAAGCGGGGTCTTGGCCAGATCTTGTCATTTCTAACATTGAGGAGGGCTCATTTCTATTTCCCCATCTGACCGGACAAAGGAACACGTAAGGCTGAATCCTTCAAAGCAGTTAAGACAATAACCCCCCAATAGATCAATAGTAGTTCTAGCTACCATTGTTTGAACAACTCTCTGTGCAGGTGTTTACATGCAGTCTATCATTGACTCTTTCCAACAGCCTTGAGACAGAGACTGTGTACAGATGAGAAAACTAAGGCTAGGAGTCACACAGGTAGAACATGTGTGCTGGGACTCAGCCCTGGTGTGTGCGGCTGCCTACGCCCCCAGTCACTGTCACGTACAGGCCCTCAGCAGTGATGAGGCTATTTGGGTGGGCACTTTGCCATCTTTAAATACACTGGGAGCTGGAGTCCCGGTGGGGAAACAGCCTCCAGAGACCTGGCTTTGCTACCATGTTCATGGAGTTTGATGGCTCATGGACCCCGGAGTGCCCTGGACAGTGGGTGAGAGGGGTTATCAGGTCTCTCTCCAAATCTGTGTAACTTTTCCTACAGTTCTGAAACAATCCCGTCCTGGGGAAAATAAGCTGGGTGGAGGACTAGACTCAGCCCCCCGGACACCAAGCTGCCAACTCCATCTTAAGCTCTGGCTACCTTCATGAGAAAGCCTCTCCCTCTCCCACCTAAGCCAGCTCCGTCAGTGCTTAGGAAGGTTTCAAACTGCAGCCCAATTTGGCTTCATCCTCCCACACAGTCTTCTTCCCAGAAGCCTGCGAGTGCCTGGCAGGCACAAACACAAGAGAGCTGAGAGTCAGCACCCCAGCCGGCTGGCTGCCCTCCGCGCAGGAGAACTGTCAATACCGGTAGCTGTCTCCTCTGGCAGGCAGATAAGAGGAGACAGTCAGCGCCAGGGGCTGGGGTGAGCTACTGGGTGTTTGCAAGGGAAGATCTCACATTAATGGGGGTGAAAGTAGGTTCTGGCTTTGGAGCAATCTTTTTTTCAAATGGGTATTTTAGAGGCTGTTTTGGGGGGTTTTCCCCAGAGAGGTGGTTTCCTGTGGTCCTCGGGCCATCAATAACAGCTCACCTGCATTGTCCAACCAGCTAAGCAACATGCTTTTCTTCATAAAAAGAACATCCTTGCTCAGTGGGAATCTAATACTTAAGAAAAAAAAACAGGCCCCAGATTATCTGTGGCCACACCGTGTCCTTGGATTCATGCGGGGAAACTGCAATGCAACGGCAATGCTGCATGTCCAAAATGTGCAATCTTCAAATACAGTTAGTAACAACCTATTCAAACACCAAGCCAAGGTACCCCAGGAGTCAGCATGAATCTCTCCTTAGAAGCAACACACCAGATGCCAGACCTGGTTAGGAAAGTTCTCAGGGACACTGTGTTCTTTTAGGGTGCTGCTCCCTGCCATTCCAAACATTATGAAAATCTGATATCTGAATAGAGCCTTTCAAACCCTTTTAACATCCATTATTTCACCCAGGCTACTCTTTTATCTTAAGAGCAGGTACTATGCCCATTTTATAGATAAGGCAACTGAGGGAAGTAACTTGTTCCATCACAGCTCATTACTTTCAAAGCCTCTTGACTTCTAGTTAATGTCTCTTTCCCTACCCTATCCCAGCTGTCAGTGAATCTAGGTTTGGAAGAAAGCCATGTATAAGAAGTCAGCAAAACAGAGACTGTGCTGGCAGGGACTTTAGGACTAGAAGAAATATACAAAGATCATATATGATCTACCAAAGTTGGCCATCCTCCAGGAGAAAAAATCCAGAATGAAGCCCCAGAGTCTCAAAGGAAGAAAGACAGGACTCCCTGCAGCATCTAATGGCCCTGTCTGAACCTCTGAACCTCTTCCCTATGAATAATCAATAATAGTGATAGCTTGGCCAGGGTAAGAGGGAGTGGGCATGGAAGAGTCTGAGCAAGAGCGTTTAAGGCCCTGAGACGCAATTGCACAAAGGATGGGAACTGGCTGTTCTTGTCCCTGGACTTAGGAAGAGGAGGCTGGATCTAAAGCTGTAGCAGCCAGAGCCCTAAATCCATGGCACCGTGCTGGGGTTCAGAAAGCCCCATTGAAATGATGAATGGGCCACTTTCCTAACTCAAAGTGTCAGATGATGAAAGACATTATTTTAAGCTTTTTTCCTTTCTCAAATGCAATCCTGTCATGTGGCCAGATCCTCTTGTAAGATCCACCCTGTAGTTCTGCATGTACCAGAAAAGCTGTGATACAGGTCTGGAAGTCCTGTATCAGAATACAGGAGCTTGTATTCTAGTCCCAGCTCCACCTCCAGCTTGATACGGTATCTTGAGCAACCATGGACATCAGGTTTCCTCAACTGTCCAATTGAAGGGTAGCCGGGGTAGAGATCAGATATAGGACCTTATGATCTTATGATCAGATGTAGTGGCATATAAAGAGGCTGAAAACCAGGGCGAGGTGCCACTCCACCCCTGAGACATATTTTGAAATCACTGTTAGCTAGTATGTGCAGGCACTGTACTAATAATTTGTTCATAATTTCATTTAAGCCCTACAACAATCCTTTGAGGAAGTTCCAGTTATTATCTATATTTTACAGAAAGCAAAAGGAGGTTAAGGCAAGTTAAGTAACTTGCACATATCCACACTGCTAGTTGAGGGTGAGCCAAATATCAATCCCGCTGGGTCTGACTCCAGAACCCAAGTCCTTGAACTCTAAACTCTGCGGCCTCATGGTTTACCTCTGTGATTACTCTCATAATAACATAATAACAATATGCCTGAAATTACAGTTCATTACAAACAAGTTAGGAACCACTTTCTCCATCTGCCTATGCCCCCATCTTCCTTTCAGCTTCCTGGGGTCTTCTCTTCTCCCCCGTGTACCCTTGCTCTCCCTGGGGGGTAAGTCTCACCTATGCCAATGGTATCAACCACACCTGACAGACTCAGGGATCATAATTCTTTCTCTCCCAGGTATCTCCAGGTGGGTATCTATAACAGCTCACTGAGTACCCAGCCCTTCCTATTGGAGTTTCACTCTCAACAGGGTCAAGATTGAGTTTGTTATTCCCTGCCTTGTCAACTACCTGCTCCTTCTTTTCCTCCCTTAGTATTTCCTGTCTTGATCAGTGCCATTAACCAAGATTAGTGCAAAGCCTTCCAAGAGTTCCCCTTGTTCCTATCTCTGCCTCTTCCAAACCCCCTACCTTTTTGTTGCCACAGTTATCCTTCTGAGATGAAGATCTGATCATGGTACCATAACAACTTCTATTCAGATTTCAATGAAAAATTATTGAATAATTACTACATATCAAGTTCTACTTGCTTATTCTTTCATTTAACAAATATTTACTGAGCACTTCCTTCAGGCAAGCACTAGACTGGATGTTTGAGTTTGGGCATGAATAAGACACAGTCCCTACCTTCTAATAATATACAGTCTAGTGAGAATAACATTGAATAAGATGGTCTACTAAAGTTACTGAATGAAAGTTACACATTTCATTATCTCACTTAATCCTCAGAACCCTGCAAGAAGGCATTTTGCAGATAAATGAACTGAGGTTCAGAGTAAACTTGCCCAAGCAAACAAATGGTAGAATCAGATTCAAACCCAGAGCCCCTGTAACTTTCCATTACAGTTGTCCTTTCTCCATCAACTCCCAGCGCCTATTCCAAACTCTTGAGCAGGTCCTTCAAGACCCTTCACGGTGCACACCCAGCCAACAGTTCACACCCATCTCCAGGTGCAGTCAAGCAAGTCTCATTACAGCTGCACAAAATTCGATTCACATTCCCAGAAGCCACCTTTCCCTCTTGTGGCTTAGCTCTTGCTATTCTCCCCTCTGATGTCAAAATCCTCCTCCTATGTCTTCCCCACTTCCTGACACATATTCTCCAATATCATCCATACCTCCCACACCTTCCATCTGACTCTGAGAAGCATCCTTAACCAGATGTCCTATCTGGGTTGAATCTTAACATGCTGCCAGTCATCCCTAGGGTAGCATTTTTCAGCATTCAATGGCTGTGTACAGCAGGGAGCTCAGTGTCTCCCCAGATGACTTCCTGTTGTAAGAGGTGAGTGGTGGCACACCATTTAGGTTAGACTCACCCTACAGTCACTTTCTTAGTGGTGCTAACCCACACCACACTTCTGATTGGCTGCCAGGCTAACAGCTTCAATAGGCCTTGACACTGAAACTACTGAAGATAGTTGAGTTACCCAAGTTGTCCACACCCTCAGGAATTCATGTCAGGGTCTGAGTCAGGCCCAGGGGCTCTGTCCTCTATTTTTCCTCCCTAGTGAGAATAGAGAGTGACAAAAGACATTTCTGATCAACAGCCATCTCCCTGATGTGCCCTTCTCTGGGCAGGGCCAATCCTCCAACATCCCGGGCAGCATGGTCACCAGGGTGAGACGTGAACAACTATTGCACTGCTATATCTAGCAAGGAAGGTCTTGCTGCCTCTCACCTGAGAGCCTCAGGGCTAGCCTAGCCCAGCTGGGGGTCATCTCGGGAAGCCCACTGCTTCTAGGGTAAAAGGGGATAGACTGTGAAGAGCCCAGAGAAATGTCTCCAGGGTTTAAGGATCTCTAGAGAAATATGCACCAGAGCGCTGCCCCTCCACGTGGCCAGGACTTCAGGTGCCTCGTTTTTGGGAAGCATTTCCATTCTGCCTAATCAGAAATACGTTGGCGTGGGCCAGCCCATCTGGGGCTGGTCAGACAGGCCTTGGAGAGGCTCCTGTGAGGGCGGCTGTCCAGTGCAGATGAATCACTGACAGCTTTGGCCAGCACTTCTGGCTTCTAAAGTGTGGCAGGAATCTGTGAAGGAGCCATGGAGAAGGCTGTCCCAGATGGGATAGCCTAGTCAGGGTAAGGATGAAGGATGTTCTGCTCAGGGTAAGGTGGAGGGAGCAGGGGACTGGCTCCTTCTCTTGGCAGATGTAGGTGGGCTGGTGTGCATCTGGCACCTCTAGAATCCCCTGGGAGCAGCCATTTGTTTCTTATCAAGGGAAGGAGTCAGAATAGAAAGCAGTGCCAAATTCTGGGTTTGGAATCTAAGGAAATACTGACTGAGGGATGAAGTGGGGTCTAATGCATTCCGCTCCCCACCCTCACATCTACCAGGAAAGATTAGATGTGGGACCCTAGTTTCTGACTTTTCTGACATTCCTGCCATGTCAACTAAAGGTGATGAGTCTCCTCTTATTTCTGCTGGCCAGAGAATAACAAAAGATGCTGTCAATATCAATTGGTTGCTAGATCATAAAGTTATTAAGCTATTGAAAGCCAGATTTTAGAGCTGGGAGCACTAAAATTGCTCCAAGATGGCAGAAAGGGGCTGTCAGCAGCCTTAGGACTGGGTACCAGGGCGGGCACATGGATTTGTGACCGTGTGCTCAGGGCACAACACAAAATTCCCATTTTGGAGAGTTACCATATTTTAAGATGATGAGAGCAGGCATGGTTCACACCCATAGCTATCTTAAGGATAATGTGTCTACAGAGGGCAGGCAGCCTGCTAGGCCGAAGGCTCTCAGACACCATGGGGGCAAGGGAAACTATGCTCTGTGCCAGTCCTATTATATATATTCCTTGTGATAGGTGCTGGGAACACACTGGCAAACAAACAAGGTTCATGCTCCATGGAGTTTACAAGTGCTTTTATACAGTTGCCACAGCGACCACACTGGTGTCCCCATGTAATAGCTAAGAGAGGTTATGTACTTTCCTAGTGTCATAGTGAGTGGGAGAACCAGCATTCTGAATGCCAAAAACCTCTACAAATCCAATTTCAAAATCGAATAAAATGAAGGACTTCTTGAGCACCGACTATGTGCAAGGCCCAGAGCATTATGAGGAAGACTAAATGGCAAAAGATAGGATCCCTGCCCTCAAGGCATTTACCCAATGTGTAAGGCTGGGTATTAAATGAACTAGTATGAATTAGTATTAGATCAGTGCCTGGGGGAGTTCTGCTCCTGGCAAAGGTGAGGGAATAGGATTCAGATATATCCTCCTGATCAAAACAACCAAAAAAAAGAAAAAAAAAGGATACAACTTACGAAACAGTCGTTTTTAAAATACTGGCTATCAGGTAACGAGGAATAGCAATCCCTGAGAGACAGGAAACAAATGAGTTGATCCCTACATTTACTCCCAGTTTACTCCCAGGCGTGGTGCAGAGAGGGTACTAAGGTGAAGCCTGGAAAACCCCCTGAAGCTGAGGAGATGTTGCTCAGAGTCTAGGGAGACAAAGGCAGCCCGAGTTCACAGGACAGAGTAACTGAATGGAGACAGCTGCAGAGAGAGAGAACTGCAGAAAAGCCCCTAAAGTATTCACCTGGGTGCCCACTGATCAGTGTGTGCATGGGAAGAAATGACCCAAGGCTAGAGAAAGAACCACCCAAAAGGATTACAGGTAACAGTGTCTGCCCTCGTAGAGGTCAGGAATTGTGCCTGTTCCTACGAGCCATACCTGAAAACCTCATCATTTATTAGGCACTGGGCAGAGTACGCAGAGAGTCTTACCTTAGCGGTGGGAAGTAATTAGCCCTAGACTGAGCACTGTTCCAATCCTGACAAATCTTAAAGAGGATCTTAAAATCTTAAAAAGGATGGAACCGCTTCTAAATAATTTAACTGGGTCCTAGAACAAAACTCAGGAATATTTCCACAGGGCTGGGTGTAGTGGCTAATGTTTGTAATCCCAGGACTTTGGGAGTGTAAGGTGGGAGGATCATTTGAGGCCAGGAGTTCGAGATCAGCCTGGGCAACTTAGTGAGACTCTGTCTCGACTACTGACAACAACTGACACAGATATTAGCATTGTTCAAAGACACTAATTCTGGTGTCTCAGGCAGCCCACTGCTTCTAGGGTAGAAGGGGATAGGCTGTGAGGAGCCCAGAGAAAGGTCTGAATAAGTATATGCTATTTATTCAAAAAGTTAAGTAGAGAAATGGAAAATACATTTTAAAAATCCACATCAAACTACTAGAGATGAAATTTACAATGCCTTTGATGAGAAATATACTAGATGGGGATTAATGGCAGATTAGACTTTGCAGAAGAAAAGATTAGCAAACTTGAAGACACAGCAATAGCAATGATCCAAAATGAAGCACAGGCCGGGCACAGTGCCTCATGTCTGTAATCCCAGCACTTTGAGAGGCTAAGGTGGGTGGATCACCTGAGATCAGGAGTTTGTGACCAGCCTGGCCAACATGGTGAAACCCTATCTCTACTAAAAATACAAAAATTAGCTGGGTGTGGTGGTGGGCACCTGTAATCCCAGCTACTTGGGAGGCTGAGGCAGGAGAATTGCTCGGACCCAGGAGATAGAGGTTGCAGTGAGCCGAGAATGCACCATTGCACTCCAGCTTGGGCTACGGAGCGAGACTCTGTCTCAAAACAAAACAAAACAAAACAAAAAACAAAACAAAACAAAATGAACCTCAGAAAGAAAAGATAATTTTTTGAATGAACAGAGCAGTAAGCTGTGGAACAAATTCAAGCAATCTAATATACATGTAAGTGGTATCTCTCAGAGTGGGGGGGGGGTATAAAAATATTTGAAGAAATAATGCCCCCAATTTTTCCAATTTTGATGAAAACTATAAATCCACAGATCCAACAAACTCAATGAACCCCAGAACAAGAAACATAAAGAAAACTACAAAAGGCATACTATAATCAATTGCTCAAAACCAGTGTGATACAGTTTGGCTATCTGTCCCCTCCAAATGGCATGTTGAAATCTGACCCCTCATGTTAAAGGAGGCCTAGTGGGAGGTGTCTAGGTTGAGGGGGGCAGGTCCCTTATGAATGTCTTGGTGCTCTCCCCATGGTAATGAGCATCTCGCATTGTTCCTTCATGTGAGAGCTGGTTGTTCAAAGGAGCTTGGCACCTCCTCCTCTCTCTCTGGCTCCCTCTCTCATCATGTGGCATGCCTGCTCTCCTTTCACCTTCCGCCATAAGCAAAGGCTTCCTGAGGTCCTGATCAGAAGCCAAACAGATGTTGGTGCCATGCTTGTACAGTCTGCAGAATCATGAGTCAAATAAACCTCTCTTCTTTATATATTGCCCAGTCTCAGGTATACCTTTATAGTAACACAAAACAGACTAATACACAGCGATAAAAAGAAAAAAAAGAATATGTTATATACAGAGGAGCAGAGATAAAGATACCAGTAAATTTAGTGTTAGAAATAATGCAAGTGAGGAAGTAGTGAAGCAACATCTTTAAAACAACGAAAGAAAAAAAGGTGCCAACCTAGAAATTTCTACCCCATAAAAATCTCTCAAAAAGGAAGGTGAAATTAGAACTTTTTCAGACACAGAAAGTTGAAAAAACTCATCATCAGTACACCCACAAATACAAGAAATGTTAAAGAAAGTCCTTCAGGCAGAAAGAAAATGATATCAGATGGAAACCTGGATCTACCAAAATAAAAAACAAAAAGTACCAGAAATGGTAACCAAATGAATAAACAATTTCTTATCATCTAAATCTCCTTAAAATATAATTGGCCATTTAAATAAAATATTGTAAGGGGCTTACAGCAGCGGCCCCCAAACTTTTTGGCACCAGGGACTGGTTTTGTGGAAGACAGTTTTTCTATGGACCGGGGTGTGGGGAATGGTTTTCGGATGATTCAAGCACATTACATTTATGGTGCACTTTATTTCTATTATTATTACATTGTCATATATAATGAAATAATTATACAACTCACCATCATGCAGAATCAGTGGGAGCCCTGAGCTTGTTTCCTGCAACTAGATGGTCCCATCTGGGGGTGATGGGAGACAGTGACAGATCATCAGGCATTAGATTCTCATAAGGAGCACGCAACCCAGATCCCTCACATACACAGTTCACAACAGGCTTCGTGCTCCTCTGAGAATCTAATGCTGCTACTGATATGATAGGAGGCAGAGCTCAGGCTGCAATGCGAGCCATGGGGAGTGGCTGTAAATACAGATGAAGCTTGGCTTGCTCTCCAACTGCTCACCTCCTGCTGTGTGACCTGGTTTCTAAAAGGCCACGTGTGTGACCCTGGGGGCTGGGACCCCTGGCTTGTAGTATACGTAAAAATAAAATACAGGACAAGAATGGTACAAAGGTCTGTAGATGAGAAATGGAAGGATACTATTATTTTTGGTTTTTTCTTTTCTTTTTTTAAAATTATTTTTTCATATAAAATAGAGACCGGGTCTCACTATGTTTCCCAGGCTGGTCTTGAACTCCTGGGCTCAAGTGATCCTCCTACCTCGGCCTCCCAAAGTGCTAGGATTACAGGTGTAAGCCACTGTGCCTGGCCAGGGTTTTATACTATACATGAAGTGGCATAGTATCATTTGACAGGTAGACTGTGATAAGCTAAAGATGTACAGATGGTTCCCTCCTTAGAATGGCCCTACTTATCATTTTTCAACTTTAAGATGGTGCTAAAGAGATGCATATTTGATAGAAACCATAATTTAGTTCAGCATCCAATAAATTACATGAGATATTCAACACTTTATAAGAAAATACGTTTGGCGTCAGATGATTTTGCCCAATTGTAGGCTAATGTAAGTGTTCTGAGCACATTTAAGATAGGCTAGGGTAAGCCATCATGTTTGGTAGGTTAGGGGTATTAAATGCATTTTTGGCTTAAGATATTTTCAACTTTCGGCCGGGCGCAGTGGCTCAAGCCTGTAATCCCAGCACTTTGGGAGGCCGAGACGGGCGGATCACGAGGTCAGGAGATCGAGACCATCCTGGCTAACACGGTGAAACCCCGTCTCTACTAAAAAAATACAAAAAACTAGCCGGGCGAGGTGGCGGGCGCCTGTAGTCCCAGCTACTCGGGAGGCTGAGGCAGGAGAATGGCGTAAACCCGGGAGGTGGAGCTTGCAGTGAGCTGAGATCCGGCCACTGCACTCCAGCCTGGGCAACAGAGCCAGACTCCGTCTCAAAAAGAAAAAAAAAAAAAAGATATTTTCAACTTTCAGTGGGTTTACTGGGATGTAATCCCATAAATTAAGGACCATTTATATACTGTAAACGCTAAGACAACCACTAAAATAACAAAACAAAGGATTAAAGCTTGTAGGCAACAAATGGGATAAAATGCAATCATAAAGTATATTCAATTAATCCAAAAGAAGGCAAGAAAAAAAAAAAGAAAAAGAAAACGAAGAACAGATAGAATACTCATAGAAAACCAATAGCTGGCTGGGTTCCATAGCTCATGTCCATAAGCCCAGCACTTTGAGAGGCTGAGGTGGGAGGATCACTTGAGCCCCTGATTACTTGAGACCAGGCTGGGCAACATGGCGAAACCCCGTCTCTACAAAAGAATACAAAAAAGTCAGCCGGGCGTGGTGGCACATGTGTAGTCCCAGTTCCTTAGGAGGTTGAGGTGGGGAATCACCTGAGCCTGGGGAGGTTGAGGCTGCGGTGAGCCATGATTGTGTCACTGCACTCCATCCTGGGTGACCGAATGAGATCCTGTCTCAAAAAAAAAAAAAAAAAAAAAAAAAAAAAAAAAAAAAAAAAAAAGAAAAAAAAAAAAAGAAAAAGAAAAGAAAGAAAAGAAAAAATGTAGTAAGAAGATAGACCTAAACTCTAGCTATATCGTGAGCTGGGATTGTGCCACTGCAATAATCACATTAAATGCAAATGATCTAAATACTCAAAGGGTAGAGATGAGCAGATTGGTTTAAAGAAAAACAAGATCCAACTATTTGCTGCCTATAAGAAATGATCTTTAAATATAAAGAGACACATAGCCTAAAGATGAAAGGGTGGATTAGGGAATGCCATGCTAATGGTAATTAAAAGAAAGCTACAGTAACTATGGTACTATCTGACAAAGTAGGTTTCATAGTAGAGAATGTTAACAGGGATAAAGAAGGTCATTTCATAATGATACGCAGGTCAATTAACTAAGAAGACATAATAATCCTAAAAGTAGCCCAGGTGGTGGCTTGTGCCTGTAATCCTAGCACTTTAGGAGGCCAAGGTGGGAGGATCGCTTGAGGTCAGGGGTTCAAGACCAGCCTGGGCAACAGAGCAAGACCTCATCTCTACAAAAATTCAAAAAATATCCAGGCATGGTGGCAAACACCTGTAGTACCAGTGACTTGGGAGGCTGAGGCTGGAGGATCACTTGAGCCCAGGAGTTCAAGGTTACAATGAGCACCACTACACTCCAGCCTGGGTGAAAGAGTGAGACCCTGTCTGTTAAAAAAAAAAAAAACAAAAAAAAAAAAACAAGAAATTCCTAAAAGTTTATGCACCCAATAATGGAGCTTCAAAATACAGGCATATTAACTGTAAAGAGAAATAGACAAATCCACATTTATCGTTGGAGATTTCAACACTTCTCTCAACAATAAATGAAATGAGTAAACAGAACACAGGTATGCCTCAACAAATGTCAGCTACTATTGTTATCAGTCACATTTCAATTAACATGTGTTGAAGCTTTCAGAAGAGACCCAAGACCCTGCACCTCCTGAGAGGTGTGCAGGTAGGTCTATCAAGCGTGTTAGGGAACCCGGGGCCTCAGGCAAGGACATCTCCCCCCACCCCCAGCACCTGCCCCTTTAGGCGCATTTCTTCTTGCTCTCTGGCTCCCCCATGTGGTCATCCTAGGTTCAACACGTGGCTATTGGGCCGAGGGACAAGGCAGGACTGACCACAGGAGCTTCTTTTTCTCAAGGGTCTGGAAAGGTAGAGACCGGGTTAACGCAGACAGTGGCATGTCTGCAGGAGGGAGCAAAGGGCTGGGAGCCAGGAAACACAAAACTCCAAGCCAGCGGAGTCACCACTGGGTTGAGGGGTGATTGGCAGGGGCTGAGGACTGGCAGGGGCTGAGGGGTGATTACAGCAGGGGCCCTGCTAAGGCTTGACAGCGTTTGGGGTTGCGGGTGTAGGCAGAAAGGCAGCAGGGACCTGCAGGGCTGAAATGCTGGCTGGCTGGGCTGATCTATCCTGGAACCCTGGAAGCCATCTGTCCCTTTGGTGAGTGGGGACAGGGACTCATCCACAGGGTGGAACAGTGACTTGGGGCCTCAGTGATAGTTATAAGCCTTAGAGCAAAAAATGTCCACTCAGATCACAAAGCCAGAGAGTCCTGGTTTTCTATCCAGGACGATAACCCTACTTTCTGGTGTTTTGGAGAGTTGGCAGAGCCAGACCGTAAGGGTTGTGTGCGCTAATCCAGATTTAGACTCCTTTTGAAGGCGATGGGAAGCCACTGAGGGTTTTCATCACAGGAGTAACAAAGTTAGAAAATCTAGTAGGACTCTTAGAGGTACCAGAGATGGCCCAGGACTGTCACCTAGAATGCTCATGCTTTTGTCCACTCACGCTTTCACATGCCTCTTCTTGATGGAACCTCACAGGGTCCCATTTCTCAGAGGAGAAACCTGAGACTCAAAGAAACTAAGAGGCTCGTCCTGGCTCATATGTCAAGTATTTCGTCTACACAATCTGGACTAGAACCTAGCTATTCAGGCATACAGGTTAAGAGTCTGTGTTTTAAGAAAACCTTTACTGCCTTTAAAAATATGACATCACGGCCAGGCGTGGTGGCTCACACCTGTAATCCCAGCACTCTGGGAGTCCGAGGCAGGCAGATCATGAGGTCAGGAGATCACGACCAGCCTGGCCAACATGGTGAAACCCTGTTTCTACTTAAAATACAAAAATTAGCTGGGCACGGTGGTGCTCGCCAGTAATCCCAGCTACTCAGGAGGCTGAGGCAGGAGAATTGCTTGAACCCGGGAGGTGGAGGTTGCAGTGAGCAGAGATCGCCCCACTGCACTCCAGCTTGGGCAACAGAGCAAGACTCCATATCAAAAAAAAAAAAAAATGACATTAGGAACATCTGAAAAGCATTCGGCTATTCAAATAACACAGAAACAAAGGGCAAGAGGTGAGAGTCTCACTCTACCCCTTTCAATGTCCACCCCGTCCCAGGGTGAAATCTCTTTCAGTAGTTAGCTGAGCACTGCCAGGCCCTTGTTCTGCACTTACACACACACACACACACACGTGTATATATACCTGCAAAATACAAATGACCTGGTCCTATATGTACTGTGGAGGGACCTGCGTTCACGCACAATTCTGTATCAGTATATCCAGATCCACGTCTCCTTTGGAAGAGCACCTTGGTATTGGTAAGAATAGCTGGCAATTCCTTCTCAGCATCCCAGGAGTTCTCTCCACTGCTCACGCTGCCCCTTAGGCACTCCCTGGACCCCGTGCCCTGGTAGTCCAGGCACCAGATGGCCAAAGAGAGTGGCCTCTATAGGGCAGCGTCTCCCACAAATGACACCTGAAAGGACTTTAGAACAGTGCCTGGATTTTTTTTTTAGACAAGGTCTCACTCTGCCACCCAGATTGGAGTACAGTGGCATGATCATAGCTCACTGCAGCCTCCTTCTCCTTGGTTCAAGCTGTCCTCCTACCTCAGCCTCCCAAGTAGCTGGCACTACAGGTGCACACCACCACACCTGGCCAATGTTTTTAATTTTTAGTGGAGACAAGGCCTTTCTATGTTGCCCAGGCTGGTCTCAAACTCCTGGGCTCAAGCAATCCTCCTGCCTTGGCCTCACAAAGTGCTGACATTAAAGGTGTGAGCCACTGTGCCTGGCTAGTGCCTGGCTTAATAAGTATTTGTGGAATAAATTTGAGGCAGTCCTTAGACACATATTAAAAGAAATTATAAGTGTCTATTTAATGTGTGCTGAGAAAAAACTCCTAAGTACATCACACCAGTGATTCAAGGGTATTTTAAAATTTCCTTTAATACAAGTTTATTTAAATTTAATAAAATAAAGTCTATTTAAAGAGAAATGTTAAGTAAATAGTCAACAGGTGGAACATGAGCAGGGCCAGAGTCCTGAGTGGGGAAGGTGCCTGAGTGTGGTCTGGGAATGGCCATGGGAGGGGCTGGCCTTTGCAGCTGAGGGCCTGGGAGCCTGGTTGCTGAGGTTGCTGACCAGGGACTGTCTTTGTCCATTTTGCGTTGCTCTATAGGAATACCCGAGGCTGGGTAATTTATAAAGAAAAAAGGCTTATTTGGCTAGGGGTTCTTCAGGCTGTACAAGCATTACACCAGCATCTGCTTGGCTTCTGGGGAGGCCTCAGGAAGCCTTTACTCATGGTAGAAGGGGAAGCGGGAGTAGGCGTGTCACATTCGAGAGAGAGAGCAAGAGAGAGATGCTAGGGTTGTCTCAAACAACCAGCTCTTGTGTGAACTAATAGAGCGAGAGCTCATTCATTATCGCAAGGTCAGCACCAAGCCATTCATGAGGGATCCACCTCCATGACCCAAACACCTTCCACCAGTCCCACCTCCAACACTGGACGCCACACTTCAACATGAGATTTGGAGGGACATACATCCAAACCATATCAGGGACTCTGGAGGGTCAGGAGGAAGGGGTCGGGCTCTGGGCCTGCTGGCATAACACTTGAGCACTGGCTGGAAGGGATTGCAGTGGAAGGGGTAGTGCTTATGTTTCTCTTTTGCAATCCGTGCATTCCATGTACCAAGAAAAGTGGCACCCAAGGCCAAAGGGACAGAGCTGCTGGGGTTGCCCTGGGCTGCAGCGGGTGATAATGAGAATCCACAGTGGTGGGCAAGGACAAAGACTTCTTCTCTTGGGGCCAGCTTCTCCATAGGCAGCGAAAGGACTGAACCAAGCCATCAGAGGCCTCACTTCATCGTGAGCCACTGAGGGCTTTTTTCCTCCCAGGGGTGACATGATAAGAGCCCCTTAAAGACCACCAGAAGTATAAATTCTTTGGGGTATAAAATCCTAAATAAAAGAACTGCAGCTGTTTGGGTAACTGAGTGTGGTCTTTAGCCAATAGCGATGATGTTCCTTAGCAAATGAGGCTTAAACTGAAAAAGGGGTCTAGGGTAGACTTGAAGGAGATTTGCTTGGTCACACATGGGTGCCCAAGGAAAAGTCAGACATCAGAGACCTCAGAGATCTTTAAGGAGAGACTCCGAAACCCTCGTTTCTGTGGTTGACAAAACGACCACAGAACAACTCCCAGTGGCCTTCCTCGGTTTCTGATGCCTGTTTCCAGTGACCTTTTGAGTTTGCCACTGGGGATTCTGAGCTCATCCCTGCCCGCTTCCACACCTGTCCCTCCTTCCTCACCAGCTGCCTCCCTCTGGTATGGCAGAGACAAGACAGTTAGAACCTTGGGATTGTTGCTTTTAAAATGTTGGGGCCAAATGCTTATTTACAGGGTAATCTCAATCATGTTTTGAAAAATATATGAATGTTCAGGAAGAACACATAAAAATGTTAATAAAGAATGGTTCTCTCTGGATGGAGGAAAATAAATGATTTTCTTTTCCTTAAACAGCAGAGAGGGCCAGGTGTGGTGGCTCATACCTGTAATCCCAGCACTTTGGGAGGCCAAGGCGGGTGGATCATTTGAGGTCAGGAGTTCGAGACCAGCCTGGCTAACATGGTGAAACCCCATCTCTACTGAAAATACAAAAATTAGCCAGGCACGGTGGAGCACACTTGTAATCTCAGCTACCCAGAAGGCTGAGTTAGACAGAATTGCTTGAACCCAGGAGGTGGAGGTTGCAGTGAGCTGAGATTGTGCCACTGCATTCCAGCCTAGGCAACAGAGTGAGACTTCGTCTCAGGAAAAAAGAAAAAAGATCAGAGAGGAGAAATACCACTGAGATGAGACCCTCTAAGCCATATGTACCCAAAACTAGCTGAGTTCAGACCTGAGCCCCTGCTCCCTTAAATCCCCCAAGAAAACAGCACTAGCACATGAAGTTAGCTCAGCCCAGGTGACGATGTCAAGGTGAAAGAAAGCTCCATCTTGAGATTTAACAGAAAAGCAAGCCAAGGCGGAAATGAGCATAAACAGGCTTTTCAGAAGAGGCGAGTGGGCCTGGAGCAGGGCCCAGGTTTTATTGATAGAAGGCTGGGTCCTGCCCCAGTTCTGCTGAAGCATGCAGTCAGGTCTGTCCAAGGCAAATACAGCAGCAGCCTGATCCGGTCGGCCCAGAAGCAAAGCCCACGCCAGGCTGTTTGCCCACTGGGGGCTGTTCAGCTCCCACGTGGGGTTCTTGGCTCTTTCCTCTGCAATGTTTCAGTGGTGTTTCTGCTCTAGACAAGCCCTGATTTCACTTGCCAGAGGGTTCCAAGGTTGACTCCTCTCTCCAACAGATGAAAGGGAGTCACTCTGTTTCCAAAAACTCAGACTTGAAAGCACCTCTTCACTGCTGACATTTGGAGGATGAGACAATGAATCCAGCCAATTCCAGGCCTCCCCGGGCCTTTTGCCTGCCACACTTGGGAGCTGGCTAGGCCACTCTAGGACAGGGTTTCCCAGTCTTGGCTCAAGTGACATTTGAGGTCAGATAATTCTTTGTTGTCGGGGGCTGCTCTATGCAATACAGGCCAGCTAGCAGCATTCCTGGCCTCTTCTAGAAGTCAGTAGCATCCCCTAAGTTGTGACAACCAAAAATGTCTCCAGACAAACGTGCTAGGGGATGAGCAAAACTGCCGCCTTTTGAGACTTGCTGCTCTAGAGGAAGGAATAGAAAGAGACCCAAAGAGGAGACCCAGAAAGTAATAGGGGCAACCGAGCTCCAGGGCGGGGCACAGGCAGGGCTGAGGAGACCAGAAAGGAGAGACACTTGAAGCTCCCAAAGAGAAAAGCAAATCGAAACCAGAAAAGATTGCTTCGATACGATTTTTAGGAAATGTTGCTTTATGGTGTGCTATGTAACCTCCTCCCTCCATCTTCTGAGGAAAACCTTTAGGAAACATCTGCACTGCCCATCAGCGCTTTTGGGGGCCAGATGTGCCTCCCCCCCTTTCCCTGTGCCCCACCCTGGATGGACAGGTTCCTGCTAAGGGCAAGGCCCTTCCAAGAGGCCTGGTTACATTCAGGTTATACCAGAAATAGTTACTATTGCAGCGTCTTTGGAGAGATGTTCAGAGTTTTAAAATATACATTTTAGAACCAATCCAGCATCACCCTTATAAAAACATATCATTCTTGCTTTCTAATAACTCTTTGTCCAGGGAGAGAGAAAGGCATGGGAGAACAGCTGGGAGGCTGGTAACACCCATGGTGAATTAGGCATTTGAACATTGTTGATTGTGTTCCAGAAAAAGCATGTGATGGCTACTCTGGAGACCTGGGGCTGCTCCTGAGTCCCCCATCCAGCACCTGGGTCCCCCAGTATAGTTTCTCACAGCACCTTGAGATTTTTCCATCAGAGACACAGGATATATATTTGTTTAAAGTCTCGCTCCCTTACCCTACTGTAAGCCCTGGATGTGTAGAAGCCATGTCTGTTATTTTCATCATTAAGTCCTCAGCATTCCTGGGCCTGGCACATGGTAAACATTTGAAACTTATTTGTTAAATGAATTAAAGGATGATATTGTTACTTCCCTGACTTGCAACCTTCATCCCACACATTAAGGCTTAAATCAAACATCACCTCCTCTGGAAAGCCTTCCCTGATTTCTCCCAGCAGAAACAATTGTACTATATATCCAAACACTTGGTTCATACTTTTATTGCAACATGCATCACAGTATATGCTATTTGTTGGTATTCTGCCTCCCCTGCCAGAATGTAAGCTATCTGAGGGCAAGAACTGTGACGTATCTTTTATTACCCCAACTCCCACCCATGCTTGGTACACAGTAGATACTCAATAAATGCTTGTTCAATGCAAGAAGCAACAAACACACTCCTCTGTCTCCATTCTAAATCCTAGAAATCAAAGTTCAGATACGTTGCAGTTCAAGTGTCTTTACAAAACCCAGAGCCAAAAACTGCTTTGGACATCCATTTTCTGGTTCTTTAACACAGGGAGGGAACATTTGCCCAGCCCCTCTGAAGGCTGGGCTGACCTGGCTGGACAATGTGCTTGAAATGCCTCAGCCCCAGCATCCCCACTGTCCCAGGGCTGTGAGGCCTTTAGGGACCGTCAGAAGGCTTTTCTGGAAGCCACCCCACTGCTCACCCATACCCACACCTCTGGCTCAGAGCCCTAAGCCACAATAGGCTCTGTACTGGGGGAGAACTACAGGGGACTTCTGAGTATCTTCAGAGTTCTCTGTGTCACTGCCCCTAGTCCCCTTGGAGCAGGGTGTCTGTGAACTCCATCCAGTGCATGTGGAATCTGAGGCCTCATGCCACCTCCTGCTCACCAGAGCTCCTGGGAGAAAAAGTGGAAGCTGGGGCACCGGCAGAGGCTGTTCCCACCCTGGCATGGGAGCTTTGTCGCCTACCTGGCTGAAGGTCAGGGTGAGGGTGCTTTCTGGAGAGGGTCTGTCCCGGGATGAACCCTCCTGCTGACTGCAGTCCAACCGGATCAGGCTGCGGCATTCTGGGTGACAGGTGAATTTACAGTCTGGAGGAAAAGAACCAAAGGGAGATTAGGGGACAGGCAGGATTCCTCCCCACTTTCACACAGAGAAATAACCTGGAAGATTGCATTAGTTCCCAGTGGGAAGAGCAGTGCAGGAGAGAAGTGGTGGGGCGGGAGACAGCGTGACAATGCCACCCTGCTCTCCGAGCCCCCAGGAAGGATGCAAGTTAAGTGCTTTACATGTTTGCAAACTGCTTTCACCTGCATTACTTTGTGTGACTCTGCAATCATTATTATTTCCATTTTACAGATAGAAAACTGGGACCTAGAGACTGAGTGACTTTCTCAAGGTCAGATCTTCTGCCTCCCAGACTGGTGGTCGGGGTTTGTGGCAGGAGTCGTGACAGCCTGGACTTGGTTGCATACCTGGGGATTAGGGGACCACTTTTGGTTGATAAAGGCTCAGGCACCTTGAAGCGCTTTTCCTTCCTTCTAGCAAGCTCCAAAAATTCAGTACATTTGGTGTCGACTTTTAAAGCCACCACAGAACACGCTGTCTTGGGGAGGAGTGATGGCTCCTTTTCTCCCCTCTTTTGGGGAGCTTTGGAATGACACCTCTGTCTCCCCAGCTGCCCCTTCCCTTACTCACCCAAAGATAAGCACCTGGGCCATGTTTCTTGCATGGGTTTTGCCACTAATGTCTGCAGGGGAGCACCCTGACAAATGTGGGGACACACAGAGATCCAAGAACTGCACGACCTTCCTACCCATGGCCCGACCACCTTTCTGCAACAGCGTCTGGAAGCTCCACTGCTCATCTCTCTTGTGCTCGAAAGTGAAGCCCACCAATATCCTCTCCTTCAGATCCCACGGTTCGCTAGGCCTCCCTCCTCCTCTCACTTGGAGACAGAAATGAATGAAGTCAGCTCCCTGGGGCATGCACCCATCCACCTGCAGGCACCCACATGCATTTCTGGGCCCTCTGTGGGAGACCTCTTGCTCAGCACAAAAACAGCCTCCCCTTTAGTAATGTGAAGGGTACAAAGGGAAGTGCAGGCCAAACTTCTGCCCGCAGTGCCCAGAAACACCAGGGCTTTGATAAGGGAGCACTGAGGCCACAGCCCTCAATGGACAGCATTGTTCCCGGCGCTGGCCCTGGGACACACCTATATGGCTCGGGCAGAGCTCTGAGCGATGAAGAATGCTCTGGGGATGCCAAAAAGTGGCAACAAGGAAAAGGAGGAAGGATTGAAAGCTCACCGAACTCCACGGTGATGAGAGCTGCCATAAAGCACAAATGGGAAGGCACCTGGGAGAGGAGGAGTTTCTCTCGCCTCCTCTTTTAGCTCTCGTCCTATTGGCAGAGGTAGTCTGTGTCCCTCTGTGCATCTGAATCTCTCTCTCTCTCACACACACACACACATACACACATACACCCTGAAAACATCACCATGCTGAGCTGGACAACGCTAAGGAGCAGAAGACTCTGGGAAGTGTTCTGGGATTTTATAAGAAGCTTGTTTGAGCACCAAAGACTTTGTTCCATCGGACCATGTAATCACAGGCTGCAGCAAAACCTGAAGCACATCTTCATATTTCCTGGTCCTGGAAATGCCAAGCTCAGGGCTTTTAGGCCAGCAGAGATGAAGTCAGAGCCCCCATGCCTTTCTCCAAACCCAAAAGCAACAGCCTGCAGGCCTGACGTGTTCAGGGATTGGGGAGACCCATAAGATTCCAAAGACAGGGCCACTTTCCACTAGAGCCGGGTGGTTAATTCTCCACAGACTGCAGTTCCCTTAAGGCAGCCCATCACGGGCTGCTGCCAAACCAAACCAAACCAAACCCTATCCTTGGTATTCCACTGTCCTCCACAATCTTCAGCTGGCGCTCAATTTATGTTTTGTTTTTTTTTGTTTTTTCTTTTTGAGACAGGGTTTCACTCTGCCACCCAGGCTGAAGTGCAGTGGCGCTATCATGGCTCACTGCAACCTCCACCTCCTGGGCTCAAGCAATCCTCCCACCTCAGTCTCCTGAGTAGCTGGGACTGCAGGCGCCCACCACCACACCTGGCTAATTAAAAAGGGTTTCACCATTTTGCCCAGGCTAGTCTCCAGCTCCTAGGCTCAAGTGATTTCCCCACCTCTGCCTCCCAAAGTGCTGGGATTACAGGTGTGAGCCACTGCACCTGGGTAGGTGCTCAGTTTGGATGAGGAAGGAGGGAGGGAAAAGTGAAACTCTGGGTGGAGCACAGCTTCCAGGAAGGAAGGGGTCAGCCCTCCCTGGACAGCTAGTGCCATCTCCTCTGGCAGCAGCATCAATGTCTGGAGCATGGGGACTTCCTCATGCTCTGTGCCAGCCACAGGGTGAGGATGAATTAGACAAGAAACCCGGGAAACCCAGGCTCACTGGGCAGATGGGATGCACATGTGAAAAGATATCTAACAACAGAGACAGCCCAAAGCAGGGGCCTGGCTGTGGCACAGACTTAGGAAGCTTGCTCAACCAGAGACAGTTGCCAGCCAGAGCAGCTAGGGAGGGCTTCAGGGTGCAGGCAGCTCTGGGGAGCTTCCAGAGGAGATCAGACTCCAGGTAACCCCTATGACCTAATCACAGGGGCCAAGAGGAGGCATGGGATTCTGTCATCACTAAAGAGAACAAGCATCTCGCCAACAAGACGCAGCAACAGATTAGGGAGCAACATTTGTAGGTTCTAGCTGTAGTTTCTCTGGGAGAAGAGGCATTTCTTGATATTGACATTGCCATCTGTAAAGTCAAATGATCCTTTCCCCTTTCTAACCTTTCCTTCCAACGAGAGCCCCTATCCCTATTCCTAGGGGATGCTTTGAGGAAAGCAAATGTGCTTCCAGGATTTGGAAGAGGGGCCTATGAAAACATATAGAAGGGGACAACTGTAAAGGGAAACGAAGGAGACAAACCACAATAGGAGCCCCTCTCCCCAGGAGGGAGCCACAACCAGGAGCTGGGATGGAGGGCCCAGGACCTCAGCACCCAGGACCACTGGAACCAAGTATGATGAACCAGGTGACTTAAACAGAAAATTACTGTCTCGCAGTTCTGGAGGCTAGATGAAAATCAAGTGTTGGCGGGACCAGGCCTGCTCTGAAATATGCTGGAGAGTCCTGTGTTGCCTCTTTCTGGCTTCTGATGATTTGCTGGATTCCTCGGTGTGCAGTTGCATGACTCCAGCCTCTGCGTCCATCGTCACGTGGCATTCTCCCTGTGCTTCTGTCTTCTTGTAAGAATACCAGTCATATGGAATTAGGAGGCCACCCTACTCCAGTGTGACCTCATCTTAATGACACCTGCAACTACCATATTTCCAAATCAGGTTGCATTCTGAGCTACTGGGAGTTAGAACTTTTTTTTTCTTTTTTGAGACAGGGTCTCACTCTCTCACCCAGGTTGGAGTCCAGTGGCATGACCATAGCTCACTGTAACCTCAAACTCCTAGGCTCAAGCCATCCTCCTACCTCAGTGTCCTGAGTAGCTAAGACTACAGGTGCGCACTACCATGCCCAGCTGATTTTTTTGTTGCTGTTGAAACACAGTCTCTCTATGTTGCCCACGCTGGTATCAAACTCCTGGCTTCAAGTGATCCTCCCACTTCAGCCTCCCAAAGTGCTGGGATTACAGGCGTGATTCACCATGCCCAGCCTGGGCTTTAGGACTTAAGTATATCATTTTTGGGGAAAGCCCAGTTCAGTCCACAACATGGACCCTCCCTGGGCCATATTAGGAGCACAGAGCCCTTAGGCCCAAACAGATGGCGGTTTCTACTGGAAACCTTCTCCAGAGATCACAGTGGGCTGGCAGGACAGGACGGGGAGGCTAGGGAGTGGTAAACTGAGGCCAAGGTGGCCTGCCTACCTCCACCAGGCGTGCTCCTGAGCTTCACAGTCCCTGAAGGTTACTGCCAAGGTCACCTCAAACATGGCCCACAGGCCATCGTGGCCTGTGCTTGGAGATGGCATTACTTCTTTCCCTTTAGCCCTGAGGAGGTAAAGCCAGCAGGTGGAACTACATAGGAGTTCCACAGCTAGGAGACTTTTTCCAAAATTCAGAAGCTACAAACCTCCCCTTAATCCCCAGGGCTGCCAATGTTAGTTTTTGCCCCACCGCAGTTGCCAAATGCACACACACACAGAGGCACACACATGCACCCTCTGCCGTGTGGCTGCATAGCCCAAGTGGCTGTTTTCTGAACCAGAAAACGGGTATGTTGATAAGAACTTATTCTGTTGATAAGAAACCCTTAAGGCCCTTTCACCCCAGAGTTGCATGCAAGATACAGAAACAACACAGAACTCTCCACTTAACTCTCCCTGCCTCCAGCCCAGGCCAAGGCGTGGGTGAGGGCGAGGCAGGCACCGAGGTGACTGAGCCCGGATGACAGCAGAGCTACCAGCCTCCCCTGTGGTCAATCCCAGGTCAGTGAACAGCAGCTTCTCACTCTGCATGGACAAAGCAACTTCTGATGCCTGAGGGAAAGCAGGACAACTTCTGAATCCAGGAACCTATGTCCATTCTCTGAACACTGCTAGGCCTTTTTGAAGAAAGCCAATCTTACAGCAAACCTTAACACCCCCTTCCCCACTCTCCCTGAGGACCAGCGGCCTATGCTATGATGTCATGGAAAGAGATGGACTTTGAAGAAGGCGTGGCCTCCAGGCCCCGCTCAATTAGCTCTGTGACCCTGGGTAAGTTATGAACTTCTCTGAGCATTAATTTTCTCTACCTTAAAATAGGAATCATAGTAGCCAGTTCCTAGGGCTACCATGAGGATTAAATGGGGTTCCTGATGTCAAGAACTACATAGAAGCCCTGGAAGGTGGAGGCTCCCAGTTAAGAGTTAATGATCCATCCCCTACCCTCTCCTTCCACTGCTCTGCTATGTGGATTCCTGAGTCTCACCAGCCTTAACCCTATAGGTATTTCCAAAACAAGCACACAAATCACTTTTAGTTTTAAGATAATTTTGTTCTTAAGCACTACAGGGAAATCTGAAAAAATAATATGCATTGGAAAATTACAATTTACCAAAGTTTTAAAAAGACAGGTATAAAGCTTGTCCTGATCCTCTTGAACAAGTCAGTGGGGACTGTCGTCATCTCGTGGTGCCTATCTTCACTCCCTTTTCAAGGGGATTCTCCTTTAAGAATCCCCCATTTTTCCACTGGGTGGAGCCTCTGGGCTGGACTAGCTATGGCAGCTCCAAGACCACCCAGAGAGGGTCTCCAGTGCCCTCTGAGCACAGACCATCCCAAGCGGCTTTATTGATACCATCAATAAATTAGTACCTTCTCATTTCCCCACATCCCCTTTAATACTGGAAGTTATTAACTTTGGTTAACAATTTTCTTTTCTGACACTAGAGTGAGATTTTAGAAGTTCAAATGTTGGAGGAGGGGTGAGTAGAAAAGCAGGGAGGAGGGATGTTCTGGGGGGCTGGCAGAGCCTTTCTGCCACATGGGGCAGGGTTACCCCTTGCAGACTCCAAGCAAGTACACCCAGCCACTCCCCACTGCAGGGAGCTGAGCCCTGGGGCCTCCAGCCCCCCATACCCTCACCCTGCAGCCTCTACCCTGCCAGCTTCCCCAGCTAGGATACCCCCTCTCAACCTGGCCCCAAGATGTCCCTTCAGACTCAGACTCTCATACAATAGACACAGTTGTTCCCTCTGCAGCCTCACCGCCTGCTCCAGATCTCCTCGGCCACAATTCCTGAATGCGACCCTTTCTGTAGCCCTTTGCTCTGGGCCCTGCTCGAGTTTGGGAAGCCCATTCACTGGCAAGCATTCAGAAAGGGACTACTATGAATTGGTTGAGTGACTAAAGGAAGGAATGGTTCTCTGCCTTTTGCTGAAGTGGAGAGACCAGAGTGCGAATGCTGATCCAACCCCAGGCCGGGGTCCTAACTCTCTACTAGCCTTGGTTTCCTCATCTGTTGAGTGGAGATGATAGCAGTACAGTTGTTGAGAATTAAATGAGAAAGTTATGTAAATAACACCACAACGTTTGCTACATACTAGGAGTTCAATAATATTAGCTCTTCTTTTTACCTCCCTAACATCCAAGTCCATCTGGCCAGTGGCCGCAGCATCAGACATCCTCATCCCGAAAGCCCGTCTGTGCACACCCCATCAGTGCCCACTGACCTTCCTCCAGACCTTCACCTGTAGGTGCATCACGGTCCTAAGGAAAAGGTCTTGATCATCCTCAGAATGTCCATGGCTCCCCTATGAGCAAGGGAGGCCCCAGGGCTCAACTCCCTGCAGTGGGGAGTGGCTGGGTGTACTTGCTTGGAGTCTGCAAGGGGTAACCCTGCCCCACGTGGCAGAAAGGCTCTGCCGGCCCCCTGGAACATCCCTCCTCCCTGCTTTTCTACTCACCCCTCCTCCAACATTTGAACTTCTAAAATCTCACTCTAGTGTCAGAAAAGAAAATTGTTAACCAAAGTTAATAACTTCCAGTATTAAAGGGGATGTGGGGAAATGAGAAGGTACTAATGAGAAGGTGGTATCAACTTCCTGCAGGAATTCATTCTGAGTGTGTATTTACTCATATCTAAATATATCATCACGAAAATGTTCATCACGCAGTTATTTATGACAACAAAATGCTAGAAATACCCCCACATCCATCTACAAAAGACTAGTTATAATTATATTTTGAAATGGAATACTGTGTAGCCATTACATAAGATGATGCATATTAATATTGGTCAACATGAAAATATGTCCACAGCATCGATCTAAAAAAGGAAAAAGGTTGCATTTTATGATTTCAGTGATATAAAATCTATACATACTTACACATTATGCAGAGAGATGTCTGGAAGGCAGGTCACGTGTTTGCTTTGAGTGATGGGATTTCAAGTGCTTTTCCTACCTTTATAGTTTCTAAATTGTTTAAATTTTTATAATGAAAATATATTCTTTCCTAATGGAAAAATGCCACAAAAAGGGAACAAAGAAAAATCATGTACCCATACTGTGATGACCTCAGGTACCATTACTCAGAACCCACCATACACCAGGTATTCTACATGCATTATTTCATGTAATCCATACTATGACTGGGCAATTTGTGTTTCTACCCCAATTTTTAATTTGTATTTTATTGTATTGATTTTTTTGAGGCAGGGTCTCACTGTGCCACCCAGGCTGAAGTGCAGTGACGTGAACACGGCTCGCTGCAGCCTTGACCTCCCAGGCTCAAGTGATCCTCCCACTGAGTAGCTGGGATCATAGGCACACACCACCACACCTGGCTAATTTTTTTTGAAGGAAAATTTATATTATTTTAATTATTTTTATGTACGGAAAACTCAACAGTGTACATTTAACCCAATTTAGTGGCAAGTTCTTTCGCCTTTGCCTTTTTGAACTTAGCGATGTGAGCCACAGACTTGGGACCCAGGACATTGCCGCCCCAGTGACGGCGGATCTCATCGCATCTGTCATTGTAAATGGTCCTGATAGCTTCCACCAGCTTGGCCAAAGTGCATTCGTCTTCCGAGTTCACCTGTGTGAAGGCAACAGTTGTGCAGGTCTTCCTGTGGACTAGACGGCCCAGTCTTGCCTTCCCCTTGATAATGCAGTAAGGGACCCCCATTTTACGACACAGGGCAGGCAAGAAGACAACCAGCTCGATGGGATCCACGTCGTGTGCAATCACCACCAGCTGCGCTTTCTTGTTCTTCACCAAGGTGGTGACGGTGTTAACTCCTGCTCGAAGGACAGGTGGTCTCTTAGTGGGGACGTCCCCTTTGCCAGCAGCTTTCTTCTCGGCCAGGGCCAACGGCTTCTGCTTCTTCTCTCGCTTTTGTTTCTGGTCTGTACTTGTGGGCCAGCTTAAGCAGCTGAGTAGCTGTTTGGCATTAACCAGCTGAACTGGTTAATGGCAGGAGTCACTTTCAGCCCCTTATAGAGGATGGCTCTCTGCTGCTGCCACCTGATAGAGTGGAGCCATTTCACAAAGCAGGTGAGGTTTCTTTTGGGCTGGGTGTCCTGTCCAATGCCAAAATTCTTAGGCCTTTCTCAAACAGGGGATTCACCACTTTCTTGGCCTCCTGCTTCTTCATGACAGCAGGGGCCGGAGTCACCTGCTTCCCCTTGGCCTTCTTTCCTTTCAGCATCTTGGGTGGCGGGAGGAGAGAGCTATTTTTTTAATTTTTTGCAGAGACGAGGTTTCATGTTGCCCAGGCTGGTCTCAAACTCCTGGCCTCAAGTGATCTGCCTGCCTCGGCCTCCCAAAGTGCTGGGATTGCAGGTGTGAGCCACTGTGCCTAGCCACTGCTAATTTTTTTAAAATAGACTTTTTTGGAATAATGTTGGTTCACAGTAAAATTGAGCAGGAAATACAGAGAGTTCTTTATATCCTCTGCCCCTACATATGCTGCACAGCTTCCCCTATTATGAGCGTCCCCCACCAGAGTGGTACATTTGTCACAACTGATGAACCTATACCGACACGTCATTATCTCCAGAGTCCATAGTTTACATTAGGGTTCACTCTTGGTGCTGTACAGTCTATGGCTGTGGACACATGTGTAATGACATACACCCACCATTATAGCCCCAGGCAGAGTAGTTTTGCTGCCCTAAAAACCCGCTGTGCTCCGCCTATTTATCCCTTCTTCCTTTCTAACCCTGGCAACCCCTGATCTTTTAACTGTTTCCGTAGATTTATCTTTTCCAGAATATCATATAGTCGGAATCATAAGATAGGTAGCCAATTTTCAGATCGGCTTTTTCACTTAGTACTATGCATTCACTTAGTATTATTTCCCTGTCTTTTTTTTTTAATTAAAAAAATTGTGGGTACATAGAAGTTGTATATATATTTATGGGGTTCCTTGTCTTTTCATGGCTTGACAACTCATTTCTTCTTATTGGTGAATAATATTCCATTATTTGGATGACCATAGTTTATTCATCTCTTCACTTACCAAAGGACATCTTGGTGGCTTCCAAATTTTGGCAACTCTGAATAAAGTTGCTATAAACAACTTTATTCAGGTTTTTTTGTGGACATAAGTTTTTAACTCATTGGGTCTACTCCTATTTTAGAGATGGGGAAATTGAGACTCGAAGAGTTAAATGACCTTTGGCAGCCTCGTAGCTGGCGAGTGGCAGGGTGGACAGTGAAGATGCATCACGCCTGGCTGCTCTTCAACAGCCCGTTCCTCAGAACCATCCCCTCCACTTACTCCTGGTCCCTACTCTGCACTGCGTGAGGCCAGGGATGGGCTTCATCAGGGATGGGAGTCAGGGTGGTCCAAGGCCAGCAGGAGCCTGGGTTGAAGGAATTTGGGAAAGGAGTGCTTTTTGCTCTGTCCTAGCAGGGAGCAGGGAGAGTGCCCCACCTGAGGTCTCTGCCTGTCTCTGGAGGGCCTGAGATGTGCCACTTCACAGCTGTCCTCCAAGCTCAACCAAGTCACTCAGCCTTGGAGGCTGCCAGCATCCTGGGAGTTTCTGAAGCCACCCATACTGTCTGCCTGCTCTGAACTGGTCCTCCATCCATGACCCCTTTGTCTCTGGAACACCATATCTGGGAGACTTGGAACCACCCAGGCAGCAGCCAAAGGTTCTTGTCCTGAGGGCTCAGCTCTTCAGCCAAGTTCAGGCTCCACAAGACAGCAGGCTCTCAGCCTTCCCCACTCAAAGAGGCCCAGCCTCTGCAAACCCACTCCCTACAAAGCCAAAATGGACACCACGTTCCCAGCACCAACTGCCTCACAGATTGGCACCAGAGCACACCCACTTACCAGCCATACATCAGAAATCCTTACCCAGATGGTGGGATCCGTTGAAACACACTGTTTAACATATGCGATAGAGGTCTTGGAGAATGGGTGGAAAAGATGGAACACTCAGTCGGGAGCTGGGGCGTGGAATGAATCTGGACTCTGGAGTCACATGAATCAGAGTTTGAGCCTGAGCCCTCCCTCTAACTGGGTATGAGACACCCGGACAATTAACCTCAGTTAAGTATGGAATTTAGTTAGCCTCAATTTCCTCAACTGCAAATGGCGCTGGTAATATCTTTCTTGCTAGCAAATTTGTTGCCAAAATTAGAGAGTATATATGCAAAGCATCCAATGGCACCTGGCATATGGTAGGTGCTCAGTAAATAGCAGCTGTCATTTTCAATGCTGTGAGATGCCTGAGTCCACCCAGCTTCCTGTGGACTCAGCATGTGATGCCAGCCAAAAACCCTCTCAATTTTCAGGTCCTCTTCTAACGTATTAGGATAAGAAGAATTGTGCAACTTTCCTGCTCCTCTGAGTTCCTCCCACCTGGTCCCACTTCCCTCCAACTTCTGCCTTTAATGGGTCCAGAGGAGTAAAGCAGGGGGCTGTTGGTGAGTGGGAAGGCAGAGAGACTGTGATAGTCAAGCCTGGAGGTCTGCAGCCATTGCCAAAATCAACACGATCTATAAGTTTTTCAAACTCCTGGCTAAACTCCTAGTGAGGCTGGCAGCAACGGAATGGAAACTCCTCACTCCAAGGGTCAGGCAGCCAGCTCAGGACATCTGTATCCTTATGTTTCCAGGAAGGAGGCGAACCCCAGCCCTCTTGAGACCACTTACTGTAGTTCCTTGATTTAGAGGACAGACCACCTTGGGGGCATTCAGCATCCCGCAGCCCAACCCAGAGGGCCTGGAGGCACACAACTGCTCCCTCCCTCCACACTCCAACACACACACACACACACACACACACACACACACACACACACAGTGCCAGAAAACAAGCCAGGAAGCAAACAGGAAAGCTCAATGTAATGGTAAGATGAGTGACCTGGAACTCTAAGGTCAGAGATGGCCAGCCCCTCACGTGCACAGGCAAGATGGGCAGCTGACACCCAGGGGCTGTCGTCTCTGTGGGAAGAGCCAAGAGGGGATGCGCCTAAGCATGCTCCAGTTTGGCTCAGATGCTGAGTTCCCATGTAAAACAGTGGGTTGGGGTGGAGGGCTTTATGGAAGGAGGCTCCTCCAAGGCCAGCGAGGAGGGAAAGTGCTGGAAACATGGGGTGAAGCTGGGAGCCTCTGCTGAACCGAGGCACAGGCAAGAGAGCCAAAGACCATCCCAAGATCCTGGTCTTTACTCTCTTCCAAAATGACTCTATCAGTTTTCTGTGTGGCAGGGCTGGGTGGGGTTGACATACACTTTTGAGCGGCCATTTTGTACTAAAGGGAAAGGCATAAGATCTGCTCAGTTGTTGCTCAGAGACCAAAGCAGATATTAAAATTCTCTCTGGGGCCCTCAAGGTAGCTCACACCGGTAATCCCAGCACTGTGGGAGGCTGAGGCAGGAGGATTGCTTGAGGTCAGGAATTTGGGACCAGCCTGGGCAACAAAACAAAACAATTAAAACAATTGTTTTTTTCTTTAAAACAAAACAATTAAAACAATTGTTTTTTTCTTTAAAACAAAACAAAACAAAACAAAACAGCTCTACAAAACAATTAAAACCTTAGTCTGGGTGGCGGGTGGTGTGTGCCTGTCGACCCAGCTACTCAGGTGGGTGAGGTGAGAGGACGGCTCGAGCCCTGGAGTTCAAGCTTGTCATGAGCTACGATTGGTCCATTGTGCTCCCGCCTGGGGAACAGAGTAAGACCCTGTCTCTAAAAAAAAAAAAAAAAAAAAAAAAAAAAAAAAATTCTTTCTGGAACCTGGGTCCCAACGTATCAGTGATTTATTCTCCAAGCCACATTCCCAGGTAGGCTGGATGTGTCCCCTGTGCCCTCCTCCCAAACACACCCCGCCTGCCTGGCAGAACTTGGGCACCCTGGCTGGCCCGTAGGGGCACCATCCTGTCTCACGTAGGTGGGTGTGGGTGGGTGTGCCTTTCAGGCAGGCACATTAATCATCCATCTCCAACACAACCACACATCCCTAGGCTGAAAACACCAACAAAAGGAAGGTACTGTGGCCAGGCCAGGCTGGGCGTGTTGAGGTGGGGGTGTCTTGGGAGGAGCGGGCAGAGGAAGAGAGGGCAAGACAGTTCACAACAAGTTCACACAAGATGCAGGAAGTAAGAGGAGCGCCTGCCAGGCACCCAGGACAAGGGGGACAGGCCTGACCCCCGGCACCTTCTCCACATGGCCTGTTCCCACCATTTTGTTCTTTGGGGGTGCTGCAGCTTGAAGCATGTCCCCACTTTCTCTCTCTCTTTCTCTCTCTCTCTCTCTCTGTGTGTGTGTGTGTGTGTGTGTATTATAAATAAATGTAATAGTGTTGAGTCATTTTTAGCAAACTATGCTTCAACTTTAGACTGTATTAACTGACTCCCTGCTAGGACAACGTGAGAGCTCTCCTTCCCATCTCTTCTACCCCTATCCCTTGATGTTTCCTAATATCATATTACAGGTGCCCGCCACCATGCCTGGCTAATTTTTGCATTTTTAGTAGGGTAGGGTTTTACCTTGTTGGCCAGGCTAGTCTTGAACTCCTGACCTCAGGTGGTCTGCCCACCTCAGTCTCCCAAAGTGCTGGGATTACAGGCGTGAGCCACCACACCTGGCATATATTTTTTAATACATCCAATGTTTATAACGTTTCTATTGTTTTAACCATAGCCCACTGTTGTCTAAAATTAGCTTTACTTTTAAATGAATTCAGTCATCTTACAATAGCTAAACCTTTTTAAATTTCTTAAATTTTAATTCATTTTTGGCTTGACTACATTTTAGGGGGTTCTTTGTAATTTTTATATACATTATGTTTCCTGATGATGCTCTATGCCCCTTTAAGAGATGCACCTCTATTTGACCGACCTTCTTATACCATCACACTGTGGCCTCATGCAGTACAGCTTGTTGATGACAGTGATGGCCGAGAGAAAATGTGGAGGGCGCAGAAAGAGGTGGGAAAGTCTGCAGGCCCTCGGTGCACATCACAGAGCAGCCCTGAGAATCCCCGCTTGGTCAAGAATGGTAAGAGGCAATCTATTTTGGGAGAAAGTGTAAAAGTAAATGGTTTGGGGCAGGGTGCTGGGGCGAGCAAACCAAACGGACCTCATTCCTCACGTGCAAGTGAATGTGAGAGATTTGTCACCTGGACCCTCCGACACCATATCGGGAAACGCTCAATTTGCATTTAGGGTATGGCCATGCAGAGAGAAGTGCAAAGACGTAGCATAGTTTCTGAACAGGGCAATTAAATTATGTGTGACCATCAGGACACATGTACTCAGAGATACACAGGGAGAGAAGAGGGAACCTTTTTCTATGGTTCCATCTCCCCTCTTTCCACATCCACCCAGTTCCTAACCAGTTGTTCATTTGTGCACGTGTAGCCTGCATTCACTCACCATGTGCTGACTGAGGGCCTCCCATAGCTCACTGTTACAAAGCACAGGCAGTCACAACCAAGACTGTGTGTGACAGGAAGAAGTGTGTGAAAGGATTCGAGAGAGAGAAAGCGAGCTCAGTAAAGAGATATACTGGTTTGATCATCACCACAAAAGAAATCCTATTGCCAGGCACCTTAAGAAAATAAAAAATAATTTAAAACACTGTAGGCAGTTGGGTTTAAGGGAACTCAGCAAATAGCAACAAGCCCGTGGTATCCAAAGCCAGTGTGGAGCTGTCAGATACCCTCTCGGCCCCAGGCCTGCTCAGGAGGGGCCCCTCCTCTAGGCATGTGTCACTGTGCTCCGGGTGTAAGAGAGACAAAGCAGCAGAGGTCCCCCAGCCCTGGGCTCTGGGCCCTCTCAGCCATCCCTGGGGCCCCTGAGAAGACAGACGGAGGACCCTGAGTAGCTGACAAAGGATTTGGGCTGTAGAGGTGAGGGACACATATGGAAAGAGGAGAGGAGGGTTGCTTTTGTTTGCTTGTGTTTCTGTGTTTAAGGCAGGCAATCATCTCTGAGAAGGGGCAAAGGGCAGCCTAGCTTCTTGTTAGCCTGGAGTATATTTGTGGTAGTATGCCACAGACCCCAAAGATAAGGACAGCCAAATAGGATTGCAAGGAGACCTGGCTGGGCATATGCAAACTGCAGGATGGCAGATGAAGCTGGTACAGAAATACAGATATGAATGCACCGCAGGTATGCCCAGTTCTAGTGCCAGGAGGTCACAGGAGGCCAGGAGCAGGCAGGTTCAGTCCATCATGGGACAGCCAGGCTACTACATCCAACTGGTTTTTCCACACCTGCTTTGATGTCACTTGCAGTCATTCAAAATGCCAATCATCAACTGGGCGAAAGCAGGCTTTTTTGCAGTGAGAAGGAAAGTAAATAGATTATGTCAGAGGCCCTCTCTCCTGGAGACACACAAAGGCTTCTTTACAGCTGCATCGCTGCAGCCAGGACCACCAGAGACTTCTGGAAAGACCCAGGCCTCTTTCCCGCAGACCTCCCAGCAGCCTTTTAAAATGACATATGACTTGCTCCTTGGTGACATGCTTGCTTAGCTCCTAAAGATACCCAGTGGGCTAATCTAACTCTGCCTGTTAATTATGTGATGCAGTAAACTCAATGATAGGAATTTTTCCAGGGAATGTGTTTATGAGTTTATGTCTCTCCTCTACGTTTGCCTGGGCAACCTTCAAATCCCATCTCTCCCCCTGAGATGCAGGCAGTCCACCCTGGCCCAGGTACAATGGAGGAGCAGACAACCGTGCTGCAGGCTTGCCCCAGTGACCTACGGGGAGCAGTTCTGAAAAGTCTTCCTGGGAGCACTCAGCACCAGCAGCTCCCAGTGCCGGGCTTTCTATGCACCAAGCATGGTTTCAACTGTTTGACATTTAATCCACCCCACACCAGTTGGGATTTTCTGCACTATCTTATACTTGGAAAAATGAGGCTCAGAGAGGCTAATCTGTAGGAGAAAGGCCCTACAGCCAGAAAGTGGTAACTCCAGGATACTGACTCAAGGCAGCCTGGCTCCAAGCCTGTTTTCTTTTCTCTCTCTCTCTCTTTTTTTTTTTTTTTTTTGAGATGGAGTCTCGCTTTGTCACCCGGGCTGGAGTGCAGTGGCACGATTTTGGCTCACTGCAACCTCTGCCTCCCAGATTCAAGCAATTCTCCTGCCTCAGCTTCCCAAGTAGCTGGGATTACAGGTGCCCATCTCCTTGCCCAGCTAATTTTTCTGTTTTTAGTAGAGACGGGGTTTTGCCATGTTAGCCAGGCTGGTCTTGAACTCCTGACCTCAGATGATCTGCCTGCCTTGGCCTCCCAAAGTGCTGGGATTACAGGCGTGAGCCACTGCACCTGGCCACCAAGCACGTTTTCTTAAATGCCACACTCCAGGCTGCGAGTGAGTTAGGATATTCCAAACGTCCACAATCTGCAGTCCACCTTTCCCATCATCGTGAGCATCCTGTCTTCTCCCCTCCTCTGTTGTCAATTAAGCCCAAATGCTAACACAAGTTAAGCAAGCCCATTGCAGCCACAGTGCAGTATGTGCCCTGACCTTAATGCTACCACTTCAGCCCTGATTGATTTTACTTAAATCTATAACTCCTTGGGCTGAATAGCAAAGGAGCAAGGAAATGATCTGTTGAATAATTCTTAGAGAGTAAGGGAGGGGGAAAGAGAGGATGAATACCAACATGCTCGTGAGCATTTAAATTGAGGAACTCGGTGTCCAATTCTCTTCTCAGTGAAGGTCACAGTATGTATTAGGCTATCGATGAGGATAAATTATTCAGGCTGGCTAAGGAATATTTGTCTCCAAATGGGGATTAGGTCTAGTTCAATTAAAATTTCCACTTCTCAAGAGGGAAAGCCTTAATCAGAAAAGTCATATTTTTCATAGTCAAGATCCTATTGTTTTTTAAAACTCTGCTTCCAAAAACTTAGCCCAGAGATGGCACTTCATTTTAGTCCCATTCCTACGACTTAGTGTGGTGCCCTGCCTAGATCCCCACTGATTCTTGAAAGTATATGAGAGAAGTATAGAGAAAAATGGGGACAGGGGGCCCAAGAAAAGTGTGTATGCCCCAAAGAGTGCCAACCGTTAAAGAGAAGTGGGTTCCAGACCTGGCCAGATGGCAATGACCTTCAACGGGGGCCTTACTTGTGTGAGCTGTCTCATCTGTGAAACAGAATAATCCCCTTCCCCTTCCCACCACACCAGCATCTGGAGGAAATAAATGATAGTGAAGGCAAACAAACGTAAATGCTCTGAGTCTTTAGCAGAGAGTGCTACAGAAATGTAAGATGCTGTGGACAGCATGAGACAGCGGAAGGAATCCAAGGCTGGAAGGCACGTGCCCAGGGTTCCTGGTCCTGGCACTGCCACCAGCAGACTGCCTTTTGTTGGTCCTAGCTTTCTTTCATTGGAAAAGGGGCATGGGATGACCTAAGGTCCTATGATGATTTGGATTGCAGTTGTCTCTGCCTCTTATCTTTCACTCACTGCCATGCCATCCAGTTATCCTTCTTCAAGCAAGGACTGTTCTCACCCTAGTTAGTGCTCAGGAGAGGAATCAGTGGTCTGGCCACTTCCCGAGGCCAGGGCTCCTGTCCAGCTGTGTTCTGCCCAGCAGCCTCCAGCCCCGTGCAGCCTGTACCTTCACTAACTCTGCAGGTAAGAAGCCTTTGCCTGGGAAACGTCACTGCTCCCCGGTCCTCAGAAGGCTGATTCAGCAGCTCAGCAGGGTCTGAAGGGCTACAGGATAGGCAGAATGGAAAACAGTGGCCATCTGAGATACCCATATTCTGCCAGCTCAGTGATCCTGATTAAGACGACTGCTTGGCCCTAATTCTCAGCCAACAAAAAGTTGTTAAAATCCACTACCAACTCAAGGCCTCCGAAACAGGCAGACCATGTCCTTTGGGTCTGGTTGTTCAGCCCATACCAGGCAAGGTGACAGTACCTAAGCCTTTTCTCTGTGGAATCAGGAGGGCCAAGGAGTAGTGCTGAATTCAGCACTAAATAGCAGACTGCCAGAAAGATCCTGTACTCCTTTTCCATGGGAGAGGCCAGGAGCAGAGGCCTCAGAACCCAAGCTCCCCCGACCAGATTGTCTTGGACCTACCCCGAGCCCTCCGGGCCCCGTTGCGGAACCTCTGCAGGATCTGGTGCTTTTTGGAGACCGAGTGGCTCTTCGGGAGCCTGCAGAAGAGCCGCTGGAGCTGAGCAGTGACCGTCCCAAAGCAGGCAGTGGTGGCCTTCTTCTCCTGGCCCTCAGTCATCTCAGCACAGGAGATCAATAGCTTTTCTCCGGGCTTGGCGTCAGGGGTGGAGTGCCGGGTGGGGGAGGGCTCCGGGGAGGGCCCTGGGCCTCGCATGACCCGGACAGTCACCTGGGCCCTCAGGCTCTGGTACACGCACCAACTGACTGACGATCCTTCTCTCTCCGCACTGAGGTCCTTTCCCCTCCACCTCCCCCAATGGAAAACTTTCTATTCCTGGGGCTTTTAGCTTGATAAGATAAAAATGCCCCCACCAAACAGGCTGCAGGGAAGAGCCTGCCCCAAGCCTCACTTCTCAGTCGTGCCTGTGAGTCTGAAAATCAATGTCTCCAAAGTTTCAGACGACAGAAGTGATCGGTTACCTCACACCACGTGCCCAGCCCAGGAGATCGTTAATGGATTTCTTTGGGGATGGTGGATTACTAATGCTTCACCAGCTGTACAGGCTCCTAAGGGACAAACTGGAGCTAATTCACATCCTCCCGTGCTAAGCCCAGGTGGGGGAAGGGCCCATAAGGAGGTGGTGTTGCTTTAAGAGGGTCAGGCCATTCATTTATTTGAGACTAGATACCTGAGCAGAAGAGGATGCGGGGTGGTGAGAAAAGGTCAGTCTCTCACAAAAGGGCAGAAATGTTGTTCTCTTGCCCCAAAACAGTACTCACAGGTGTTCCCTCAGTCTGACTCCTAGAATCTGCCAAGCCCTAGTAGAAAAGTTCTGGGAGGCCCTGTTGCCCAGTCCAAGACAGAAGACTGGTACCAGACAGGCAGCAGAGCCTTCCAGAAAAGCCACTAGAGAGGGGTGCCCCTCCCAGGCTGCCCAGAGATGACAGGACTCACCTGCCAACCACCAGCGGGGACCAGTTTAACAGGAAGGAGGGACACTTGTTCTTTTTTTTTTTTTTTTGAGGCAGGATCTTGCTCTGTTGCCCAGGTTGGAGTGCAATGGTCCAATCATGGCTCACGGCAGCCTCGACCTCCTGGGCTCAAGTGATTCTCTCACCTCCCAGCATGTAGCTGGGGCTATAGGCGGGCACCACCACATCCAGTTAATTTTTATATTTTTTGTAGAGGTGGAGGTCTCACCATGTTCCCCAGGCTGGTCTTGAACTCCTGGACTCAAGAGATCATCCTGCCTCAGTCTCCCAAAGTGCTGGGATTACAGGTGTGAAGCCACCATGCCCAGCAGGGACACCTCTCCCTTAACCAGAGGAAGTGCACCTCAGAGGAATCACACACTTGCAGAATCTCTTGTGGAAGATGCACTTACACGTCTGTGCTCAGATGCCACCCTTCCTCAGTGGCAGACTGGTTCTTTCTCCCTAATGCTTCCTCAGGGAGAAGGGAGCTGCCCATAGCCTTTGTTGTGGCCCTCTCTAGTTTATCAAGCAACTTCTGTACCAGAAGAAGGGCATAAGCAAGTCCAGGTCCTGAAATGACACTTGGGACCATCAAGCCAGGGGTGGGAGCCAAGTTCCTTGCCCCGCTGTAACTCTAGTCCTTGTACCCAAGATCTCCAAGAAGGCCCAGGAAGTCCTGCCTGGCTGAGCACAGGCAAGGTCTCATTCCCATCCCTGCCCTCAAAGAAGAGAACATGGGGCTCCTGGGGGAACTTTAAAATGTGAGTCACGGCCAGGCGTCGTGGCTGACACCTGTAATCCCAGTGCTTTTGGAGGCCGAGGCAGGTGGATCATGAGGTCAGGAGATTGAGACCATCCTGGCTATCACGGTGAATCCCCATCTCTACTAAAAATTCAAAAAAATCAGCCGGGTGTGGTGGCATGCACCTGTAGCACCAGCTACTCAGGAGGCTGAGGCAGGAGAATCACTTTAACCCAGGAGGCAGAGGTTGCGGTGAGCCAAGATCGCGCCACTGCACTCCAGCCTGAGCGATAGAACAAGACTCCATCTCAAAAAAAAAAAAAAGAAAGAAAGAAAGAAAAGAAAAAGGCACGTGTAATGTGGGGAAATCCCTTCCGAATGCCCCGTTTGGGCTGCAGAATATGCTGACCTCACTTCTCTTTTCTCCTCATCACTGAGCTGTTCTTTGACAGGTTAAGTCATTGGGAAAGACAACAGGAAAGAACTGGCAGAGTCTGGAGATGGGGCTTTCAGAAGCTCTAGGATCTTCACTCCTGACCTTTGGAAAACTAGATAGATTTTTCTACTGTAATGATGGTCTGGGAGGAGAACTACCTAGAGGCAGGGAAATGCCTGCAATGACCTCTTGCTGTCTCTAACATCTAAGTGATGACTCAAGGACCTCCATGCTGGAGGCAAGTCCGGCCAAAGTCTGGCATAATTTGAAGCAACAACCTTCACCATCTTACTTGCTGGGGTACAATATATTATCACCCTATTTTATATGAAAGTTACCTCTAGATGGCTTTTAAAAAACACTCATCACTAGGATAGACATTCATGGACAATATGCTCAACATTTCTCTCAAAACTCTCATGTTACAACTGGAATCTGTTGTTCCAGTTGAATAATAAGACATCTCTGAAGTTTTGTTTGGGGGGGGAGGTTAATACCTTCTTCAGATGCAAAAAACCCACATAATTCTTTCAGCAGAAACCACGAAGTCTGCAACTTCCATTCAACTTGGGTAGAAAAAACAGCCTCCTGCAAATCAGCAAGAAAAATAAGCAATGGTACCTGCCCCCAAATAAGAGATGGACCTGGAGAAATATACAGAGTCAGAGCTGGCTTAGGGGTGGGAGGTTTCCCCAGATGTACTGTTTCTCGTGGGGCCACATCGCTGCCTGAGATTAGAGCCAGAGGTCCATTAGGCAACCTCAGATTATTGTCCAGTCCCTTTCCATCTCTTCTGCACCCTAGCTGTCCGCTCTAGCATCCAGTCTGTTAATTTCACTTTGGCCCCTGACTAGTCCTGTGTCATGAGCTCTGACAGCTGGGCCATGGCAAGAAGGAGGAGTGGAACAGAAAAAGATCCTCCATCTGCATTTCCAGGCCCATCCCCTTCACACACTGAACACCTATGGAGTGAGGTGGGAAAGGGGAGAGACACACTTGTTTCTTTCATCTTAAGATGTGGAGAAACTTCACCCTTTGTCTAAAGATCTCATGATTTACACATGAAGACGATCACTTTAGAAACTGATTGTTGAAAATCGGCTTAAGTGGAGCCAACTCTCAATTACCCAGCCCTGGCTGATTCTCTAGCTTGCATATGGCTCACCTTCCTTTTTTTCCTGTACCTCCCTTTTTGGACATTTCCGCATTCACTGGCAGAAGGGCAGCAGATGAATAAGTGAACTCAACTAACTTGCGTGATCAATGATGTTAGTCTAAGGCAAAATGCCGTGCTGGGTTCTGGTGCTGGTTTTGCTACTAATGATCTGGGTTATCTTAGTGAAGTCATTTGACTTCCCTGAATGCTGTGTTTCCTCATCTATGAGATGGCCCTGATTACATCAGCTCTATCGACCAAACAAGAGAACTGCAATCCTGACAGAGGCAGTGCATATCAAATGGCCTTAGTGACGGCCAAGTGCAACAGTTATTTCTGCTCCGACAGTTTCTTTGCATTCTCAACTCTTCCTGTTCCATGTGAATATTCTCATCCTAGCAGGTTCACAGAATGCCAGCTTGTATCTTCAGCAAACACAATGGTAATTCTTTTCCAGTTCTAGCGTCCAGTAGAAACAAAACATAAAAGGATTTTTAAAAAGTAAGAACATCGCTCTTCTTTTTGGCCTGACTTTCATGAAAACCTGGAGTCTGATTTCTTAAAGGTCTGTGTAAGCCACGATTTAATTTTCTAGGAGCCCCAGCCAATGGCCACTGCAGACACCTAAATAAGACCTGCCCCACCCTGGAAATATGTTTGTTCAAAAAACAGGAATGGGGAGCACACAGGATAACATCATCACCTCAGAAGAAGGTGGCACACAGGCCCTCCACTGAAGAATAAACCTGTCACAGGTAAATGTCATACTCAGCCATCCACTCACCTGCTCGGTGCCACACAAAAATGAACAGACTGCTCTTTCCAACACCACCCTCTTGCAGACCCTCAGCACGCACATCTTGCACTCCCCCTCAACCCTCTGCCCCATGCCCTCGAATGGGGCCAGGGCAGTAGTTATAGGTAGGAAAATCCAAAAGAAAATCTGGGACGTGCTACAATTCCCAGGGGTCACCAGACTCCTCAGCCAAAGTGAGGCGTTCTCCCCTGGGAGGCTGGACACATGCTACGACGCCCGGAGGGACCCCACTGCTCTTCCTCCTTCCTCTCCAAAAAGGGCAAAAAAAGAGAATCAAACCTCAAAGATTTCCGGATGGGTACATCTCTCACAAACCTTTGTGTACTCCAGGAACCACAGGCATGCTAGAACAGGCCCGGCATGGCCTTGTGGCCACTTCAGCCAAAGACCACACCACGGAGAGTTCTTGGGGTCTACCAGGCTCTGCCTGAGTCTCCTCAGCATGGTTATGAGTGCTTCAGAAAAAACTCAAAGTCACTTCCCCAGGTCTGAGTCAAGATAGTCTTGACCTTGGGGTGGGGCAACCCCTGACTGCTCCCAAGCTCCGACCTTATTCCACTTAAACCAGTGCCCCCAGGGAACCCAGCCTTCTGCCTGGTCTAACATCATCACCTCAGCCTCCTTGCTGTTTCCCCTAAGCCCCAAAACTGGCTCTGTTCCCCTTCCGACCCTGAGATCCAGCCCGGAACATGTGGAGAGAGGCTTGCCAAAACTCTTGGAAAAAAACTGAAAATGACTAAATGCAAAACCATCTCCCCAGTCAGGCCCGGCCTTCCCAGCTGCCGCCAGCCCTTCCCCACCCAGCCTTGGAGAGTCAGAAAGAGCCCCGCGGGAGGGGCAGGTACCCAGAGTCAGCAGAGAGGGAGCGAGACCCTGCAGGGGGGCAGAAAACATCCTGCCACCAGCACAGACCCAGGTCTGCAAGCTTGTGAGAAGGACATTGTACCAGCTGGCGCTGACTGAGCCCCAGGAACATGGTTCCCTCAGAAGGGCTGGGGGTGGGGAACTTGCATGCTTTGCACACCCACAAATACTCACCCACCCAAGGATACTCACCTTGCCATCTGAGGAATGCGAACAGGAATGGCCTCTGGTGAGGCCAGAGATGTGTTTACAGGTTCCTCAGCAGCCTTCATAGTAAGCTTGGGCAGGGCAAGAGTGCCAGCAGCTGCCCTCCACGGGGAAACTGAGGGATGAGGGGTGGGTGTGGGAGCCAGAGAGAGCCCTGTGGGAGAACACTGGGGTGCAGGAGCTGGGACCCACCCATGGCCATCCCATCTCAGGTAACTGCCTCTCACACAGAGGTGCTGGATCTGAAGCCCAAAGTGGAGGAAATGGCTTGAGGGCCTTGAAGACCTGTCAGAATGAGGCCCGCCCGAGAGGTTCTAACTTTACCACTGTCCCTGGCAAAGCCAGCAAGTAACCTCTGACCAGGTAACTCCCTTTCAACTGAGCTAAGCATCCCTGTATCCCTGTATTCTGACCTCATGGAGCTATTTTGAGCATGAATGTAGCAGCGGGCATGAAAACACTTTAGGCTCTTCAGGGAAAAGACACTATTGACATGCGAAGAATTCTTCTCGTGCCCATTCTCAGACCTGGACTCGGCCTTGCGGCAGCTTCTCCTGAGCTCTGGCCCCAGATCTGCTCACACTTCACAGGAAGTGGCTCCCTGACAGGATAAATTCACTCTCCTACCCAGCAGGGCCCTTGGGACTGGGCTGGGGGCTGTCTTTTCTTTGTTACTCAGGGACTACCTGCCAGGCTTGGCACAGGCTGGCTCGCCCGTAGAACTGGGAGAAGAGAGAGGATAGCAGACCAAACCCTCAATGCTGCGAGGAGATGTCAATTCCCTTCCACCTAATAACTCCGCAGGATCAGCAGGCAAACACACACGTTCATTACCAAGTCTAATTAGGCTGGCAGACAAGTGGCATTAATCATTTTTGACTGTACCTGGGATTCAAGCCCCCCACACTCCATAATCAGAAAATTTCATGCTCTGATGAATAGTGGGGAAAATTAAGCGCACATTTAATCCTTTCACTTTCATCTTTTGATAAGACAGGAAGCAGGGAGGAGAGGAAAACCGGGCTGCAGAGTGGGTAGCTCAGAAGGCCTCTTTGAAAGCATTCCAGGTCCTTTCCCTGGCCCCTAACACACACATCCTCCAACAGGACCTTGCCCAAGAAGAAGACCCCAATTAGAGCCAGGGGTAGGAGAGGGCTTGGGAGTGGGGGATTCCCACAATCTTTAACAACAAAATATCCATTTCTGTGCTTCATTTTCTTAAACTCTAAAGCCAAACATGGGGCTAAATCAAGGAAAACACACACGACACACTCAGTGCTGCTGGGTGCACAAATACCTTCCAAGTGCCGAAGGTAAATAAATACAGAAGCCGCCAGAATAACACAGGATGATTTCTGAGAGGCCTGAAATGAAGACCTTTCTCTGCTACAGGAAGAATCAGTGCCAATGTCCTAGGAGCCTTTTTCACAAAGAATGCACAAGGGGGGGATGGGTCTGCAGGATCGGGGGCTGTCACGCAGGTGCTTCCAGCTGTGCAGAAAGTGCAGAAAGTAGAGTTGAACCCAGCCAATAGTGCAGCAGCAAGACTAGAGAGACCGGACTAAAGGCCTTGGGAGACATCAGCCATTCTTAATAAGAATAGTCCCGGTGCCCTTCCCTGAGGGCTGCATGGCAGGGCCTTGTATTCACAGCATCATTAAAATCTATCACAGAGTCGGGAGGTTAGAGGGCCTCCCTTTCAACCATGTAATTCCAATCACTTAACACTTCACAGCCCTGAATAACGCCCCCTCTGGAGAGAGACTCGGACTCCAGGAGCAGACAGGTGGCATCCACTGACAATGGTCAAGGTGTGTCTAAGCATCTCCAGGAGGGTTTGAGTAAGGCTTAGGTTTCTCCAAGTGCCAGACCATTCCCTGGTCCAGGATGGCTTACGCAGCCACCAAAATGAGATGAAAGGTAAAAGGCCACCTCCATGCACCTTCTACAGAAGGAAGAGGAAGGGACATCATCTGTAAGGGAAAGTCCCTGAGAACAAAGTCAAAGGGCAGCCAGTGAGTTTCTCTGGTTATTTGCTGTTGACCATTCCCCCTCTAGAATGCTAGAAATGCATTCTCACCATCACCACCACCCCTACCCCAAAACACCCACATGTGCTCACACAACCTTTCGTTCTCTCTCTGTCTTTCCACATATCACCACTGGATTTCCTTCTCTATCTCACAACTATGATTTCTTTAATCCTAGAAATTACTATTAACTCTGAACTTCCCTGTTCACAAATCCAGCATTAACCAGAGCTTGGTTACAGACCTTGAAGTGGGGTAAGCTTAGGTTAGATGAACTTTTGCTAAAAAGGCAGACAGACAGTGGGAAGTGTTTTCCAAAATGTTTTCCTGACTAAAAGCCCCTTCTGCCAACATGGTTCCCACCCAGTGTCAGCCTCCTGGGCAGACAGATGTCACTCACATTCACATACCCAATGCCCTCCTGCTTGTTTCCAAGGGCAGGGATATTTCATGGCACAAACAAGCCATCGTTTTCATCACTCACCACGCGGTGAGACCCTGCTGTGTGCCTGGCACTCTGCTAGGTGCAAGTAACACAAAGACAAGGAGCCAAGGACTTTGTGGCCCCTATGCCAGGCACAGAAGGGTCTCCTCAGCCACAGCAGGACATCAGGTAGGAGTGGCATTTCTACAGAACGCCTAATACCCAAATTTTCTGGGATGCCTATGGCAGTCACCTCCCCACTTAGCTCAGCAACCAGGCAGAGCTTGCAAATTGTACGCACTGCTTCGAAAGGTAATCCTAGGAGGTGTCACGAGCCCAGACTAGTTGTTACAGCTGTTAGATGGGAGGGGACAATAACAATCATATCGAATTAAACATTCGTATTGCATTTTGCTAGGCCCTGTTCCGAGTGCCTTATGTATATTAATCCATTTAATTCTCACAGTAACATGCTGAAGTAGGTAATATCATTATCCCCATTTTTTTTTAAACAAGGAAGCAGAACACAGAGACGTCCGGGGGTAACATGGGGACTAAGTGGTAGTCAGGATTCAAACCCAGGGCTCTGGTTCCAGTCTGTACTCTTAACTACTGCACAGTATGATTTTTTTAAAGTCCTATTTCTAACACTTGCTTTTCAAAATGAAGATAAAACAAAGCAACCCCACCATGGAATCAGACCCTTCAGCTTGAAGAAAGATGCTCCACGAGTTTGGCCTGCTATGTCTCCACCTGCCAGCCCTCATCTGCACATCAGAACGTTTCTCAACTTTTGCCATCCAGCCATAGGTTCACAATTAGTTAAATATTAATCATGACAAACAGAGACTCCTTTTTGTAGCCCCTTGATTCCAGTTTTGCTTTCTCTCCAGTGTTCAGACATCGTTAGTATTAAACCAACTATGTGGGGGGCCATGAGAGCCCAGGAAAGTAAAAACACCTCACCAAGTCACGCACAAAGTCAGAGGTACTGCCTGGGGGCCTGAGTCTTCCTGCCACTAGAAATGATGTATGACTTAATCAAAGGAGATCGACAATTCTGATGTGACATGATGATCAATTCATTTAATCATGGAGTATCTCACACAGGCACATACAAATACACACAAAGGTACCATTATCACCAAACCAGAGAAAGAAAATCACAAAACTATGTGCAAAATCTTCAACAAGTGATATAGTCCCCCAAAGTCTAACTACAAACTAGAATGCCAATGAAGCAGATTTCCTGGGATTCCAGCTATGATAAAACTCATTTCACTGAGGCTCCCGGCTCTCTGCCTGTGTGTAGGGGTTGTTGGATGCAGTAAGGGAATCTTGAAAGTGCAAAAGCTGCCGACACACCCAAGGGTAAGTTGCACTCGATTCTACTGCAGTCAAAGGCATTTACCAAAGGACAGCAGCCCCTCTACCCACAACATGTACCTCTACAAACCTTTGCTCCTTCCTTCTTAATTAGCACCTGAACTGGGAGTTCTGGTGGAGGAAAGAGCACCACCCACTTGCCCTTCCAATCTTTCCCTTCCAGTTGATCCAGGCTTAGAGTCTGAGCTCTATTTCCCTGCAGCCAGTTGCAGCGGGTGGCACACTGAACATCCTCGGCTGCAGACTGCAGGCAGAAAAAAGGTAGGCTTTTCCTGATGTGGAAATCGCTGCTGCTGTCGAACGCTACCGTTGGATGGGAGATGTAAGGCTGCTGTCATGGGGGAAGGGCCTTTGCTGAAAGATGCAAACCACAATCCATTTCCAGAGATGCTTGTTAGAGGCCGTGCCATTGTCTGTGCTTTGGGCTTCAGTTATTTGAAATATCATGTAAACACATGAACACATGGCTGTGGATATCCTCTGCTAAACACGCAAGAGCAAATGCCGGGGAGGGGGTGGACGGTGGACACCTATTAAAGGCATATGCACCCCTAACTGTAGGAGGAGAAAAATAATAAACCCCCAAGAAAAATGAAGATTAGCTCAGAAAATGTATACACTCGGGGCCCAGTGTTTTCTGGCTTTGAGAAGAGCCTGGCTCAGGAGGTGACTGGAGGGGCCTGAGAGCTGTGGAGATGAAGGGACCCTGTCAGGAGTTGAGTAATGTTAGAGCATGACGACTAGGGCAAGAACCCAGGAGGAGGAAGGGGAGGAGGCAGGGCACAGCCAAACATTGGAGCAGAGTCCAAAGGTTTGAGGGGCCAGAGGCGAAAGGCAGGAGGGGGCACGGGTTCAGGGTGACTTCAGGCTCTCTTCAGTCTCACAGCCTGCCTTTATCCGGAGCCTAACAAGGTCTCCTCCCTGTCCCAATAGGTCCCCCTGGAGGAGAGGTCTGAGCCTGGAGGAGAGGTCTGAGCGGACAAACAAGCGTTTTGTCAGTAACCCTAATAAGCAAGGGTCAAACGGTCATCTAACAGCAGTCTCACAACCCACTCCCAAGAACTCACAACGAAACCATGAGGGTGCACAGGGAGATGACAGAATGACCTTGTCGCTGAGGCCATCACCCACCCACCCCCCACAACCTGCGTGTGTGTGTGTGTGTGTGTGTGTGTGTGTGTGTGTGTGTAGGGCCGAGGCATGCACCTGTCAGGAGACAGGTATCTGTTAACTACCGCATAACCATACCTAGGCAGTGGGCAGGCACTAAAGGATACAGGGCAGGGAGCTAAGGAGAAGACTGTCCCCAGGGGTTACCTCCTTATGGTCGGGACTCCCCTGGAGCCAGAGAGTGTAATGGCCCCTCTCTCCCTGCCCCAGGGCCCTACCAGTCCTTCGCCCCCAGACTGCGGTCTCCCCGCGCGCCCCTCCCCTGCCTTCGCACTTACTAGCGCAGCGCAGCGCCTGCCGCAGCACCTCTCGTCCACACAGGTCACACCAGCCGGGGCCGCCCGGCAGCACCAATTCCGCGAAGCAGTGCCCCTCGCCTCGCTCCGCCGGGACTCGGGGATCCTGCGGCTGCTCGAAGATGCTCCTCACGTCGCGGGGTCGGGGCGCTCCAGGCCGCCGCCGCAGTCTCTGCTGCAGACCAGGCCGGAGCGGGCGAGCGGGTCGGGAGGCCCGGGTTGGGGGCTCCAGGTTCCCCCGGGCAGCCCTCCGGGCGCTGCGCCCCTCGTGCGCCCCGGGCGCAGTGGAGAGGGGCGCCGGGACACAGCGGCGCGAGGACCGGTCGGGGGGCGGCGGCGGCGGCTCGGGGCCGCTCAGGCTCTGTAGATAGTGAGGCGGCTCGGGGTCCAAGAGTATCGGGTACGGGCGCTGCCCGATGGCCGAGGACGCCATGGCCATGCCCGGCTAGTGGCTGTGGCTTTGGCAGCGGCGGCTTTGGCGACTGCGCTACTCCCGAGGCAGCCCCGAGAGAAGGGGCGGCCCCACATCAGCGCGCCTTTAAAGGGACCGCAGCCTGCTGGGCGGGGCGGGGGCGGGGAGAGTCGGAGTGGCAGGAAGAACTACCCAAGGGAACCACCGACGGACCGAGGGGTAGGGTCGGTGCGGGGTGACGTCTGCTCGAGTGTGGATTTGGGGGCGTCACCTGGAGCAGCTGCAGGATTCCGCAGAGGAGCGCCTCTGTACAGTACAGTTCAGAGGGCGCATTTCTGCGAGGGACCCTCGGCCTTCAGCCCTGCCTCTTTCCCTTGCCGATCACTTCCCCCAACACCAGGTCCACCCGCCACCCGCACCCTCACGCGCCCCGGGAGGGAGCAGGTCGGAGGGAAAGGCTTGGGAACTGGCTTGATGGGGTCTCAGTAGGGCTCCTCCGTCTAGGCGTCCGCCTGCCACCCTCCCGCTGATCGTGCGGACAGAAGGGCAGTGCTCCTTGGCCCTTTCTCTCTCCGGCTTGTCGCCGCCCTCCGCCCCCTCTACAGGCGAGCTCGACGCGGGTCGGGAATGCCCCGCTCGTGCTCCGGCAGCCGCGCGTTGTCCCGTGGCTGACCGCCGGATGCAGCCAGCGCAGCTGGGGCTGGCAGAGCTGTCCGCGTGCGACTTTCGCTCTGGTTGGATTTCCCCTCCCTTTGCAGTCCTGCCGGGTAGGGTATTCCTCTTTCCTGGAAGACTGGTGCGGGGGAGGTAGGGGGACTCGATGCAGAGAACGCTCCCGCGCCCCAAGGGTTGGGGGAGCTTTTCTTCCCTAGCCAACCCTCCGCTCCCTAGAGCTGCTCGAGTAATTACTATGGAGATACCAGTTCCCCTAAATGCCCTACGTGGAACCTGGTATGGACGGCTCAGTCATGGGACCCAAAGAGAGATCTCCTTTCTCCCGGCACTTTCCCCAATGAAGGCTTGCTTCATGGACTCCTGTCTGGTTTAACGCTCTGCGGTCACCATCTTGAAAGTCTTACTTTTTGAACAAAGGGCCAGGCGTCTTCTTTTTGCACCGGTTCCCACAAATTATGTAGTTTTTCCTGACAGGCACCTTTGCCCATGGAAACAGGCCCATCTCATGGATAAGGAGGACTCCTGGATCTCTGAACCTGGGCCTGGGCCCTCTCCAGCCCCAATTTTGTTAACTGCACACTGGGCTGGAGGTAGCGAGACGGGTGGGTGTTAACGTGGTGTTTCCAGCTCCGTCATTATGACTCAGTGATCACAGCTTTCCTCTTAAAACACGGGTTCAGTTTGGTCAGTCTAGCGGTGGTCATTTTTTAGAAGAATAGTCTAAAATTCTTCTGGACCTGGTCTCTCCTTTCTCTTCCCAGGCCAGAGACCAGTCTCCCCCTAGTGCTTTGTAGGGGAATCTTCACTTTTGCTTTTTATTTTTCCCTTGGAGGTAATTTTTAGGTAATTCCTAAGAATTCCAGAGTCCAGTGGCCAGGGAATTCCCAGTCAGCTTTGGTCCATGGCTTCTCCCTCATGGTAATCATAGTCCTCTGCCTCCCATATCTGTAGCAGATGAGAGGTTCCTGGGGCTCTGGGGTTCACCAGAGGCCGGAGCTCACCCTATGAGGTGGTTTCTGAGGAATGACCCAGGGGACAATCAACCCCACAGAGCTACCAAATAGAGGAGCTCCCAAGAGGGGTGTGAGCCACAGGCCACCCCCTCTGCCCCACCCCTCCTCTACCTTTCCTCTTCCCTCTCCTAACCTTGCTTTTGCTACATCAGTGGTTTTCAAACCTTGGTATGCATCACAGTCACCTGGAGGGCTTGTTAAGATTAGTGGGCTTCATCCCCAAAGTTTCAGAATCTATAGGTCTGGGGCTGGGGTTCGAGATGACTCATTTTTAGCAAGTTCCCAGGTGTTGATGCTATTGATCCAGGGACCCAACTTGCAAAACCATTGCTCTAGGTCTGAGGTGGTGATAAGAGAATGGGCTTCTCTGTTCCTTCTCCCCAGGACAAGTGTACTTCAGTGGACATGACAGAGAAAAGCCCAATAGGGGCTATTCCTGAATACTTTCTGCTGAAGGTGTAAAAGGGAAAATACAATTTGCCCTTGTGGTGTCTTATTTTCATCTCCTACTTTTTCTGCAAGCAGTTCTCTTGGGGTTGTTGCAGAAATCTGTATTCCATATAAACATTTGCTGTGTCCACACCCTGTTGCCCATCTCCACACACTTGAGACTCCTTCCCTTCCAGGATTACAGTGGGTGGGTGAGGTCCTGGGCATGGACCCAGCTTGAGCTCTGAGTGACAGCCTGTTGGGGCAAGAAGCAGCAGGGATCTGACAACAAGTGCATCCCTGGAAGATCGGCTTTGAAATGCCATTTGTGAAATAATTGCTAACAGTCTCCATCTCTGTCCTTCCCTGCAGCCTCAAAGCATGGTTTGGGCATCCCAGCCGAAATTTCCTGCATAGAGAGACTCATGGGGAGGGGCATCATCTCTGGCCATGGGAAACTGAGGACTATCTGAAACCATCAGGCATAAAGCTCTTCCCCAGTTGTCTGGGCTGTACAGAAAAATGCTCTAGTTTTTGTTTTCCTCCTGCAGCTCTGATTTGGTGGAGTGGCAGGGGCTGCTCTTAGCATGAATGCGGGAGGAGATAGTGCAGGGCCAGAGCCCTACATTTGGCTTCTTGGATGGGAATGGAGATGAAAATGGAGATATTAATCATATAACTCCATGTAACCAATCCAAAAAGTTTATCATAAAGTTTATCTTAAAGTTCATCTCCCTGAGCCAAGAAATTAGAGTTGGGGCGGGTAGTTGCCCTCCTCAACCTCAACTTGAGGCTCCCTGGCTGGGGCATGTCTCCTCTGATGCCAGTTTTCCCAGCCCAGTCCCCTTCTTCCCTGAAATAGCATCCCCCCACCACCCACAACACACACACATAGACTTCTTTCTTGTTCACACACACACACACACACACACACACCCCACATGAATAGCAACTTATTCCTTCTTCTCCAGAGAAGAAGTGCTAAAGAAACTCTAGTCTCATTATAAGGTCAGGACATTGCTGGGGTAGTGTCGGATGCCCGGACTTTAACATTTTTTGGATCTGTCTGGTCATTCAGGCTACAAGGGTGAGACCACAGCATCTGCTGAAACACCTCCCCTGGGAGCTTTTCCCCCTTGTTAGTAGATCCTCTTGGCTCAGACCCATTGACTTTTTTCTGTTTGTGACTCACTCCCAGCAGAGTGGGTGTGCTGCTTTTATTTTTGACCAAGGGGAAGGATTATGACAGTGAGGTTAGAGTGTGTGGTCAGGGTGTGAGATCACTTCAGAGGTGGTCCCGGAGCGTGCTGGTTTTCCTGTTGGGTGAGTTGTTTTACCACCGTCCCTCAGTCTCCCTCCCCAAGTCCCCTAGTAAGAAGGAAAATGGAAGGACAGAACATGGCCTGACTTCCTGAAAGGGACGTTTTTTGGTTTTGTTTGGCTTTGAGGCGTTTGAAGTCACCTGAAATCCCCGAAGCTTTCAGGGAACTCCCAGGGATTCTCACAGTTGCACAACTGTCTACATGGAATCGCTGTAAGAGTCAGGACAAGTTAGGTTATGCTGTAGTAATAAGCTCCACCGCTCAGTGCCCTGAAATAACAGTCTCCTTTCTCACTCACGTTACATGCCTTTTGCAGGTTGGCATGGGCTCTCTTCTCATCAGACTCACCATGTCTAATTTTGCCAATCACTGTGCCAAAGGGAAACTGAGAGAGCCTGGAGGATCCCACACCAGCATTTAAAAGCTCCAGTCACTTTCACTCACAGCTTATTGACCAGAACTAGTCATATGAACCCATCCTACAAACAGGAGCAGATTTACAAGTCTACCTTGTGCTCAGAAGGGGAAAGAGCTGGAAATAGTTGGCAGTCAGCACTAATGACCAGTGCAGTCTTCAAGGGCATAGAGCAGTTATTCATTCATTTAATGAGTAATTCTCTGATATCCAAGCACTGTTCTAAGTAATTCTCTGATATCAAGCACTGTTCTAAGCATTAAAGGTACAACAGTGAAATGGATATGTTCATGAAGCTTACATTTAATGAAAGAGCCAGACAATAAACAAACACAAGAATAATATGATGTCAGGTTGTAAGTACTTTGATAAAAATCCAGCACATTAAGGGGATGAAGGTGATAGAGGCTACTCTATTTGAGTAGTCAAGAAAGACCTTTCTGGGGAGCAGACATTTAAACAGACCTGAACGAAGCAAGCCCTTTGTTTATCTGGGCAAGAATGTACCAGACTAAGAGAACAACAGGCACAACAGCCTCAAAAACTTTTCAAGCTTTATGAACCTGAGTTTGTTCAAAATGCATATTCTTGGACCCGACCCTCTGATTCCTTATGTCTGGATTTTGGCCTGGATTTTGCAAGAAACTTTGATTCATATGGCTCACAGACCACACTTTGAAAATGGGGTTACATCAGTGAATGGTTAAAATTGTGTGACCCCCTCCACAGACATTTGGAAAAAAATGCCCTTATCTTGATTAACGACGAAACACAGGTCTCCAGTGCTGCTTCCTTTCCTTCTTGGGCAGCGTGTTGCATACAGAGCTCAGCTTTCCCAGGAAGTGAGTGCTGCCTGCAATGTGTGATGGGGGTCAGTCATATTTTACATTACGAGACTGAGAGCAGGGACCATGACAAAATGTTTTGGAGGATCAAAATTGTGTTTGTGAAAGAAATCCCTTGTAAAGTGCCATATGTTACACGTATTTGCTCAAGAAACATACATTGAGCATCTATTATGTGGCAGGCACTTTTGGCTTGAATGACTTCATCTTCATGGCAACTCTGTGAAATGGCTGTAATTCCTATTTTACAGATGAGAAAATCAAGGCTCAGAGAAGTCATGTGACTGGCCCAAACAGGTATCACAGTCTGGACTCATATCCACTCAGGTCCACGAATTTGTCTTTGTCCTGCCCAGCTGGCGTGGTAGAAAGGGCAGGGCTCAGAATCTCTGATCACGCTTTGTAGGTGCAGTTTGAAGGATCAGCAAAATCTTTTCCCAGTTTCCTCTCCCTGTGGAAACCCCGCTCCACTCCAAGGGTCTAATCCAAACACCAGGTCCTCCAGAGCCTTCTCAGAGTCACCCAGACCTCACTCATGGCTCCTTACCTGGGATCTCACAAGAAGCCCATTGTACCTCTGACGTTCAGAGTATCCTAACATGAGTCGCAGCTCAGTTTGCACATGTTTGCCTCCCTTACTTGGGTCTTGTGGTCTTTCTGATCCCACCATGCAGGGCTAACTGGAGATGCTCATTAACCTGTACCTATCCCAGGATTTTTTTCTTAAATTTCCAGGATTTTTCTTAAATTTCCAGGATTCTTAAATTTCCAGGATTTCCAGGATTTCTTAAATTTCCAGAATTTCCAGGATTTTTCGTAAATTTCCAGGATTTTTTTCTCTTCAAGCCATGCCCCCTGCACCCAGAGATGGAGAGATGGAGGAATCGTTTGGTTTGGGGAGCATGGAAGGTCCCCGAGGACCTGCTGGGGCGGGGTAGAAGTTGGAGTAGTATTGGGAGCTCCATTTAAGACTCATGTACCTCCTTCAAGATGCTGGTCACTGGGTGAATTTCCTGCCTCCAGATGCTTGTAGCTGGCCAGGGCTGAGGGCTGGTGGGGCACCATCTCCACTCTTGGTGGAATGGGCTTTCTGTGTGTCACCAAACTCCAGTGCTCCCAAGGGGATCTCCTAGGTCCTTGACAGTACTTGGGGACAAGAAGGGCAGATCAAGGTGGGGACGAAAGCAGGGAGGGATACGAGGGCTCCTGGAAAGGTGTCATCATATAGAGTGGGGGCAGGTGGGGCTTGTTTTCCACCAGTTTTAGTGGCACCTCCTCCATCCATCTCAATTATGAAAATTTTCCATCCTGAACTGCTCTGCCAGGCTTATGATAAGACTGGTGTGTGTGTGTACGTGTGTGTGTGTGTGTGTGTTTGTATGTTTCTTCTTTCTGCATTGGAAAAACTCAGATATTCCAGGCAGATTTGTCAGCAATTTTTTTTCCTCAGCCAGAGGGAAAGCTCCAAGCCATAGCCACTTGCATTCCAGCACTAAGCCAACTTGGCCCACTGTGGTGGTAGGAAGTCGTGGACTGGGTTACAACAGACCAGCGAGAGCAGGGTGGCCTGGGTGACCTCACAGGCTCTTCCTGCCCCACCCCAGCCCCCACCTGTCTCCTCCTCTGTGCTCTGTGTCTCCCTGTCTTGCCTCTCCTTTCTGCTCCCTCTCCCCATGCCCTGCTCATCCTCTCTCCCTCTCCCTCTCCATCCGTCTTCATCTCCCCCTCCCTCTCTCCTTTCTCACTCCCACCTCTTATCTCACCCCTCCTCCTCTGTCTCTGGTGAAGAATGAAGAGAAGGGCACCACACTGCTCCAGCGGCAGTCATTATGAGCTCCCAAGGAACAGAAACTGAAGCTATTTCAGGTCAGCCTGGCTCATTCCTTAACACTTCCCATCGGGGTTGCCTGATTAAGGATCCTTTGTGAGATGGGGGAAAAGAAGCCAGAACTCCACCCTTTAAAAAATCATCGAAGCATGGTTGGGCCTGGTGACTCATACCTGTCACCCCAGCACTTTGGGAGGCCGAGGCGGGCGGATCACCTGAGGTCAGAAGTTTGAGACCAGCCTGGCCAAACATGGCGAAAACCCCATCTCTACTAAAAATACAAAAATTAGCCAGGCATGGTAGCGGGCACCTGTAGACCCAGCTACTAGGGAGGTTGAGTCAGGAGAATGGCTGGAACCTGGGAGGTGGTTGCAGTGAGCCGAGATTGCACCACTGCACTCCAGCCTGGGGGATAGAGTGACATTCTGTCTCAAATAAATAAATAAATAATTAATAAATAAATAAAACAGGCTGAGCGCGGTGGCTCACACCTGTAATCCCAGCACTTTCGGAGGCTAAGGCGGGCTGATCACGAGATCGGGAGATCGAGACCATCCTGGCCAACGCGATGAAACCCTGTCTCTACTAAAAATACAAAAATTAGCTGGGCGTGGTGGCACGTGCCTGTAATACCAGCTACTTGGGAGGCTGAGGCAGGAGAATTACTTAAACTAGGAAGTTGGAGTTTGCAGTGAGCCAAGATTGCGCCACTGCACTCCAGCTGGGTGACAGAGCAAGACTCTGTCCTAAATAAATATATAAACATAAATTTTAAAAAATCAGCGAAGCAGTTTGGAAGTGAACCCAAAATGACCAGTTGCAGCAATCCTTTGAGGATAGTGAAGCAAAGCGGCTCCGTGAAAGCAAACTGTGGTTCCAGTAGGTGGGTGGCCTAGCCATGGTTGAGATCCATCCTGTCCTTAGACTGGCTTCCCTGGCCTCAGCTCTCAGGGTGGGTATGGGGTGGGGTGCCTGGTCCAGTGTACCATGCACTGCCAATTGGCTTCTGTTGGACCATTCACATGCCCTCTGCGGGATCTTTGTAAACTCTGCCTCAGCGTTCTCAAACCTGAGCTGGTGTGAGAATTACCAGGGAAGCTCATCAATAATACAGATTCCTGGGCCACACCCTTAACGATTGGATTCAGGAGCTGAGTGGGGTCCCAAAATATGTGTTTTGAAACCAGGACAGCAGTCTCAAGAGAGGAAACTGTGTGGATTCTGGGAGAGAAATAGAGATGTGGCCCTGTAGTACCATGCCCTCCAGAGCTGACTGTACTTCCAGCCTGGGTACCTGGGACAGGCCCCCTCATCCTTCCAGTTAGGCCCCCTTTTAGCTTGGGTCAGCCTGTTTTAAGAGTCTGCTAGCCGTGAATCTGAATGCCACATGGAATCTTCCCAGATATCTGTGACCGATCTGAGCCCCCGACTCAGCCCATCTGAGACAAGACCTTCTGTTTCCTCTACCTACCCTGTGCAGGGGCTCATAGCTGAATGAGGTGGGGAGGGGATGAGGAAGGTGAGCAGAGTATGCAGAAAACTATTGTGTTAATAATATTGTGTTTTGGGCCGGTGCAGTAGCTCACGCCTGTAATCCTAGCCCTTTGGGAGGCCGAGATGGGTGGATCACCTGAGATCGGGAGTTTGAGACCAGCCTGACCAACATAGAGAAACCCCGTCTCTACCAAAAATACAAAATTAGCCGGGCATGGTGGCACACTCCTGTAATCCCAGCTACTCAGGAGGCTGAGGCAGGAGAATAGCTTGAACCTGGGAGGTGGAGGTTGCGGTGAGCTGAGATCGCGCCATTGCACTCCAGCCTGGCAACAACAGCGAAACTCCGTCTCAAAAAATAATAATATTAATAACATTGTGTTTTAGGCACTTTATGCACATAGCTAATCTATTCCTACCCATAACTTTCCACTCACCGCACGGGCACCAAAGAGTAGTACCTTTAAAATACCAGTTGGACTGGACCTAAAACCTGTCTGTGGTCTCTGGGGTAAAAGCCCAAGCTCCTCAGTGTGGCCTGCAAGGACCTTTTGGACTGGCTCCTCCCTTTCCACAATACCAGCTTCCAACTTTAACCTACTCTCCAGTCATACAGAAATACTTGTAGCTCTTCCCATGCCTGTGCTGCTGCTGCTCCCACGGCCAGGAGTGCCTCCCACGCCTTCTTTGCTAGGTATCACCTGTTCACCTGCTAAGACTCCTCTTTGGAGTCACCTGCTCTCAAAGTCATTCCCTGACACTTAGGAGGGTTCCCAGCCTGACCTAAGCACCCTCCCTTGTGAAGATGGTGACTCAGGACCACACTGGAGATTTGCATTCCTAGCGCAGCACCTCCTCCGTGATGGGAAGCTATCTGTGGCATGCCTGTCTTCCCCCACAGAGGTGAACTCACTATGAGCCAGAAAGGTGGCTTAGTCACCTCTGTAGTTCCAGCATCCCATGGGCCTGGTGCATTGTGAGGGCTTAGTTCTCGTCTGGTGAACTGAATGGGCTCTTTTCATTTTAAGTGTTATGTTAGGAATCACTGCAGAGAATGGAGAGGTACATTAAAGAGGTCTTCAGACACCTGAGGATCTTTTGGGTTGTTTTGGGTCTTGGTCCAGTTCCTTGTTTTCTACTGAGATGGAATCAGCAGCTCTGCAGAACCTCAGATCCGGGGAGGCACTGATGTCAGCAGCTCTGCCTGGCATAGAAACGAACTGAAGCTGCTGGGCGTGGTAGCTCACGCCTGTAATCCTAACACTTTGGGAGGCCAAGGAAGGAGGGTGGCTTGAGCTCAAGAGTTCAAGACCAGCTTGTGCAACATAGACCTCATCTCTACAAAAAAATACAAAATTAGCTGGATGTGGTGGTGCACGCCTGTAGTCCCAGCTATTTGGGAGGCTGAGGCAGGAGGATTGCTTGGTCCTACAGTGAGTAGTAGTGGTGATCGCTTGCTCACTACAGTGAGTCAAGGCTGTAGTGAGCCAAGATTGTACCATTCCACTGCAATCTGGGCAACAGAGCAAAACCCTGCCCCAAAAAAAGACAAACAAACTGAACTGAAGCCTTTGAGTGAGTGTCCACCACATCTCATGGGCTTTGCTCATGAGATCATGGAGCCTGGATCATATCATCTCCCAAAAATCTGCATTTGGCGTTCAGGGATCCCCTGGCTCTTCACTGAGCTCCACCAAGCACATGGGGTCCAGAGCAGCAGCTGCTGCCAGGGAAAACCCATTGTGGGACTTCCCTGAAGGGTCACTCATGGGCCGGAAGTGTTGGCCAGAAATTCAGGCCAGGAGAGTGGGCGAGAGGTGGTCTAGTACTCAGAAACATCGAGGCAGCAGCTGGTCTCTGAGGCCCCAGGACTTGAACCCCTGGGCTTAAGTGACTCCATGGGCTTGAGGCCCAAATAGCAAACACAAAGCCAGTTGGGCCTGATGCAAGGAAATAACCTCCAGCCACCTTCCCCTGGGCCTTTAGAATGCTGGTCTTTCCACAGAGAAGGAGCACAAAGGACAGCAGCCTCCAGGACTCACCCTTCCCCACTTCTGGCCCTGCCAGGTCAGTAGAGTGGCCTCAGGATGTGGGGGCTCCCATGAAGATGGGCAGGAAGGATCTCTGGGGTCATTTCCAGTCAAGCATAATGTGTCTTCATGCCTCAAAGCACAGTGGGGCTTCCCACTCATCTCTCTCTCCTACTGGGGCTACCTTACTGCGTTTCCCCTTCCCCTTCCTTCACCCACCCAGGTAGGTGGGTAGTCCAGCTCTGGTTTATGGGAAGGCTGGAGGTAAATTTGCAAGCAGTTTGCAAAAGTCAGAATGCTTTGCCCAGGCACCACTCTAGATTCTAGACAAAATGAAGGAATGCTTAAAATAACCCATACTACTATTCAAACCCACTATTTAGGACATAGCCTAGGTTTTGAACAGTGGTGGAGATGGGAAAAAAGCAGTAGTCACTTAGATGGTGGGTTTGAAGAAAAAAAAAAAGAATACCTTTCTCCCTAAGTTCCAGGCCCTTCACGTAGCTTTCCAAATGATGGGGGGCAAGAGAACGCAAGGAATGGGAAGGCACCCCTTGGGTTCTTCCTTGAAATTAGGGCCCATTTAGGGGAAAAGCAGAAATCAGGACATGACCGATTCCCACCCCCATTTCCCAGCACTTCTCACAGATCCCCGCCCAGACCCGACTTGGTTGCCAAGCACACTCAGCTGAGAGCCTTCCCTGCCTCACAGACACAGCCCAGGGAGAGCCACCAGAAACAGAAATGAAGGCCACATTTATTCCACTTCTTGAAGGTGCAGGCCTTGGACCTGCCCAGACTCACAGGCCTGGCTGCATGTCCCAGGACCAGCCGGAGCCTCAGAGAGTGAGGGAGAGGCAAAGGGGCCCCAAGACACTGGCACTGGCCTTGGCTACCCATTTTCTCAACTTTAGGCTCAGTCAGACCAAGCATAGAAAGAACAGGAGGCTCTACGTTGCCTGGGGCTGAGAGTGGTGGCCCTTAGAAATCACAGGGGAGCAGAGAGAGCTGGGTTCAACATGAAATGCTTGAAGAGGAAGGAAGACTGTGATGAGGTCGTTTGACCTAGTCCGCTGGGGAAACCCCAGGAGGCCTCCTCTCCTGTTGGCTAGGGAGTAAAGTCCTGTAAACCAGAGGGAGTGGGAGGACATATGGAAGCCTCTTCTCCCCACAGCCCAGCCAGGGGCATGGAGGAGCAGTACCTGAGCCTGGAGAAGATGGAAAGGTCAGCCCAGGCAGTGGCTGCCACACTCTTTCCTGTGGGTCCCAACAGAGGTGGCCTGGTGCCCAGGCTCAGCTGTGCTGCTTCCCAAGGAGAAAGGCAGTGGAAGGTAATGCTGGCGACATCCCGGCCAGCAGCCAGGAGGGAGGTAGGCTGATGTGATGGGATGGGATCTTGCCCTGGGTTGGTCTCACGGTGCAGGAGAGCAGTGTTGGAATCATTCTAATGCTTCAGGATGCCTCACGCGCCCCATGGAGCTCAGACATCAGGAGCTGCTGGGACTCTATTTAGCCTACAAGAAAAGGTACAGGCTAGCACTGCCCACCTGTTGGAGAGGCCTGCAGACCACACTCCAGGACCCAGCACAACTAGCTTTCAAGAACACTGAGCCATTCAAGTCCTCAGCTCTCCTCTTGTAGCAGCCTCACTCCCTGACAAGAACCCACTGGCTCTCACCTCTGACTATATGTTGGAATCACTTGGAAAGCTTATACAAATCCTAACCACAAGCTGCACTCAGAGTCTCTGGGGCAAGACCCAGGCGTCTGTACTTTTAAAAGATCCCCTGGTGATTCCAATGTGCAGCCAAGGTTTAGGAGGAGGAGAAAGGAGTTTAAACTGGTTCATTTGGCTCTTTGGCTACAGCTCTGAATAAGGAAGTGAAAATTCACTAAAATAAAGTTTTGAGCTATCTGCAAATAGATCACATAACACAGCAAGAGCAATTTATGTTGTCACTAAAATTAGAACTTCCTGACCAAGAGGGCTGTTTTGGAAAATCCTTCCAAGAAGCTGTCAAATGTCCTCTTGTGGGTGTTTAAGAGGACGGGTTCTCTTGCTGGAACAGGACAGGGAGGAGATTCCTCCCTTACCCAAGGACCCCCTGAAACTCTGGGGACAAACCACAAGCTCTGCTCCTGGTTTCCCTACCTCCTGGCCCCAATTCTAGTGTCAGACTGGAGTGGCCTCTGGGGAAGAAGTCACATTTAGTGAGCCCTTCCCTCCACAGCCCCTACCCCCAAGCACCTCGCATATCTCGTTTTATTTAATCCCTATGTCAAGAGCATGAGGTAGAAATTATTACTCCTGTCTCACAGGGGAGGGGAGTGAAGCACAAAGCTGAACACGCCTCCCAGGATCACGCAGTTGGTGAGAAGCAGGGTCAGGATTGAAATCCTGTAGGAAACTCTGCTGACTCTACCCCGCCGTTGGTTCCCAGACAGGAAAATGACAGACACGAGGATGACAGGCAGGAGTGGGAGATGCGTGCACGTGTGTACATGTATATAAACAGGGCTGCTGGCCTTCAGGGCAAGCAAGGACCATCCTTTATCCTGAGGTTATCTCTCTTTGGTGATAACATGTGTTTTATAAAGTGGGGTTACTCGATGGCAGGGCTTTTTTTTTTTTTTTTTTCACTTCAAATGTGCTTACTTGGTTATGTGAGCAGCTGGTAACTCTGTTGGTCTTGAGTTTTCTTTTAGAACTTTTACTGGTACGTAGCCAGGCGCGGTGGCTCATGTCTGTAATCCCAGCACTTTGGGAGGTTGAGGCAGGCGGATCACCTGAGGCTAGGAGTTTGAGACTAGCCTGGCCAACGTGGTGAAACCCCATCTCTACTAAAAATATAAAAATTAGCTGGATGTGGTGGTGGGTGCCTGTAATCCCAGCTACTTGGGAGGCTGAGGCATGAGAATTGCTTGAACCCAGGAGATGGAGGTTGCAGTGAGCCGACACAGTACCACTGCACTCCAGCCTGGGTGACAAAGTGAGACTCCCTCTCAAAAAAAAAAAAAAAAAAGAAAAAGAACTTTTACTGGTACACAAAATCTCAATCTCGAGCCGGAGCCCTGCTGCGTTCCCACACCAACCTCTCACGACCCCTCAGTGCCCCGAGGAGGGGAGTTGAATCAGGAGATGATCCTGCAGCCCCGGGCTGGCGCATGAGCATTGGCAGGAGGGACAGGAGCCCCACAAGGCCAGAGAAACACTGGCCTTGGACATCGTACCCAAGGTGTGTGTGCTGTGGCTTCCTGGGGTAGCACATGGGGATGAAAACAGCACCTACCCTGAGGATGGCTGTGATTGAAGGAGGCGGTCTGGGGCAGCTTGGGCACAGAGTACATATGGAGTGCAGAGCTGGACACAGGCGCAAACCCCATGCCTCCAGGCCCCCACCTCCCTGACGGCATGGGGGCTCACATTTTAAAGGCTATAATTGAATCCTACACCTCCTGAGGATGTCAACTCATTTGTGGAAAACGCCTAATCTTCAACAGGGCTGCTTGGAAAATGGACACGTGTCATCAAACCTGCATGGGCAGGCTTGGGGACTCTTCGCCGCCCCCAGGCAAGGGTGGCTTGAAGACCCAGCCCTGACCCACACAAGGTGAAAACTCCTTACCGTTCAATGATGCGGTTGTTATCCAGGAGGTCAGACGCCAGCAGCTTCATCCCCTCGCAGAGCTCTTGCATGCTGCCCAAGGCAGAGGCAGGAGAAGTGGCTGAGGCTGGAAGTTGCCCTGCCCAGACCCCTTTCCTGGGAGGCCCACCCTCCTCTGCAGCCCCACCAAAGAAGCCTCTTTATTCTTTTTTGTTTGCTTATTTGAGGCGGAGTCTTGCTCCCTGGCCCAGGCTGGAGTGCAGTGGCACTATCTTGGCTCACTGCAACCTCTGCCTCCTGGATTCAAGGAATTCTTGTGCCTCAGCCTCCGGAGTAGCTGAGATTACAGGTGCATGCCACCACACCCAGCTAAATTTTGTATTTTTACTAGAGTTGGGGTTTCACCATGTTTGCCAGGTTGGTCTTGAACTTCTGGCCTCAAGTTGATCCACCCACCTTGGCCTCCCAGAGTGCTGGGATTACAGGCGTGAGCCACTGCACCCAGCCAGTCTCTTTAATCTTGCCTCCTAGGCCTGGTATGAGGCCAAACCCCTCAAGGTCTAACCTCAGCACGCTCCCCACAACTCCCTTCCACACAGATACACACCCCCTTTCTCCCCAGCACTTACTGGAGAAGCAGGTCCTTTGGTGTAGGGCTGGGGTAAGGAGCTATGGGAGGCGGGGAGGCCTGAGCCCCCTTTGCTCGGTCCTGAAGGAGCTGGTGAGATAGCTCTTCCAGGATCTGCAGGGAAGCCATACTTTGGTCAGCACTTAGTAGCCAGCTTATGTGTGGCTGGGTAAGGGCAGTACTTGAGGAGGTGAAGACATGGGTAACAAGAGCCCCAGCCTGCATCCCCAGAGTACCTAGAATTCCTCTGCCATGCCCACCTTGCTGAGACTCTCCTGGACCCCCTGGGCTTCTGTGTTACAGGCGGCCACAGAACAGCCGACCAGGCGCAGGTGGTTCCTGGTCTCGTGCACCACCCTCAAGAGAACAGACAGAGACTTAGAATTAGAGCAGGACTCAGCGCACTCACCAGGGCTTGCCTAGCTGCCATCGGGTCTGCACATGGACACAGGTGGGTCCTGGGTATTTGCATCCCTCGCTGCCTCTGCCCTGCCAGCTGTGCCCTCCACGCTTGCCCGCCCCACTGCAATAATGCAGATGCACACAGCTGGCTGAGGCTGGGAGGGCCCCTTCAGAGCCGCAGTGGGGAGCACCAACAACATGTGTGTGGCTGGGGCTGGGTGACACATGCCAGCTATGGTGAGTGTGGCGCCAGTCAGGCTGCAGAGAGGCAGAGGATAGCCCACACTAGGGCTGTCGGTGTGGGGAACTGCCCACACTCTCATTTCCAGAGTGAATTCTCTTCTGCTTCTAAGTGGAGAGAAGGAGCAGGAACATTTTCCCCAAGGCCCAGAGCCGTGAAATCAGGGGTTGGTGCTCAGCCCTGGCCACACATTAGAATCACCTGGAGAAGCTGTACTACACTGATATCCAAGCCCTGCACCAGAGCAATTACACCAGAATGTGTGGTGGGTTGGAGTAGGAGAAGCAGGCATTGGTATTCCGATATGAGGACAGGTGAGTGCCCAGGTCTCAGCCCCATAACAAGGTGAGGTCCTACAGGCCTCAGAATGTGGCAGCACGTGGGAAATTGTCCTCTCTTCTCTGGAGGGGCCAACTTTCACACAGGCAGGGGAATGGAGAGTGGGCCTGATCTGAGAAGGTGGAACCCAAAACTCCTGAAGGGGACGGCGTGACAGAGGATTCTCCTTAAGGGCCACTGCCACTGTCCTTATCCCAGTGGGATCTAGTGTTCTCCTAAAGGAGATTTCTCAATACAACCAGGTGGAACGGTAGAAAGAATCCAGATTTGATTTGATTTTACCCTCAAAAGCCCAGATTGTAGAGGCAGACAGAGCCACATATGGGTCTTGGGTCTGCCACTTACTAGCCATGTGATGTGCAGAGGATGCCTGTTCTCAGATCCTCAGTTTCCTCGTCTAGGAAACAGGGTGATGATATCTGCCGTATCGGGCAGGTGTTGTGGGATTAAATAAGCTAAGCTATAGAAATCTCCCAGCCAACTGCCTGGTCCACCCAGAGACACAAAACCACCCATCTGCTCACACCCCTTCACTCGTTCCTCCCTTTCCCTCAGGGCTCCACAAAGCCCTGGGTCCTCTGAAGTCTAGAAGGGCCAGGCCAGGCCCTGAGCTCCATGAGCTCAGGAAGGGCTGTTACCTCATCCTCTTGCCGTGCGTGACTAGGGATGCTTGATACTTCTGCACGCACTCCTCCTGGAACACCTGCAGGAGCCTTTTGGCTAAATGGCTGAAATTCATCCTAGAATGACAGGGAACCAAGGCACAGATGAGCCGCCAGAACCACTGTGCACGAGCCCACCATCCCTCAGTCTCCGTCGCCACCTTGTCATAAGTGCCCAAGCCCTGCGACCACAGCAGGGCTATGTCTCTGGGAAAGGAGGAAGGACGGTCACACACTTGGATTGTGAAGCTGCGGTGGCCAGCAAAACCCGCATCAACAGGGAGACATGGGAGACGCACAGCGGGTCCTCGGGGAACACACACATGCTCAAGCTTAGTCCTCAAGAAAGGGAAGGGAAAGTGAGGCAGTCGTGGAAAGAAGGTGTGTGTGTCCGTGTGCGGGGCGTCTGGGTGCTTGTAGAACTGGGGGAGTGAGTTCCCAGATAACCATTAAATCAGGGAGGGCCTCCTGGACATGAGTGTGTCCAGGAAACATGGGAGACAGAGGAGCAGGGGGAGGCAGGGAAGGTGCAGGCAGAGGGCAGAAGCAGGAAGTGGTAAGTGGTCCCTCAGTGAGGACGACTAGAGAGAAAAAAAAAAGCCTGCAAACCGTCTTGTCCATACCAGAAGCAAATCCAGTTACATCAAGATTGCATCTGAGAAGCCTCCCTCCAACTAAGCTATGCACACTCCCTCCCCTGGCCCCAGATAACCTATTATCCCCAACTGCTCAGCTGCAGCCCGGGGCAGGGCCCTTCACGGCCTCTCCTCTGGCATTGAGGATCGCTCTGCCCCGAGGACACCCACCCTCCTGCCCACCCGCCTGCAGGCGGACAGGCCACTCACTTATCCAGCTTGTGAATCTGTTCCTCATTGTAGCCAAGCCCTGGAGGAAACAGACAGGACAGATGTCACCTATTCAATCAGTCAACCAAACAGAGTGCAGCAAGGGTCGGGAGACAGTTACGAAGACGAAGACGGCCCAGCCCATGCTGCTTCACGGGAACTCACGGCCCAGCAGAAAAGGAAGGGCAAAGGAGTGAAGCCAGCACCCAAGTAGCTGATTAGGACAAAGCCGGGGCCTCAAGAAGCCATGGGGAAGTTGTATGAGGGCCCCAGGGGAAGGCAGCCCAAAGTGCAGGGCCAGGGTGGGGACGTGGGGGATGCTTCGGGTGGGAGGTGGGGGATGAATGGGCTTGGAAGGAGGCTCAGTCAGCCATAGCCCCTTATCTAGCACCCTCCCAGAGTGACTGATGCCTGCAGCTGGATGGTCTCACCCCTGAATGTTCACGGGCTCTGCCTGCAATGAGCTAGAGAAACCAGGCCACCACCTTCTACCTCCCCGCTCTGCCCAGCCACTTTTGCCTCAAAGGCTGAAGCTTTCATGGCCTTGGCTGCCTCCTGAAGGGCCCTAAGGCTCATATACTAGGGATATGCTGCCCCCTGCTGCTCTCCGCAGGAATGGGCCTCCAGGGTGGCGGCAGCCACAAGATGAAATGATGATGGAGGTTCTCTTGGTGGGCCTCCCCATCCCGCTCCTCCAATAGCAGAGTCCCCCTCCTGGGCCCTGCACTTGGCCAGCTGAGAGCATGTGTGCAGTCCAAGAGACCTGGGACAAACCTCAGCCCTTTCTCCTGTTGGCAGGCGGCTCTAGGCGAGTGATTTCACTTCGCTGAGCCTGTCTCCTCATCCATCACAGGTTCCACACGGGAGTCCCGTGAGGCTCAAGCGAGAGTGCCCTGAAGACCACTGGGCATTTTTAAAAAATGGTATCTTTCAACACACTGGGTTTTAACAGTTAGATGTTCATTTTTAATTTTAATAAAGGACTCCTAAAGACCAATAGAAGTAAAACTGCTCTGAGGCTGTGACATGGGATGGTTAAAAGCAGTTGGGCCTAGATTACTTGGGCTGCTTAACCTTTCTGTGCCTTGGTTTTCTCATCTATAAAATGGGGAAGGTAATGATGTCTAGAGGTTTTATTATTGTTGTTGATGTTTGAGACAGGGTCTCGCTCTTGCCCTAGCTGGAGTGCTGCAATGGTGTGATCTCAGCTCATTGCAGCCTCCAACTCCCAGCTCCCAGGCTCAGGTGATCCTCCCACCTCAGCCTCCCAAGTAGTTAGGACGATAGGCACATGCCCATGTCCAGCTAGTTCTGTTTACTTTTTGTAGAGATGGGGTCTTACTATGTTGCCCAGGCTGGTCTTGAACTCCTGGGCCCAAGTGATCCTCCTGCTTCAGCTTTCCACAGTGCTGAGATTACAGGCATGAGCCACTGCACCCAGCTCCATGTATGTGTGTGTGTGTATATATATATATACACACACATACACACACATATAAAATTTAGTTTCCCAACAGAGATGTGTTATAAATGTAATATATATATATATATGAATTATATATATATGTGAAATATAAAACCATAAAGTGATGGGAAAGCATCCTGCAGTCCCAGTCAGTCAGGAGGCTGAAGTGAGAGGATGGCTTGAGCCCAGGAGGTTGAGGCGACAGTGGGCAGTGATCATGCCATTGTACTCCTGCCTGGGTGACAGAGAACTCAAATATATATATTAGCATGTAATCAATATAAACAGAATTGCTAAGGAAATAAGTTATGTATTTATGTGATAGCACAAAAAGAATATAAGGTATTTCTTTAGTGATTTTGTTTATATTGATTACATGCTAAAATGACACTGGATATATTGGTTTGAATAACACATTAAAATTAATTTCACTTGTTTCTACTTTTTAAAAATTGGCTACTAGAAGACTTAGAATTACACATGTGTCTGGCATTACATTTCTATTGGACAGTGGTTTTTAGATAATCCCAAGGATAGAAGATAATTTGGCAATCAAGCCCAAGACCTTCAGTCTACAGATTAGGAAATGCCTGGGGCCTGGGAGGGGAGGGGGAGGTTTGGTTCCTGGTGTGTTAGTTCCCCAACCAGAAGTGTCAACTGGAGCCTCCGCAGGCTCCCTCCAACCCCCTCACCAGCCCTCCCTGGGTCCCCCCTTGCACTACCCCACGACGGCAGTCACTTTGGACACGCAGCTTCCCACCCCCGAGCCTGTGAATGGGCTGCGCCTGCCACAACGTCCTTGTGAGGATTAATGGATCATGCAGCCAAAATGCCTGACTCAGTGACTCAAAATGGGACTTCTCCTGATCCCCCCTTTTCTGGAAAACCTGACTATCTCAGTGCCCCAAGGACACAATGGACAGTGACATTTTATACTTTAAAATGCTCTGCCAAGGTGAGGGATCTCTTTCCAGGACCACCTCTCCTAGAGCAGCGAGGCTCCAGGAGCCTGGTGGATCCCCCACTGGATCCCCCAACCACGTGATCCAAGTCTCTCATGTGGCAACAGGCAGGCATGTAAAGGTTTCACGTCCCCCACCAGCCTGCAGGCAGCTTGCAGACAGGGGCTCTGCCCTAGAGCAGCTGCACAGAACCATCCACTTAGTGGGCCTCCAAGACCACCAGCTGGAGGTTAGTGGCCACTGGTAGCAATGACTCACCAGAGAAAAGGAAGAAAGAAGGGAGACAGAGGAGAGAGAAGGGGCATCTGCCCTGCCCGGGCTCACCTGGCCTCATCCTAGACTTCTTGAACTGTTTGTAGATGAAGTTCATCTTGTCCAAACAGCACTGAATCTGCTGGATGCTGTGGGCAGATGACAGGGACCAGGTGTTGGAAGAATCTAACGGCACAGAGCAAAGAGGAGGGAGGCGAAGGGTGGCAGTGGAATAGGGGAGGAGCCTCACTGCCACAGTTTTGGGGGATCAATTTGGGAGTGGAGGTGACTGTCTCTAGGCTTATCTGAGACCCCATACAGTCAGCCAGCCCTCTCTCATTCTCATGGCTTATTCTTCCTCTCTCTCACATACATGCACTCACAGCATGAGTTAAGTAAGAGACAAGAGAGACAGGAAGCCAAGCAGGACAGGCAACAGGAACGTGGCCTTTCCTACATGAGAAGTTGTGGGACTAGGCCCTGGGAAGAAGCCTAGGCCCCCTGAAACCTAGGAGCGTGTCTGGCAGTGACCGCTGGGGATGGAGGGGAGCTAAAATCTCTCTCTGGTCGACTGGAAAAGGCAGAAGAGTATAGCTTCTTGGTTTACCCAATGCGTGGCACACAGCAGAAACTTCACATAAATAATGAATCAATAATCCTTGTTGAAAACAAGAATGAATCAACAGGCCTTGGTCCTGCCTGGAGGTGGAGGAACGGGGGAGATGATCTCCTGAGGACCTTCTTGGTCTGGGGTTGAAGGTCGTTATTATTTCTTCCTTCCCCTTTTCAGGCTGGATACAAACACTTTGTTGGAGAAGTCAGGAGTGTGTGGGGAAAGTTCTTCCTCACCCTCAGGCCTATGTAGCTCCACTCCCTCCCTGCAGCACCTCCAAGCGACCCCATCTCTGCTATTTCTGGAGCTGGACTCTGAACAGAGCACGGGCTTGTTCCAGGGCTCTGCCAGCCGAAGGAGCCTGCCCCGCCAGGAATATGCAGGTGGAAGACGAAGTAGCTGGGACAGGCCTCAGATCCACAGCCTTCATCCAAAAGGACAGGGCCTCGATCCTCAGCCTTCATCCAAAAGACAGGGCCTGGGATCCACAGCCTTCATCCAAAAGACAGGGCCTCGATCCTCAGCCTTCATCCAAAAGACAGGGCCTCGATCCTCAGCCTTCATCCAAAAGGACGGGGCCTCGATCCTCAGCCTTCATCCAAAAGACAGGGCCTGGGATCCACAGCCTTCATTCAAAAGACAGGGCCTGGGATCCACAGCCTTCATCCAAAAGGACAGGGCCTCAGATCCTCAGCCTTCATCCAAAAGGACGGGGCCTGGGATCCACAGCCTTCATCCAAAAGGACGGGGCCTCAATCCTCAGCCTTCATCCAAAAGGACAGGGCCTGGGATCCACAGCCTTCATCCAAAAGGACAGGGCCTGAGATCCTCAGCCTTCATCCAAAAGGACAGGGCCTGGGATCCACAGCCTTCATTCAAAAGACAGGGCCTGGGATCCACAGCCTTCATTCAAAAGGACGGGGCCTCAATCCTCAGCCTTCATCCAAAAGGACAGGCCTCAGATCTGCAGCCTTCATCCAAAAGGCTCAGGGCCAAATGTGCTCTGAATTCAGAATTGTCTTCTGATATCGGAAAGGCAATTTGGTGCCCACACAGTGTATTGTGGAACGGCCTGAGCAGGGCATCAACTCCTAATCAAACACATTCACATCTCCAAAGAACCACAAGAACATTCACCCCAAGTGGGATAAAGTCTGTAAAGAGCCTCATTCGGTTTAGGTCAGGTTTTATGACCAAAACAGTTAAGAAAACCTCCTGTGGTGTTCAGAGCTGTTTGAATTTAGAATTGAGGGCATGGGATGATGGATGGGGATAGGCCCAGATTACAGTAGGCACCAAAGAGAATGGGGAGGAGGTCTGCACTGGGCACCACCCACCCCCTGGTCAGAGGCGGCAAGGTAGGCAGCGGCTCCACACAGTCAGCTGGGGCTGGGGGAAGGGGGTATTTCTATATCTGTTGAAAGGGACAGTCGTGCTTTAAAGCTTGTAAACCCCTGCCTGGCATAGGCCAAGAACATAGGCTTTGGAGGTGGACAGATCCGACCTGAAGCCACCTCTGTCATTTGTCATTTACTGGCTGTGACTTGGGATAAGTTAACCTCACTGACCGAGCTTCTACAAAAAGGGCATTATCGTAGCATCATTATTGTTTTCAGGATTCAATGAGATGCTGTATGTGAGAGGACCTGCCCAAGGGCCTGACACGAGAAAGAGAACTAAAGTCTTCTTTTATTCAGAATTATTGCACCTGCTAAGATTCCCAAATGTTCCTCAAACTCCCAGATGGGAGCAGGACCCCAGATCGTTTTCTCCTCCTGGCTGGTGTCTGGGGCATGCAGGGCGGGGGGTTCTTGTTCATTGCTGGATCTCCTCCACTCCCCCAGGCCCTAGCACCCTTGCCAAGAGAAAGGGGAATGCAAGCTGACGTCTGTAAAGGCTAAAGGCTACTGGACCTTTGGTGCTGCCCACTCCCCCACTCCCACCCCACAAAGAAGGAAAATCCCACAGACCTTCTGTCCTCATGTACCTGATCCCGGCTCTTCACCAGCTCCTGGCTCAGACTGCTCAGGCTCTCCTGGGTCTCCGTGATATTTTGGGAGCATCTGGAGAGGACCTCAGCTAGCTGTGGGGCAAGAAGGCAGACCCCCGTGGGGTCTTCAGCCTGGGCACTGGTGGGCAGGCTGGCTGGACCATGGGCCCCCAGCTCTGATCCTGCTAAGCCCTTGCCCTCCAGCCTCACTCACAGTCCGCAGCCTGGACCTCAGTTCTGCGGCCACCTTCAGTTCCTGGATCTCAGGCATTCCAGCCACGCTGCTGGACCTTGAGGGAGGCAAGGAGAAAAGCCACATTTGGGGGCTTGGGAGCAGCCAAGGTGGGAGGCAGAGAGCTCTGTGGGCACATGCTGGGCATAGCATCTTGGGACAGCCTTGGTGGCTCTCCGGGTCTCTGGGGAGTTTTGTGTTTGGGACAGAGGCACCATCCTGAAGAGGGTCCTACTCACCCAAGTTGTGACATTGTTGAGTATTGCAAAGAATAAAGGTTGAAACAGACTGTAACACCTTGAGTCTATGAAAATCCATGGGCCCGTGATGCAAGGCTGCTATTAATGATCTCCTTACCAGGAAACTTTGTAACTAAAGAGAAAGAATTAAGTTCCTGTCCAGTAGAAACTGTATTTCTTGATAACCAACAGCTTTCTGATGAGGGAAAAGCTGTATTTTGTAGACTACTAGGCAATGATGTATCAGAAGTTTGAACATTATCATCTTGCTGCCCAGTGAAATTGTTATCTGAGGCATAGCGTTACAAGCAATGATAGATGATAAAGGGGTGAGCATTTGCATGGTGACAAGGTCACACCACTCTGTTTCTTTCTTCTACAGGGAAAATGTAACGTTACAGTAGAGGAATCAGGCTGTCACCAGCCAATGGTATATCGACATACAATACCCGGCATCATCAATAATGTATTCTAGCAAAAAATGTTCAACTGGAATCCATCTAGCCTTATGCACTCCCAGTTTAGGCCTGGCACAGTGGTTCATGCCTGTAATTCCAGCACTTTGGGAGACAGAAGTGGGAGGATTGCTTGAGGCCAGGAGTTTGAGATCAGCCTGGGCAACATAGTGAGGCCCTGTCTCTACAAAAATAAAAATAAAATAAAATAAAATAAAACAAAATAAAAAACAAAATAAAAGCCTGGCATGGTGGCTCACACCAGTAATCCCAGCACTTTGGGAGGCCAAGGTGGGAGGATCGCTTAAGGCCAGGAGTTCAAGACCAGTCTGGCCAACATAGTGAGACTCTGCCTTGAAAAAAACAGAAATGAAAATAAATAAAATAAAATACTAAAATTTTTTTTTTAAACTTCCCAGTTTACAGGAAATGCTGAGAAAGAAGGACAAGACAAACAACTTCAAGGGGAAACTCTAGATGGGTTCAGAAGGTGGGACCGTGGACGTGATCCCAAAAACAGGTTATAAAATGGCAAATACACCATCATTTCATGTTGGTTAATGTTCACGCGTAGTAGAATAATATCTAGAAGGTTGTGTCCTTCTAAGGTGTGATAACCTATCTCTAGATAGTAGGATACAGGATTTTAATTTTCTTATTTTTGCTTATTTCTGTTTTCTAACTTTCTACCATTAGTATATACGTTTTAGTAATAATCATGATTTTAAAAAGTATCCTGTGTATTTTGGCTTGGGAATGGAGAATTAGGGGAGGAAAGGGGAGCTGAGCAAAGAGAGAATCAGGAAGGAACTGCAGGCTCCTTGAAGATAGGGGTGCCGCTGCTCTGCTCCTCATACGGCCCCAGTGCCTAGCAACGTGTTCAGCACACAGTAGTCCGTCAGTGCATGGATGTTGAAGGCATTACTGAGTGCACATACGGATGAAGGTTTGGGATATTTGATGGCAGAAGAGGGTGAGGCTGGACCCAATCCATCTCCACAGGGAGTCAGGAGACATGGGTTCGAGTCCTAGTCCTGGCAGTCACATTTGCTATCTGCATGACCTTGGGTTAGTCCTTTAGCTCTCCAGGCCTCAGGCTCTTCGTCTATAAAAGGAGGAGACAAATTTCCTTCCTGCCACCTAATAAGGTGTTTACAGGGATCCAAAGGGACCTCAGAGATGAAGTCTTGTCTGGAAAGTCTTGCCCTGGTGGTGGGGCTGGGGGAAGCCCTAGGATTCCCAAAGCCCATCCTGGCTGCCTGAGCAGTGCCTCCGGATGACAGCAGCTGCCCAGGAGGGCCAGGAAGCTTTAGGACAAAGGCAAGGTTGCCCTGCCAGAGGAGCTGTCCTGGGGAACCTGAGGCAGGAGGAGCACACTCGGAGAGGGGCGAGTCACCAGGCTGGGCAAAGGTGGGCCACTTGGCATGAGGTGCTGGGTTCCTCCAGTGTGACATTCAGCTCATGAAAATACCTGGTTCCACTGCGGGTGGAGCTAGTGTTTTCAGACCTTAGGAGAGTCTACAGGTCTGGGGATGTTCAGGCAAGAATGGGCTTGCAACATGTGGGAGCTGGGAGGCCGCAGAGATCATCCAACCCTCTCATTTTGGAAATGAGGACACAGAGGCCCAGGTAGGGGAAGGTGACAACGGGCTGGAGTCACACCCAGACTAAGAGAAGAGGCTGCACCTGGCCCTCTGGCTCCCTGCTCACAACTGGTTTTGCTCCCCATCTTCCTCCTTGATGGGAGGCTGAAATAGGCTTCAAAGCAGGCACTCGCCTGACCTGAACTCTCTAGACATACCACCGAGGCCGCCTTGGAGGAGGCTGCAGAGCCATAACAGGGGAACAGCAGCCACTGGACGCCAGGATGCCAGGACGCCAGATCTAGGCCAGCGTGCCACTCGCCCCCAGCCCCTGTCCATCCAGGGCAAGTGGGCAGAGAGACACCCACAAAGCTTTTCCAAACACATCTTCCCAGGTCAACAATCTACAGTGGCTCCCGGCTGGTTGTTTTACTGGGGTCCAACCTCCCTCTAGCTGGACCCTCCAGGGCCCTATGCATTCTTTCCTCCCCTCCTCACCCACCTCTGTCTGCCTCTGGCTTAGCTCTGGGCTACCTGCCGTCATGACTGTGGCTTCAGTAAGCCTCCCCAGCACCCCCTCGTTCCCCCTGAACAGGGCCCTTTTCTTCTCTGTCTCTGCACAGACCTTCCTGCCTGAGGTATTCTCCTTCCTTCTGGCCTTAAAAGCCTCACCTTTCAGGAAGGCCTCCGTGGTTGCCTCTACCCATCTCAAGTCTCCTCTTACCCAACAATCCCATCAGCCCTCACATGTCCAGGAAGGGCTAGCTGCTCCGCAGGAAGCATGGGCCTCTCTGAATGACAGGGGGCCACATCTACCCGGAGCCCCCTCTGTGTCTTGGACAGAGCTCTGCTCAAAGGAGATTCACTCGCAGTTCTGCTGACTGAACCCCACTCTCTGTCACCGTCTGAGAGGGGCTCAGTCTGGATGGAGACTCCATCCCTGTTATCTGGAGATGCTCCTCTTCCTCCTCCCTGCTCCTCCACCTCCCAGCTGCCCCATCATCTGTGTTGCTGCTGCCAAGCAGGAGGCACGCGGGGCTGCATGAGTCAGCCCACAGCTGGGAAACTCCCTGGAGCTCCCTGGAGACAAGGGCTGGGGGGTGGCGAGAGAGGAGGAGGGCCTTCAGGCATCTGCGCAGTCTCTGATCCTCTGTCCCCAAAGACTCCCGCCACCAGTGGCATCCTTAGGCTGCAGAGCTCCCACCCTCACCCGTACCATGGCCTCGTGCCTTCCAGGATTTGGGGTGCTGTGCCCACTTCTCAATCGTGTTCTGACCAATGAAGTAGTCCCACGCTCCCCATCTCCAGACCCTTCCACCTGACTTCCTCCTCCCCAGTCTCTCTCTGTTTCCAACTCATCCCCACTAATTAGCCCGAGACACGGGAGTGGAGGGAGTCAGGTTCCAAGGATTGGGGCAGGGAACCCAAGGAAGGCAAGGATAAGCTGAAGAGTCAGAGAAAGCAGGAGATGAGGCATGGAGAACGAGACCACCGGGATGTTGTTCTGTGTGTGGGTGTGAGTCCTCCCCCTAGAGTTCTGCTGGCACTTGGCATAGCGTGAGCATTCTAAATCATTCAGAGAAGGACTTGGCAGGACACAAGCCCCTTCCTGGGATAGGGAGGCCACCTTGGTACCTGGAGAGTCTGTGCCCCCATGGGCCCCTTCCCCTGCAGGTGAGGGACTGGGTTTGGGGGGAGCCATTGCAGTTATTTGGTGAGGTGGGGATAAGGGATAGGGTGGGGGTGCCTCTATTCTAGGAGGGCAGGGAAGGCAGGAGCCCTGGGTTGGGGAGGAGAGGTGCATTGTTGGAGGTATTAAGGGTGAGGAGCAGCAGAGCAGGGCTGAGAGGTCCCAGCGGCCTGGGGCAAACACCCACCTCTCGGTCCCCAGGCTGCTGCTGAGGTAGAGGAGGGACGTCCTCGCCACCTCCAGAGTCCGTCTGCATGTGGCCTGGAGCACCTCCCTGTCCAAGGGGAGACTGAGTCAGAGCTGCCTCGATCGGGGGACTCAGAGCACTGTGCATGCAGACAGCATCCCAGGGTGCTGGCCTCCGCCTCCTGCCGGCCTCCCCTCCTGCCCGCCTCCCCCTCCTGCCCACCCCCCCTCCTGCCCACCTCCCGCTCCTGCCCGCCTCCCCCTTTGTGCCCAGCCCTCATGGCTACTCACATGACCCAGTGCAGCCCCCGTAACATTAGCTCCTGCCCGTCCAGCAGGACCCGCGCCAGCCGCAGGGCCTGATAGCCAGCGCCCAACACACCCTGAAACACAGAGGTGCACAGGGCCAGGTCCCACACCTCTACCCTTGGGCCATGCCCCTCCCTGCCACCTGGGGGTTGCCCCTCACCTTGGCCGTGTTGTAATCCGCCTGCAGGTCCACTTTGGGGACGAACTTGGGGACGTCCAGAGCAGCTGCAGACAAAGACCCTGTCTGAGGGGCCTGCCTATCTTTCATTAAGTCCAGCGCACACTCACCCCTCACTGCCAATCTCCCACCTCAGGCTTTGCAACTCACCCTGAGCCCCCCACCTTGCCAGCCTTGGCCGCACTTAAAGTTGTGATCCCTCACTGCCACCTTGTGGCCACTTTTGAGAACTACATGCTCATGCCCAAGGGCCGAAAATGGACTAAATCACCTTCTTGCCCACAGGTTTTGAGGTGAATACCCCTTCCTAGCCTCAGAGCAGGAGGATAAAACTGGAGTTATTCAAGTGAGAAGAAAGGAAACTTTTGCTAGGATTTGGAGAAAGGCTCAAGCTCTGGACCCCTGACCCCCTTCCCTTCTTTCCAGGAGCTCAGACTTGGGCTTCTTCCAACACAAACTGTCTGAGGCTTCCCCACAAATCGGAGATGATGGAAACTGCATTAAATCCAGATCTCTCTGTTTCTACTGGAGCTCTTTCCACAGCTCTGAGGATGCTGGAAAGCCCCCGGGAGGTCAAGCCACCAGCCCACATCATGTGGCATCTCAAGAGGCATCTGCAGAATTAGAACCCGCATCTGTAGAATTAAAACCCACATCTGCCTCTGGCTCCCTGTGGCCCCAAGGAAACACCCACAAAGGAAGGTAACCAATGGCCTGGATTGCAAACTCCTGTCTCACAAGAAATGTGGAGAGGAGAAAGATCCAGCCCAGGTGGCTCTACTCACGGTCCCTGAAGGCCAGCCCCTTGGGGATGGCTGTGCTGAAGAGGGTCAGGGGGCTGCTTGCTGTCGTGTGGGCGATGTGCTGTGCTGAGATGCTGGGCTCAAGGACACAGAGGTGACCCTCAAAGAGGTACTCCTGGTGTCGGGGGGCCACACTGGTCTGCTTATGCACGGCCTCCTGGAAAATGGCTATCCTAGACATAGCCATGGTGGGGGGCAGAGGACAGGGGGTGTCAGTAGGCAGGGCAGGGGGCCAGGGACTGCTAAGCCCCAGCTAAGCATTGCCCATAGGCAGGGCTCTGTTTTGCAGAGGGAGGGACGGGGGTGGTTTTCTCTGTCATCAAGGGTGGAGAGGCCAAGGGGAGAGTTCACATCTTATAGTGATGGAGACAGAGTGGGAACAGGCCCCAGGAGTCCCAATACCCAGTCTCTGACTCTGCACCTCTTCATGTCACACTGCCATTACATTTACCTAGTTCTGTAAAATTATCCAGGAATCAAGGGTTCTATGAGCCGTACATTTAGGAAATGTACAGCCAACATACACGCACACACTTCTCAGATGTATAATGCATATTAGCATTAGAAAAGGTACTGACTCTCTGAAGTACATGCAAGAAAACCTGTTTAGCTTTAACTTTGTAGATCTAGTCTTTTTCCAAACTATGTTTGGACCCAGAAGCGGTCCTACGTATACACTCTTCGGAACGTACTGTGGGAGATGCTGCTTTGGACAGGCACCGCTGCTTGGGTACAGAAGATTCTCACTGCTTCCCTCCCTTGTCCCCACTTACGTGTTGTGGGCATGGATGTAGACGTGGTGCAGGACTGCCTGGGACAGGGAGAAGACATGGATGACAACTCGCTGCAGGATGTCACTGGTCTCCGCAAAGAACTGGTCGAAGCCCCAGCACTTGGCCTGCTCCACCTCCAGGATGTTGGCCAGGATGGGCACCAGCTGGCTCTGCAGCCCCCTGCCCTCCCAGGACATGGAGACTGTCAGGGGTGGGGGCCCAGACCTGTCCTCCTTAAGCAGGCAACAGGGGCATGTCCTGAAGAGCTAGGACCAAGGTGGTGGGGCCGGGTGGGTTGGGGAGGAAAGGCTGGAAGAACTCGTTCCAGCATCCAGATGGGAAAGTGGTGTGCCCAAGCCTGCAGCATGCCCGGAACCTACTGGAACAGGCCTCAGAAGTCTTGACTCAGCAGAGAGAAGTGATACCCAGCTCAGACTCCAGCATCACCCACCCAGCAGGGTCCCACTCACAGTGACAGCTGGCAGGTGATGGGGAGGGTGTAGCTCCACTCCAGGGGCCCATTCTCCCGCCTCTGGGCACCTGCAATGGCCCCAGCTGGCTTCTCCGTGGTGATCCGGTACCTAGCGGGAGCAAGACCGGGTCAGCGGGATCCCCAGCCGTCACATTGCGAGGCAACGACACACTCAGCACAAAGGGCTCCGAGCACAGGTTCAAGTCACCCAGCCACCCAAAGGTAGCCTGAGTGATGGAATGTGAGAGACCTGGCTCTCAGCTGTGAGAGCACCTTGCCTCAGCACTCCTCCTGGAGCCCTTTGCTTCAGATAGAGACACCTTTGCCCTGTCCACTGCCTCCCTCCCAGCTACACTTCCCTCAGCCTGGCCAGCCTCCTCCACACCTTTGCCCATGCTATGCATGGCCCCAGTATCCTCTCATCCTCTTTCTCTCCCTTCAGAGTCCAGCCTTCCCTGACAACCCCTGTCCACGCGGGTCTCCTGTCCCTCTCACGGTCCTGATATAGGTTCCACACAGCTGGACCCCCGGGCTGAGGCGAGTGCAGCAACCTTCCCGCTAAGCAGCTGACGTCTCTGCTCCAGGTGGTGCGCTCAGAGGGAGCCGCTGCCGTCTCCAGCCACTTACTACCTCCCTGTCCGATGGCACAAAACCATGGAAAGACCTTGGACCTGGGAACAGGAAGCTGCCACCTTTGCCCCTGGCGAGCTCTGCCACCCTGGGCAAGTCACTCTTTGAGCTTCGGTTAAGACAAGGAGAGCAGTAAGGGAGCGGAGGGCTAGAGTGAAGTACCGAACTAACACAGGGTGTGTTCACAGACACCCGGCAGCCCCGGGCAGAGCTCAGCTGCTTGTTTGATCCGATTAACAAAAAGAGGTCTACAAAGAGCCTGGGTGGGGGGTGGACCAAAGGAGTGTGAGGGGACCAGGAGACACAGCAGGGTCTGGTGGGAGAAGGGCCAGGGGACCACCAGTCTGTCCCATTCCCTGCCCTGTGGCCCACCGTACATGATCTCCTTGTTCCGCCGTGGCCCACCAAAGGGGATGAAGGGCAGGCTGCCGGTGGCTGCATGGTACAAGGTCACTCCAATGCTCCAGAGATCCACAGTCACCCCGAACGCTTTTTGCTGGGGCTTTCGAAGCACCGCCCGCTCATACATGTCGGGGTGCTGCCGGAGAGAACCAGAAGGCGGCCATGGAGCGGGAGGGCTGGCAAGGGCCTGAAACCTGTCAGACTCCCTTCCACTGCCTGCAGGTGAAAACAGAACTGTTCAAATCCTTCTCCTTTGTCATCTTAAAAACGGGTGTCACATTCGCCCTACCCAGAGCGTTTCCGTCGGGCCACCCTGTGCCCTGGGGACCTGTACGTCCCATCCTCCCGGGAGTCCCGGCAAGGAGTTAACTGCACAAGGCTGGGTGGCCTGGCCAGGCTGCAGCCTCACCTTTTCTGTCTTAGAGAACAGAATGCATTCTTCTGGTTGGGGTACAGGGGAGAGACATAACCCTGTCGGAAGCAGGAGGTGGGCCACACTCCCTATGGGGGCTCTGAGGGGCTCACAAGGGGGGCAGCGGGTCCCCAGCAGCTCACCCACCAGGTACTCCTCAGTCCCGTAGACTGAGACAAACTTCTCGTCATCATCCAGCTCCCGGGCAGCCCCGAAGTCCGTCAGCTTGTAGATGCTCTGCCCCTCCTCCCCCACGAGGCGCATGATGTTCCCGGGCTTGATGTCGCGATGCACGATGCCGTTCTCCCGCAGGTGGTTCATGCCGGCCACTGGGGACAGACAGGGAAGCCACTAGCTGGCTCTGGCCAGGGAAAGTCTAGTGTCTGAGGCTCATCTTGGTGGGCAGGCTGTCCTTGGACCCAGAGACACAGGAGTTCCCACGGGCTGACAGAGCCACGGGACAGGCAGAAGGCCAGAGACACACATGGGGCTGAGGAGGGCGTCTCAAGGACACTAGGGTATGGAGGTGCCATCTGGATTCTCTAGGAAACCGAGAGGGGTGGTGGCTCTGTCTCCCCAAGGGCGGCACCCCTCTTTGTATTACTTCTTTTGATTAGGTGTTCAATTGTGATAAAATATCCATAACAAAATTTCCCATTTTAACCAATTTTAAGTGTACACTTCATTGGCACTAAGCATACCGATGCCACTGTGCCACCATCACACCATCCATCTTAGAACTTTTCTCATTGTCCACTTTTTTTTTTTTTTTTTTGAGACAGAGTCTCACTCTGACACCTTGGCTGGAGTGCAACGGCTCAATATCGGCTCAGTGCAACCTCTGCCTCCCGGGTTCAATCAATTCTCATGCCTCCGCCTCCCATGTAGCTGGAACTACAGGCGCACGCCACCATGCCCAGCTAATTTTTGTATTTTTTTTAGTAGAGACAGGGTTTCACTGTGTTTGCCGGACTGGTCTCAAACCCCTAACCTCCAATAATCCGCCCACCTGGGCCTTGCAAAGTGCTGAGATTACAGGCATAAGCCACTGCACCCAGCCTCATTCTTCAAAATTGAAACCGCACTCATTAAACAACTCCCCATTCTCCTCTGCCCCCAGACCCTGACATCCACCATGGTACTTTCTGTCTCTATGAATGTATGAGTGGAATCATACAGGATTTGTCCTTCTGTGTCTGGCTTTTTTCACTTAGCATAATGTCACCAAGGTCCATCCATGTTGTAGCAGGTGTCAGAATTTCTTTCCTTTTAAGACTGAATAATATTCTATTTTAGGAACCGCCCACATTTTGTTTTCACAGTTAGGCTGTTTCCAACTTTTGGCTATTGTAAATAATGCTGCTAAGAACGTCGATGTACAATCTTTTTAGGTTTAATTTTTAAGTTGGAATTTTAAATGGAATGATTAGCAGGAGTCAGACGCCTGGGTCCTGCCCGTCAGCGTCTGTGCCAGGCCTGCTGCTGGTCTGAGGGTGGAGGCAGGGACAGGGAGGGGCTCACCCACACAGCGCAGCACCACCAGGAACTCATCCTCTGGCAGCCCAAAGGCGTTCTCGGGGCTCTCCAGCACGCTCAGCAGGCTCCCACTGGAGCAGTACTCCATCACCAGTACCTTCTGCCGGCTGCCCCCCTACAGGTGGGACAGAGAGGGGCTCCTGAGGACAGCGCTTATCCTCCCCACCCACTAGGAAGAAGTGGCTCAGAGCCATGGGACAGGCAGAAGGCCAGAGACACACATGGGGCTGAGGAGGGCGTCTCAAGGACACTAGGGTATGGAGGTGCCATCTGGACTCTCTAGGAAACCTAGAGGAGTGGTGGCTCTGTCTCCCCAAGGGCAGCACCTCTCTTTGTATTACTTCTTTTGATTAGGTGTTCAATTGTGGTAAAATATCCATAACAAAATTTCCCATTTTAACTAATTTTAAGTGTACACTTCATTGGCACTAAGCACACCCATGCCACTGTGCCATCATCACACCATCCATCTTAGTGGGGATGGAGCCCAGAGTCCCCATTCTCCAGGTCCCAGCTTCCAGCCTGGCCTTCCCTCCTTGTCCTCACACTGATCTCAAACACTGGAATCCAAAGTCACCTATTCCAGGAAGCCCTCTCTGCTTAGGTACTGATTCTGTCCATCGTTCCTTTCCCGTGTACTGCTCCCACCCCCTTGCACCCTTTGCTCCCTTCTGCAATTTGCCTGCTCTGTCTGACCTGCTGATGAGCATGGGACCAAGTCTCTGTTGTTGTGTGGCCTGACTCTCCCCAGACGACAAGGGTCCAGGACAAGACCATCCTCTGACCAAGCACCAGACCCACCGTCTCCTCCACCGCAAAGAGCTTGATGATGTTCTGGTGGTTCAGCTTCCGCAGGACCTCAAACTCCCTCACCTGCACCTCACGGGGCCGCAGGTAGCTGGTGGTGTTGAAGACCTTCACAGCAACCAGCTCCCCGGATTTCTGCCATTGGGGAGGGAGCAGTGGGAGACAGCATGGGGATTAGCACACGTCCCACTCCCGCGGGGGAGCAGCCACCCTCTCCTGGGCCTCCATTCAGCCTCTCCTGCCAGCCCAACCCAGAGATGAGCCTGGTTGGATGGGGGCTCCCATCCACACCTCCTTTTCCTCTCAAGGGGTAGACAGTCCCGCAATGGGAGGTGACAAGAGCCTGAAATTCTGATCTCCTGCAAGGGATGGCTTGTTGTTATTATTACAATTGCCATTGACAATCACCATAGGGCAGCTAACACTCCCTGGGGTTAGCAGCAGGGAAGGGACTGGAACCTGGTCTGGCTGGCTCCAATTCCTCTTTTTTTTTTTTTTTTTTTAAGACGGAGTCTCGCTCTGTCCCCAGGCTGGAGCGCAGTGTCAAGATCTCAGCTCACTGGAATCTCCGCCTCCCGGGTTCAAGCGATTCTCTGCCTCAGCCTCCCGAGTAGCTGGGATTACAGGCGCCCGCCACCACACCCAGCTAATTTTTGTATTTTTAGTAGAGATGGGGTTTCACCATCTTGACTAGGATGGTCTTGATCTCCTGACCTCGTGATCCACCCACCTCGGCCTCCCAAAGCGCTGGGATTACAGGTGTGAGCCACTGCGCCCAGCCGGCTACCACTCTTAAGTAAAACAGAGTGGATATCATCTCGTATATTCTTGCAGGATAAATCCAAACAAGGCCTAATTCCTGCCTCTGCTCTTCCTAGATCCCATTTGCTGCTACCTTCCTCAGATGTTTGCCTTGTGACTTCATAGTTCTCTTGCCCAACTCGTGCCTGACAGAGGCATCCTCTCAAGGAGCCGTTTTCAGCTCCCTATCCCTCTGCTCAAACCCACAGTGTGAGTGTGCTGCACAACGTCCCGAGATCCCTGTCCCACCGCCCTCAATGCCCTCTGGGGGCTGACTGGGCCAGCTTGCAAGGCATGAGGAGGCCAAGCTGGGCTGGCCAGAGGCCTGGCCAGGGTTGCTTCCTACCTTGTTGCGGGCCTTGTACACACTGGCAGTGGCCCCCTGCCCCAGCAGGTCATCTGTGTGCCACAGGTAATTGGCTGTGCTCTGCATCTCCTGCCCTGAGCTGGCTGGTCACCTGCTGCCTAGAAAAAGAGCATGCTGGGGGCCCAGGATTCCATTCCTGGCATGGGGTGGCCACTGGTGGCCTGACCTGTAACTGTGCCCCAAGGCTACCCTAAGAAGGGCTCCATGTGGGCATTCCATAAGCAAGGGAGTGGGGGAAGTATGAAGCACAGAAAGGTTAAGTAACTTCCCCAAAAGGACGCACAGCACAACAAGAGGGCCCCCACTGAGCCCTAAGCCCACAGCCGGCACCTGTTCCACTTAAGAGGCCTGGCCTTCTGCCTGTCCTGGCTCCCCAAGTCCCCTTGAAGCCCCTCCCCAGGCAGGTCATTCAACAGAGACAAACCTCTTGTCTCTATCACCTCTCCCCAGCACTGAAGATTCTGGGTTTTGGCATCCAGGCTTGAGACTGTCCCAGGAAGCAGAAACAGTATAGGAGGAAGGGCCTGGGGTCAGGCAGCATCTCCCACACTACCACAAATCTCCAGGATTGCAACATGAGCCTGGAGCCACTCCCCCAGCCCCTGCTGGCCTGCCTGCCAGGCCCACCACTTCCTGCTGCTGTGAGCTGACAGCTGGGTCAGTGCTGCTCCAAGAGAGACCGGGCTGCTTCAGAGTGTGTGTGTATGTGTGTGTGAGAGTGTGTGAGTGTGTGTCAGTGTGTGAGAGTGTGTGTGTGAGTGTGTGTGTGTGAGTGAGTGTGTGTGTGAGTGTGTGTGTGTGTATTTGTGTAGGGGGTTGGGGAGAAGCGTGTGAGTGTGTGTGTGAGAGCAGGGTATAGAGGAGGCAAAATTCATCATTTGGCCATTGGGAGAATCGGAAACATCTTACAAGTCTGTTTCCCATCTTTGTCCTCATCTTTTCTCCACAGCCTGGTTCTCCTAAAGCAATTAGTACCAGAAAGTGTATCCTCAGAAGTTAAACTCAATTTCTCTCTGAAAAATAAGGCCAGGGCTGGCCTTTTTGGGATACCTGGGGACAGAAGCATTAGAAGGGCCGCCATCCTTTAAATACTTTCTTTTTTTTTTTTTTTTTTGACATGAGGTCTCACTCTGTCATCCAGGCTTGGGTGCACTGGTGCAATCATGACTCACTGCAACCTCCACCCCCTGGGCTCAAGCAATCTTCCCAACTCAGCCTCCTGAGTAGCTTAGGACCATAGGTGTGAACCACCACACCTGGCTGTCTTTTGTATTTTTAGTAGAGATGGGTTTTTGCCATGTTGCCCAGGCTGGTCTTGAACTCCTGAGCTCAAGCAATCCGCCCACATGGGCTTCCTACCAAAAGTACTGGGATTACAGTGTGAGCCACCATGCCTGGCCACTTAAATACTTTTAAATAACGCTAGACTAGAAAAGGTGTCTTCATGTTCTAACATCTTAGAGGTTCTCAAACTGAGGGTTGCCATGCCTAGAATCCTATGTTCCTTCATTCTGAACTTTTTCTCTGTATAATCTTTTTTAAAAACGCAAATCCTTGATAATGTCAGTTCATTGAGCCAGAGGCCCCTTGAAGAGATCAGTGGTCAACTCCTAGTTTCAGATCGGGTAGGAGTGGACATTACGCAGAAGCAACTGAAGTACTGAGAGGCTTCCTGAAGACAACACAGTAGCTCAGCATGAATGAGTGGGTCTGGTTTTCCCCGCTGAGGCTGGAGCCAGCCAGCAGGTCTGGGGGCTGGGGCTGGAGCAGAGCAGGCTGAAATCAAGACCAAAGGCTCTGATACTGGGGCGAGGAACAGCTGAAGACTCTGGGATAATAGGCAGTGAGGTGCAAAGCACAGAGCCCCAGACAGGCGGCGTGCCCCTGGGTTCTGTGCCCAGGAGCTCTGGTTGTGGCACATCTGGCTCAACTCTGCACGCTCTGCAGATCCTCCCCCCACCACCCCAAGCACCTGGTGCATAGAAGGGCTCAGCGGCCCTCAACCAGTGGTTGGATGAATGAGCAGTGGACAGTGAAGCATGTGAGCCACCGCCCACCCATCTCTCCCCTCCCCTTCCTTCTCAGGGCTCTGCTGTGGCCAAATGCACTTACCCCACACTCTGAGCTGCCCTGAGTCAGGCAAAGGCTCTTCCTGGTGAGCGTATGTTATGCTTTCTGTCTGTGGCACGTCCAGGAGCTGAGCTACACCGGAAAGAGGAGGGCGGATGAGAGGCGCCCCTCAGTGCAGTTGCTTCGCAGCCTCCATCAAAGGCCACCGGCTCTAGCCCTTTAACCCTTTCCTGTTTGTCACCTTCCCCCAGAGGGCTGGGCTGGGGGTTTCCAGCTCTATACCCCAACTGTTCAGGGAGACTTTCCCGGCATCTCCTACTCCTGAGACTCTGGCCAGGGAGAAAGACCCTGGGAAAGGTGAGGGCAGGTGCTGGGAGCTGATCGCTGGCTTTGGGTGTTGGTAAGCAGAGCCCAGGGAGGGCTTGTGGTTGGCCCATGGTGGCTCACCTCTATGCCACACACAACGCTCTATGTGAGAGCACCACTACCGACAGGCCCGCACCCCTGTGCCCGGCTGAGCTGCCCTGCAGCTGCCCCTTGCCTGGCCCCCTCATTCCACCCCCGCCCCCCTCCACACGCTGCACACTCACCCCATCTCCACTGCAGGGGATGCAGGTTTGTGGGACTGGGTGGCACTCCCAGAACTTTCAGGGCTTGCTGTCATTCATGAGCAGTGTTCTCAGCCTCCTGGTGGCCAAGGGCCCTTAGGACCCACAGGCAGGGCCAGTTGCAATGGCCTGTGCCACCCCAGGAGCTGGGACTAGTGGGTTTCTTCCCTGCCTCCTTGTGGCGGTGGGACACCAAGCTCAGCACTGAGTCCTGGCTCTCAGCTCTCTCACACTTCCTGATTTCCGTCTCTCGCTCTCTTTCTCTCTTAAAGAGACAGAGGCAACTCGGTGCAGCCACCAGCTCAGCAAAGAGAAAGAGGATGCTCTGAGTTCCCAAGTGTAGGCGATAGGACCAGAGTCTGAGCCACAGAGAAGCCAGGAACTGGGGCCCTTCTGGTCATTGTGGTGGGCAGCTGGGTGCTGTTTTGGCATCTCGCACAATTCCCTGGAGCAGGGAAGTTCAGGACTCTGCCCGGAGTCAACAGAGCAGGTTGGGCAAGTTAACTAAGTGGAAAGCTGCCTGGGAAGTCCACGCTCCCGCACCCAGGAGCCCCAAGGAGATGTAGGAGCTATGGCGACCCAGTCCTAGAAGCTGGATCTGAGTCACCTTCCAAGGAGGCCTGCAGAGGTCCGAGCAAGTGCGAGGACCCAGCTGATGCCCTCCAGTGTGACCTGAGCACAGCATGCAGCCCCTCCCAGCCAGCTCACTCACCTGCAGCAGGAGGACAGTAACAGCTACTCCATGGGTTGACTGGATGACATGGATATATTTGGAATTGTTTGGAGCTTGGAAAGTGTTTTACAGAAAGCCTTGAAGGTATGGAGGCCCACACACTTCAGGAATTTACCCATTCTCTTCAGAGACTGCTGGGGCTGGAAGCCAGGCGCCAACTTCCCAGCCAGGACTCGATGCCCCGCATCAAATGTCCTAGGAGGCTGGAGGGGTCTGTGCTGCTCTGGTCAGTTCTGAGATGGCAGTTGGATGTGAAATGGTTAAAACCAGGAAATTCCATGTTTCTATAGAATGTTGGAGGGACTTTCCCATGGCCACACCTGGTGGTTTCCTCCGCCAGCGCCACCCCTCCCACAGTGACACTAGAACAGGAGCAGAGCTGAGAACTGCCTGGTGCTTTGTTAAAGAGACCTCCCCATAACACTGCCAGCTGGAGGAGCTGCTGCAGCTTCTCACAGCAGGACCTGGAGGAATGTGCCTGAGTGCCTGAGATCCTCATGTTCCACCCAGTCTTCCCAGCTTGCTTTTTTTTTTTTTTTTTTAAGATGGAGTCTTGCTCTGTTACCCAGGCTGGAGTGCAGCAGCACAATCTCGATCTCGGCTCACTGCAACCTCTGCCTCAGCCTCCCGAGTAGCTGGGACTACGGGCACACACCACCACACCTGGCTAATTTCTTGTATTTTTAGAAGAGATGGGGTTTCACTGTGTGGTTGGTGAGGTGGATTGAGCAGGTTGGTCTCAATCTCCCAACCTCCTGATCCACCCGCCTCGGCCTCCCAAAGTGCTGGGATTACAGGCGTGAGCCACCGCGCCCAGCCTAGTCTTCCCAGGTTTCTGCCTGCCTGGCACATGGGAGAACTGCACATCCTAGTTACCTTGTGATGCGGGGAGCATGTGAGTTCCCCACCAAAGCATTTAATTCCTGATGCAAGACCCTCCCAGAGCTCTGCTTTCTGGCAGTGTGATTCTGTTAGTCTGGGTCCTTGAGTGACTGTCCTGAGCAGAGTTCCCCTGCTGGTTCACAAGGGACATTGGCTTTGGTGAGAAATCAGCCTTTGTTGCTTTAGGGCACCGAGGTTTGCTACATAACTTAGACGATCCATAATGTTTACCCATTTTTTACCCTGATGAACCTGCTGGGTCCTCAGCAGCACTCTTACTTTCCTCTCTCCATCAATCTCTTTCCCAGTGTATTTAGCACGTTCAAAGGCAACTACCATGTGTCTAGCACCTTCTATGAGGCAGGCACTGTGTGCTGAGGGCGTAAAGGCTGGGCATCCCACCAGGAGCCTGGAGGTCCAGGACGGCATGGCAGATGCTGAGTGGCAGGCAGGCAGCAGGGAGGAAGGTGATCAAGAAGGGCTTTCCAGAAGGGTTGCTCGGCCAGACTTTAGGAAGAGGGGAGTTAGGCAGAGGAGAGGGGGCTGGGGGAATGGAATTCCAGGCTGTGGGCACACATGCAGAGGTACAGAAGCATGAGAAGAGCTGGACTGAGGCTGAGAAAAGGGGGAGAGGTAGAGGTGGCCTGGAGCCATGTTTGCCGTGACAGATCAAGTTTCCTTGGGCATCCTCTGTGAGGTCACATCCTCTGTGTGGACACAGTGAAGCAATGTCTTGCCTGTGCCCCAGTCGGCAGCACAGCCAGTTGCATCCAGGAAGGTGCAGGGGGCTGGCGGGCTCCAGAAGGGAAGAAGAAGTCTGTAAGAGTCCCCGCCACATGTTCCCAAGTGGCTCTGAGGAGTCCTAGAAATAGAAGTGGCAATCCAAGGGTAGTGCAAGGACCAGAGGCGGAAGAGGACGGCCCTTGACAGCAGCTGTCAGAAAGAAAATCTCATGTGACTTCTACAAAGAGGCCAAAAGTATAGCGGGAAAGGCAGGGGCTAGCTCCATTGCCATGGAGGTTTGAGTTCAGATCTTACCACCTACTGTGGGTGAGCCTAGCACGTCACTCGACGTTCCTCATAGGGCCGGTTTGAAAGTAAAATGAGATGAAGCTCCTGGCACCTGGTCCACTCTGAAGAGATATTAATTTCGTTTTCCGCCCCTAAGGGGCCTGAGTCAGTTTCCCACAGCAGACTCACCTGCCCAGTGCCTTAAAGGGAAGCGGAAAGGGCTCGGGTACTGGTGGGGTGCATATGGAAGAGACTGGGGGGCATTGCCAGGCAGTGTGTATTTGCTATGCTCAGTCACAAAGGCGAAGGGCTGAGCGACGAGGTCTCGGAGCCCGGCTTCTTGTCACCTGCAGGGGTTAGCTCTGGCCAGGAGCTTTGGGTGTGGAAGGAGGGACAAACACTGCAGTCAGGCCTGCTGCTATGGCCCCAAGCAGTGGGACAAGCTGTGGGGCAGCATCCAGGCCACTGAAGGAAATCGGTGCCGGTGCCAGCGTCATCTCTCTTCGAGGAAAAGCAAGTGTTTCTCTCATTGTCTTCACTCTTCAAACCTCCTCCGCACCATTCCCTCCTACACTGTCAGCTAAGGACCTTGCCTTAAACTTCACTTAGATAAAAGAAGCAATCAGAAGGGAACTCCCTCATTTCCTCCCCCACATCCACTGCCTGCCCTGTCTGTACTCACCTGCCTTCCCTCCCACGCGACAGCAGGAAGTGCCTCTTCTTGAGCCTCTTCTAGTGGCCATGGCCAACCCTCCCGCTTGTGCCCTGCAGCTCACCCTCTCCTCTCCTGCACATTCATTCTTCCCGTTCTACTGCGTCCTGCCCACCCCATCAAACAAATGCACCTCTGCACTGCCCATCTTACCCTTGTCTCCCGATGCTCCCCATTCAACGAGCCGTCAAGTTACTGCCTCTTCCCTTCCCATTTGCCACCTAACCCACTCCAGTTGGACTCATTCCCCCTCTGCTGAAAATGCTCTTGTCCAGGTCACCAATGATTCCCTTTCTACGCCAGCCTCACTTTACCCCATTGGCATTCAACAGCAGATTCCCCCTTTGCTGAAGCATTGTCCTCTCCTGCTGTCTGTGACCCTGTGCTCTCCCAGCCACCTACCTCACTGCCACTTGCTCATTCTGCCTTCCTTGCTGCCCCCCTTCCTCTGCTGCATTTCTTTTTTCTTTTTTTATTGAGATGGAGTTGCACTCTTGTTGCCCAGGCTGGAGTGCAATGGCGCAATCTCGGCTCACCACAACCTCCACCTCCCGGGTTCAAGCGATTCTCCTGCCTCAGACTCCCGAGTAGCTGGGATTACAGGCATGCGCCACCACACCAGGCTAATTTTTTTGTATTTTTAGTAGAGGCGGGGTTTCTCCATGTTGGTCAGGCTGGTCTCGAATTCTTGACCTCAGGTGCACCCGCCTAGGCCTCCCAAAGTGCTGGGATTACAGGTGTGAGCCACCGCACCCAGCCCCTCTGCTGCATTTCTAATGATCAGGACCTTCTCTTTTTTCCATCTCCACGCTCTTCCTGGGAATCTCTGTTTGAATACATCTATAATGTAACAGTTCCTAATAGGTTTTCAGGTATTATCTACCCCCAAATCTCCAAATTCGTATATCCAAGGGTCTACCTGGTATTTCCACTTAGATGTCTACTAGTCATGTCAGCCTTGCCAGGTCAAGCAGAATCCTTCATTTCCTGAACAACTCCTATCTTATTACAGTTTCGTTTTCAGAGTAATACTCATTTTGCTTTTTCATCTGTCCTCCCTGACTAGAAAGCTCCATTACCTGTTTTTTTTTCTGTTCAGTACTATAGGACAGTGCTTGCAGAGAGAAGCTTAATGTTTGTTGACTGACTAAATGACTGTCTTTAGTATATGTAATATGCCAAGGTTGTTAACTCCTGAGTAAAAGGAAATGTCATATACCGATGAACATAAATCAGGAGTTTCCAATCTTTTGGTTTCTCTAGGCCACATTGGAAGAATTGTCTTGGGCCACACATAAAATACACGAACACTAATGATAGCTGATGAACTAAAAAAAAATTGCAAAAAAATCTCATAATGTTTTAAGAAAGTTTACGAATTTGTGTTGGGCTGCATTCAAAGCCATCCTGAGCTGTGGGTTGGACAAGTTTGATATAAACATTTAGGTTAGATAGTCTTAAAAGACTGTTTCCTAAGTTAACATACATCTGGTCTACATTTTTGGTTTCTATCTGGATGGAACGGGCTTGTGTTTTGACAGTGTTCATTGCCACTAGTTTCCATCCAGCCCCCATCAGGACATATGAAATAAAAAGAACCATATATGGATAAAGAGGACCTAAAAAGCATAGCCTGCCTTTGCCTCGGGACCCTCTGAAAAGGGGCTCTTTTGTCCCCTGCTCACGGCCTACGAACTGGCTCCATGTCACAGCTATTATGGGGTGCTCCTGGCCATCCCCATTCTCCCTGCACTCAGGGAGAACTCATTCCTACCAGAATGGCACAGTAGCCTTGGCCTTGACTTACCCGAGGCCAAGGGCCCAGCAAGAGAAGCTCAAGATGTAGCTATTCCTTGAAAACAGGGGAAGGGAAGAGACAGTAGGCTGGAAGGGCATAGCAAAGCTGAATAAAAGACATATGAATAACGGAAAGGGATGATAAACCTAAGAAGGGGTTGTAAAGTGTCCTGTCTAGAGCTGAGGGTAGGATTCCTTGCATTACCACTGAACACAGGGTACCCACTTGGAGAGATGTGATCCATCCCCAGGGGCATCTGGTATTAGAACAAGCCTGTTAAAAGTAAGTGTTGGCCCTAGGAGCTCTAGGATTTGTTTCAAGTTGTTACCTTTGAATAACTTCACCCTTGAACTTAAGCTGTGCTAGACTCACAATCTATCACCTGTATCCCCCACTCCCACCAACAGCACAAGCAAATTGGTCAGCTTTTCTCCCAGAGGCAGGGGGCTGTCAAGGGCAGAATGACTCAGGGCTTTGGTTGTGGAAGAAAGAGAACCTCTAGTCACCCTTGGTTGTAGCTTGCCAAGTTTCTAAGCAACTTCTTAGGCCCCACTCCCTGAAGTGGGGAAATCTGACTAGAGATAGAAAACAAGGAAGGTGGATTCTGTGAAGGCAATGGTTCTCATGGCAACAGGCGGTCCAATGGTGAGCTGGAAGACTCTCCACAAAACCTATGAGAATCCACACACAGGCTAAATGGAAATGCTGGGGAAAAAACCTCCCATTCTAAATGCAAGTGTGCTATGCCTTAGTGGGGAGGGAGAAGGTGGCTGGCTGTAAGGTCATCTCGTTGCTCTCTCTGTTGCCAGGCAGGGCTCTGTTAGCACAGACGAATCAAAATCCCTCCTGGGCAGCTGGAGTCCTGAATCAGAGATTTCAAAGAGGAGAGAAGGGATATGAACTGCAGCATCGAAACCTAAAAATGTATTTTATTTTGAAGTTGTGCTTTGGATTTTCCCCAATCCAACATCTGTTGAGTGACAGTCTTAGGTTCACACAAAGCATCTCCAAGCATACATACAATATTCCAGTTATCAACACTATTTTAAAGAATATACCATTTTACACAAATGTGACATACAAGTCAGACGCCACCACATTGCGATTCCCTGGAAGATCTGACTTCTCTTCCGCACGGGAAGTAGATCTGCACCAGCCCTTCCAGTGCTCTGCGCATACTGGTGCTGGCATCACTGCTCCTCATCTCCTTGGGGAGAAGCCAGGGCGCCCTGAGGAGGTTGGTTGAGACCAGTGTTTCCAGTTTACAGGCTTCTGGCTACAAACTCCTCTATTTTCTAAATTGGGATGCTAGTAGCCCCACCCCACCTCTCTTCCCCAAAGACTGACCCTTCAGAGTCCACACCAGGAAAAGGATCCATGCCATGAGGGGCAGAGCAGGGCTCTTTGAAGCATCATGCTGGTTTCAGCAAGCATAGCTGAGGAAGGCTGGTCTCCCTAGGCCCTGGATGGCCAGCTCCTTTTGGCTTTTCGGTGTAAAAATCACAGTGTGCAACCTCAATTCCAGTTGTTTGCAGTGAGCTCTGCCGAGAAGGACTCTCCTCCTATCGGTTCCTAGTCCTCTCGACAGGACCATCTCACAGGTGTCAGGAGCACCAGAGATGGGGAAGACAGCTCTGCCCCCAGAGTTGGGTTTAGTAGGGGACCACTCACACACTGTTCAGTTCACGATGCAAATTAGCGCGGATGGACACTGATCAAGCGGATGGTGAACACGAGTTACATACAGGGTTGAAAGAGAAATAAGGCAGGAGCAACAGAACAGGCCCAAAGCGTTGCCATTAAGAAAGCTTTGCTTTTACTTTCTTAGAGGGGAGTGTGCTGGAGAGAGGGAGAAACGGCAAGTGTGGGTACTACTTTTGATCAGTTGGACTGAAAGGAATGTAAAGTGAAAGATGGGGTTTCATTTTCAGCAAGGAAACAGATCCTTGGGTATGAAAGCCCCCTGTTGGCTCAGGACCTGTATAGGCCCAGGTGACAGGCAAGAACAGGTCAGGAAACAGCAACACACACCAAGACTGTGGGTTGCCTCTTCCAGGCTGACTCACTTCACTGCAGTTCTTTAGTTCTCCCTTCTAGCACTTGGAAAGGTTTCTCTGGTGCTGCAGGTTAGCCTTCTCATTAGTGATTTCCCATAAAGCACCTCTTTTCCTTTGCACAGGATTAAAAAAAAAAAAAATCCTACCACTTTCCATAGATGTAACCACCAATTTCACATGTTTGTCCAAAAATAATCTCTTCTAGGTCAAAGATAAGAAAACTCAGATTTTCCTACCTGAATGGCAACCCACCATCTCTCCTGAACTACAGAAAATAAGGCCAAAATGTAAGTGCAGCTTTTAAACCAGAAAACACAGAGAAGAAGGATGAGTTTCAGCTTTAACTCAAGTTGCTGTCTGAGAACCATGAGCCTGGCTGTGGATGTCTCCGGTCCTGGTACTCCTGGGATAGCATGATGCTAGGGGGGCCAGGACCACGGACACCAGGTTTGGAGACTGGATTGGAGCAGACAAGGGTATATTTGTGCATTTTGGAAGGGAACCAGAAAAAAGGCCAGAGTAGAGCCAAAATATTCAGCATTCAAATTTTAACTTTCTTTAGATTCCGGCCTTGGGAAGACTTGAGAACCCGTGGGGTCAGAGTTCCCTTAATTGTCCTTGTTTGGATCAATGAAAACTGGTTTTAGGAGGCAGGGTCTCCCTTTAATCTAACTAAGGCTCTCTAAGCCCCTGTTGGTCCCTGAAGAGAGACCTTGTAAAATAACCAAACTAAGGGGTGGACTTAAAACAAGTTTTCATTTGGGAACAATTTCTGGATTAGCAAAGCTGAATTTAATTTTTTAATAGGATAATGAATTTTATGTTTTAAGTGCCAAAAACATTAGGCGGAAAAAGGACCCATTTCTTACCTTTTCCAAACCTGCCACAGACACAATAAAACTCTCTTAAGACTCTTTACCCTAAAACGAACCAGCTATAAAACTGTCTTATATAGGAAAATGTCTTAAATGGAAAATGGTCCATCAGAGACAAAGGTAGGAACCCGAGAAATGTCTATACATTCAGAAAAACTTTAAAAGCTCCTTAATAAGACTGGGGTGTACTTCTAGGGGATGGAGGAGAGCAAGAGCAAACACCAATGACCAATTCACATCAATGGAAAGAACAAAGAGAGAAAGCCCCCAACCCGAAACAGGTTACGGGATTGTCCCATCCCGTGATATTTCATATGATGGAGAAATTTCAAAGGCTAGGTTCTCTGGCCCAGACAGAACGAAGTTTGTAACGGAAACAGAGACCCCTGGTGGCTACTGTGTGAACTGCCACAATAACTTACAAAGAGACTGGTCTATGACCAGGAGAGGCTACACATGCCAGAGACTAGAAAAACGTGTGTGTGTGTATGTAAAATGTGTGTGTGTGTAAAATATGTGTGTGTGTGTAAAATGAAGACTAGACTACATATGATTCTCTATAATCAGTTCCCAAAACAAGATGCCACTGAAAGCTGGATGGCTGTAGCCAACCAACTGGTCAAGGCATCCCTGTGGTCTGAGGGGACTGAGACTTGAGCCCATGTCCTCGGGACTGCCTTACCAGATTTCACAGTGACCTGATAATGAAAACCTGTCTCTGGCTAACCTAAGAACGGTACAGACTGCAGCTGGCTGAATTACGACGACTGGGGGAAGCAGAGGGCAGTGGGAAGGGAGAGGCGATGCCAAGGGTTTCATTCTCAAGGTTTTGGGAGACAGGGAGGCTAATTCCTGCAAGAACAACTTAGAACCTAATTTTCAACTGAAGTCCCCAAGCTAGTTAAATAGGAAGATTTTAATAACAGTCAGTCCCTATAATCCCTTTGTCTAGAACAATTAAATTATATCCCTCAGACAGTACAAGACTTGTCAGTGGACTGTGGAGAAGTTGATGAGTTGACACCAGGGCTAGTGGCATTTGTTTTGGGGAAGACAGTGGGCTTGGGCCGTGTGGCTGGTGGTTTAACAGGGGCAGCCATCTTGACAGACTTGACAGGCCGGAAGGCGCAGGCGATGTCCCCAGCAGTACTGGCGCTGCGCTGGAAGGCGGGCTCGGGGTCCTTGAGGAGCTGGGTGTGCATGGGGCTGGAAGGTTCCGACGTGGGGGCCACCACTGGGGAGGTTTTGAGGGGCTCCAAGGTGTCCAGAACCACGTCGGGGGTGTGCTTGACGCTGCTCTGCCGTTCTAGCTCCCGTAGCTCATTCAGGGCTGAGTTCATTGTTGCCTCAATATCCTGCAAAACAGGAAAAAGGAGGAGGTGAGGCAAATAAGGGGAGAATTCCCCAAGGAGCCGGTTTCAACAACACAGGCCAAGGCATGAAGAAACCGACTGTAAGATGTCCAGATTATTGTACTTGGCCCAAATCCTCCAACATATGAATGCTCAGAAAGTGGGGAAAGGGGGACAGAGGGATTTTTACTGTCATGAGATTGTTTTTTTTTTTCCTTTAGAAAAAGTAGTTGATTGTTTTTTTAGAGACCCTGGATTTTAGAGACAGATATTGAAATACTTATTGATGAAGTGACATATAATCTAGCGGGGAGGAGAAACAGGGACAAAGTAAGAAGGGCCAGGATTTTGGTGATGAGTACATGGGGATTTGTTATCCAGTTCTCTCTGCTTTTGGGTAGGTTTGAAATTGTACATAATAAACACTTTTTTAAAAGTGGTAGAGATGATGTATGATCTTTATTCTCTTGGACTTCAAGGCCAAAGGTGAAAAGGGTTAGTCCTTCCTCCTCAGGGGCTGAGGAAAATTTCAGGAGCCCAAGACACCTCCCCCCGCCCCTCCTCTCCAGCTCAGGGCAGCATCCAATTTGAAACCATTTCCTTCCAGCCATCACCACAGAGGGGACCAAAGAGTGACCAGGAGGGGGAGCCAAAGCCCACGTAGGTGAATCAATTGCCTGCAAATCAATGGAACACTCTAGATCTTAGCCAACAGCAGTCCTAGCCCAGGGTCTCAAGGCAGAACCAAAGAACCTTTGTATGCAAGCCAGCTGCCTCCCAGCGAGACTTCCCAGCTCCCCGCTCCCTCCCCATAAACCTGTGTCTGGCACCCCCAAACTACCACAGGATTTCTTCCTGGGATTAGGTTCACATGGAAAGATTTCACACATTCCAAGTGAAGGCCTCTAGTTAAGGTTTCTTTGTCCTACAGAGCGATGCATGCTTTGTGTTCACAGTGATTCAGTTTCACTCATCCCTGTGACATTCTCAAACCTTTAAAATGTTCAGGAAGAACTCCATCTCCCTCCTCAGTCGCACTGTACAGCTAGTCTGTCCCAGCTGTCTACCTTTCCTGACATTCCTATTAACACCTGGCCAAGGAGGGAGCTGGGAGGATACCCGTAGTGCAAGGCAGATTGCAGCCAAGAGCTTAAATAGAGGCACAGAATAGAAGGCTAGCAAAGCAAGACATCTCAGGCCCGTAGCTCAATACTGGGCTTGCCAGGTACATCTCTGTAAGCAGAGAACCACAATTAAGCCAAGAGAGACCATGCCCAGCCTCTATCACCCCCTGGAAGATGGGGTAAGGAGAATCTCAACTCAGGTGAGATAAGAAGGCAACAATGAGCCCTTAGTTCCTACCTGGTCTAATGAAAATTATATAGTTGGGAGAGACGTCTGAGTGAACTGCTTGGAGTGGCCCCGGTAGTCGGATTTTTAGAAGTGGGGTTGGATCTCTAATATTTCATGGAAAACAGAGAGTCATCAGTGTGGTGCTTACACAGAAGGAAGACCCTGCAACCAGGGAGCTCATCTCCACAGCCTCTGGAGGCTTGGGCTGCTGCAAATCCTTTTGGTTACCAGAGCTCTCTGCAGCCAGAGTATTTTTTAGGTCTTTAAGACCAGGTGCAGGTTAATTGATCATACCCACTCGGTACCAGAGACTAGCCTTAGGAATCGTGATGATGGTGATGGGCACAGCAATATAAAAATGTGGCCAGGATTACACCTGAGCCTCAGGATTACACCTGAGCCTCAATAGTTGGGCAGTTTCACTAAAGTCTACCAAGGTCTTTAGACCCAAAACTTGGGCTATCAAAATACTCTTAATACTGGCTTTAAAAATTACGACAGCCTTCCTAATAGTCAGTGTATGAGCAAGAAGCTAGGCTTATTTATTCTGTCTTTAGGTTCTTCCTGGGGAGAGAGGGACAGGCAGACTGCTTATTAAGCTGTCTTATCGGGTCCATAGGTCCAGAGTGGATATATACTCAGTATATGACATACAAAATAATCGTTCTGTTTCAAGTTCTGTCATAATTAGGCGAGTGGCACTAAGTGGTAGTGATGAATGTAGACTCATGCTGTCTGTCCAGGAGCCCACAGTTACCTGAGCAATGACCTCAGGGTCCATGGGCCGATGGTTATTGAAGCTTTTTGACCTTCCTGCTGTGGCAGTCTTCCGGATCTGTGGACTGTCCAGCCGATTCTTCAGGGATGAGTGGCGGCTGATGGAGTTGAGGCTCCCGTGCCCACTGATGGAACACTTATCTGGCCCTTCCTTGGGGAGACTCTGGCTCATGATGGGCTGGGAGGATGGGCGGCAGCTAGCCCCCACCCCTGGGGAGGAGGAGTCAGTCAGGGAACTGCTCAGCCCATGGCTGTCACTCCGAAAAGTTTTCCGGATGCTCCCAGATTCTGGACGCTTCCTTTGCCTTCAATCACAAACAGAAAGGGCAGTGTGATCAGGGAGCCCTGGCTCCAAGGAAGCTAGGACAAGTGGGAGGGGGCAGATGTTGGCCCCCAGGGACTTCGGAAGGAGAGGGACACGAACACATTCTGTCCTCAGCTTCGTCTTCTCTTGCATTCTCCATGTCTTCATTCCCTTGCCACCCCCAAGCTGGGCAAAGGAGAAATGGATACTTACTTGGTGGTCACGGGCTTTGTGTTGTCAAGATGTAAGTTGCTGTCAGAAAAAATGTCTGATTAAGCAAAAGTTTCTAATGGGAAAGAGATTCATGGAAAGGCCCCTTCTGTGACCTGCCATGAACAGAAACCTAAGGCCCCAGGTAGGAGAAGAAGTCTCACCATCACCAAAGAGGTCGGGAATTGTTGGTAAGAGGATAGTTAACTTTTCTAAATTTTAGCATGTCTCTTTTTCCAAAAAGTCTGTAACTGTTTTGGGCTCTGGCCAGAGGCTGTTGTTGCTTATTCTGTAGGCATGGAACAGAATAGTTTTCAAGAGGCAGCAATACTGCAGAGTTAGGGCCCAGTTTGTGCACTTTCTTAGTGTGGAAATACATGACTCTCAAGTCACCGAGCACTGGGCTGAACCCTGGATCTGGGCGAATTTGTTTCAGACCACTTAGGGCTCTCAAACAAAATGGCTTGGCAGAATCCTAGTGTTGCCTGCGGCTGGATAATTTCATTTTGTCTTGGAATCAGATCTGAAAAGGTCTAATCTAAGAGGCAATGAAACTTCTGATTTGGATGGCCGCTGAACAGCTCTGATCTTGAATCTAAGAGACATGGGGGCCTAGGCAGGAGTTGAGGTGGAAGGAGGGAAGGGGTCATACTCTGAAGATAAGGAGCTGGTCTGTGAGGTGGGGACAGTGCTCTAAGTCAGTCCTAGTCCTGTTCACTGCTGAGGTCTTCCTCATCTTTCTGCCTGCAGCACCTGGCCCAGGACCTGGCATGTATCAGCCACTCCGTGAATCTGTCCACTTGGCAGTTTTAGGCTTGTGAGTCAGCCGTTCTCGAGTGGAAAAAGGATGTTCTCCGAGTCTTCTAAAGCCCTGCTGAAATGACCCCCCTCTCTGCAAGGATTTCCCTGGCACCACTAACTCCAGCTGCACTGGCACCACTGCAGCACTAACTCCAGTTGCAGGAAGAATGGACCCCTCCCTCCTCTGTACCTTCAGAGCACCTGATGCTACCTTTCAGTTACCTGTCCATAGGGTCTTTACCTTGCCAGACTGTGAGCTCTGAGATCAGGGACCTTGTCTTTTTTATCTCTGAATAACCACCAGCAGTGCTTGGCACAACAGTAGCTACTTAATAAATGTGTAGAATTAAATGGAAGTGCCACACCCTAATAGCTCTTTGCTGTTTTCCTTTTTCCGCTTGAAGATGGCTGACTCACAGGCTAAAACTGCTGAGAAGGCAGATTTATGGGGTGGCTGTGGTGTGCCATGTCCCGGGCCAGGCCCTGGGGATGTAAAGAAAAGGAAGATACAGTTCCTGGGTTCAAGGAGCTCAATCTGTTGGGGGATCTGAGTGCAGCGTGAGTACCAAAAGGTACTCAAAGTGCCTTTGGAATACAGCATAAGGGCACCTCACTCAGCCTGGGGAACTCAGGGATGTCAAAAGGGCTTTCCCAAAGACCTAAGTCTTTGGGCTGAGTCTTGAAGGGAGAGGAGGAGGTGACCAGGTGAGGAGACATCAGGTGTGAGGGCCCAGGGGTGAGAGAGAACCTGAGCACTCAGGAAACTGAAGGAACTTCGGAGGAGGAGTGGTGTGGGGGACAGGAGGTAAGACTGAAAGGCCAACTCACTTCTAAGGGCCAGACATGCCCGGGGGCCGCCGCTCACCCACCCACCAGGTGATGAGGCTTGTCCTCCAAGAACCCCATCCCAAGACTCCTGACGCCAGCAAGCAAGGAGATCAAGGGAACCACCTTAACTTTCTACCAGATACTCTTTTTTTTTCTTTTTTTGTTTACCATTTCAGTTATTACTCTCTACAATTTCTATGCACAAATGGTATCAAATATATGATGGCTTAAAAATATGTACTTAACTAATTATCTAACTCTTCCTCCACCCACCCTGCCTTGGTTTTTGGGTTAAGTATAGGATTATGGCCTTTTGATTGTAGGGTTATAATTAACATAGAATTGTAAATAAGAAAAAAAATGTGATTAGCCCACAGTTCCTTGATATTGGCTTGCCCTCCCAGCAGGGCAGTGTGCTGAAGGGAAACAGAAACTCCTTAATTTTTTTTTAACTGGTCTGAATTAAATTATAACTACACTCAGTAAGTGATCTGAATAAATGACTTTACTAACTTGAGGGTGAAAGAGATGGAAAAGAGCCACGTGCCCCAACCACTCCCCCTGCTACCGTCTGGGTGGAAAAAAGCCAAGAGATCTGGGAAACCTGGTATAGTTTAAAAACAACAAGCATCCTTTATTCTCCTTCCAGTCTCAGTGTCCAGAGGCTATGGTTAACAGGTTTTCAAAGTGCAAATCATTTCATTCCTCAAAAGCCAGAGGGTAATAAAAACTGTACATCATCTCCAATCCATATTCATCAGGAGCGCCCTGGGGCTTGTCATCCTGCTGGCACGGGGCCAGGTTTCAGGGTCTGGCGGAAAGAGGTCTGTAGGCTTTGGGACTTGGTGTCTGGCCCCTTGAGATGAGATTAGTTCTCCAATAACCCGAATGCCTCTTGGGGAGGCGGCAGCACGCAGGCGTAGAATCCCTCTAGACAGCCAGATCGGGCGTGGGTGGAGTTAAAACCCCAGGATGTTGCTAACAGCCACAATGAAAGCTGGGGGTCAGAGGTAAGAGCCTGCTGAGCAGGAGTGGGGATCTGCAAAGGGACTAAGGGGGTAGAATAGTACACAGGGCCAAAGCAATAGGAACAAAATGGAAAATTATTTCTCCCGGTGTGAAAGGGCAGAAGAAAAGGGAGCTAGGTAGGGGTTAGCCAATGAATGAAGAGCTCAGGACAAAGCTTTCTTTAGGGACATTGTGGCCTCCTTTCCTCCACAGGAGTGAATGCAGGACAGGGGGAGGAACAGACACATGATATCTCAATAAACCCACCTGGTGTAACATCAGCCTAGTAGAAGCCACACACAGACTTTGAATCTTTGCACGAACACGGGTCAAGGAAGACAGACATCAAAGACTATTATTTGAGTATGGATTGGAAAAAAGAAGGCACCTCTGAGAAACAGTACAAAACCAGGTTGCATAAAGTGACCAAAGCTTTGGTCAAAGTTTTAGCTGTAAGACTGCCACAAAGGTCTGGGTGGACAGACACTGCGGGAACACATAGTAAAGCACCCTTCCACAGCACGAGGGCAGCTAGCTGGAGATGTGGGCCTGCCCCGAGGCTTGTAGCAGCATCCTCAGCCCTGTCCGCCTTGCAGCAGCAGTGACCACATGCAAACTGTTAGGCTGGGGGAGCTGGGAGCCCTACGTGCAGCACAGGAATGGAGATGGGGGGTTAGGCCAGAGGGTGAGGCTGGGTGTTGCAAGTCATTCAGGGGAGCAGAAAATGAAAAGCAGAGCTTACTTGTTGATGTTTGCAAGATAAATATCGGCTACATGACCCCCACTGGGACAGCTGGCCCCCGCTCTGGCTGTCACCTTTTCTTCAGGTGGCTCAGAAATGACCTCAATCTCAGACTTGGGGCTGGACCTCTCCACGACACCGTCCTCGCTGGGGGAGAAGGGGCAGGCAGGCAGGGAGGAGGGAAAACAACAACAACACAAAAAGCAGTGTTAAATCGGCAAGATGGCCCCCCGACACACACGCGACCCCACACAGCTCTGAGGCAGCAGCGACACCTGGCTGGGCTAGTTCTGTGAGCAGAGGCAAGGAAACCTAAGGGCCTTTGAAGGGTCGTTTAAATAAAAATAAATAATCCACTGAGTTCTGCGGGCTCCTCAGCTCCTCAGGAAAGCGTGGCAAGGGGACACCTGGATTCGAGGCATCTGCCTTCTACCCCATGCTGCTTCCTGGGGAGGCCGTGCTGGGGCGGCCTCCTGGAGAAGGAGGCGGCAAGTCCAGGTTGTGGTTTATCGGCTGAGGTCCTGAGCACTGCTGGGTAAGGACAGTCAACTGTGTGGTGGCTCTGGAGATGGCGGCGTCGTGGCAGGACACCGCCACACACTGTCGTAGCGCCTCTAGGCCCGCTCAGAGCATCCAAGCCGGTCCCAGGTCTCTCCACTGCTCTCCTGGCCCCTCTGGCTACTGATGACAAAGAAAGCCCCTTCTCCCCCACAATTCATCTTCTCTTGATCCTGTAGTGAAGTCATAATGCTAAATTTGGGAGGGTCCTGTCCACGCACAGATTGCCACCAGGTTTGCGATGCTATCAACAGAGGGAGGATTTCCCTGCAGAACGAGCCGGGAAGAGGCTGGGAGGGTGCAGACTCACTCAGGATATCAACCTTTAAAAAATAATATTAAGGGAAGGACTAAAAACACTGACAGCATCGTATCCAAGGGAGGGGAGCTGGGGACAGAGGCAGGGCAAAGGGACAGGGGGCAGGCTTGGGTGGGCCCACGGGACAACTGCTTCAAAGTGTGAGAATCAACCAACAGCCTATCAGATGAGATCTCTCTGGGACCAGTTCAGGTTTCCTTTGTTCCTTGACATCCTTTTCCCTCCTTCCCCCATCTTACCCCAAATCAACCTCATCTTGATTAAATGAACTAGGTCACTTCCATAAGACTGCTTAAGCCGGATTTCTCCTAGAAAACTAGTCATTTTAGTTTGCAAGTGGAAGAGTGGCTCAATGGCTCAACAGGTTGGGGTGAGCATAGTTGTCAAAAAAAAAAAAAAAAAAAAAAAAAGGGAGGCAAAAATGTTTTCCCAGCCTGATCTTTCGAGAAAAGAAATATAGGTGGTCAAATAAAAACCCCTTGTTATCACTCATCAGGTATAAATATGGATGAGTGCTGGCTGGCTGGCAGGTTTCTAAAATGACTGGATTAGGGGGTGATTTGCAGGGGGCACAGATAGTGGAGAGATTTAAAAAAATTCTCCACTGAGTGCAGGGAGTGGGGTGGGGGGGCTCTTCAAGGAACTGTGTGAGCCTCAGGACTGCACCGGACCCCCCAGGGGTTGGCCTCCCTCATAGTCCTATGGCTCCAGAAATGAAGTCTCACTTTCATAGAGCAGCTGGGAACCACCCGCAAAGATGCCATGGGCCCAACGTACGTGTCTTGGACCACGATGTACTGATGGGGGATGAGTCCGTCGATGCCATTGTGCCGGCCTTCCCACCAGTCGTCGGAAGCCCGCTGGTAAAGAAGCAGGGATGCTCCCTTCTTAAAGGACAGCTCTCGGGCTGTCCGGCCCACGTAGTCAAACTTGGCAATGGCCTCGATGGGCTCACATTCTGAGAAGGGTGGAAAAGAAGTAAACACACGTTCTTGGGACCTGCAGACTCAGGAAACTGGGTGGAAAAGCTGAATTAGCTGAACTTAACAGTGGTGGGAAGATAACTTAGAAAACGAAGCCATGGATGATCTATAAAGCAAGAAATTCCCATGCAGACTGTACCATTATCCTGAAAGCACTGGTATCATCTTTTACCTGCCTTTGCTCACACTGTTCCCTCTACCAGGAATCTTCTTCTCTCTTACCTGCCTGATGAAACACATCAAAACACAACTCAACATCCCCTGCTTTTTCTTTTTTTTTGAGACACAGTCTTACTCTGTCACTCAGGCTGGAGTGCAGTGGCTCGATCTTGGCTCACCGCAACCTCTGCCTCCCGAGTTTAAGTGATTCTCCTGCCTCAGCCTCCCGAGTAGCTGGGACTACAGACGTGTGCCACCACGCCCAGCTAATTTTTTGTATTATTAATAGAGATGGGTTTCACCATGTTAGCCAGGATGGCCTCGATCTCCTGACCTCGTGATCTGCCCGCCTCGGCCTCCCAAAGTGCTGGGATTACAGGCGTGAGCCACCGTGCCCAGCCACATCCCCTGCTTTCCACAGTAACTTCTTTTAAAGCTCTTTATGCTTTTGACATCTATCATCAAACTTGCCATACTATATTTTTAAGCATTATTTCTTTTCTGATTATATAATAATTCCAATAATTGTAGAAAATGTATCATACTGTATTCTAAATATTTTATGTTATCCATTCCCCGTAGTAAGTAGAATGTGAACTTTTTGTCACTATAAAGAGAAAATAACTTGCTCAATCAACTTTCCAAGGAGCAAAATATATGGAAATATATTTTGTGATCAATCTATGAAAAAAATGCACATGAAAGTAACCTGAAAAAGTAAAAGGGGTTTACAAATGCAATGTATCTTCATTTTTGTATGGGCTTCTGTCTCCTCATCTGTAACATGGAGATAATGATAGTGTCTTTTTCATGAAGTTGTTATGAAGGTCAATGAATTACAATTTGTAAAAGTGCTTAGAACAGTGTCCGGCCCACAGTAAGTGGTATGTGTGCATGACTTATTGTTATCATTATCTTCATCTGTGCTAGGCTGCGGTAGAGATCAAAGAGCAAAGAGAAGGCTCCCAGAAAGCTGGAACCTGAGATGAAAGTCAGCTATTCTGGGAAGTACAGAGAAAGGCTGCTTAAAAATAAGACCATGCCTAGATGGCCCTAGCTGGTGGGTCTGCTCCTGAACAGGAGGGGTTGGAGATTTCACTATAGGAGGCTGGTCAGAGAAGGCCTGTCTAAATATACCCATCTCAGTTCTCTATAGCCTCGGGAACGTTACTCGACCTCCCTGACCTGCATTTTCTCAACTGTAAAATAGCAGCCATATCAATTTCACTAGGGATTAAGGGATAACATACAGAAAGCCTCTAGCAGAGCTGGCCACGAGGTAGGCTCTAACCCACTACTAATTTTCCTAGTTTACCTACTCCCCTCCTCGAATGTAGCAAATGATCATATGGATCCTTACGACATCAGGATCTAAATAAGCAGTCCTATTTTTTTTTCTCCTTTAAAAGCTGGCCAAGAATTGCAGAATTCCCAGCAAGGCAGGAACAGGGAAAGCTCCACAGACTGTGCCATTTCATTCTTGTGCCCAGAAAATTCTGAGGCCCCTTGTCAGCTGCTGAGACTTCCAGAGCCCATGTGATCCAGAAATGGAGGTGTGGAGCTGTTGGAAGCAGGGGAAATGTGCTGGCTGGACAGACCCTCACAAAGCATGGGCACTGCTGAGGGGCCTGAGGATGACAGCTGAGCATTCCTCCCCTTGATGCACGCCCACCAGGCTGCTCGGCACTCGCATGTCTGTACTTTGAAAAGGGTCAGTTTTTCCAGTCGGTAGGTGTGAAAGCATGTGGTTTCTACATCCTCATTCCCACTCTCTCTGGCTTGCTTCTGTTGGGTTCAGGGCACTCAGCTCTGCTATTTCACACCCCAGGCTTACTGTTTCTTTTTTTTTTTTTTTTTGAGACAGGGTCTCACTGTCTCACCCAGGCTGGAATACTGTAGCACAATCATAGCCTGTTGCAGCCTTGAACTCCTGGGCTTAAGGGATCTTCCTACATCAGCCTCCCAAGTAGCTGGCACTACAGGGATGCTGCATACCACCATGCCAGACTATTTTTTTTTTTTTTAAGAGACAGGGTCTGGCTATGTTGCCCAGGCTGGTCTTGAATTCTTGAACTCAAGTGATCCTCCCTCCTGGGCCTTCCAGTGTTGGGATTACAGGCGTGAGCCACCACACCCAATTGCTTACTGTTTTTCAAATGAAATTTCCTTCACTTTGTTCTCCTGCTGTCTGGCAGGAGTCTAGGCTATAAGGTACCAACATCATGCTGCACTCAGGCCAGACAAGGAGCTGGGAGGTGGGGCAAGAAGGCTGAAGGGCTATGGAAGGCCTAGTTCTTCACCTCTGGTTTAATACAGAGCAATTCTATTTGAGAAGGTGGGCTATCTCTCCAAGGAAGGAAGAGAATGAAATTGAGACAGGGAGCTCACTGCCTGTCCTCAGGGGACCACTGGGCATACAGGTTCATTAGATGCACAGGATATATAATCACTTCCTTCTGCTTCACCCCTGGCATCCCCACTGACCAGGAAGCAGGGCCTCGTACCGTCATCACTCGTGTGGTGCTCTGCAGTCACATCCTGGGTTGAGTCTTCAACCGAGGTAGTCTCTCCATGAGGGCTATCACTGCAACAGAAGCAAGAGGGACCGGGACATTAACATTTGCTTATAAAATTCTCCTCTTCCCCTTCATACAGCCTCCCTGGCGCAAGGGCACTGAATCCATCTTACTCTCTCTATATTCTAACTACACACAATAGACAAATGCTTATAATGAAATACAAAGCTCTAGAGTTTTTCCAGTCTAGCTCCTGCTACAAAAACCACTTGAGACTACTTGGAACTTAGAATATCTCAAGACAAAGGGAAGCCCTTTCGAAGGTATAAGCTAAATTCTTTAGAAAATAGAGAACAACTCAACTCCTCAAGGGCTGATTCTCTACGTGAATTCATTCCTGGTTTTCAAGGGGGAAGCAGGGTGGAAGGGAAACACTGGGCTTCGGCATCAGATAAAACTGGATCCAAAAACCAGCTCTGATACTTGGTAGCTGTGTGATCCTGGGCAAGTTACTTAATCCCCTTAAGCCTCAGCTGCTTCATCTATAAACTGAAGATAATGATCTATATCCTCAGCTGTGTGAGGACTTAATAAAGTAATTTAGTAACAAGTTTGGCACAGAGCGGGTGCTTAATAAATAGTACTTGCTTCCCTTCTTTCTCATTTTGGTTGGTGCCTCTAGGTTGCTTTGTAGTTTAGACTGTGAACTGGTGAAAAAGTGGAAGGCGAGTCATAGGAGTGGGTGGGAAACAAAAGTAGGGGAGGAAGAATCTGCTGTGGGCTAGAGGACAGGAGTTTGCTATGGACTAGAGGGCAGTGGATAGAAGCTGGGTCAAGTTCTTGAAATAATTCATGAAATTTAAAATCATTCAGGGTAGGTCAGGCACAGTGGCTCACGCTTGTAATCCCACCACTTTGGGAGGATCATTTGAGTCTAGGAGTTTGGGACCAGTCTGGGCAACTTAGTGAGATCCTGTCTCTACAAAAAAAGAAGAAAAAAAAAAAGTCAGTGTGCATGCTGTGGTTCTAGCTACTCTGGAGGCTGAGGTGGGAGGATTGCTTGAGTCTGGGAGGTCGAGGCTGCAGTGAGCCATGATCGTGCCACTGCACTCTGGCCTGGGTGACAGAGCAAGATCTTGTCTTTAAAAAAAAAAAAAAAAAAAAATCCAGTGTAAGGAATCGAGAAAGGATAGGCAGGTTACTAGGAAAGTCATTTCTATTCCTGATCTCCTGGCTCGTGGACTTCAGAATTCATGAGGATGGGCACCAGGAAGTTCTTACTTCCTGAAAAGTACAGAAACTGTTCATTTCTAAAGTTCTTCCTCTGGTAGTAGGCAGTAACAGGTGAGGCTTTCCAGGCAGTTGTGTGAAAGCACCATCACCCATTCAGCCCGGCAGCCTGGCCGCACAGTTTCCACCTTGGAACCCTCCAGCCTCTTTCCCCATGAGATGGATCCTACACTCCTGGGAAGTTCCTCACAGACTGGGTGACCAGTTCAGAACTCGTCCTGTGTAGAGCAAGTCACTTCTAAGGAGGTTTCCCAGGCTCCAGAGAACATTCTAGAAGAATATAAATGGAGATTCCTCTTTGTCAAAAAATGTAGGCACAATTTCTCACTGTTTTCTAGGGCTAAAAACCATCTGATGAATCTGATGAATTTTGTGATGTTCTAGAAACCCGTGAGGTGCTAGGGGTGGCGGGGGAGAGGTTCAAAGGCAAACTTCCCTCAGGGCTTCAAGTTTATTTACATGGCCAGCCAGTAAGGCAATAGTTCTAAACTTCAGGGAGCCATGGAAGGCTTGTTAAAAAACACTGCCCCACCCTCAGAGTTTCTGTGTCCCTGGGTCTTCGTGGAGCCAAATAATGTGCATTTCTAACCAGTCCTTTGTGACACAGATGCTGTTGGTCCAGGGACCTCACTTGGAAAACCACTGCTTTATGAGAAAGGCAAGAGGATGCTTTCTGAGGTCTCTTCTAGCCCTAAAATCCTATGCTTCTCTCGAAACACACCTCATCCCCAGCCTTTGCCCTTGTGCACCCACCCAGGCCCAAAAATACCTGAGGTCTCAGGAGCAGCCCACCATGCCACCCAACAGGTAGTCCTAGAAAACTGGGTTCCAGTTTCAGGACCGGAAAGCGTGGTGAAATGGATTTGTCTCTCCTCTCCACAGCTGTGGGGAGGCCATGTGGCCTGGTGCTCTCCTTTCCGTGGCTGTTTGGGTCTCCTGACCATTCTCCATTCTCTTCTCAGTGCTCTATCTCCCCTTCTACCACCCTCACTCACCTCCTTCACCGCCTTAGCTCCCAGGGCTGGCACTTCTCTCACTTCCCAAAGAAGGGAGAGGAGAGGCCATGAACCTTCCAGGTGGGTGTGAATCCAGTGGTTTCACAGGTCCCTCTCAACCCAAGGTCGCCGACTCTTGTTCCTCAGGTGCTTCTGGCCTCCCACCCAGTCTGTGGTAGTAATATTCCCTGACTAATCCTGTGGTTTTTCCAGAGGCTGCTAATAAATGTTGAGTGCACAAGAAACAGGTGGGTAGGTTGGGAGAAGAACTTGGAGGAAACTAGAGGAAGGCACCCGCCTGTCTGTGCCCGTGAGCCACACCCCTCCAGGACTCTGTCCCACTGGGCTGGGACTCAGGGGCCAGGGCCAGGGCTGTAGGGATCTCTGTGCCCTGGGCACTGGAACACAGCCTGCAGTGGTTTGATGTTTGAGAAGTGAGGGCGGAGGTTCTGCCTGATTTTAGAAGGAAGGAAATGCTATTCTACAGCTTTCCACCACTCATGCAAGGGGAAAAACCAAAGCTCTAAGTCACATGCACAAGGACAGCTCCCTGGAGCTCATCATCCAGTAGGCTGAGACCTAAAGTGACCAACAACCTCCCCAGTCACCACCAACCATCTGTCGGTGACAAAAAGCTTTCTCTCCCAGCTGGCCAGCATAGGTTCCTCCAGCTTGGACCCAGACACTGAAATCTGCAGTACAGCAGAGAGGGATGAACCCAGGGATGTCACTGATATTACTATGTTCACAGAACACAAATGCCACGTTCTTCACTCTTTGGGCAAGAGGATGTTCTGTGGGGGTCAGGGAGAAGTGTGGCCCAATTGGCCTCTCATTAAGTAAACAACCTCCCCTGTCCTCCCCTACCTCAGTCGATAGCAATGGGGCTGGCCGAATTGGTTCCAGATGTTGAATTCAGACGGAATCCGATTTGGGCTGGCTTGTGCTTTCAGCTCAGGCTGAAACACTATTTAGGGGAAGAAGGGAGGGGGAGGAGGAGGGGGGAGGTAGGGACATTAGGGATTAAAAGAGAGAGGCAGTTGTCTTTGTGTTTAGTAAAAAAATGACACTGTAAATGGTACCATGGCAGGTGGCATGAGGTAACGGACTGTATCCTGTACTAAGAGATGAGATTGGGGTTAAATTCCCATCACTAGAGTGGCCTAAAATACTGTCACTGGGCTTTCTGGGTTGCAGCGACTTCATCCATAAAATGGAAACAGTGATTTGTTCTTTGTCTAACAGAGGGGTCTAGCAAAGATATATCCCAGGGATTCCTTTTAGATCTCTGTTCCGAAGCTAGGTCATGGAAAACCTGGCCCCACAGAATGGAATGCTGCTTCAGGGGAGGACCATCCCTAACCTGCCAAAAACAAGCTGACCCTTCTTTCTCTTCACAAATTTCTAAAATCATTCTGAAGTGCCAGCTTACCAAACTCAGTCAGGAATATATGCCTTTTATCTAAACTCTTCCCAATAAGAAGGCAATTCCCTGGGACCCAGGATGGTTTTTCTCACAATACAGAGCAGAGTAGAAGCCCAAGAGACACTGTTGATTAATAAAGATGCAACTTTATAAAAAGTCCTTTCTTAGAGATTAGTATCACAATTAATGTTGTCAGTATCTTTCAAAATAGTCCCTTGCCACTCAGAACTCATCAAAAAGGGAGGTGGCAAGAAGTGGCATTTAGTCTGTGGGTGGGGCCGAGGTGGGGGCTGCCTATACCATCCCCAGACCCTGGCAGCCTGGGAGTGAGGAGTTGGGAGGATCTGGGTGTTTCCCTTTGGTTTTCGTGTGGCCATCTGGCTCCCATGCCAGTGTGTGCTAGTGAATCCCTCCCCTCCTCCCGTCCCAAGCCCCCTACCAGTAATCCTCCATGCTTCCTCCTCTGCTGTAGACAGGGCCCTCCAGCTCCCTGGGGCTTGGGAAGATGTTCTCATGCTGGATGATGATGGTTTTGATCAGCTCATTCACGTGGGCTTGGCAGGACACCTGGTCGTGGCCCTCCGGCACTGACATCAGCGAGGGCCCGAAGCAGATGGCGAGGTTGTAGGGGTCCATCATGTTCTCTTCACTGAACTGTGATAAACTGGAGGAGAAGGGAAAGGGGGTAAGCTGGAAAGCTCTCGCATGAATGCCCAGAAAACACAATCACAGGAGGCGCTGCCAAGAGCAAAAGCAGAAGGTCCACAAATTGCCACCTGCCTTTCTGGGTGTCAGAGGCTTTCCAGAAAGTAAGCTGGGGAGAAGAGTAACCACCAGAATGGTCATTCAGGAGTTCAGGAAAAGCAAACTAGAGGTAGCTAATTTGCAGCTCTGACCCATTCTCTCTTTCCAGCTCCCATTTCAAACTCTACTTACCACCCCATCCTCATCCCTATCTTCAGATCTTATCTACAAAAAGCCACATGACCTTGAGAACATGTCACTCTGCAGAGCTGAATATGGCTCCTACACACCAACACACTAAGCTGCCAGGGCAGATAGAGACCCTCAGGCTGCCCTGCTAAAGATATGGTCAGAGGCACAGGCACTGTGCATTGTGTACCTTCTTGCATAACAAAATAATCAAATTATTAGGGATATTCCCTTCTAGCCTCTAGACTTACTAAAAAATAGCCAACTGATTAGCTGTTGTATTCCACCAAGCCAGTGAATTTCTTCCTAGAACAGCGAATGCAACTGTTTTTCATGTTCATAATCTCCTTCTATATTATTACATTCAGGATTTATTCAGGAAAAGGTCAGCATGCCATTTGGCTTCTGCTTGGGCTTCCTCTGGATGCAGGCTGACTTCATTCTCGGGTATTTATTTATTCTGGGAACTCTCCCCTTCTCAGCCAGCAGCTGTTCCAGCCACACCTCCAACCTTGGCCAAGGACCCAAGGTCTTCAATGAGCCATTGCACCTGATGAGTCCCATTGGGTCTTGCCCATCCAGGCATTGAGGGCTGGGCCAGCTCTGGATACCTCCCCAACACAGTCTGCAGAGTTGTGAGCTCTGCTGAGGAGTCTCCCGTATGGGCATCGGCAGGATTTGATTCTGAGAAGGAACCAAAGGTCCTCTGTTGGGAAACTAGAGGCCTGAGACTCAGCTGTCTCCATCTGAGTAGCTGTTCTTCAGAACTGATTGCAGAGTTTGTTTCTGTAGTGTACCCCTCATCCAGTCTCACATTACAAAGTCCATTTCCTCTGACTCAATGGTTCTCTCCCCTCCTGGAGATGTAGCCCCTGTCCATTTGTGAATCACTGAAGGACTTGAAGAGTGGTATTATGGACGTGATGGGAAGAAAGGGTTGGGAATCACTGTTTCTAGGGCCTAGAATCAAATGCAGGAGAGGCCAGCAATGGGGGAGGTTACAAATTTCATTGGACTGCTTCACAGGAGTTCTTAAAAGTGTATAATCCTTCCCTGGATCCTGAGTTCAAAGAGAGCAGAGATTTAGAAAAGACTGGGGGAAGTTTCTAAGTCTATTTCCTAGTCAAATTAAAACTGGGGAGAGACAGGAGCAATAATTACCTTGGTAACCTCAGTGCGCACAACTGAGGCGTGAGGTGCCACAGTCTTAAGCTGTAGCTAATCCAAGCCTGGCCAGTTCCTGGTGTCATGGAGGGACAAAGAGGAGGAAGGCCTTGATCCTTTAGAGTGATCTGACAATGTTTTGGTAACATAAAAGAAAACCAGTAGTGTCTGGGAAGCCTGGTGGTCAAAGGGAAACAAACTCTAGTCCTGAGAGTCCTGAGTCAAAGCTCTGTGAAAGATGAAAAATGTTGGGAAGCCTGCTAAGGTAAGGACTGTTCAATTCATAGGTGGCTACAATGACCAGGAGCTTGAAGAGGAGACACATCTTCGTGGACTGTGATCTCATGAATCTAGGTCTATTTTCTTACTCCCATCAAAATATAGACCAAAATCCATTTTTCTTTTCCAATATACAGTGGTTCTAAGTTTAGGGGCTGAAGCAGTGGGATTTTTTTTTTTTTTTTTTTTTTTTTTTTGAGACAGAGTCTCACTCTGTCGCCAGGCTGGAGTGCGGTGGCACGATCTTGGCTCACTGCAGCCTCCGACTCCCAGGTTCAAGTGATTCTCCTGCCTCAGCGTGTGCCACTGCACCTGGCTAATTTTTGTATTTTTAGTAGAGAGAGGGTTTCGCCATGTTGGCCAGGCTGGTCTCAAACTCCTGACCTCAGGTGATCCACCCACCTTGAACTCCCAACGTGCTGGGATTACAGGTGTGAGCTACTGCGCCCGGCCTAAAGCAATGGTTCTTAACTATTTAGGGGACACAAGTTCCTTCAATAACTTGACAAAAACTAGGGATTCTCTCCCCAGAAAAATTCATATATGTGCACATATAAATGCACACAGTTTTGTGTAAAATGTCATGGTGTTAATAATCTTTGAAGTCCCTGCAGGCTGTGTCTAGTGTAAGAGTATAAAAAACTGGATTTTTATTTTTAAAGAAATATCTAGGCCAGGCATGGTGTAATTACAGGCTCACGCCTGTAATCCCAGCACTTTGGGAGGCCGAGGCAGGTGGATCATCTGGGGTCAGGAGTTTGAGACCAGGTTGGCCAACATGGAGAAACCCTGTTTCTACTAAAAATACAAAAAAATTAGTCGGGCTTGGTGGTGTGTGCCCGTAATCCCAGCTACTCAGGAGACTGAGGCAGGAGAATTGCTTGAACCCGGGAGGCAGAGGTTGCCATGAGCAGAGATTGCGCCATTGCACTCCAGCTTGGGGGACAAGAGCAAAACTCCATCTCAAAAACAAACAAACAACAACAACAAAAATAAATATCTAAAATGGATAACATTAGTAACAACTCCCTGCTTTAAAATTTTTGGTGTCGACTTATATCCACTCATGTTATGTCCTCAAAGAGTTCTACTGTATTTCTACAGTTTCAGTTCATATTATTAGTGAATTCTCCTAATTGATTTGAAGTCATCTTTTATGCTTCATAAAAAGGTTCAGCATTGTGGTTAGGAACAGAGGCTTTTTGGGGGCACCAGGATTAGTGTGGGAAACTTACTTTTTAGCATGCACTGTTCTGGATTTTTAACTCTTTTATGATATGCAATTACCTCTCCAGAGGGCCCCTGCTAAGCTATACTTGGATTCCAGACCCACAGAAACTGAGATATTAGTTTTTTTGGTTCCTTGAGATTGACAGTGTTGTGTCCAATCCAAGAACAAACCATAGCCAGAAATAAAGTACACATACATCCAGGACTCACAGCAATGAAGAAAAAGGGTCCTGATGGTCTGGGCCATCAGGCAGAGTCTGCATCGGGAGCTACCTGCCAATTACTGCTATCTCTGTCCGGAAGTGCACACCTGTCGGCTGTTGTCTTCCTGTGGAGGTGGTCTGCTTTATCATTTGTGTCCTGCATTCTATTTATTATTTTAGAAAACACTTTCATTATTAATGCTCCATTTTTTAAATGTTAACACTTTGATGAGCAAATCGATCTCGTTTCAATCAGGAAAAAACCCCAATAAAAGCAAAACAAAATGAATTAATTTGAATTGGTGCAATTCCTATGCTGTCTTCAATAGTGACTGCCATCTCTGAAAGCAGCAACTCTGCATGGATGCTTATTCTATTGTTTCTCCCCATTGTACTTTCACACACAGTCCCCCAGCCCTCCCTGTTTTCCCCTCATCACCATTTGCTCACCTAGCTCATGCTCCTCGCTCTAGGGGCACAGACTAGGCTCATGTTGAGGGCAGGTATTGGTCTCCGAGGGGAGACAATGACTGGTAGCCTTGAAGGGACTAACTCGAAAGTAATTAGCAGAGTTTCCAGGCTGCACATGAACACGCTGTGTGACTCACTGGGGTGTTCAATCCAAAGGCAGTGGTGGTGCTGAGTCGGGGCCTGGCCGATGAATGGAGCAGACACAACCACGTCGAAGAGATGCTGGGGAACAAGGACCCTCTGTAGCTCTGCAGGGCCAGCAAGGGGGCTACATGATAGTGTGGGTGCCCCAGAAAAGGTCTCAAGCTGGGGCCACTAACCCAAATACCTAGAAGGCCAGGTTGACCACGAACTTGGAAGCAAGCTGACACTTATGAAATGGTCTCTAAAGTTGTACTCCTTTTAAGCAGAGACTAACTTTGTAGGAAGGCTCTTCATTTTCACAAAGAAATATATGCGAAAACACCTTGGCTCCTTGGTTTACCTTTTGTTTCCCCCACTTTGATAGATTCATGGATCCAGAGAAACATTTTTGTTCTCTATGAAAACCACAAAGCAAGAGTGATGATAAATAGCAACTGAATTCAGCCTTGGGACTGGGGGGCAACGGGGAGGGCTGGGGGTTGTGGTGAACTGGGGAGTGCCTGCCCCATCGAGGTGGCACAGCCCTTACTCCACAGGGAATTGCTGCCACCAGGGACTGCAGAGTCGGTATCGCCAGATCTAATAATTTTTCAAAAGAAGTTAGAAATCTGTGTCTTTAAAAAGTGAAATTTCCCCAAATGTAAGCACGATTTCATTGTTTTCAAGACACAATAGACACCTGAAGGGAACACATTTTTGGCTTTATCTGGCTCTCAGGGTGCCCATGTATAACCTTTGGTCTAGGCTGTTGAGGGCCAAACTGCAGCAAAAGCAAAGTGAAAAGACAGAGGTGCCTCAGAGGGGAAGAATCACGTCCTTGCTTGGTGCCTTTCCTGTCAGGTGGGGACTCCAAAGCTTGCTTCACACAAGGACATGCTGCTTGGACAAGAAATGCCCCATCCATGCCCACCGTCCCTCTGCTCCTCAGACCTTTGTTGTAGCCACATCTGTTCCCTGGGTAACTCCCGCATTGGCAGCTCCACTCCTGGTTTCTCCCTTAGGGTTGGATTCCTAGGTCCAATTGTTCAAAATCTCCATTTGGACATCTCACAAGTGCCTCAAATGACCATTACCACATCAACACATTGTCTTGATCCCTTTCTCCACACCTTGTCTTCTCCAACTCCATAAACAACCTCCCTATGTCCCTGTCGCTCATGCCAACAATTTAGGATTTCTCTCTTCATATTCTATGTATAATCCATGGGCAAATCCTGTTAATGCTATGCTCAAAATGTATCACAAACCTGACCCGTTTTCACTAGTCTCCAGACTAAGCCACTAACACCTCTGGCCAGACCAGACGGTAACCTCGGAATAGGGTCTCCCTGTTTCTCTTCACGACCCTTTCCAGTAACTTCTCCACAAAGCAGTTGGCAGGTTAAAAAAAAATAAAATACACAAATCAGGTAATAACATGCCAGGCATGGTGGCTCATGCCTGTAATCCCAGCACTTTGGGAGGCTGAGGTGGGTGGATCACGAGGTCAAGAGATCAAGACCATCCTGGCCAACATGGTGAAACCCCGTGTCTACTAAAAATACAAAAGTTAGCTGGGCATGGTGGCACACGCCTGTGGTCCCAGCTACTCAGGAGGCTGAGGCAGAATCGCTTGAACCCAAGAGGCGGAGGTTGCAGCGAGCCAAGATCGCTCTACTGTACTCCAGTCTGGAGATGGAGCGAGACTTTGTCTTAAAAAAAAAAAAAAAAAAATTCTAATTGCTTCCCAAATCTAAATCCAAACTTGCTACTACCATGACTCTGGGGTTTTAAATGGCCCCATGGCACACTTTCCCCTCCTCTGGGTTGCTGCTTGTACACTGTCTTCTCAGACAGGTCTCTGCTGTCCACCTCAACTACAGTGCTTCTCCCTCCTTTCATTCAGACCCCTGCACTCTCCCCCGTTTCTTTACTCTTTTTTATTTTTCTTCTAAGCACTTATTCCACCTGATATATCTGTTATTGTCTGTTTCCTTCCCTGGAACAGGAGCTAAATGACATCAAGGCTTTCATCTTTTATTTAACAATGTATTAAATAAGTCTAGCACTGTGGCTAGCACACAGTAGGTGCTCAATAAATATTTTGTTGGGTTGGGTGAATAGGCATAGGTCCATAGAGGAACTTCCAGTAGCCCAAGCCAAAGCCTGATCCGGCTGTTCACTGGGAAGGTTACTCACTGATTGAGGAAGGCAAAGAGGTATCTCATGATGATCAGAGTGGTTTTGGGCAGGACCAGCAGGACTTTCCGGATGTGCAGAGCTCTCTCCTGCAGGTTGTCCATTGCTGAAAAGAAGAAAGCCATGTGTTATCCTCCACTATGACTGGGATCCCAGGAAGTAATGATCAGAAGTACCTACTACCAGCAGGGGCAACACGGACAGCATCAGATCAAGCCCACACACAGCACTGGTGCAGTGACAGGAAGTCATCCCTGTTGCTCCTTGGGGTAGGGCTGTTAGAAGAGGGCACTTGCTGGGCTCTAGGCATTTGCCATTGCAGGATGTAGTGTATACTTCTTGGGCACGGGGAACTATGCCAAATCCAAATCCAAACTCATTATTACACATTATTAAAATTAAACTGAACTAGGGTTGTTGTAATTTTGTTATTAATAACAAGTTTGGATTTGGATTTGGGCACAGGGAATGGGGTTAGAAATGTTCCCCACAGCATCTACCACCCTCTTATTCAAACAACCACAGAGAGAGAGCTGCCGCTAACCTGCTATAACTGCTCAACACAAAGCCTCAGAGGGCCTACATCTTGGTGGGAAGACAGGCTGTGCAAGTCCTGTCCTGCTCACTCCACACGTGCCATCTCATCCTCTGACAAGTGTGGCTTATCTTCCCCCTCCCTTATCTGCATTACAAATGAGTAAAAAGTGGTCTGAGGCAAGAGGTATCAGGCCCCTGGGTTTGTAGTGATATGGGGAAGGAGACCTGAAAGGCTTTCTTGCGCTGTGGAGAGGTTAATTACAGGTCAATTACAGGTCCTCCATCATAGGCAGCCTCTCACTTCCACAGTGTGCCATGTAAACACTGCCATTTTCTATGGGTGCCTTTATATGAAAAAGAGATGGGAAGTACTGGATTAGGAGGAAGAGTGTATCTCCAGGGAAGAACTGGGCAGCCAAGGGATCTTGAACTATCTTTACTATCTTGGCAATCCCAGTTCAGCTTAAGATACTTCACCTAGGCCCAGTCGAAAAAGACACAAAGACATGACCCAAGGGAATCACATTCTTAATCACCCACATAACTCACTTCCACTAGACACCCATAAACAGAAGTCAACAAACCAACCAGAAAGCCAGCTTCCCAAATGCCCTGGAAATTTCTCAGGATAACAGAGAGGGACAAGTACTCAGGGCAGATACTGAGTGAAACTGGAAACTCAGTAGGTATGAAGATCTGGTCAACCTAGGAAGAAGGATCTTTTCTCCATTCAAAGGCACCACTCCCTCCAGCCTCTGCAGCCATCACTCAGACAGGGCCTGCTTCCAGGCTGACCTGTATTAATCCAAGTTTCCATTGATTGTTTTCCCTGGCAAACAAATGAGAGGGTGTTCCAGTACCACAAGCTAAACCAAATGGCTAGGAATAGCTTTTCAAGACCCAAATTTTAGAGTTAGAGGCAGAGAACTCCTAAGAGGATAAAGCAGAGAATATATCTTTCTCTTTGGGAAAATATCCTATTACTACTTTTAAATGTGCAGAGGGCTTTTGTTCCTAGAACACATATTAATACATTTAGCAGGTAAGCCACGTCTTGTTTAATGCAACAAGCATGAAATATTTGCAACGCTTATGCTTTTCCCCCTTGTACCATGAAAAGCACAAGCACTGATGTATAAGCTTCAAATACATAATTGAAAGTAAAGGTACTTTACTAAAAGAAGATAAAGCCCAGAGATGAATCAGAAGAAAAAAAAAAAAGCCAGGAGTCCTGACTTGAGGGTCCTAGATTCTTACTGAAAAGTCTTTCCTCGCTCCCCTCCCACCAGGGGATGAAGGAGTGAGGATGAGGAGAAATTTCACTGGGGAAAAGAAAAACTTTATTGAAAAGCTTATGAGAACACACAGACCCTGTGGAAACTTTTTATCTCCTGCTACCGGTGCTGTGCCCCAGAAGCCAATCTGAAGCCAGAATCGTACTTACTGACGCAGGCCATCAGGTCATGAAAGATGTCCTTGGGGAAGAGAGGGTGTTCCAGCCCCCGGAAGTAAAGCTTCAGGACACCAGCTATGGAATCCATGTCATGGTCGTTCTGGTCCCCGGCCAGGGGGTCCTCTCCTGAGGATAAGCAACCCCCGCAAAAAGGAAAGAGAGTGAGAGAGGCAAAAACACACAGGACGAACAGAGGCGGTGGGGAGGGGGTGAACCATGTATGTCCTGGTCCCAATCCATCAGCTTTCTGCTCAGCATGGTGGCCATGAGTGGGACAGACCAGGGAACAGATAAAGCAAAGACTGTTCCATTTCAGGGGCTCCAGGACGAAAGCACGGCAGACGAGTCCATCAATATAAACTCTCTTGTGCCAGCCTGGCTCAGGGACATGGTCCCTATGGGCTGAGGATGGGACACAGCAACTGTCTCTCACAAGAATCATGAAACCAGGCTGGGACTGAGCTCCTGAGGGGAGAAAAATGAGGCCAAGGAGGCCAGCTCCTGAGACTGGCTCTCATGTCTCCTGGCCTGCAAACAAGAACACCTACTTACAGAACAATCATGCCAGAGCTCCCCATGGAAAATTTCATATCAGATGTAATTAGATTTAATGATAGGGCCAACCTCAAATTGAAACTATATATATCCATTACAGTGACGGAAATTGCCAAAGCTTGCCCATTACCTTAATAGCCCACAAAATAATAAATGGGCTACAATGAACAAGCGCATTAGCCTTGATATTAACTGCCACCAAGGGTTCCAGATGAAGCCATAAACCGCCCAGATATCATAGTTAACTTCTTGGGTTTTGGCAGATCATCGGCATGAAAGAGGCAGGATGGGTAGGGCTGTGAAGGAAGAAGGAAACTGGGATGTGCCCTGGTATTTCCCTGCATATCTACAGGGGAATGTGTACAAGAGAGCAGGTACCCTCTGAAGAGACAGGTAAGCTGGCTTCCTGACCTCTGGGAACCTCTTAGGGAAGAAAGGGTGGAGCCAATACCCCAGGGGGCTGGCAAATATTTGGTTTTATCTTCAAGACTGTTTCCTTACCTCTCTCAAAGGCGTTTTTGATGTCATTCACTTCCACCTGGGATCCTGACACCCGGAAAATTCCTTCATGCTGTAGTCCTGGCGATACACAGAAAAGTGATCAAGAAGAAAAAGCAAATTCACAAGCACAGTGGCAAGCTTAGCTGAATACCTGTCTCCCCCAACCAGTGTGTGTTTAAGCACGCTGTCTCTCTTCTTTAGGCCAAAGGAGAAAAACACGTGCAAGGATGTTGGAAAAGTCACTGGAATAATTTCTAGGCATTCGTTTTCATTAGAAAGCACCAAGTTAGAGACTCCTCTGACTCCAGGGCGACTATGAGGCAGATTCCTTTCCTTGTCTTTGCCTCTCTGTTCCCATCTGTAAAGCAAGGAAGTGACCCATTGGTACTTTTTAAAAATCATCTAGGGTCAAGAATAGAAAAATATACTCAGGAAGCTGAGGCAGGAGGACTGCTTGAGGCCGCGAGTTTGAGGCCAGCCTGGGCAACATAATGAGACCCTGTCTCTAAAAAATGTTTGAAAGTAGCCAGGCACAGTACTTGTAGCATGCCTGTAGTCCCAGCTACTCAAGAGGCTGAGGTAGGAGGTTCACTTGAACTTGGCAGTTAGAGGCTACAATGAGCTATGATCATACACTGCCCTCCAGCCTGCATGACAGAGTGGACCCTATATCAAAGAAAAAAAAAAAAAAAGAATGGGAAATGGGTCAAGGCATTAGTTCTCATCAGGAGTTTCATAAGGTCTGAGATTATAATATTGCTTTAGCTGTTTTAACATGGTTTGATTGTTCAAGGGGGCAATGCTTTCAATACTTACGAAAAAGAGTGGACATGAAACTATAAGTCAGGAATGTCCAATCTTTTGGCTTCCCTGGACCACATTGGAAGAAAAACTGTCTTGGGCCACAGAGAAAATAATGATAGCTGATGAGAAAGAAAAAATCCCCCCAAAATCCTGTAATATTATAAGAAAGTTTACGAATTTGTGCTGCAGCCCATGGGCCACAGGTTGAACAAGCTTGCTATTAAGTGATCAGTCAACGGATAGTATTGCCAGACATTGTGCTAGGCACTGGTTCCTGACTACAGCTTTACTCTAAAGACAAACATGCATGAATGTTATACTACGATAATGTGCACAAGAACTTCTTGGTTTTGTTAGAGGAGAAAAACAAATCATGAAAAAAAAATGCTGGCATAGTAACTGCTGCTAATCAATGCTTTCACACAAACAAATTACTTGGTGCTCACAATAATAATGTCACAACAAGGTAAAGGTTGGCAACAATCTCATTCTCTGGATGAGGAGACTGATGAGTGACAGCCAGCCTTAAGTTATACAGGAAGTAAGAATCAGGGCCAGGACTCAAACTCAGGCCTTGTGGCTGCAATCATACTCAGTCTTCAACACCAGGCTTGTGGAGCCTATCGGAGTGCAAGTGCAGAGGTTGGGAACCACATTGGTCAGTCTGAGCATGGACATGACTTACAGACAGCACCACACACACAACTGCAAAACCGGTGAGAAATCCAGCAAGTGTGTCATCAGTGCCAGCCCCAGGGGTTGGACTAGACTAGCATCTCTGATTGCATCAGGACCGCTCAGCTTTTCTCAGGATCCCTGGGTCTCAATCTTAAGCATTTTGTCAAAAATCCCTCTGTTATGGCACAATCCTTCAAAAACCTTGACATGCTGGAGAAATCTCAAGTTTTATTTTAGGAAAACAAAATAGACTAATGCTCCATTTTGCCCACCGTTAGAGGGTTTCTTAACTGAAGAAACCCTCTTGTGCCTCATCTGCTTTTATCTCTAAAGCAGATGAATTCTATCAGCTAGACCTCTGGAGGTAAACCACATAGGCCAGGACAGATTCTGAATCCAACTGAAACAACATTAAGAAGTAAGCAGAGGAAATGTAGTCACCTGGCTTGTAATAGGCCTTAAGTTGTCTGCTCCTGTAAAGGAATCTCCAGAATATTCCTCACAGAGTGGCAGGCAACGTTGAAACCTCATTAGTACCAGTGTAATAGGACTATAATACTAGTTACAAATGCGATGTAAAAGCCAGATAATGTTGTTTAAATATAGTATGTAAACAACAAGTGCTTTGAGAGAAACAGCCACACGTCACAACATGGTATAAGCAAATGTCATCTCGGAAACCGGGCTACTCACTATGTTCTAGTTGGTGAAGCCATTGCACAAATTCCTGAAACAGTGTCATCATCTTGTTACTTTTTGGTAGGTTAGAACACCAAGGAAAAGTAGCCTTGGCCTGGGGGTCCAGGACAAGAAGAAATGAGAGGAGAGCTCATTGGAAATCAGGCAGCAGGCCTGGAACACACGGAGCTCTCTTTAGGTCTGGTCTCTGTTTCCTCTTGAGAACTTATGTTTTGGAGGGACTACTATGTGTTCTTGCTCAACAGACAGAATCTCTAGATTCTGGAAGCAGAAACATTAATAAGTGGCTGGTTTCCAGAAAGTAAAGAGAAAAACCAGTTGGCTTTTTATTATACTGCAGGTGAATCCTTGCATAACCAAAGTGACACATCCATGATCTTTCAAATTTTTTCTCAGTTCACACGAACATGAAAGTATAAAACTCATCAGACTTGGATAAGTTATTTGGAAATGGCACAAAACCTTCCATTGTGCACGGAATCCAACCACTGCCAAAAGTTGTTCTCCTGGAGAATTCCTGAAATGATTTCTATAGCAGCCATCTCATGTTCACGTTACGTTGCTCCCTTCCTCATGAAAATGTTTTTTTTTCCCCATCATGATTCAGTTTCAATTGTTCCTCAAATCCGTTCTCTTCCTTTAAGCCTTCCTGAATCACCCTCACCCACCACTGAGCTTTCTCATCTATATAATGGGGACTATAATGTCTACCTCCCAAGGGATTTGAGGATAGTTAGGATGTGAAAATCCCCAGCATTCAGTGGGCCACAGACTCTTTCAAGACTGACACAGGTTATGAGCTCTACCCTCATTAAATGCCTACACACAAAAATTTTTACCGTGGTTTTTTAGGGAGTTCATGAATACCTTAGGTCCCTATTTGGGAAAAATCAATTTAGTGGAACAGATGTTTTTTGAGCAGCTACTATGTGCTCAATTTTTTAAAAATCCACAATATATTTATTTGCTTGATCCTAGAATATATATAAAATACTTTTAGAATTGCTAATCCATATCTGTGTGATAAAAAAACTACTAATTACTGTAAAATATTTGTTTAGAGATCTTTTTATCTTTAGATTTATATTATAGTCAAGACAAATTACTTAGGTTATTTTTTTCCTTATTCTCTTCATTGTGGTTATGTTATTCACTTGTAATACAGTTAGGTTTATATGTTACTGTCTGCATTCCATTTTGGCTTGTACCCACACACTGCCTTTATTTATTTATTTATTTATTTGAGACAGGGTCTTACCCTATCACTCAGGCTGGAGAGCAGTGGCGTGATCTCATCACAACCTCCACCTCCTGGGTTTGAGTGATTCTCGGGCCTCAGCCTCCCGAGTAGATGGGATTACAGGTGCCCAACACCACACCCAGCTAATATTTTTGTATTTTTAGTAGAGACAGGGTTTCGCCATGTTGGCCAGGCTGGTCTTAAACTCCTGGCCTCAAGTGATCTGCCCACCTCAGCCTCTCAACGTGCCTGGATTACAGGTGTGAGCCACTGCGCCCGGCTTATTTATCTTTTGAGTACAGGAAACACTAACATTGTTCTAAAAGTCAAAACTACACTAAGGTAAGAGAAACGCCACTCCTTACCATTTCCCATTGCCCCATTCTTTTCACCTCTTTTCTATCCATCCCCTATAGGTAGCCAATTAAATATTAGTTCCTAGATTCATCCTTCCTGCATTTCTTTTTGCAGAAATGAGAAGATACATGGATATTCTTATATCTTCTTCTCTCTTACATAAAAGGTAATGAAATGCAAAAGAATATCTATATGTATAGTCCCTGACTTATAATAGTTTGACTTACGATTTCTTGACTTTATGATGGTACAAAAATGATACGCATTCAGGAGAAATACTTCCAGTGTTGATCTTCTCTTGGGCTAGCAAAATGTAGTATGATATTCTCTTATAATGCTGGGCAGCAACAGAGAGCCACAGCTCCCAGTCAGCCACGTGATTACCAAGGTAAACAACATGTACTCTACAGTATATAGTGTTGCCAGATGATTTTGCACAACTGTAGGCCAATGTAAGTGTTCTGAGTATACTTAAGGCAGGCTAGGCTAAGCTCTGATGTTCCCTAGGTTAGGTATATTGAGTACATTTTCAACTTTTTATGGGTTTATCTGTATGTAACCCCATCAGAGGCCGAGGAGCATCTGTGGTATTCTACACGATACAGACTCTTTCACATTTTGTTTTTTTCACTTAACAACATATCCTGGGAATCTCTCCATATCAGTTCATGTAAATCTTCCCCATTCTTGTATAGTACTCCACTGAATGAATGTCCCATAATTTTTTCAACCACTCCTCTATGTATGGGCATTTAGGTTCTTTCTAGTATTTTGCAATTACAAACAATGCTGTCACAAATAACCTTGTGTGCATGCATTTTTGTATTGCTGGAGATGTAACTTCACGGTAAATTCCTAGAATTCCTAGAATCTGCTGGATCGTAAGTGCATATGAAGTTTTGTTAGATACTGCCAAATTCCCTTCCAAAAGAGTTGTATCAGTTTGCATTCCCATCAGCAACATATAAATGTGCCTGTTTCCCCAGAGCCTCACCACAGTAATGTGCTAAATTTTTGTCTCCTCATGCACTGTGCCTGTAATGGGTAGAAACAGGTACATTCACGCCACAATATCTGGAACCTGTCCACTTTTCAGCAAATACCGCGGCTAACACCCTGGTCTAGGCCACCATTATGTCTTCCTCAGGCTACTGCAGTTGCTTCCTGTCTCCTTCTTACAGTCTTATCTCCAGAGAGCAGCCAAGGATCCTTTAAAAAGATGACTCCCTGTTCAAAATTCTCCAGTGGCTTCCCATCTCCCTCAGAATAAAATCCAATCCTAGCACATTAAGCCCTAAGAGTCTGGCTTCCAGCTTCATCTCCTGCCGCTTTCTTCTTCACTCACTCTGCTCCAGTTACGCTGGCTTCCTGCATGTGGCAAGGTTCTCTGCACTTGTTCCCGCTCCCCAAGATACTCTTCCCCAGATACCACAAGGCTTACTCCCTCACAACTCTGCCCTAATGTCACTTTAGCAGAAGTCTTTTCTCTGAACCAGCTTCAAACAGTGTCCCCTCTTCCTTCTCCATCCCCTCACCTTGCTTTACTTATCTTCAAGACATTCACCAATACCTGACATATTGTATTTACTGGCTGATCAATTGGTCATTTGCTTATCCACCTGTCAGTGAAATGTAAGGTTCATGAAGGCAGGATCTTTTTGTTGGGATATAATAAGCAACCAATATGTATTTGTTGAATGAATGAATGTATGCTGAATGAGCAGTGGCTCAGACTTTCTTTCTCCTATTGTCTCTTAGGCACAAATAATTCATCCTCCCCTGAACTCAGTTTGGACTTACCTTTGCAAACTGTTTGACTATTAATCATTACTATCTTGTGAAATTTCTTATACTCCTATTCTGAATTACCACAGCTTATCTCTTTTTATTTAACTTATCACTTGCTTACTTATTTCTCCCAACTGCAAAATAAAACCACTTAAAGACAGGAACAGTATATTATTCCTGTTTCTGCTTTCCTACATGGCAATGCATGGTACCCAGCATTGATCAGGGACTTGATAAATTTGTTGACTGTTCAATACTGATATACAATGCTGTTACTTTAAATGAATAGGGATAAGACTTAAAAATTATAGCTGATTAGAATGAGATCAATTGTAACCATGCTATAATAATTACTATCCCAAAAACGAACCTGAGCAATGCCCCAGTTTATAGGGAGAGAAAAAGGCAAGGAGAGGGAGAGAGAATAGCTGCCTCTGAATTTAGACAAGCAATATTTTATCTACCTCCTTAGCTCCAGAAAGGTCACTCTGCCCCTTTTCCTATCACAGAAAGAACAGCATCTAAAAACAATTTCTGATGCCCAGTTCCTAGAAATTTTCATAGCACTAGTTCTGTCCTTTCTAAACACTCTAATCCTTGGGAAATCAATTCTCTGGCAATTATTTCCATCGCTAAATTCCATCCAATGAGACCAGTAGCTGGTGGGGAATGGTGTTTATAAGATTCAGCTTCATCCAAGTAGAAGAGAGTATGATTTCACCTAGGTTGAGAAGCAGCCTGCCTCTGCAGATTCTCAAAAGTTGGATACAGCTTTAAGACCAGCTACTAACTCAGCTCTTGGCCATGCTGTATCCAGCAAGACCAAACCAGAACAAAAACTGATTATAAGGAATCACTGCAACATTGGGAAAGGAGATGTTTTCAAACTAGTCTGGTACAGAAAGTGACAAAATGGTCAGGCTGACAGTGGGAGATACCCACACTTGCAAAGACTGTGAGTAATGGTGAAACTACTGTTACCACGTAATAGCAGCTGTATTTACATAACAGCTGCAATTTCAAACTTACTCTCAAGCTAAAAAAACGCTGTGTGATAAGTGGCTGAGGCATTTTGCGTCAAAATACATGGTGCCTTTCTTTCAATGTCCAGGTGTGGCTATTCTGAGGTCGCAAAAGTTATGTGGACAAATAAGAACTTATTCCTTTTCTGAGAATGTCAGGATGGGAAGTCAATCTCTATTCTTACTCTACAAAGAATTCCTGGAAGTTCTTCCCAATCTTTGCACAAATATGGACAAGGCTGTCATCCTGCTTACCGTGTCTGCTGATAAACCGGATACAGCTTTCCACCACCAGAGGAATTGCCTGGCTGGAGTCCTGAAAAGCCAAAGGGAAACACAACATTAGAATCTTCAAACAGGGATAGCCCAGGGTCAGAGAAAATGGGCCAAATCGTGCAGAACTGTCTTAGTGGATCAGTGGCCGGTCTACAAAGAAGCACCTGGCCTGTCCTCCAAGTTCCAGAGCACAAAAATACAACTACCTACAGAGAATGCTACACAGATGCCTTAAAGTCAGCATGTCCTAAATAAAACTGATCATCTTTTATCCCAAACCAGTTTCTCACCACCTTCTCCACCACCTAATTAATCAATACATTCTGTCATGTCTGCCTTCTAAATATCTCTCAAATCCATTTGCTTCTCTCTATCTCAACTGCCACCAACCTAGTTCAATCCACCAATACCTCAATTCCCATCCTTGCCACCTTCTGACCCGCATTTCTCTTCCTTCACATAGTGATTAGGTAATCTTTAAAAGTGCACATTTAATTATTTAAACTCTTTCAAAGACCTCTCATTACTCTCTTACACAGCCTTGCATGCCAGGAATCCTGCCTGTGCCTCCAGTTCCACTGCTTGTTCTTTCCCCTGGCTTCTGCTACAGTCATGCTGGCCACGTTTCTGTTCTGCAAAGTCCTCCTTTGCCTCGTGGCTTTGCCTGAGCTGCTCCTGCTGGGGGCATATTCTCCTTAACCCTGACTGTGACTCCAATGTGTGGATGTGAATATTTGTTGGCACTTGTCACCACTACAGCTCAAACTTCACAAGGGCAGATTCTATGTCAATTCCTGGGTGTCCAGGGTTGGCCATGATGCTCTCACATAAGAGGTGCTCAATTATTCTCAGTTGAAGGTAGCAGAATGAACCAATGGGAGCTTCAGAAAGACAGTTTGTTTGGTATAAAGGTAAGAAAGAAAAGAAAAACTACCTCTAAATAGTGGGGACTAACAGGTACTAAGCAAAGAAGCAGGCCTCCCAGATGTCAATCTTTGCTCTGTTGTTTTGCTTCACAATCTGGCTCATGTCACTGAACTTTTTTGGGCCTCAATTTGCCTTCTACAGACTGGGGAGGGGACTGGAGGCAAGGAGAGTAATATTTCCTATTAGCACATGAACATTAGTGCCTACCATTTATAGAGGAATTTAAAGAGGTGTGAGACCATGTACTAAGTCTTTTAGATGGACTGGTGCTGGTAACAATCCTATGGAGTACATATTATTATTATTATACTCATTAAAATGAAAAAGTGAGGCCAGGTGCGGTGGCTCACACCTGTAATCCCAGCACTTTGGGAGGCCGAGGCCAGTAGATCACTTGAGATCAGGAGTGTGAGACCAGCCTGGGCAACAGACTCTGTCTCTACTAAAAATAGCCTGGCGTGGTGTTGCACACCTGTGGTCCCAGCTACTTGGGAGGCTGAGGTGGGAGGACTGCTTGATCCCAGAGGACAGAGGTTGCAGTGAGCCAAGATGAAGCCACTGCACTCCAGCCTGGGTGATAGAGCGGGACCCTGTCTCAAAAAAGAAAAAGAAAAGAAAAATGAAGAAATGAAGGCTTAGTGAGGTTAAGTAGCTGCTGTGGTCACATAGCTGGCAAGTGGCAAAACCAGGATTCAAACCCAGGCAATCTCCCTCGGAGACCTAACACTTTACCACTACCCATACTGCACCCTAGCAGTTCAGCAAACATTCCAGGTGTACATACCAAGTATTACTCAAAACTAGTAGGGTTTTATTTTATATTTTAAACGATTTTATTATTTTTGGAGACAGGGGTTCCCTCTGTAGCCTAGGCTGGAGTGCAGTGGTGTGATCATAGCTCAATGTAACCTTGAGCAAATAGTCTCAAGTGATCTTCCCGCCTCAGCCTCCTGAGTAGCTGGAACTACAGGTACCCACACCACACCCAGCACATTTTTATTTTTTCAGAGGGAGGGTCTCGCTATGTTGCCCAGGATGGTCTCAAACTCCTAGCCTCAAGTAATCCTCCTGCCTTAGCCTCCCAAAGCGCTGGGATTACAGGTATGAACCATGGTACCTGGCCTAAACCAGTAGGGTTTTATAATGCAGCTGAATGTACAATAATTCAGCTGTGAGGAAGAAAGAGATCAGGGAGAGGGGCCCGAACTTCACTAGAAAGGGCTTTAGATGTTCAGGACAGAGACTGGACTGTCAAGTGGGATGGCTCTGTGTAGCTTCTGCCTGTTTGACAGGTTTGCGTGGATCCCTCCCCTGGCTCTGAATTTGCTACTGTAGCCATAGGGTTTGGCCACTATTAGGCAAGCAGCTGGGTCTCACAAAGAAGTCAGGCTGAGAGAAGAGCTGACTTAGCCTCTAGCTCTCAAGCTTTCTGGGAACCAGAGATGATGCCAAAGGGAGTACTGTATATGCCAAGGTGGAGCTGGTGTCAGGATGGTCTCAGCGACCCAAATGCTCATCTTCATGACCCCTAAACCCATCTGTTTCCTCCAGCTTTCCAACTATAGCAGCCAGCGTCTGCCCTCTTGTCAGCATCACTGACTGGCCAGTTAGGCTAGCGTGATCTCAGGGGAAGAATCCTTGTCTTCTCTTCCTTATTCTAAGGAAGAAACTGGGTTCCACTATAAAAATGCCAAAAAAAGCTCAATTTGGGGGAAGTCTTTTTATGTTTACAGACTTCTGTTATTACATTTCTCATTTATACATAATAGCAGCAGAAGAATGAAACTAGAGCCCTATCTCTCACCATATAGAAAAACAAATCAGGCCGGGCGCGGTGGCTCAAGCCTGTAATCCCAGCACTTTGGGAGGCCGAGACGGGCGGATCACAAGGTCAGGAGATCGAGACCATCCTGGCTAACACGGCGAAACCCCGTCTCTACTAAAAACACAAAAAATTAGCCGGGCGAGGTGGCGGCGCCTGTGGTCCCAGCTACTCGGGAGGCTGAGGCAGGAGAATGGCGGGAACCCGGGAGGCGGAGCTTGCAGTGAGCTGAGATCTGGCCACTGCACTCCAGCCTGGGCGACAGAGCGAGACTCCGTCTCAAAAAAAAAAAAAAAAAAAAGAAAAACAAATCAAAATGGATTAAAGACTTAAATGTAAGACCTGAACTATGAAATGACTAAAAAAAACCACTGGGGCAATGCTTCAAGGATACTGGTCTGAGCAAAGATTTTTTGAGTAAGACCTCAAAAGCATAGGCAACAAAAGCAAAAATAGACAAATGGGATTATCTCAAGCTACAAAGCTTTTGCATAGTAAAGGAAATGATTAACAGAGTGAAGAGACAACCTAAAGAATGGGAGAAAATATTTGCAAACTATCCATCTGATAAGGGATTAATAACCAGAATATATAAGGAACTCAAACAACTCAATAGCAAAAAAACAAACTATCTGATTTAAAAATGGGCAAATGGTTTGAATAGGCATTCTCAAAAGAAGACATACACATGGCCAACAGGTATGTGAAAAAATGCTCAATGTCACTAATCATGAGAAATGCAAATTTTTAAATAATCTCGCCCCAATTAAAGTGGCAATTATCGAAAAGCCAAAAAATAACAAATGCTGGCAAGGATGCAGAGAAAAGGGAATGCTTGTACACTGCTGGCAGGAATATAAATTAGTACAGCCACCACGGAAAACAGTATGGAAGCTCCTTGAGAAACTAAAAATAGATCTACCATATGATCCAGCAGGCCCATTGCTGGTTATATATCCAAAAGAAAAGAAATCAGTATATTGAAGTATCAGTATAACTGTACTCTCACGTTTATTGTGGCATTATTCACAATAGCCAAGATATGGAAGCAGCATAAGTGTCCATCAATGGATGAATGGGTAAAATGTGGTATATACACACAATAAAATATTATTCAGTCATAAAAAAGAATAAAATTCTGTCACTTGCAGCAACATAGATGGAACTGGAGGACATTGTGTTAAGTAAAATAAGTCAGGCACAGAAAGATAAATACTGCATATTCTCACTTGTATGCATGAGCTAAAAAAGTTGATTGCATGAAGGCAGAGAGTAGAACGATGGTTTCCAGAGACTGGGAAGGGTAGCGGGGAGTGCGGGGTTAAGAGGTGAGGTTGGGCCAGGTGAGGTGGCTCATGCCTGTAATCCTAGCACTTTCGGAGACTGAGGTGGGCGGATCACCTGAGGTCAGGAGTTCAAGACCAGCCTGGCCAACATGGTAAAACCTTGTCTCTACTGAAAATACAAAAATTAGCTGGGCACGGCAGCAGGTGCCTGTAATCCCAGCTACTTGGGAGGCTGAGGCAGGAGAATTGCTTAAACCTGGGAGGTGGAGGTTGCAGTGAGCCAAGATTGTGCCATTGTAACCCAGCCTGGGCAACAAGAGCGAAACTCCATCACAAAAAAAAAAAAAGAAAAAAGAAAAAAGAAGTGAGGTTGGGCAGGGCACAGTGGTTCACGCCTGTAATCCCAGCACTTTGGGAGGCTGAGGCAGGCGGTTCACCTGAGGTCAGGAGTTCGAGACCAACATGGAGAAACCCTGTCTCTACTAAAAATACAAAAATTAGCCAGGTGCTGTGGCGCATGCCTGTAATCCCAGCTACTTGGGATTTTCAAGGCACAAGAATCGCTTGAATCGGGGAGGCAGAGGTTGCAGTGAGCTGAGATCGCACCACTACAGTCCAGCCTGGGCAACAGAACGAGATCCTGTCTCAAAAAAAAAAAAAAAAGTGAGGTTAATGGGTATAAAAATAGTTAGAATAAATAAGTTCTAATGTTTGATAGCACAGTAGGATGATAATAGGTAACAATAATTTATTGGATATTTCAAAATAGACAGAAGATTTGGAATGTTCCCAACACACACACACCAAAAAATGATAAATATGTGAGGTGATAGATACCCTAATTACCCTGATTTGGTTATCATAAATTGTATGCATGTATCAAAATATTACATGTACCCCATAAGTATGTACAATTATGTATTAATAAAAATTATTTTAAAATACTAGCAGCAGAGATAATGAAGATAGTGATATGAGTGTTTGCATAGTTTTGTTGGTCCTACGTTAAATATGACCTAGAGGGAGAAAAGCTGGAAAGCTTACAGGCTACTGGCTTCAACAAATTGTGTGAGTACAAAATTTGGCCGGCATATGCAGGAAACGGAGTATCAGTGGTAAAGGTAAGTACGAAGGGTTGGCAGGAAACAGGGCAAGAAAAATATTAACCTGCATGTCTGTGGTTACCAGCAGCACTCACATGCAGTCCCCAATGGATAATCTGTGGCAGACAAGGGTGGGCTACAGATGACCTGTCCTACTGCACAAGCATCTTCTAGTCCCCACTGCTCCAGTGGAGTCTAAGAGTCCAGTAGGAGCACAAAATGGACAAAGTCACAAAGGCTTTGAACACTCCCGCCATCCTCCTCTCTCCTTGTAGTGTTTCTGAGCAATGAGTAAATTAATTTCCCTGGGACGTGCCTGTGCACTCCTGTGGTGCCATGATGACCAGCACTTCACCATTGCCTTTGTATAGAGTTGACTGAGTTTATTTTATTTTATTTTATTTTGAGACAGTGTCTCACTCTTGTCACCCAGGTTGGAGTGCAATGGCATGATCTCGGCTCACTGCAACCTCCGCTTCCCAGGTTCAAGTGATTCTCCTGCCTCAGCCTCACGAGTAGCTGGGATTACAGGTGCCCACCACCACGGCTGGCTAATTTTTGTATTTTTAGTAGAGACAATGTTTTACCATGTTGGCCAGGCCAGTCTCGAACTCCTGACCTCAGGTGATCCACCCATCTCAGCCTCCCAGAATGCTGGGATTATAGGTGTGAGCCCTGACTGAGCAGTTTCTACGTTTTTATGTACTATTTGTCTCCTCCTTTCTCCTTCTCTTCTTCCCTCCTCCAATGTTAGAAACCCTTGTCACTTTAATTCCCTCATACACTTTTTTTTTTTGGTCATGAAATCTTAGGGTTAGAAGGGGCCTTTAAGGAATCAGGCCAAATTCTCATCTAATCAGATTAAGGGAACTTTAAACCAAAAGCAGAGGGAGAAAGGTAGGGCCTAAGTTGGAAAACATAGTAAAGCAGTGGTCCAGTGATTTGCAGGAGAAAACAATCAGAAAGGAACGGGTACAGTGGCTCATGCCTATAATCCCAGCACTTTGGGAGGCCGAGGCAGGTGGATCACTTGAGCTCAGGAATTTGAGACCAGTCTGGGCAACATGGTGAAACCCAGTCTCTATTAAAAAAAAAATACATAAATTAGCCAGGCATGGTGGTGTGCACCTGTAGTCCTAGCTACTTAGGAGGCTGTGGTGGGAGAACTGCTTGAGCCCAGGAGGTGGAGGTTGCAGGGAGACAAGATTGTGCCACTGCACTCCAGCCTGGGTGACAAAGCCAGATCCTGTCTCGAAAAAAAAAAAATCAGAAAGATGGCCAGAAAATCTGTGAATATGTATTATCTGGCATAATTTCACATGAGTAAGAGGGTTAGAGTTTTTGTTAGGTACTTATTTGTACTACATTTGTTAATTTTCATTTTTACCAAGGGAGAAAATACAAATCTTTACAACAGATTATATGTGAGTAATGAGGGAAAAAAGCATCAAAGATAAGATTTCAGGCCTCAGAGACTGTGAAGAATAGAGTCCCCCTGAACACAAACAGAGAAGTGAGGGGAGGGGCTATGCAAATCACAATGTGATGGGGGAGGGTGAGACTGATGCTGAAGGTAGAAGGTGCTATCACAACTTTCAAGCATAAATGTCTAGTCGATCACTGAGGAGTTACACCCAAAGACTCAAAAGGACAGCATTATAGAACAAAAATATGCTTAGGGAAGAAGAGAAAGATTCATCTAAGGGAATAAGAGTGACAAAGGAAAGAATATAGAGAGACATCGTGAGAGGACAGAGCCCTGGAGAAATGCCTCAATTTAGAGGAATGGAGAAAGGCCAACAAAGAAGATATGAAGTCATGGCCAGGAGAGAAATAATGCTGAGCTTACAGGGAGCAGGGAAGGCCTGGAAGCAGCAGTGGGACTGTCTCCTTTTTAAAAAAGGTCTGGGATGGTTTAAACCTAGTCTTTGACAGGGTCAAAAATGACTGGAACACATTAGGGACCCTCAAAAACAAAAACTACTAGCTTCTTCCTCTTGTTTGCCTGATTTGCCATAAACAAATAATTACTTCCTTGTTACTTATACAAGATTACTCACCTTCCAAGTAACTTCCTATCTATTTTACCTTTCTGACCATCTTAGGAAAACTTTTTGCTGATCCACTAGTAGATTTGAACTGCTAGAAACTGGGGCAGCCAAATGAAAATAAGATCTTTATTTGATTGGGGATTTTGGTATATCCTGTAACTCCTATGCAAATCTAGCACCAGGCAAACACACTTTGCCTGCAACTACTTAGGTGCAGCAGGATGCAAACCAGAGGGGTGCTGTTCCCCTCCAACGGTGAGCCCAACCAAGGGCACAGATCACCTGCCAAACTGATGTGTCTGGCACTCCTGTAGCCACAGTGGAGGTTGCAAATCCCTTGCAAACATGCTCCAGCTATAAGCAAGATGCCTGGTTTCAACCCAGGAACTGGAAAGAACAAACTTCAAGTTCATTCCTTTTCTTAAAGAGAAAATGGCTTGCTCCCTCTGCAAGATATGCACTATTAATTTTAAATGCACTGAATTATCCCTAGGAGTCACTCCATTCCTCTCCAGTTTTAAATGAAATTATGGAAGAAAGAGGAGGAAGAAAGAAATAGAGGAAAAAGAGAGAGGAGAGTTGCAATTAAATTTTTATAATTAAAAAAATGTGTAATTGCATCTGATGGCATTCTCATTAAGATGAGATCCCAAGTAGAGAAGGGAAAAACAGTGACAGCAAAGCTAAGATAAGCGAGGCCTGTATTATCCAAGTTCCCCAGCTTAATGGTCCACCCCGTCAGAGCAGTCAGATGAGCTGAAGAAATGCCGGGGCTGCCAACACCATAGAAACCACGCGCCCTCTTTATTCGATTATCTCCCTGTGGCTAGAGCCACTGAGAATTACCCAAAATGATTTTTTAAAGCCTGGATTAGCTTTCCCCTGAGCAGACACAAAGATATTTCTGAGCTCTCTCCACCCGCCCTCCCTGCTGTCTACTGCATAGCTGGTATGAGCTTAGGGGACATAAAATCATTTCAGTATTTGCCATAAAGTATAATTAGGAGTCAATTTTGCTACTGCGAAAAATATTTCAATTAATTTTTTTTAAACAAGCACAAGTGCTGTTTAGATTATCCATTGATGTGGATTATCCATGCCACTGCTAAGATCCCTCCTAATATGGGTAATGAGAGTTGGCTGTCCAGTGGCAGATTTTAATACAACACTGAAGATCATGCACCAAATTGCAGAGTCGAATGGCTCTTGCCTATCATTCCCAGACCAGACTTAATCTTTGCATTGTTAGCATGTCTTAGGAATCCATCTAGAATGACTAAACCACCAGAAACAATCAAACAAAATCTGCCAACTTAAAGCGAGATTGTCTGGTCTAGCTAATTAGGTGCTGTGAGTTACTGATATGCTAGCACATATGCAGGAAGTGTCAAGCCTCTTTTGCGGTCTTGGAAAAGGATGCCATGGGCAGTTCTGGAACAGTCTGCACCAATCAAACCAAACCCCTAGTATGCAAGACGATAAATGACTAGAAAAGGAGAGGAACAAGTCAAAAAGACTATGGGCACTCCAACTAGTTAAATCAATGATATTGCCACAATATTAAACATACTATGACTAAATGATACATTCCAAATGCAGGCATGAAGTCAGAGGTGTCAGTCCTGCACACAGTGGGGTTCAATAAATGCCTGTGGGATGGACTATATTTTCAGGCCAGACCAGCCTGGCCCGGGGGTTGGGCCCTTACCTGCTTCCTCACAGTTGAGCTGCGCCTGTGACCAATCCCGCCAAATCAGAGTGGACCAATCCAGCAACAAGGAAGAAAAAGAGAAAATTGGGACGAATGAGATAAACAACCAGTCTTAAACCCAGAAGTAAAGTTTTTAATAATTAAAAGCAATCTGTGTGGTGGCTAATGAAACATGTGGCATCACTCAGTTCAGTCCCAGAAATGGCTAAGAGACTTGATAAATAACTTCCACAATAAAGCCTACCAAAGCTCTTTTTTTCACAAAAGCACAGACGTCCCTGCTTTTAATATCTAGCACTACTCAAAATTAGAATAGGAGAGAACTGGTTCAATTTGTAGTAAAATATATTTGGGTTAGACAATAAGATTTTTTTGTCTGCTAGGAGACACTAGGAAACACCAAAGGATGCTACAATTTTTGTTTTGTTTTGTTTCTCTAGGAAATCTTTAAAGATTGCTATCTTTACAGGGAACAATTTTTCTGGATTTAGAGTGCAGAACATCTAGTTTCGGAAGAACCTTGAGGATCCTCTCAGTCAATGTTTTCCAATCTGTGTTTAGCCTCAGAAGCCTTTTCTCAAAGGGAATCTGACTCAGAGGCACAACACCCAAACCAAGGAGGCAGGGCTGTCCTGCTCTGAGTGAAGGATGGGACCAGAGCCTGGTTGCTGGTCACTGCTCTGTTCCTGCCACCAGGCCACTAGAGCTCCTTGAATCTAGTGGAGTGCTCTGGTCTTATAGAAGAGGAAACCAGAATTCAGAGAGGGGAAAAGCATGGCCCAAGGTCTCAGAGCAAAATAACTCAGCACCAGGAAATTCAATTCAGCTCTTTTCAGTCCTACAGAGCTTTCCACAGACTCAGGAGCTCAGGTGAACTTAAAGACTCTTAACACCAAAAAGATGTGTTCCAGAGAATCCCATTATCCTGGTTCCCTCCAGTCATCAAGACCGGTTTATTAATGGGATCTTTATTGTAATTCACAATGACAAAACAATGAAAGTCAAATGAAGCTATCTCTAAATAATGAGCCTATAATTGTAAATGGCCTCATGATTATTATGTGTTTTGGCAGATATAAGTGGTTGATATAATGGGTTAACCCAGGGTCTCTAAGGAATCCAACCCATTAAAGCCCCTTCTCTAGTTAAATAAGCACATTTCTAGGCATCTGAGAACTGTTGGATGAATGAATACCTTGCTCTCCAACAGCTCACAAATTTTCTCATAGCAGCACTGTGACTGAGGGAAAATATTTGGCTGGGGTGGAGGAGGAAGGGGAAGGTGGGGAAAGATTGGGAGGGGTACATACTTGTACATCAGACAAATATTTCTACCAATGCTCTTTGGCAAGCCAATGCAATGTAATATTTCATTATCCAGCAACAGTCACTACTACTTAGGGGCTGCCTTCTTTTCTGGGCATAAAAAAAAAAATCAAATGCCATCTCCTGATCTTTCTCTGGGTCAAAGACTCCCCAGGGCCCCTATGTTGAAGTCTGGCAGCTAAGGTTAGGTTACCAGAATCCTCTAGAGTTGAATGTTTATGTTCCTTGCAATTCAGTGGCGTCTGGGGGTCTCTGGTACAGTTTCAGCAAATGACAACCCCTTTCACTCAGTTCTGCTTAGCTCCTTCTTGAAGTCCCTGAAAACCCCATTTCTATCTGAGATCAGATGGGGTCAGCAAGGCAAAGAGAAGTAAACCCCACCCCAGGCCATTGCTCTGTAAAGTCATTCAATGCCTTTACAACTCAACTCCTTGGCTCTCTCCCAGACTAAGATTGCTCTACCCCCCAGGCCTCTATCCCTTCCCAGGCCTGTCCCAGGCCACACTCACCTGGCTAGACTGCAATCTGTCCGCTGACCTGTTGGAAAGACAAAGGCAAAAAGCATTATGTTAAAGGAGAAGGGAGGGAGGGAGACCCACTCCTAGTAACTACCATGCCTATCTCCCCTAGAAGCCACAGTATAACAGTGTGTAGCAAAAGAGAGAGAGAGAGAGAGACAGACAGAGACAGAGAGAGAGAGAGAGAGAGACAGACAGAGAGACAGAGAGAAAGAAGAGAAAGCACCAAGACCCTCTTTCTGGGCAAGAACTGTTTCTGATGCTGATTCCCAGTCCAGGTTGGTCTCCCTAAACCTTAGAGCCAACTCTGCTTCCCAATGGGAACATACGGATGGATGTAGTGGAACAATAGCAACACAGATCATACTTAATAGAATAAATTATTAGAAGCCCTCCCAGGGATGAAATTCAGCTTCTCTTATGTTGGATGTGTGTGTGGTGGGGTGGAAGGCCAAGTTTACTTGCTCCTGAGTGTACGTACACACACACACACACACACACACACAGAGTTGGAGGTTGGGAGAACAAGAGGAGCTGTTTGCAGGACAGAACAGAGAAGATATGGATATTCTAGCTTGAGATTCATAGTAAATTCTCCTGTTAGGTTTGACTGAGGTGGCAAGGGAGATGGGAGATACAATGTTGATACTACTAGTAAATCATGGTTCTCAATCTAATAGTGGGCCTTAGGAGTTCAATGGGTCATTGCTAGCTTTTAAAAAAAATGAAACTGAAAATCTTCAAGTTCATGAGAAGTATTCTCATGTTTTAAAAAAATATACGTGCATGTCTACATGGGAAATGATGTGATACATATTGCTTTCTTTGGGTCCACAGTTAATGAAGCTTGATCTGTTTTAGACCTGCATTATTTAAACCAGGGGCAAACCCTAGCAGGTGCTGAGCCGGGGAAGTAAAAATCAGCTCCCACACTCCTCCCCATCCAAGCTCTTGCAAAGGAAACTCCAAGGGCTGGGGGAGGGAGGGCAGGGCCTTTCCTTGCCGTTAAAGGTTGGTAATTGTTGCTTATAGTTCAGCTCTTCTTGAGCAATGCCATCACCCACCCCTAACTGTCTCTCGTTACCAAAGGCTCAGCTCTTATGTGCAAAAATATTATTCTGAGCCATTATTTTCAACATCTGTTCCATCTCCATTCTGGAATATTCATACACATCAATTATCCTTCTATGGCAAGAACAAGGGACTCCTGCATTATGGTGACAAATACATTCAGAAGGCAGGGACGTGATGAATTGCACACATAAAGATTTATAGTTTTGTTTTTTTCTTTATTGCTAGAACTTGTCATCTTTAGATTAAGGCAATTTGCAGCACTAATGAATGGTCAGCCTTCGTTCCTCCATAGTAGCACATTTAGTGCATAAATGTGTGAGTAAACCCATTCACTCACACACACAAGTGTGAGCGCATATGCATTTGTACAACCCCAAGGCCCTGCTCTCTGTCTTACTTATGGACTATGCTTAGACTGTCTTGATTCTCCGTGGAGCAATCTGATAACCCTAGAGTAAGGATTTTCTATAAGCAAAGTTTGGTCCTCAGTGCCCGAACTTGTTTAGTCTGAGTCCTTTTGGTGGTGAGGAAGAGAGAACAGAAATTATCTAACAGGCTTTCTTCACATAAAAGAAAACGCCTTAAAAGTCGTAAGATCAGGCTGGGCACGGTGGCTTACACCTGTAATCCCAGCACTTTGGGAGGCTGAGGCAGGCAGATCACCTGAGGTGAGGAGTTTGAGACCAGCCTGGCCAACATGGTGAAACCCCGTCTCTACTAAGAATACAAAAAAATTAGCCAGGCATGGTGGTGGGCACCTGTAATCCCAGCTATTCGGGAGGCTGAGGCAGAAGAATTGCTTGAACCTGGGAGGCGGAGTTTGCAGTGAGCCGAGATCACACCACTGCACTCCAGCCTGGGCGACAGAGGAAGACTCCATCTCAAAAAACAAAAAAAAAAGTTGTAAGATCAGCCATGCATGGTGGCTCATGCCTGTAGTCCCAGCACTTTGGGAGGCTGAAGTAGGTGGATCACCTGAGGTCAGGAGTTTGAGACCAGCCCGGCCAACATGGCAAAATTCCGTCTCTACTAAAAATACAAAACTTACCCAGGCGTGGTGGCACACGCCTATAATCCCAGCTACTTAGGAGGCTGAGGTGGGAGAATCGCTTTAATCCAGGAGGTGGAGTTGGCAGTGAGCCGAGATGGTGCCACTCCACTCCAGCCTGGGTGACACAGCGAGACTCCATCTCAAAAAAAAAAAAAAAAGTCATTAGATAAAAGATTAGAGAAAAAAAATTAATCATCTGGGAAACCATCCAAGGCAGGAAAAGGACAGGGCAAAAAAGGTGGGTAGGAGGCTCTGGTATAATAAGAAGTGAGGCTCCAATTCCTGGGGCCAATGAGCCAAGGAGTACTGCACACTTTCCTAAACTTTGCAGTTTGTCTAAAGAGTGCTCAATAATTTATTTTAAAATGTCAGATCTCTGTGTAAGTACAGGCTTGCCTGTAACTGAAGTTAGCCATATTCCCTGCAGCTTCTCCCTTCCTCTCCCCCTTATCTTTAAGTGAGGAGATTAGTGGGACAGGGAGGAGGGGTGGGGCATTCAGAGGCATCCCCAACTTGGGAATCCCATTAATCATAGGATGCTGAGAGCTAGGCAGGAAATCTGGGCAGGGTGCCAAAAAACCCTGGGGAAGCTTCTCTTTCAACCTCCACCTTCTGTTTGACAGTTGAAGAGAGAAAGTCCAGAGTGCCAGTCCAGTTCTCTGCCTTGCTACTTTCCAGGGTCTGGTTAAAATCATTCTATGAGACAAGACAGTCCATTCAGCACCATGGCCTCAGCATAGCCACAGGAGAGAGGGCTGCCACTTAAACAGCATTAAGAGCTTTCAAAGCAGAAAGAAACTAATGCTCTTTCTGGAAGCTATAGAAAGCGGCAGTCTGTCCATCTCCTGCATTTGAGAATTCTCTCCTCTTAGAGCAGCTGCGTATCTCATCTCATGGCTCCCTACCTTCTTGCTCCAGTCTCAGTGCTGCCACAGAGGAGCTAGAAGTTTTAACAAAGTGTCTGGAGAATAAATAACCCCTCAGCCTCTCTACCCTGAAGTGGCAGAGGAGGCAAGGGTGGGGGGACTGGGTGGAGAGCAGGCACGCTCCATTTAAACAAATAGATGATACACGTTAGTGCTTCATTAAGCATTGGCCTTTTCCCATTACTCAAGCAGTCATTTGGGGCGTGTGCTTCCACATCAAACAACCCGGGAAAAGAAAGGCATTCATATAACAAGACCGGGTCCACTTGGCTGAGGATGGAGGCGTGTGCTCAGCAAGAAAGCTCCAGCTGGCCTCACTGTCAAGCCTCCAGCAGAGGGTTCCCACACTCACTTTCTCCCAGGGTTTTCTGCAGAAGGTCATGCTTGGCTTGTAACTTGGTGATGAGGTTCCTGCCCTCCAGGTACTCTTTCATTTTCTGTAAGAGAGGAGGAGGAAAAAGAGCAATCAGACTCCTGAAGAAGAAAAAAAAAAATCACAGATGCTCAGCTGAACAATTCCCCTTTACAGAGGTCATTTGGTTTCTGACCCAATTTCTACCAGTCCATTTTTTAATTTCTTTAAGGCACTGATCATATGGGCAGCTGTTGATTTTTATGGTGGATTAATATCCTTCTCCATGTTTTTTCTGGGAGTTCCATGATGGCCAGTATAAAGAAACTGTTTCCTAGAGCCCCTCTCCCGCAGTTTCACTGAGGAAGAGCAGGGAGGGTGGATGAATTCATTGAGCCCTGGTCTTCTTGGTGTGAGGACACACACCTGCTATCTGTCACCTCTACTGACATCCTGCCCTGTCCTGGCCTCTTGGCAGGAGGGGGAGGGCATTCCATCACACTAGGAGCAGTGCCAATGGCAGGCTCAGTCCCTGCCTCAGCTGTAAGCCTGGGATGTGGAGCATCTTTGAGCCATATCCTCAACAGCTTCCTTCTCTATTCTGCATGAAGTCTTTATGGAAAGCTTTGGATTTCTGAGCACTCAGTGGAAGGGGCTGCCATCCCCCACTTGCATACACAAATCCAGGTCCAAACACAAATGTGATCCCACCTGCTCTCACAGTCAAAATATGACTGCTGTGCTGCACTTTCAGATTTGTTCTCTCTCAACCCTCGTCTGCCCAGTGAGAGACCGTATGTCCCCAGACAATTCACTGAATCTTCAAAACAACCCTAGGAACTATCATCATCATCATCATCATCATCATCATCATCATCATCATCTCCATTTTACACATGAGAGCACTGAGGTTTCGAGAGTTTAATTAAGTTGCTCAAGGTCAAACAGTTAGTGAGTGGTAAAGTCAGTATCCAAATACAGGCAGTTTGACAATATAGCGTGTGCTCTTAACCATTATGACAAAATGTCCCATCCATCATGGTACAGAGCAGGAGAAGGAGAGAAGCAGAACTAAACTTCATAGTATTAACGCTCTATGCATGCAGCAACATAGCAGGTTTTAGAGCACTTTACCACATATTCTCTCATTTGACTCTTATAATAAATAACTGCACAGCATATAGGGAAGATATTACTTCCTTATTACAGACAAGATGATCTCAGGGGAGGTGAGGTATCAAATAAACTACTGAGAGTTGCAAGCTAGCAAGTGGTAGTGTCAGGCCCAACCCAAGGCCTTTGGATTTTTAAAGTATCTTTTCCGCTCTCCTCCATAGCCATTCTTGGGGTCTTAGTTTGCCTTGATCGCCTCCTGCTGCAGTGGTTTATCCTCCAGATCAGGGGCTATCTGCCTATGTCTGAACTCAGAAATCAAATGGCCAGGTTTCCCAAAGTGTGATCCGTGAATTACTGGTGACATGTGAGATCACTGAGGTAGTTAGGTGGATGCACCATTTTAAATGGTAATAGTTCTGTCTGTCTTTTAATGTATATTAAGTAAAACATATAATTATACATCAAACCTTTGATTTCACTTAGGATTAAGAGTGATAGAAAGAAAAGGTGAACAGGGCCAGGTGTGGTGGCTCAGGCCTATCATCGCAGCACTTTTGGAGGCTGAGGCAGATGGATCACTTGAGGACAGGAGTTTGAGACCAGCCTGGCCAACATGGTGAAACTCCATCCCTAACAAAAAACACAAAAATTAGCCGGGCGTGGTGGTGAGTGCCTGTAATCCCAGCTACTTGAGAGGCTGAGGCGGGAGAACTGCTTGAACCTGGGAGGCGGAGCTTGCAGTGAGCCAAGATTGCACCACTGCACTCCAGCCTGAGCAACAGAGCAAGACTCTGTCTCAAAAAACAAAAAACAAACAAAAAAAGAAAAGTGAACAAATGTGAGTTACTTTTACTCTATACTTTTCTGTACAATGTGAACTTTTAACTAAGAGCTTGCATCTGATTCTTTCTCTTGTTTAAAAACAAAAGAAAAATCTGCTTTCTCTGGGACGCAATGCCTAGCCCTCCCATGTTCACCCAGATGGTCCTGTGGGTACCATGCAAATCTCCATGACAGCACTTCTCATACAGCCCGGTCACAGGGGGTTTATTACTCATGTGTCTTTTTCTCCAGACTGCTTCCTCCCTATGGTCAGAGACCATTTATTATTCTTTGCACCCCTGATAGTACCACACCTAGCAGATAGCAGATACTCAATAAATGCATGATGAATAAATGAATGAGCAGTCTCACTCTCCTCTGGGTAGACCCTTCTTCAGCAGTCACAAACCAAGCCCCTAGTGTGCCCGTACTCACTGAATTAAAAATAAAACAAGCCAAAACCAAATCTTACTCCAAATCATTTCTACTGCCTTATTCATGATCTGTTCTCTCTGTGCCTTTATGCTTTTGCACAAGAACATCTGCAAGGAAAGAGGCTCTGTTGTCACCTTCCCTTTTCCATCTGTTCCAGATGCCAGCTCACCTGCTGTCATTCTTCCCGGGGTAATATCCGAATCCCCAACCAATGCCTAATTGTGGATTTGAAACAGTACTTTAGGGCCCAGAGGTGGAAAGCCTTCAGGAAATACCAATTGCCAACAATGCAAGCCTCAAAAGCCTCTCTCTTTGGAAGGTTATCCCAGGAGACGCTAAAGGTTTCCTAATGAGGAAAATTCACCAAGAAACTGTAACCCTCAAAACAAGACCAGACTGCTCAGAAAACAGCTACAGTTCTCAAAGGAGATGGATGCAAATTCCTTCTTCTCACTACTTGTGATTCCGGAAATCAATTTTTTAAATTCATGTTCACAATTCATTAGTTAACTCTGGCTGTCACTTGATGAACCATTAAAATAAATAACAATCTCGTCAAGATGTATGACGGATTACCTCTTCGGGTTCCATTAAATCCTGAAGGATCATAACTGTGTCAAGGTATGAACTGCATCCCTAATACTGGTGTGGAAACCATGGTTGGAGTTTTCCATCCAGGTAAGCCAGGTATGGAAAGGTAAAGGCATCTCAGAGTCTGCAGGCATGTTATTTTATTTATCACTCACCCATACCACCCATAAGTCAGCATTTATCCATATGAGAGACTCGCTGGGGATAAGTGACCTTGTCTTTAATTGGTGGAAGTGAGTTAGAAGGCTTCTATTGCTGCTCGACAGACACACAGAGAAAGGAGCTGAGACCGCTGAAGAAGGCAAGGGAAGAATAGGTGGTTTTTAATGATTTCTGGAGATGAGGGGGGCCAGGAAAAGGGATGCTTATAATCTCCAATCTCAAAATTCCTTCCTTGGGCAATGAGGATCACTTTCCTTACTTAGGGCATGTTCCAATATTAGGTAATTCTTTTTCGTTCCTTCACCAAACACCCAAAATCAAAGTGGCTACCTGGGGTTTTCCTCAATGAAGGAGCAAAAGAACGGGTAATATTTTATTCTAGGTATCACCAAAATAAAATCAAGTTCCTAAAACACAGTCTGACCAGTGCCCACCCCCAACAACTTTCACACTTTATCAAAACTGAGAATTTCTTCAAAAAGTAGGAAGGGCGGCAAAGAATCTATTGGGCATTTTGTTTAGTGCCATTGTAAAACTTCAACTCAGTTTTTATGACTCATTAATTCATTTCCTAATAATTCCTAATTGGATATTAACTGTCAGCAGTGAGTTTTGTTTATTGAAAAGTATTAATATAATAACTTTTCTTTCTGCACTTTCCCTCCTTGATAGATGCTTTAGTTGCATTACAATGAAAAAGCATGAGTTGGAATATTCTAGTCCTACCACTTACTAACTCTTCTAACCTTGGGCAAATCATTTAACCCCGAGTCTTAGTTTTTCCATCTAAAAATGAGAATTTTTTTTTCACAAGGTTGGTGAGAATGAAATTGGATAATAAGCATTACTGTGATTAGCACAGGGCCTGGCTTCCTTATACCTGAATCACCTCCTCAGTGAGCCTAAAAGCATCCCTTCCCTAAGTGTCTTTGCTTTGTGCTAAAATAAAAGCAGAATGAAAGCAGAAGGTTTTGGGCCTTAAAAAAAGTAGTAAGAGGCACTAGAATGCTTTTCAAATTTCATTTCTAAAAACCTCTTCCCTTTAAATACACTCTTACCATGGGGGTATAAAACTCACTGGATGTTGCTTATGCCTTGGATTTAATCTGCGTGAACCTAAGACCCTAAGTATCCACTGCAGCAAGGCAGGAAAAGTTAGTACACCTACCCAGCCCATGCTCAGAGATATACAGATGTCATTATAGTGGCTGTTTCCCCACCATGCAGGCATGCTGACATTTCCCCTTCTCCCCGTCAGTTTTTAAAATAGGAAACAGCTGTCAGATAGAATACATAATAGAGTAAACCTTAAATGGAGCATGTCTCCCCAGTTTAATTGACAGCACAGGGGCATTCACTCATTTGTACTTGCCAGCACATGTTTACCAAGGGCCTGCAAGAAAATACCAAGATAAAAAGATCTCAGACCACAAGTTCCAAGTCTAGTGGTCGCTCATTGCCCCAGTGGCCAAGGCATTGCCTCCTCTTCTATTACCTTCCCTAAACCTGTCCCTAAGAATTCAGACTGTTTAGCTTTGTTACCTTATCAGCCATGATCCTTAACCCCTTCACTGCTCTATCCCCATACAATAACCTAATTCTCCAACTCCCTATAAAAGGAAATACTTAGGCTGGGTGTGGTGGCTCATGCCTGTAATTCCAGCACTTTGGGAGGCTGAGGAGGGCGGATCACGAGGTCAGGAGTTCGAGACCAGCCTGGCCAACATAGTGAAACCTCGTCTCTACTAAAAATACAAAAAATTAGCTGGGGGTGGGGGTGGGTGCCTATAATCCCAGCTACTTGGGAGGCTGAGGCAGGAGAATCGCTTGAACCTGAGAGGCGGAGGTTGCAGCGAGCTCAGATTGCGCCATTGCACTCCAGCCTTGGGCTCTTGGGCAACAAGAGCGAGGCTCGGGCTCCAAAAAACAAAGGAAATACTTAGGAAAATGCCAGCCTTATAAAGCTTTGGTAAACCTTGGCTAAACAGCGAGCATCACTGCCTGTGAGGAGGGAATTTGCTAAACAAATGATGGCATATTCATACCGTGGAATTCTGTCCAGCTATTTTAAAAGGAGGCAGATCTTTTTGGACTAACATAAAAATAAGATCCAAGACAAATAACGTTAAAAAAGTGAAGAATGGTATAAGTGGTATACTTCTATATCTACTTCCATTTTCTTTCATTACATTTCTAATGTAATTTATTGCATTAAAGGGTATTTACAGATACGTCAGTTGTTGTCCATGCAGAGTATCTCTGGAAGGACACAGAAGAAACTGGTTTCAACCACCAGCAGAGGGGAGGGGAAAGAGGAGTCAGGAATGAAAAGAAACTTTATAGTAGGTTTTCCTGTATACCCTTTTAAATATTTGCATCCTTTAAAAATACTGATTTTTAACAATCACAATAAAAAAAGGCAACGGGTAAAGAGTAGACATTGCTGAACTATGTGTTATAGAAGATAAGCAATAAACACAAAGCCAAGAAAATCAGGAAACATGTCACCACTGAGGGCAAATAAGAGGCGAAAGTTGCTGAGCTGTTCCTGAGCCCTTCCCTTCACCTCTGCTTCTTCCACAGCGTGTAGAGAAGCAGCCTGTGGCCAGAGACCCAGTAATCAGAGCAGTGGGTCCAGCTTTTGTGAGCTACCCATTCTCTCTGGATTTACTGATTGATTGACTGATTGATTGAGATGGAGTTCCACTCTTGTTGCCCAGGCTGGAGTGTAATGGCGTGATCTTGGCTCACTGCAACCTCCGCTTCCCGGGTTCAAGCGATTCTCCTGCCTCAGCCTCCCAAGTAGCTGGGATTACAGGCATGTCCCACCATGCCCAGCTAATTTTGTGTATTTTTAGTAGAGACAGGGTTTTTCCATGTTGATTAGGCTGGTCTTAAACTCCCAACCTCAGGTGATCCGCCCACCTTGGCCTCCCAAAGTGCTGGGATTACAGGCGTGAGCCACCATGCCCGGCAGATTTATTTATTTATTTATTTTTATTTATTTATTTTTTTTGAGATAGAGTCTTGCTCTGTCACCCAGGCTGGAGTATAGTGGCCGGATCTCAGCTCATTGCAAGCTCCGCCTCCCAGGTTTACGCCATTCTCCTGCCTCAGCCTCCCAGGTAGCTGGGACTACAGGCGCCTGCCACCTCGCCTGGCTAGTTTTTTGTATTTTTTAGTAGAGACAGGGTTTCACCGTGTTAGCCAGGATGGTCTCGATCTCTTGACTTCGTGATCTGCCTGTCTCGGCCTCCCAAAGTGCTGGGATTACAGGCTTGAGCCACCGCACCCAGCCAGATTTATTTATTTTTTAATCTTTCTTTCTTTCTCTCTTTCTCTCTCTCTCTCTCTCTCTCTCCCCCCTCCCTCCCTCCCTCTCTCTCTCTTTTAAGGCAGAGTCTTACTCTGTCACCCAGGTTGGAGTGCAGTGACACAATCTTGACTCACTGCAACCTCTGCCTCCTGGGTTCAAGTGGTCCTCCCACCTTAGCCTCCTGAGTAGCTGTGATACTGGCCTGTGATACGTGCCCATGACCACACCTGGCTAATTTTTGTATTTTTAGTAGAGACAGGGTTTCACTATGTCGTCCAGGCTGGTCTTGAACTCCTGACCTCAAGAGACCCACCTGCCTCAGGCTCCCACAGTTCTGGGATTACAGGCATGAGCCACTATGCCTGGCCTATTTATTTTTCTAATTTTTCAAATAAGAAGGTTGGGTTAGGTAATTTTAAAAAATCGCTTCAAGTTTCTTCACTCCACAATTATTTTCCTGAGACTCCTGCAAGCAACTCATCTTTACAGGTCATGCCTCACATTCCCAATTGATGTCATCTGGGCAAATCAGTCCAATGAGAGCCATAAGTGGTCAGAAAGCTTTCTTAGCAGCCCTCTTGGTCACTAGGCACACCACCCAGGAGTCAAGCGGTGACAAGAGACTGCTTCCTAACCTTCCAAAAGATAGGATCTTCCAGGATGTGCTGCTCTGATGTTTTTGAAGGGCATAGGGAAACACACGGGCAATGTTTGCAGAGGCAACAGACTAAAGAAAGCACATCTGTAGTTGTATTGGCTTTGTGTGGGTTGTATGGTAAACAGGTAGTTTCCATAAATGTCTATTTCACCACACCAAAAAGCTCCTTTTATCATGAAATTAATCATCTGATGCGAAGTACCAGTCACAAAAATGATGAACTTGCACAGAATCCCACTGCTAGACAAGCCCAGACAAAAACTGTTCCTGTTAGCCAAGGAAATTTGCACACAATTTTGATAAGTGGCACTAGGGCCACCACATAAGACAGGAAATAGATTAGAGGACATCAGTGTATTGAGACAGAAAGTGAAAGGGTGGGCAGAATTTGCGAGGTCACCAGTTTGAATACGGCCATTCCTGCTTTTACTAAAGGTCAACTTAGAATACAAATGTTACAGAATTCATTTAAAGCCAAAAAGCAATTCTGACAACGACTGTCTTAAAATTCAAGATTTTTAGGTCCAAAATTTCTTACTTAACCTAAAAAATGGAAATCTTCACAATATAATGAGATTGGGTCATTTAAATAGTGTTATATCTAAGCAGTCCAGACAGACCAGCTAAACAATCCTATTATTAAAAGCCTCTAGAGAGTGTTCAACAAGCTCCTTAGATAATGAAGCTTGGGGCAGCGACACATCCCTCATTATAGTCAGAAAGTTATCTTAACGTGTGAGCCAGGTTATTGCGTGCATTTATGTTTTCCCACATGCTGCTCTTTCCTCAAGGAATGCGATTCTCCTCCCCGACTCCCTGCCTGGTTCGCTTATTCTTCAAGATCAAACACAAAAGTCACTTTGTGTGTGATGCTTCCCCAACTCCACTCATCCTGGCTGCCATTCATGCACTAGTGCATGTATGCATTTTTACATTTTTTAAACTACAAAAATCAACCTATTTTAACTGTTCAGATATATATGAAGTAAAAATGGAAGTTCTCCCTTTACATGACCCATCCCCCATCATTTCCCTCTTTATCTTATACTCTCAGCATTCCCAGCTTGTAGCACAGTGTCTGGCAATAGTAAATCCTCAAAAACTATCAGTGAATAATTTAATAATGATTAATAAATAAATTAATGATGATGGTGAAGATAAAGTTTTAGCATTTATTGAATGCGAACTACAAACCACGGAGTGTATTAAATATTTTACAAAAATCAATAAATGAGCTAAAATGCCATTCTATTATTTTTTTGTATTGGTTTTAATATTTTACTCAGAAGTATGCTTAAAGAATATTATAATTATATGACTTAGATTGTAAAACAATATGTACAGCAGTATCCTATTTTTTAGAATAAAATTATAAATGTGTGCTCACATATGTGTTTGTGCACATATAGAAAACAGATTAGAAAGGAATATATTCTAACACCATTATCTCTAGCTGGTAGAATTACGGACAATTTTTATTTCCTTTCTTTTGCTTCTAAATTTTATATAATGAGCATATGTGGCTTTGTATAATCATTTTTTGAAAGTTGTTTTAGAAGAATAGTACTGATACATCATTCCCTTTTAGCAGTTTTCTCTAGGATAAAAAATATGAGGAAGTCTGAGCTTAATTAAAAGAACAGATTTCTTTAAAAAAAATTGGCAAATCTTCAGTGTTCTTAATGCAGAAAAGGCAGTGTTCAAAGAATAATTAAACAAATCACTCCAGTTGCAGGAAAAATTCAATTTACTGCATGCAGACTGTTTCTTGACTGAAAAGTTAATTCCTTTCATTCAGAATCAGTATGCATATTTACTGGCTATATTTCATCTCACATCTGCAAACTTAATTTTTCCTTTCTTGGTCATCAGAAGATTAGGAAATAAATTTTAGCCCAGGCAATAGATCCTACTTGGCAAGCTCAAAATAACTCACTTATTAAAAAGCAGCACCAAAGACCAGTAGCGGACTTCCAAAGGACTGTTAACAATACTTAAAAAAAAAAAAGGAATAAAAGGCTCCAACTGTCTAAAAGAAGACTAGAGATACATGAATAAGAAAATATGATGTTTTGGATTTATGTGCAAAATAGTAATGCTGCATATAACCCATCCTTTAAGTTTTAGCAATAATTAGAAAAAATAGTTTCCCAACATTGAAAATTATAAAATAATGTCATCATATTGCCTAGAAAAGATCATAGATTTTTAAAAACAAAACATGTGTTATCATGAATATTTGTATGCACTTTCCAAGAACTAAAAGATGAAGTTCCCCTTTCAGGATCCCCTGTGCCTGAGAAGGAAACTTTCCAGTGAAAGCCTACTAGCTAGTTAAAAATTTCTTAAAAAAGAAAATCTTCTGAGTAGTATACTTGGGAGCATCCTTTTTCTTGGGGGGATCCCTGTTAGACATACACAACTTATAAATGCTTGCACCTTTAAGTGTAGGGATGGTCTCTGAGTATGCCCACATTCATATCTAAGATATTCAACGCCTGTCCTTCAGACAGTTAACAGGGACTCTGAGTTCCAAATCTCCCTGAGTGCTGCAGTGCATGCTGACGCTCTTTAAAAGCCATAGTGCTCCCTTACTGTGAAATAAAACTGCTCTGTCTCTTGCTGGTTGGCTCTCCTCTTAGCAATGCTGGGCTTGCTCATGAAGGTTTCAGACACTGTGGACTTGACGGACTCCATGGAGTTGCTGTACTGGAAGCAGTCAGACACATCAAAGTCCTCCACAGTCACAATGTCCTGGATGGTTTGCAGGGTGGCCTCCATTGTCTTCTTTACCTGCCACGACAAGGGTCAACAGGATGCATGAAGGGTGGGTTGTAAAACAGCAGGTGATGGAGAAGCTTGAAGGGAGTGGGCTGGGGAAGGCCAGAGGATGCCATCAGAATGTGCAGCTCTGCTTCCCACTGGACAGTGCTAAGTGAGAGGTAAACATCACATGGACTCTGCTACAGCATGATACTCTCTACAGTGAAAACCTAAAAGCCACTACAACTCTTCATGCTATGTACTTGAGCCAGATCTTTTAATGTTTACTTTTAAAATTTAATATTAGCATTTTTATATCATATAGCAATATTATATATTATATTTTAATGTTTACTTTTACAATTTAACATTAGCATTATTATAATATTATATAGCAATATTATAATAGAAGTGTTAAGGGAAAGAGGATAAAATATATCTAAACCAACCCCCTCATACAAACAGCTAATTAAAATGTGTGATGGGCCTAGCACTGCAAAGCCCCAGGTTCTGTTTCATGACCTTCAATAAACTGATGAATTTGTTTGCTCATTTGCAAACTAAGTGACCTATCCCTACTTCTTCCTGATCTTCCTGCGGAAAATAAGACTTACTGAGACACAAGGTAAGAAGCCATCTGAGCTCAACAGAAAGCTGGATCACCTGCCCTTTTGAACTGCTTTTTGAAAGCAAATACACTGAGCCCAGAAGAAACTCACCCTTTCCTAAGAGGATGGAGATGTTTGAAGTGTCAAAGTCAAAGGCCTCTGTTTGTTTGAACATGCTAGACAAAGCTAGGCATGAGGAGGTGGTTTCAGAGACACAATATTGTTCACACAGCTGCCAAGTGCCATTTTGATTAAATGTGTAGAGGGGAAAAAAAAGCATTTCGCAAAAGCTCAAAATAGAGCACAACCTTTGGCAATGCAAGAGCAACTTCCTGGAGTTCAAGGGCAGGATGTAGCAGAGGGGGAAAGTCCAAGCCTACATTTGGCTAGGAAATGTTTGCGGCCACCCGGACATTCTCTGCATGCTCCTTCCACCTGCTCCCAGACGGGCAGCAGCAAAAGTTTCAACAGGGAAACTCAGAGTGTGGCTTTGAGCCTCCTAAGGAGGAAACTCACCTCTTCGTTTTCAATCTTTAGAGTGGATAAGCGAGACTGCAGTTGTTGGCATCTCTGTACCAGCTCACTCTGGACAGGCTGCTGGGCACAGAGCTGGGAAGCCTAACAAAAGAAAGCAACACCAGGTCAGAAAGAGGATACAGTCCCCTTGGCAGTTCCAGAGTTCCCATTACTGGCAATGAAATTACCCATATTCAAGGTATAAGGCTCGTGGTTTCTATGTTGAAGCAAAATCCAAAGCCAACTTGTGTGAGCCTCTTCCAGGACCAAACAGTACATGAAAGGAATGGGTAGGGGGATCTGTTTGGAGCCCGGCAGGGGTAGGTCTATGTACGGTCTGCAGCTCCATGGAAGGCTGAGGAGGCTGGAGAAGAGTGCCTCAGGCAGCCCCAGCTCCAGAAACACAATGCTTTGGCACAGCGAATATTTCCTGCCGAAAGTCAAAGTGGCCACCTCTCTGGCCCCTCCCTCATCCCCCTTCATACATCAGAGTGAAAGCAGGAGAGAAGTGGGTCAGGAGGCTAACTTGCCGCTGCTGGCAGCCAGCATGTGTTTATAAATCCAGGCCATGCATGACAGCTCTGATTCAATGAGAAAGCATGAAACCAGGAACAAGTTGGTCACCTATGCTAGAGGGCCCGAGAGGGTATGGAATCTGAAGGAGCTTGGCATTTTCCAAAGAGCCATCATTTTACCCCAGGCCTTCCCTAGAGCTGTAAGAGAGGAGTCTGCCTTTCCCACAAGGATTATTGCCAATTAGCTTTCCCCTGTGTGAAGGAATGGCTGCTCCACTGTCTCCTGTTGGGGATGTGGTTATGGGATGAGGTCATCCACAGTCCCCTGCATGACAGATGAGGAGCAGAAGGCTGAGAGAGTTGGGAGGCAGGACCCATGTGGAGACAGCTCCTGTCACCTTGTTACCGTTCGTCCTTTAGCCTCTTGTCTGCAGAGAGACATCTGGATAGAAATGGCCTCCTTCCTCCTCAGCAACGAGTGGGCACATTCACATGCCCACAGACCATTCCCTTGCTTGAAAAGACAAAACCTCTCTTCAAATGGAGGGGGCTGGGACTTGACCTTTTCCTCCATTGGCTTTTAAGCTTCCAACTGACTTGACCTCCTCCCCCAGCTGAGGGGCTGGTCTGAGCCAGCTCTCAGATCTGAAGAGAGCTGACTTCACTCTAACTCTTGGATAAGCAGACACAATGGAGAAAGCTCAGTGGCCAGAACCGGTTAGTGCCAAGAGTGAAATTCTCTGGCTGCCTGATGTCACCAGTCAGGCATCCAGAGTCCCACAGCCTCTGAGGGCACCAAAAATGGAGCCAAGTACCTCCTCCTAGTACATCTGAGAGCACTTGGCATCAATTCATATGCTGCGCACCCCAGAACACCAGTTAGTGTGGGGCCTTGGCCAATTTCAAGGCTTCCGGTCAAAATGCCACCCGATCTTTGGCCCTAATCCAACGACTTGCAGGCAGCTCCCTCCTGTTGCCTCCACAATCTGCAGACAACCCACACTGATGGGGACAGACTGGCTGCAGAGGCCAAGAATGACCCACCCTCTCATCTCTTTTTATTTTCACTCATACGAAGGCTAGGCTAGAATGCGGAACCTTCACAAGCTCCTGAACTGGTCCTGGCCCCTGCCTGGCTCAGCCACTGATCAGCTATATCACATAAAGAGAGCGCCCCAGCAGAAGAGTGAGCTATTGATTTTTAAAGTAACCCAGACCTAGCAGAGAGGAATCAGGGAAGGAAAAACCACCTCCAAGCCTGTCCCTTTAAGAAGTAGCAGAGCTGATGATGATGCATGCTTTGGCAGTGGTCCGCTACCGGGGTGCAAGGTAATACACTTCAGCTGCGCTCTGGAGTATGGAAATAAGACACTGACAGGGGGAGGTGGGGGCCTGAGCACCCAGCATCTGGAATCCTCCTTTATGGAGACAAGCTGTTTGGCTCAGAAGGCAACTCAGTCACTAACACCAGAAAATGTATCATTCCACTCAGCTGGTCCCCAAGTTCCACTGATCCCTGGGAAGGAATCTCAGTGACAGCCGGAGAAGGGGCTTGGAAGGCAAGTTTGACCAGAAGCCAGGGCAGGTGAAGAATGGGACTTCCTGAGGCTTGGTGACACCCCTTCCCCCAATTCTAATTGCACATGCTATCATCTCACTTCTCCATCTGTTCAGACACTGACATTTCCTAAGTCACAGCAATGGAAATGAACTGTAAATGGTTTGATTTTCCCCAAGAAGGAAAGAAAGGAAATCAACTCCACACTTCTGTCTCTAGGACAGTGTCTCACTCTCCATAGAGGCCGACTGACGACAGCAAATCCTCTGGTTCCACTACCACAGCTGTCATTCTGGAGCGGAGATTTCTAGAGTCTGGATGCTAATCTTGAGAGAAGCATCATTCCTGATGAGCACACATGTTGCTGTTATTTGGTCCCCTGGCATCCACTCCTCCTTCTTTTGGTAGCTTTGGTCTGACTACCCTTAGCGAGGGGAACCTCCCACTCCACAGCTCAGGCCATGTGCTTTGCATGGACCCAGGCATAAGCACTTCACCCAATCAAAACCAGAGACACATGAAACTTTGTGGGGGCTTTGAGGAGGGAGACAGAGACTCTTTCCACTAGATTTCAACCTACCAGGGAAGGCTGGAAATGCAGTCACCTTGCCTCCATGGGAGAATGACCTGTCTGAGAATGGAGCTAACACACAGGAAGTAGTGCAGAGACAGCGAAACAGTGTCTTGGTAAAATTCCTCCTCCTAAAGCCAACTATACTCAAAGGTCCATCTTGATCTTTTCTATCACATAAGCCTATACAACCTCCTTCTGATTTCACCAATAGGTGAAATGGTGGCTCCTACCCACAGGAATGAGGTTCACTCTGGCTCGTACACACAACAACACAAGTGGAACCAAAAGATTCAGAACGATGAAAACCCAGGAGCTTCTCTTGCCTCTCACTTTAGTGTATTTAGGCCCTTCTTATTCTAGTCACTGGAGGTGAAGAGTCCAAAACAAGGCCCCCATGTTCATGCTCCCCTGTCTGGGCAACCAGCATCAGGCCTTTGGGATGGCATCTTAGCTCCTTTCCTTCCTGCAGGTACCCATTCTTTTTTGTTCAATACCCAAGCAAAACTATACACTTCATCACAGTCTTCTAAGTTCAGGAGAATAAGATTATTCAGAACTCTGCCAAATGCCAAAAGATCACAACATTCCCTGCCTAGCTGTCGCTTCTCCACTAAAGCCTCTAGGATGTGGCCCCACTTCAGTTCTCATTTCTTCTAGCCTCACCACTGGGAGCGCTCCCCTCCCTCACTTTCCTTTCACCATCCTGAACTGTTGGTAGTTTTTAGAATACACCTGCTGTTTTTCACCTTCTTTGATCCTGCTGGGCCCCTTTGGATGCCCCTCTCTGTGCATAGTTCTAACTCTCCCCTTAGCGACCTTATTCCCCAGACTGTAAGCTCCCCAAGGGCTTTAATCTCCCATGTCTGCAGCCAAGCCCGAGTGTCTGACAGCATGCACTCACTAAGTGTTTGCTCAGTAAGTGGAATATGCCTCACCCACCTGACAAGAAGCTGGGCCCAGGCCTCTCCCACCCCAAAATAATGTGGCTTCTGTGTAATGAATCTAGACAAGTCCACTCAAGCCCCTTGAGGGTGGAGGTATAGGGAGAGGGCCTCACCATATCCCCCATGTGGGGCTGAAACTCAAACTTCATAGGGGGACAGAAGACGTTGTTGTACATCTCCATGAGGCGCTGCTTGTCACTGGTGGCATCCAGGTTTTCTACTGCATTCTCGATGGCATCCAGACCCTCATGCTTCGACTGTTCCAGGTTTAACTCAGCAGAGAGGAAGGTGCGAAGAGCCCGGTTCAGACTTGCATGGTAGCCTAAGTCACAACACTGCTGTGGGAAGGAGAAGGCACATGAGCACACCATGGACAGCCCCAAGGCTTGGTGGAAACGGAGGGTGGTCCTGAGGGCAGATCTGACCACATCAATAAGCCTGGCTGTGCAGTGGGAAGAGGGCTGACATTCTGACTTCCAAGGCCTGGGTGAGAGTTCTCAGTTCTTGATTCCCAATTCAATGGTTAAACACACCCTAGAGGGCCGTGAGGTGGTTGGGAGGAAGAAGATTCATAAGATTAAATGACATTATTTAATTAAGTGCTATTTCATAAACATGAGAAGAATTGAGAGTTAAAGAGAATCCTCTTTCATTTTTAAGTTTATCTGGGGTTGCCATTATAACAAAATTCAACAATAAAAATACAACCTGCCACTCACTGAGGGTTACTGTGGTTAAATCACTATACAGCAACCAAGCCAGGCCATTTCAGGGTTCTGAAAGCAGAGTATTGCAACAGTAGCTAATGTATGCAAGCTCAACTCTAGATGGGAGAAGGACAGAATAGGGAGCTGACTCTGTGGGTCATCATTCCCACCAACTCCCAACATTCTAGGATAGGCCTTAGCTGTAGACTAAGGTTTACTGACATGCCTCCTCCTTCCTGGCATCTGACAACAGATGCCCCTGCACTACAGAAATAGCATTTACAAGACTAAAAAGCTCTACGCATAAGTGTTACTGGAAAAATTCATGCCATGTAAAGGATTCTGATTTTTTACAACAAAATGCAAAACGAAAATGATATGAAAGAGGCAACTGTATAAAAAAAGCACTGGCGCAGAATCAAGCAACCTTGGAAAAGCCACTCCCCTTCTCTAAACCTGTTTCTTCCATAGTAAAATGAACAGATTTGGCCAGGCCAGTGGCTTTCAAGCAGTAGACCAGAGCCGGCACTGAGGCTGCCCTTGAGAAGTGGGTAAAAGGACAACCCAACTACTAGGACTTGGAGTCTTCCATTCCTCCTTCAACCAAGCGAACTCTGCTCTTTTTTCTATTTAATATTTAGGGATTCTATGTAAGGTCTGCTTTGAAGAAATAATTCTGTTAGAGAAAAGTCTGAAAATCCTTGGACCAAATGTAATCCCTAAGGCCCTCTTCAGCAATGGCATTCTGTAACTCTGTGATAATATTCCCCATCCCTCCCCAAGGACCCAGAGATCCCAATCCCTTGGTCATCCATCATCCTCCCTATTGCTTAAGCAACTTTGAGGTCCAGGTCCTGAGAAGAAACATCAGAGAAGAATCCATGCATAGAGTAAGGCCATCTGCCTGATTGCCATTTCATTGCACAAGCAAGCATCAAATTAACTCTCCCCACAGCCTTTTCCTCTCATCATGATCGCACTGGAAGCAGCTACTATTGGGGAAGAAAAGGCCTATGATGTGCTTCCTCTTTCCCGGCATCTGACAAGAAGCTCAGTGAGAGCATCAGTTGGGCTGGGCTCTGGGTTCAGTGCCAACAGGCCCTGGCAGCTGCCTGGCTGCAGTGGAATAACAGCAGTTACAGCTTAACTAGAGGCAGAGGATGGAAAGACATTAAATTCAGTTGGGAGGGAAGAGCAAATGGAAGCTAGACAAAAGCGGCTGATTAGGACGCTGCACGTGCACAGGCCCTCTGGGAGATGCTGCTGGTCTCACCAGGCTGCCCTTGAACCTGTAAACATTCCTGACTAGCTCTATGTAGACCCTGTTGATGAGCTCTGTGCCTGTAAGTCTAATGAACAGAAGTAACACGGCCCACAGAGTGTATGTGTGTGGGTGGAGGGGGTGTGGGCAGGGGGTAAATGTGGGAGAGAAAAGTTACCCTTCAAAAAACCTTTACCCATTTTTGGTAATTTCCCTTTCCTCTCCATTCTCACTACCTCTACCCCTATTCATACCCTTACTGTGTTACACCAGTGCTGTCTGCTTCACTGTCCTAAAATGTGACTTTAATTATGGCACTTACCTGTTGAAGAACCTAAAATACCTCTCATTTTTTTCCCCAAGGTAAAATCCATCTTCCTCAGTTTTGAAATTTAAAAAATGCTTCTATTTCACTAAGTATGCTTACTATACGTCAGTCCATGTGCTAAGTCCTTTATATACACTCTACATTTTAATCCTCATAATAACCCCAATGAGGTTGGTATTATCTTAATTTTCCAGGCTCAAAAGCTGAGGCTCAGTGAAGTTAAATAATTTGAGCAAGGTCCAACAGCCAGAACAAATTGTAATCTGTCTTCAATCTATCCATCCAACATCAGCTCCCTTTATTTTCTTCTTCAGATTCATCTGCTCTAATCCAATGAAATACTCTCTGTTTAGGGTATAGTATTAAGCTTCAAATCAGCTATATGGCCATAAGCAAGCTACTTAATCCCTCTGGGCCTCAAATGAGGATAACACCAGCCTCACAGGTTGTTGTAGGCTAACAGGCAATATGTTTACATATATTTAGTACCATGTAGACACTTTAAAAAAATACTAATATAGCTCCAAATCCACTGACCTCTGCCCTTCAGCTCCCAGAATGTCTCTTCCTTAAATGTTTCCTACGCCTCTCACCTGTTGGAATTGGACCAGATCTTCAAGATCCAAATTAAATTCTCAGCCTCTGGGAAGCCAGCCAACCCTGCAATCCTGGACTCTAATGACCCTAGCCTCTACTTAGAACCATACTAATCTGCAGCTTTCATATGACAAGGAATACACTTCTTCATTCTATGACTTGCCATGTCACATCACCCCAACCAGACTACCTTCTCACCCTTCTTTACATCCCTCAGCATTAGGCCTTGCTCACAGTAGGCACTTAATAAATTTCAGTTGACTGACTGATGCCACAAGTACAGATTCCAGCCTCTCAGGAAATAAAGCACTTAGGCTGAATACTGACCTAAGTCAAGTGGGTAGATGAGGCCAGTGAAGCCTTTTGTTTTGCTCACTCTATGGCCAAAGGGAGGCTGGGAGTTTTCCCAGGCTGGTGCACTGTCTCTATTTATATAACTGTTCTGTAGGTTCTTTGTGCCAATGAGTGAGGGTCTGAGTCACAATATGCCCCTGGCTCCTCTACACCTCTAGCCAACCAGGCAGATTCAGAAGAGGTTTTCCAGAGTCTTGACTATTGCATACCTGTAGGGGAACAGCCAGAAACCAAGCAGTTAGCAAAGAAGCAATATCTGGCAAGGTTAGGTAAATGAGATTTGAATATTTCATCCTGTTCCAAGGAGAATACCAGTAAGTAGAGGAAGCACATTATTTTGCTCACAATGGGGACAAAGCAGGCTTTCCATGGCTTCTGATGAGTTCTGTGGCCATGCTGGGCTCCCCTGGCCATTTCTGGGTTATATAAATGTTTGATGAATAATCTCTCAGGGGAAATCAAATTTTTTTAAGAATTTAATGACAGCCCATCCAGATGTATGATGACTTGAGTTGATAGCTCATTAACCCTTTCCCAACTGATATCCTCACACAGAGACTCCAGAAGGCCTGGAAAGGAAAAATGGCTGTTTCACAATACCCACTTCAAGTTCCCACAGAAGAGAAAAAGAACTGTCCTTAATGACATTTCTTACTGAAACAGCCAAGTTCCCTCATGTCTGATTTGGGTGCACATGGTGTCACAGACCTTCTATACATGTACACGGCACTTACAACACTCCAGCTATGCATGAAGACAACGCCCTGTTCTTCATTCATCCATCTGCTCTTGGGTTGAGAGAGCCAGAAGAATATGGGGGAGCAAAAGTACATTCCAGTGAGCCTACCATTCTTAAATGCTATCAATTGAGCTCAGAACGTCTTTTTGGCTTGAAGTCAAGGTTTCCCTAGTGTGGCAGAAGCCTCAACTGGATTCCTACAGTCTGAAGTTTAAATCTTACACTATACTATAAAAAGAATTCGGAGGCTAGTCCTTGGTCAATGTAATGGCATCGACAAAAATAACTTCTTTTCACTTATCCTCAATGCCTTATGCACATATTTGGCTTCAAAACCAATAGGAAGGAGGCAGAAGGGTGTACATGACACAGATGGCAATAGACTGAAACAGGATTCATCCCATGTCTTAAAGCAAGTAATGGATAATGTTAAGATCAGGATGCCAATATCCCAGGCTCCTCATTTAGTCCTGCTCTAACTGCATCCTTTTGGCCCTTTTTATTGCATAGATCAGCAAGAAAAAGTAAGAAACTACTGATACATGCAAAAACATGGATGAAATTAATCATGCTGGGCAAAAGATGCCAGACACAAAAAAGGATAATCCCATCTTTATGAAGTTCTACAATGGGCAAAACTAATTTATGGTGAAAGAAATCGTAACAGTGGTTGCCTTGGGGTGGGGGACTGACTGGGAAGAGACAAGAGAAACCTTCTGAGGCAATGGAAATATATCTATTATCAAAATATTTATTCTATATCTTGATGTAGGTCACAAAGATGTACAAATTTGTCAAAACTCTTGAAACTGTAACACTTAAGTTTAGTTACTGTATGTAAATTATACTTCAAAACAATATTGAAAGGTACAAAAAGAAAAACCAATCTTAGCTTAGATGATCATCCTCCTCTTTCTATTCCTTTCTTCCTTCAGTAAACACACCATGTACTCAGCTATATATTAAGCACTGGAGGCTACTAAGGTAAAGAAAACTCTTGGTTCCTGCTCTCACAGAACTTAACAGAGGAGACTGAGATCTTTCTCTGCTCATAGTACAACGGCTCACAAGCACGTTTTTTACTCCCAACTCACAATAAGAAACACATCGTCTATTGTCACACTGCCCCCATAGGATGTACAAGTGTGTACATACACATCTAACATAAAAGTTTCACATAATCTTACCAATAGATTATTAGATGTACTCTAATATTTTCTTTCTTATTCTAGTCTCATCTATTCATTTGAAACCACAGATTAAACCAAAAAAAGTGATTTCCTGCTTTCCCTAAGGGATCTCACCGATGGTTTGAAAAATGCTGTCTTACAGTCTATGAATACTAGAGTTAGTGCAAGAACTACTATATTCCATTTTTACCCCTGATACTGAGCACGTGGCTTCTCCCTAAATAAATATTTACTGAACGTTTATAGAGCAGAACAATACAACTTTAAAAAAAATAATGAATGTGTCCTCATCCCAGGAAAAACAACAAAAACCCAACCAACCAACAAAATAAAACAAGACACAACCAAAACAGCAGCAAAGAAACATGAGAAACTTTATTACTACCTATGTAGCCTCTTGATCCCGGTGATAGACCCACACCCTGCCAAGTACTAAGGCAGCCTCTTTTTCAATGGCATGTCACACCACATCCTGTGAAATCAGGCTCTTAACAGACTTTTTTTTTTTTTTTAATGATGAAAACAAGGTACAAAATACCTTGCTTCTTGGACTGATTTTAAAACACTTGCTTATACCTGATGGAGAATCTATGGATTGCAAAGGTTGTGGCTGATACAGCAGTAGCCCCTCCCTTCCCCTGAGATCAGCATTTTGGTGAAAAAGGTAGGGAAGTTGCCTTGAGTACAAAAAAAGAGAAGAGGGCTAACCAACAGTAGAGGTGTGGCAGACAACACAGTCTGAATTTTTACCAAATGCGAGATAAATAGCAGAAATTGTGCACAAGAAAGAATAGATTCTCTTCCTCATGCTGAGAACAGGCCTCTCTCCCAACAATGAGGAGCTCCAACCCTGAGGAGAAGAAAGGATCTTGTTTAGGGCTTTGACCTCCATTGAAGGACAGTGTTCAGACTGTCATCAACAAGCAGAGAGAGCAAAGAGGTACCAGAACAGGGAGCAAGGCTCCACTAACCCAGCAAGACAATGACACCTAGGGCATTAAGTGGCTGAAATCTACTGAACCAAAAATCCTCAGCTAAAGGGAGACAGGAATCTGTATTTCAGAGAAGTTCCCCAAGCAACTCTTACGTGAGGCCAGATTTCAATACCAGGGAATTAGTCCAGTTCTTCAGTTGGCTAGAGGAGGTTGGGAGTCGGGTAGGAAACAAAGCTGGGTTCCACAACAATTCAGTGACAAGCCTAGATGACCCAGGTAGTGATATAACAGCAAGACTTGGACCCAAACCCCATATGATGCTGTGAGGTGTGGCAGGTTTGCTTGTGGAGAAACCAAGGCAGGAAAGCATGAGTGGTCTGGCCAAAGTTTTGCAAAGCCCAACTGCTGCCACCAAGACCCTGAAATAAATGGCAGGCCCCAGAGACTGGGTTGCTAAATTGGCTGGCTCCAGATGCCTCACTTTAATGACTGGAAGGAGAGGTGAGAAAGGGTGTAATTACAGAGCTTCACTTAGGTGTGGCTCAGGACCTGGGCCAGATTGGAGTCTGTAGGTGAGAAGGTTTATAAGACTCAACTGTAAGGGGAAGCAGCAAGAAAAACAAGGCCAAGAATACCTCACAGGCAAAAAACAAAAAGCTTATCCCTGGGCTTGCCCCTTGCAAAACACATGTGCCTATTAACCGCTTTCCTCAATCACCTTTGAAAAAATTTGCCAGATGTCAGGGGGAGCTGGATACCTTTCTGACAGGACCCTAATTTGCAGCATAACCTTGGACAGGTGAGTCTCGTAGTCCTCTGGACCCTGAGCTTCCCTATCCAGCAACTGGAGACAGCAATGCTTACCCATAATGGTGACGTGACAATCAAATGAGATAACACTGAGAAACCTTAAATGCTATACAAATGTAAGGTACGGCATTGTAACTCTAGTTAAATTCTTGCCACTCACTTCTGTGCAAGAGAAGCTGATGTAAGAAAGTATTTCCTAGGCCGGGTGCAGTGGCTCACAGCTGTAATCCCAGCACTTTGGGAAGCTGAGGCAGGTGGATTACCTGAGGTCAGGTCACCTGAGGTGAGGAGTTCAGCCTCGCCAACATGGTGAAATCCTGTCTCTACTAAAAATACAAAAATTAGCTGGGCATGGTGATGCATGCCTGTAGTCCCAGTTATTGGGGAGGCTGAGGTAGGAGAATAGCTTGAACCTGGGAGGCGGAGGTTGCGGTGAGCCAAGATTGGGCCACTGCGCTCCAGCCTGGGGGACAAAGCAAGACTCTATCTCAAAAAAAAAAAAGGAAGAAAGTATTTCCTGGCAGATAGACGAGCGTAGTGGTTATGAGCCTGGGTTGAGTCATCAGGCCTAGGTGCAAATTTTGCCTCTGTCATTTGTTAACTGACTCTGAGTAAGTCATCTAAACTCTCTGTTAATCTGTAAAAATACAGATAATAATGCCTTCCTCCCAGAATTCCAGTTAGGATTGAATGAGATAAGTGTGAAGTATTTCACTTGGTGCTTGGCAAGCACCCTGATGGATCATGGCTGCTGTCTTCATAATTGTTCTCAAAATGCACCAGATTCCTGAACAATAGTATCAGGGAATGTCTGACGAGGATTCTGAAACCAGAAAAGAGGTGCCCTCAGGCCCTCAGCTTTAAGCACTTACATCAATAAGGTCAGATAGGTCATGGATGTAGTACTTGAAGACAGATGCATTGGTCGCTTCCAAAGCCAGTAAGTACTCATTCCGGGCTTTGATGGCCTTCAGCTTATTCTCCGTGTACTTGGCTTGGCGCTGAAAAGGAAACAGAAGTTCACTTTTACTTTTTTTTTTTTAAGGGGGGATTGTTCTCTAAAAGATAAAAGTACAGTGTACTCAAGAACTACAATTGTGCTGCTACTCCCTATGCGCATCTGCCTTAAATTGGGTTCTAATTCTGTTTAATGAGATTCAAGGGCACAATGTAGATCAATTCAGGAAAGGTTAATGAGGCTCCCTACTTAAGATGCGTGCTCCACTTTGATTCTATCTTCAAATATCATTCCTCATTCTTGCAATGCCACTCTGAAGAAGGTACCACTACTCTTGCCCCTGAACACCTGATACCTGAAACCAAATCCTGGATCTAGTCACCCCCAACCCCTCCAAAGCAATAGGATATTGAGCTCTATTTGGAAAATGGATTGGGAAAGGTGACTACTGTTTCTTGCTGCTAGAGGCTAAAAACTTGGAGCCCACGTGCCCAGTTCTCCCAATACCTAGTATTCCCTCCAGGGCACAGAGCAAGGCCTCATTTTTAGTCACTAGGCACTAAAAGAATCCAGAGCTTCCTTGTCTGCTCTTCCCAGAGCCTATTTGGAAATTCCTATCATCCATGCCTTACCGAATGTTGCTTCCCAGCATCTATAGCTGTGGGAGCATACGTACCTTCTCCTTCATCTTCTCAATCTTCTTCACTGAGCTCCTCCGGACATGTTTCTCCTCAATGCGAACGTTGGCCGTGGAGTCAGGGGAACGTGGGGTCTGCCGGTCCTCCTGCTTTACCGATTTACCAATTTGCTTCTCCTCCTGCTTCTCCGCCTCCTTTAGTTTGCTCTGAGCACTGATGCTGTCGGCATTGTACATGTGATATGTCTTCATGACCTGCAAAACATCGCCCACCCCCACCCCCGAGGTCAAGCCAAGGGGGTCAATACTCTGCTTTACAGACTCAGCGACTCAGCTCGAGCTCTCCCCCATGAAGTAATATCCTCACACCCCTAAGGGAAAAATTCAGAAGTGTTTGGTTCAGCAAACACAGATTAAAGACCACTCCAAAGCACAGGAAAGCAGTATTCGAAATGAGCCAACATTTCCTCTCATTGAAATAACTTCATGTCTATCCATCATGTATTATTTACTTCGATTCATTATCATTTGTAATCATTTCTCTTTAATATTGGCCAGGTGATTTCTATCACTTAGTCACCTCGTAATACCGAGTAGATGGGAAACACCACCACCCCTCTCAGGCCCCAAGGGCAAAGCCTTCCTGGGCTGGTCAGGAACCCTGAAGAGGGCAGTGCAGCCTATGGAGTACTGCCTATGCTTTCTGTTACCTTTCAGATATAAAATAGGGAAGAGGAAAAGCTTCCAAAAGCTCTTTCTACTGGCCTGGCATTCTGGGGATCTGTCTGTTCTGCTTTATCCAGATCAAACACCCTCTCACAGCAACTAGAGCAGCAGCAGCAATTACAATGCCAGTTATCATTTACTGAACACTTAGTATATTCCTGGCTTTATGCCAAGTACCACACACACATTTTCTCATTTCATCCTTAGGGCAATTCCACAATCTAGACAACAACCCTATGAAGACTGTAAGCCTTCATAGCAATTCAGGTAAGAGTCTGGGAAGGAATAAAATCCATATGAAGTATAACTGGAATTGCCACAGGAAGGAAGTAGTATAAAAGGTGAAGGATGATTTTCCATCAAGACAACCATTTAGGAGTTCAATCCTTTCTCTTAACAGGGAAGCCAGGAAGCCTAGAACTCAAGCTTGTTTCCAATCCTACTAAACATACTACTTTCAGCCACCCGGTGCCTGCTGTACTCTGTGGGGAGCTTTCTGTTTCCATACCAGGGAGTTCAACAGTGTTGAAAGTGTGATGCCCTAAGATTTCTTTAAGAGGGAGAATTAGAGTAGAAGTTGGTGGATGTATGTATATGTGTGTGTGTGTGTGTGCGCGCGCATGTGTGTGTGTAACAGAGGAGTGCCAAGGTACAATATTATTATTAATATCTACCACTTAATAAACATTGTGTGCCATGGGCCTTAGGTACATTACCTCATTTAATCCTTACAATAACTCTGTGAAAGAAAATGTTATTATTTCTATTTCTAAAGATAAGGAAATAAGGCTCAAAGAGATTAACTGTCACACCCAAGGTCATACAAAATGTCGGAATGAGGATTCAAACTCCTGTATGTCAGACTCCAAAGACCACATTCTTAGCCACTAAGCAACACTGACTCTCCTCTGGATAGGACTGGACCTGAACCGGTTGGGAGGAAAGGTTAAGTATGGTCAAGATATTCTTGAAAAGAGAAATTGGTTCCATTTATGAACTTGAGTTAGAACAGTGTCTCAACTTGGGGCTATTTTGGCCTCCAGGGGAAATGTGGCAGTGTCTAGAAATATTTTTGATTGTCACAACTTGGGGATTACCACTGGCATCTACTAGGTAGAGGTCAGGGATGCTGCTGAACATCCCATGCACAGGACAGCCCCCAAAACAACTAATTATCTGGCCCAAATGTCAATGGTGCTGAGGTTGAGAAAACCTAGCTTAGAAAGACTTTGTGAGTAGACTAATCTAGCCCCTACGATCAGCTGGAGGCAAACAAAGGAATAAAGAATATTGGGATACTGACAAAGTCAAAGTACATTAGAGTCTAAATTATGTCTCATTTTGAATGCAGAATGTTTTAAATTAGCTTCACCTTTTTCTGAACCTAACACTACTTCCCATAAATTTTACCAGGATAATACTCTTCATATTTTCTATACAGAAGAAATAATATTTAACAACCAATGGCATTTAAAAGCCTTTCTAAGTAATTCAAACAGACCCCCAGCTTTCCAGGTTAACTAAGAAGTGGAAAAGAGGCATCTGTTATCCCAGATGAAGAAGTGTAGATAGCAGGCTCCTTTTTTTTTTCTCTTTTTCCACCTGAATCTGACCATGGGATTCAAAAGCTTAGTGAGCAGTTACAAAAGTGAGTGGTTTTTTTCTTTTTTAAAGTGATTTCCTATTTCATGAAGGTGCACGATAAAGAGAAAACGCTATGAATAAACATGAGATTAAAAAAAGAGGTCAAAGAATAGCGCTACCAAGTCAACAAATGAAGTAATAAAAATCAACAATTTACAATGTTCCTTTACCCTAAAAAACTTAAAGAACTTTCGTGTTAAAAGAGAGTAAAACACTACTTTGCCTAAGAAACTATACATTCTTCAGGGTAAGCTCTACTTCTTTTGTGTTTTCTTCTCACAGTGGAGAAATATGTCATATACACAATGGTGGTTTTACAAAGTGGTTGCCCAAATGACTGCATGACACAGTCTCTCTTCTGGGTAAATACTGGAGAAGCTTTATTAGTGCCTTTCAACTCAAGAGAAAACTGAGGTACCCAGAAGCTGAAGCCGAAACAACTGAAAAAATAGGAAAGTCAAGACAGGACTTAGAAATTTATATAGATATACATATACATATTAAATATATGTTTATAAACATATATTTATAGTCAACATAGGACTTAGAGAAAGTCAAGATAGGACTTATATATAGCTATATACATATACATATGTAAATATATGGATATCTATATATCTATGTCTTAGACATACAGCTACACATATATGTATATATACATATGTATACATATAGATATACATACTTCTATCTATATATAGTGAGGCAAATACAAACTATAGCAAAAAATTGAAAAGTCTACATTCTCAGTTCTGTGAGGAACATTCTACTTTACTTTGAAAAACTAAACACTGAAGTCATGTATTTAGCTCTGCTCCCTCTGACAGCCACACTAAAATCATAGGGAAAAAAAGGTTCTAAAATTATTGTCATTTAGGTATAAATTGAGAAAAACCAAAAGAATGGAAGCAGAAGCTGAAAAACAGGCAGGCAAGCAGTAACTGATCTACTTGAGTCCTAAACCAAAACTAGAGTAAACCAGGAAGCAGCCAGATTGATATCACAGAAGCCCAAAGAGAAATAAGTAGCAGTGGGATGAAGGTAGAGCTAAACACAAAATAAGCTATTGAAAATCTGAGAACAGTGAGATCCCAAGATCCCCTCTCCCACTGTAGCGGAATACTAGATGAGAGGTTTATTGTGTTAGAGAGGGTCCATGGACTAGGGGATACAAGGTTCAGCGGGAATAGGGGGATACTGAACTTCATTAGGAGGATTAGCTGAAGTCTATGTTAAATTTTGAGATGGTCCAGGCCTCTTCACAACTCAGCCCCCAGACATGAGTAGGAGATCAAAAGTGTGATCTCTTGGCAATCTGACCATCCAAGATAAGAGACCTAGAAATACTAAAGTTGGGGCTTCCACAAGGACACAGCCCAGTTAGAACACCCTACTGTGAAGGCCACAGCTGACATAGAATCTTTTAGTACCTCACTTTAAAGTGTGAACAGGCAGCTAAGGATAACCAGACATTTAAAGGAAATGTCTAATATGAAAGACCAAGACCAAAACTAGCAATTTAGAAGAAATATTATACAACAAGAAGAAAAGTTTGAAAACAATATATCCATAATAGCCCTGGAGAGATAAATGAGAAATAATGATACTGCATCATGAAACAAAAGTTGGATGCAACAAAAAAGGGAACATGTAGAGAACAAGAAAAGAGTTCTTGGCAATTAAGATTCAACTCAAGTATCTCTTCAAGGAGCCTGACTTCATCCCTGTCCTCTGTGAAGACATGTAAATGAGTTCTTGTCACTTCATTTTCCACCTGATGCTTTACTTTTCTGTCTCTCCCAATTAAAACTAAACGCCTTGAGGTTAGAAACATCTTATTTGTTCTTGTCTCCCTAGTGCCTACTGCCAGGGTCAAATAGGCAAGCAGAGTTGAGGGACTATTAAGTGCCATGTTTCAAGGGAACAGGTGCTAAATACCAGTCTGAGGTAGCTCTGCCAGCACACAGCTGCTGCTCCAAGCCAAGGGGATATATATTTAGGGGGAGTATAGAAGCATAAGGCCTCTGGGATAATAACAGCCCCAGAGTGTCCTAAAGCCTCTTCTTTCTCAATTCTAGAGCCTCCTTGACTCTTCATACTCAGCCAATCCACACTGGCTTCAGTGCCTCCATGTATGCTCCTTCCTGTGGGGGTTTGCTGGGTTTTCCAGACACGACCTCTGAGTACAACTGAGGCAAAGAATCCCAGAGTTCTTTGGGAAGCAGTGTGTTCTGACTTCAAAGGCATTCCCGGTGCATCCGTCAGAAAATGAAAACCGTTTATGCCATGGTTTATATACTAGCCAGCTCATTATCAGGGGAAAAACACGTGGAGAAGAATGCTTGCTAGGATTGCTCTCTGAATAGCAGCTGTGGGAAGCAGGCCCGGGCACAGAATGCCAAGTCAGGGAAATCAAAGGCCCTTCAAGCAGAAAACAGGAAGGTGCAGAGGGGCAGCTGGCCACTTACAGTGGTATTCTGGGCCCCCTGCCCAAAGGCATCTTTCTTTGGGAACACCTGGGTCCTGCTCCTTGGATCATCAAGGTACAAAGTTACTAAAATTACCAACCCTTGGATAACTAGTCCCCTAAAAAAGGGTATTAACGGGTATTAGGGGCAGATGTGAAGAGCACTGAAAAAACTGGATGGGTTTCTTATATGCTTGGTTTCCTTTTTCCAAGGATCCCAAATAAGTTCTATTACCTACAATGTCATTGAAACAAGAGGCCCTTCCCTGCCTTCCTGACAAGAAAATAATGGGAAAGCTCCTTACAAGAAACTCTCCCTTGTTCTCTTCTTGACTCCTCAAGAGTGTGCACACAGCAAGCAGCTTCCCAAAGCTAGCATGTAATGGTCCCAGCTTCCCACCTGATAAAACCACTCTCCCATGCAAAGTGACCAATTAACCTTTTTTAACCTAGAACTTTTCCAGTTTCAGTACTGACAATTTTATGTCCCAGGAAACTCTTCAGTACTAGGCAAAGAGGGACAGTTAGTCACCATAATCCCATGGTGCCTTATTCAGACCAGTCCTAAACTTATCTTAATCTCCAGAAGAAAAAATTCTATTCTCTGAACTTTCTTTTTTCTTTTTTTTTTTTTTTTGAGACAGAGTCTCACTCTGTCCCCCAGGCTGGAGGGCAGTGGTGCAATCTTGGCTCACTGCAAGCTCCACCTCCCAGGTTCACGCCATTCTCCTGCCTCAGCCTCCCCAGTAGCTGGGACTACAAGCGCCCGCCACCACGCCCGGCTAATTTTTTTTGTATTTTTAGTAGAGATGGCGTTTCACCATGTTAGCCAGGATGGTCTCGATCTCCTGACCTCGTGATCCACCTGCCTCAGCCTCCTAAAGTGCCGGGATTACAGGCACGAGCCCGGCTCACTGGACTTTCTAATGGCCTACAGAATCTGGAAACCTATTTGATCCTTAGCTATAGTCTAATATTTCAGGAAGTATAACTCACCCAACTACTCCACCCCCTAGGACATAGAAATACCAGTGCATGGAGAGTATGCAGACACCAAGGTCATAGAGGTTCGGGGTATCCCTCAAGTTCATACAGCTAGTAGTCAAGACAGGGTAGAATCTAGCTTGCTTAATTCAGGAGACTCTAGTCACTAGACCAGCATTTCTCAATCTTGGTATATTGACATTGTGGGTCAGATAATTCTTTTTTGTGGGGGCTGCCCTGTACACTGTAGGATTTCAGCTGCATCCCTGGCCTCTAGATCATTAGATGCCAGTAGCACCTTCTACTCCTCCAGTTGTAACAATCAAAAATGTCTGCAGACATTGCCAAATGTCCCCTTGGGGTAAAACTCCCTCTGCTTAAAACTCCATTTGGACCAGAATGTTTTGACTTCTCTGAAACTTTCTAGTGCCTCTACTCTTTTTTCCCTCTTTCCATTGCCTACTAGAGGAAAACATCACATTTTAATTTTGGCCTTTGACAGATTATGAAGGTATATTCCAGCTCATCTTATGACAGGGGATACCACACTCAGGCAATTCTCAGTTTGAACATCAATGGGAAGATGTTATGCTCTACGTTGACTGTGGCCTCACAATGGCCAGTAAAGTAGTTGGCCAATATTGGGCTGTCTTAAGTCTGCAGTCAGAGGTAGCAACTCAGCCCTCTGCAGACCAGAGAAATAAGTTTCAAGGTTTTCTTCATCACTCGAACACAGCTTACGCCCTTTCACTTATTTTTTTCTTAAAGCACAACATATGAAGAGAGATAGGACCCTGGGTAAAAGCTAATAGATCCTTAGACATTAGTCTTCTTCTGCTGCCTTGAGTCCCACTAAAGAAGTGGCAAGGTTTGTTGGTTATCCAAACTACTCCTTCCCAGAAACAGCTGCAAATAGTAGAGGGTCAAAATGCTTACAGGAAAATAAAAGAATTTATATAGTGACTACATGTGTCATTTTCTATCTTAGGGAATTCTCTGCCAAGAGAAAGGAGTGATAGCTCTTCTTGGTGCTTAGAAAATGCTCTAAATGAGCAGAAGTAAAGCATTAAAAAGACAAGGTTCAGGAAACCCATCCAGTCTGAAAATGGTTCACATCGATGTGTTTCTATTTTTAAAAACTCTTAACTTCGTTTGAGAGAAATGAAAAGTTGGGAGCTGAACCAAAGGTACCATCTATCTATGCTTGGCCTCAGAGCAGAAGAGTCACAGAGTAGAAATTCAAAACAAACTGAACATCACTGGAGATAAGTCAGATGACTACTCTACCCTATTTACTTGCTTAACAGTTGCTATGACAAAATGGTCACACCTAGGTTTCTGGATCAGCAACATCTGATCCCATATGCCTATCATGCATATCACCACTGCCTGTTCTGTGAATTAAAAAAAAAAAAAAAAAGAAAGGAAAGGAAGAAATGAAAAGAAAAGAAAAATGCAGCAAATAAGCAAGTAAACATTAGAAATCAGTATCACCTTCAAATAGGATGGAGAAATGCTGGAGAATGACACAGTAGGCTGGCACATCCAAGCTGGAGAAGGGGCCCCTGAAAGGCATTAGCTGTACAACTTAAGTATTCCCTGTATAACAACACGAATTTCCTTGGTGTGTATGTGTGTGCGTGTGTGTTTGTTTTCATTATAATTAGAAAAACATGGCTGGGGAACAACCACCACCACCACCACCACCACCTCTCGGCGCATGAATTAACACGCACCAGCCACAGGCATCATGTGCCTGAAGCACCAGTCATCTCAGAACAGATTGTGTTCTCTTCTCTAAGCCCGCAGCCTGCCTCGTCACTGAGGTTTGGCTTTATAAAACTCCAGGAAGCCAGTGCAAAGCTCTCTCTGCCCGAACTGGTCCCTCTTGTTGGGGGAATTTAGGACTCTGTGCTGCCCTCTAGAGCATTTGTTCTAGTCTCAAATCTGTAGATCAATCCAAGATCTGATGCAAAACCTAGAACAATAAAGCCTTTCCAACAGGCACATATTAATAGTGCAATGCAGGCTACGTTCCTTGCCGTTAGGTTCTGTTTGCTGCTAATGGGGTCCATTGTGCCAATGACCTAGACTCTGGCTGGTCTCTAGCAATTATGCCCCAAATAAAGCCAGGGTGAGCTTGCACAGCTGAGGAGAAAACTTATTTTGAGGAAGTATTTTTTGACTCATTCTGTTTTGAAAAGACGAGTGTGAAAAAAGAGATGGGTGGGGTCACCCCCAGTGGGGACCATGCACTTGTCCTCAACCTCAGTTCAGTTCTGTTGCTGACGTACTATGGCTGCAAGCTGCCAAATGCTGCTTCCCTCTGCTTATTAAAGAGTCAAGCAACCCATCTGATTTACCGAGTAGAGCTCGTTCAAGACCTTCATCAAATCATCTTGGAGCTGCTGGCCGACTTCTTTACTCTGCAAGGAAAGAGGAATGAAGGTTAATTGGGAAACAGAAGAGAGAGGAGGGAGCAATGAAGGCAAAAGCCGCACTGGCTCTACAAATAACCCAGACTCAATTAAGGCCCATTATTTAACCCAGCAAATCAGATAACCACTCCAATCAGACCCAATTATGGTCAGATTACTCAAAGAGTTTTAATAAAATGAAATGTGCCCTTTCTATAGCCCAGCAAAGGCAATTGCATGGAGGGAAAAAGGGTGGTAGCCTTTGATTTTTCTATTGGTCCCCAAAGAGCAGGACTGAAAGCCACATCCTACCTAGCAACTGTTGTTAGGTGGAACACGGTTTCTCAGATACTTGCAGTCAAGCATTCCAGAAGATTTCAAAGGAAAATAAGATGTGTAATGGGATGAAATAGGAAAAAGTATATAAACATCCAGGGACTTCAAAGTCCCTAACTAAATAGAAAACTCCAAACAGGATGGAACTATATTTCTTACTTGCTTTATTTCTACCCGAAACTCACAAGGCAGCGATATCTCAATATTGACTGCCTGCGAGATTAGCTGTTACTAGATGCTGAAAATCTATGTTAAGGGGTCTCCAACTAGTCAATCTTGAGCAGTGATGGCTCCTGGGTTCTTTGCTGCTGCCACCCAGGGCTGACATCTAACTACATAGAGCAGTAGAAATAAAGAATAGGGCTGGGCACGGTGGCTCACACCTGTAATCCCAGCACTTTGAGAGGCCGAGGTGGGTGGATCACCTGAGGTCGGGAATTTGAGACCGACCTGGCCAACAAAGTGAAACCCCGTCTCTACTAAAAATACAAAAATTAGCCAGGCGTGATGGCACATGCCTGTAATCCCAGCTACTCAGGAGGCTGAGGCAGGGGAATCACTTGAACTCAGGAGGCGGAGGTTGCAAGGAGCTGAGATTGCGCCATTGCACTCCAGCCTGGGCGACAAGAGTGAGACGGTCTCAAAAAAAAAAAAAAAAGAAAAGAAAAGAAAAGAAAAGAAAAGAAAGAATGAGGAAGCAGGAAGGAAACTGTCACACCTCCTATACTAAGTGTTATATGCCAAACCTAAGAGGGCTAACACTGATTGGCAGCATGGGTCATTGAGAGGGAAACCCCTTGTTTTATCTTTTGCCAGCTCCTTCTAGATCTTCCCTACTAGAAATTTGGATATCAAAATGCCATCCTAACAGAAGTTATAATACTGTCTCCCATCCCTCCCACCATGGCTGCTAGCTCCCAGACAAAAAAAGGAAGGTCTTTCATGTCAGATACACAATCATTTAAAATCTTGCTTTTTTTCAAGATACATATATCTCTACTTAAAAAATACTTTTTTTCTGATTACAAAAGTAATGTATGTTTATTATAATAAGGAAACTAGGAAACCTCAAAAAAAGAAAACAAAAGTAACTCTTAAATGCCTACCACTAAGAAATCATCACTCTAAGGGTTGTTATGTACTTTTCTAATCTTCTCTATTTTTACAAAATTGGGATTGCATTATAAATCCTGTTTTGTAACTTATTCGCTTAAACATATGTTGTAAACATTTCCACATGTATTATTCTTCTATAGCATTATAATACATTATATTGATGCAGCTCCCATTCTTGGACATGTACTTTGCTTCTAAATTTTTGTGATAAAAAATGCCATATCACATTACTTTGCATATGATCTAATGCACACACCTTTCATTATTTTCTCCTAGAAATAACATTGCTGGGTCAAAGACTACCATTTATACCACTAAAATGCCTTTGAGAAAAACGGTACCAATTTAAAATAACACCAATAGCATATATGAATGTTTATTTCACATTTTATTGTCTTGATAATTTGATGTGGTATCCTCCTGTAATTTGCAGTCCTTTGATTCTAGTGAGCCTGAGCATTTAAAAAAATGTTTATCAGTCATTTTCATTTTTCTTTTATAATCTGTCATTTTCCTATTAAGGTGTTCTCTGCCCATTTTTTCTATTAAGGTATTCATTATGGAATATAACATATGTGTAGCCTCTGTCATGAGTAGGCATGAATTTTTACATCTGATAGTGGGGAAAGGGGTGGAAGGAGCCCTAAATTTGCAATCATAAGATTCTCTTTCTATTCCTGGCTCCTGCATTACCAAAGAGATAACTCTGGACAACCTGGTTAACCTCTTCGGCCCTCTGTTTTCCCTTCTATAAAATGAAAAGCTTCAGCTAAAACATTTCTAAGGTCTTTTCCAACCTCTGCCATTCTATGATTCTACATGATCTTCTGCCTGGCTTCTAGAGTCCATATTATCTTCAAACATCACTCCCTTTAGTGTACCGCTGGTTGGCTTAGAAGATAATGAGCAAGTTCTCCTAGGCGACCCAGATGCTCTACAAAATGGAGGGGTTCAGGGGCATCTTGCCAGTCTTAAATTTACCATTCCCAGGGTCTCTCATCCAATGACCTCAACTGCTGGAAGAAGTCACAAGAGGGAATGCCTTTCATCTGTGATCTCACATACTAGCCTCTCCTTTCCATTGAGAGAAAAGCTGAGCTCCACTGAAGCAAGAGGCCCAAGGAGGTGAAGTGAGGCAACATGACTCACTCCGAGCCCCAGAGTCAGCAACAGGGTCAGGAAGTGACCATGAGTATCACTTCCCACTGCCCTGCCCTCCTGCCTCCGGGCCAGCTCCCCCTGCTAGCCTCCTATCGTTTCTTAACTCCTCCTTCTGTTTGAATGGCAGAGGTTAAAGGAGAAAGCTCCTATTCCTCTACCCTGTTGCTTACCCATGACTTAAATAACCTAGCCCCAGAATGGGGGATGGGGGAAGAAGAGGAGGGAAAAGAGTAACCAAAAAAACAGCAATTAAGCCCAGGCAGATGTTTCCTTTCATGTACTGATTAGTTGGGAGGACCACTCAGCGATTATCCCTGTTTATTTGAACAGGCTGCTGAAGTGATCTGACTTACCACTCCCTCTGGCTGAGGGTTGGGCTGGGAATACATGTGTAGCGAGCCCACTTAAAATGTACAATACAGCCTCTAGCAATCAGGAGAAATTCTGACACTAGGCCAGAGGCAGGAAATTGCCAGTGTCTCTCCTTTCACAGATGATAAAAGGCTATTCGTTCTCTGTTTCAGAAACCTTAACTGTGTGCCTTTGGGGGAAAGCGTGGTCCCAGGAAGGGCTTCCGTGCTGGCCACTGCAGCGGGGTTGACAGAGCTGGTTAGCCACAAGGGGGCCCCACCCAAAGACAAGGGGGACATTTATTCCCGGGAACAACAAAACCTGATGAGGCCGAGTACATGACAACGAAGACTGTAGAGCTTTTCTGTTCTCTATAAAAAGGCAAGGGGTTTCTAGACAGGGAAGAAAAAGAGAATTTACAGAGCAGTCTTTGTGTACTAACATACAGCCTGCATCTCTTTTCTTTAAAATTTCTTGGAAGAGAATGAGTCATCTAAACATTGCAGGAAACCAAATAGAAGTTGGGGGAAAAAATTACTTTGGACAAAGTTTTTCTCTTAAATGTTTGCATAGTAATCTTTGCCTGGAAAAAAAAAGATGCCTAAATTTAGAATAGAGATGTGGCACAGTTAACAATGCTGGTTCTATGGGATGGGAAGTGTGATGGTGTGCCCAGGCTGGGATCTCTTATTTTGAAACTCACCACAACCGTTTGGCCAGAGTGTGTTTCACGGGGCGTCCACTCTGACTGCTGCCAAGGAGGGGCTGATCAGAAGACAATGAGATTGCAACAGCTCCTACCAGTTTTATGCTGACAAAATGGGTAGGAAAGCTTCATTTTCCAACAGATAACAGCATTGGAAACAGAACTGAAATGCACAGTGTCATTTCATCTCCCCAAGACAAGACTGTAATGTTCCAAAGCCTCCTTGCTCACAGAAAGGATGTAACAGCAGATATGTACGGAAACATGAGAATCCTAGGCATCTGGGATGCCTGGCCACTGGGCTGGTCACTCTTCCTTGGACCTCTTTAAATCAGCACGTTTCCTGAGCTTGGATGGGTTTGTCTTTCAGCGTTTCCCAAAGAACACCAACTATGAAAGAGATTTCAGACCTGTTCTCAACAGGGAGGTTACTTGTTACCGATTCTCTAGTTATTTAGATCAGCATTCATGTGCTTTCCAAGTTGGGGGGGGGACTGTTGTTTATTGGTTATCTACATCTCAAAGCTGTATTTTTTGACAGGCACAAAATTACCTCCTATTTGTATGAAAGAAGAAGAAAAAGAGGAAGGCATGTCTCTGCCATGTGGCAAGAGCTCATTTCAGCCCCATCCCAAGGCTGAGCCTGTCAGCAGGTAGGAACAGTAGGGTCATTTAGTTCTCTGCCATTTAGCCTGTATCAGCAGTTTTCCAAAAAAGAATCTAGTTTTCAAGGGCACATATCTCCCCCACAACCACTAGTATCCCCTCCCCACCCTAAAGATTGTTCAGAGACCAACTGTTAAAAAAAATCCAGCTTAAAACTGAATTTATGTTACAGATTTCAGAGGAAAGGAACACGACCCTGTATTAAGCTCTGGCAGCAGAAGCACCACCATACATAAGGTGGTGGTTTCAGAAGCATTCACTCACCACTTCAAAGAGGCCACATTTCAGGAGCTGGCGCTTTGCCTGAAATGCTTTTGGTGGGGAGGAGAGCGCTAAAAGGAATGACTGTTTAGTAGCACGGCCAGTGCTAGGTGATGGTGAGCACTGTGTCTGGTCCTCTCCCTCACCTAACTTGGACCACCAAAATAGGTGGTACAGTGTGAGGCTGTATGCCAGTGTGAGGCTGTATGCCGAGGCTCTGGGGATTCAAGGGGTGATGATCCCGCAGGTCAGAGCTGAGAAATGACTTCTAGATTTCCCCTCCACCACACTACCTGCATATATGCAAGGAGAGCTCTTTCTATTCAGCATTCATTCATTGGTTAGGATACCACGAGTTGGCTCTGAGAAAGATCAAACTCCAGTTAGGAACTTAAACTACGTGAAGCCCAAGGATGTATAAAACACAAATATACTTAATTGCAAAACTTTTATAGAGAGGTAGGCTAGGAGATGCCACAGTAGGGACACCAGAGGTGCTTTTGCCTTCTGAAGACAGGTTAGGCTAGGGTGTTAAAAAAAAAACAAACAAAAAAAAAAAACATTTTTTATTGCAATACAGCATATGTGTCTATAATAAAAGTACTTATGTGTCTAGAGTTGGTTCCCTCCGGTGGGTTCTTGGTCTCGCTGACTTCAAGAATTAAGCTGTGGACCTTCACAGTGAGTGTTACAGCTCTTAAGAGTGCTGATTGGTGCATTTACAATCCTTTAGCTAGACACGGAGAGCTGATTGGTGCGTTTTTACAGAGTGCTGATTGGTGCATTTTTACAGAGTGCTGGTTGGTGCATTTACAATCCTCTAGCTAGACAGGAAAGTTCTCCAAGTCCCCACTCGACCCAGGAAGTCCAGCTGGCTTCACCTCTCACTTATGTGCTGTCCATTATGATATTTCCTATTCTTTTATCTTCTTTTTTTTTCTTCTCTTTCTTTCTTTTTAGATACAAGGTCTTCCTCTATTGCCTAGGCTAGAATGCAGTGGCATGATCATAGCTCACTGCAGCCTTGAACTCTTGGGCTCAAATGTCATGTGATCCTCCTCCCTCAGCCTCCCATGTAGCTGGGACGACAGATGTGTACCACCACACTGGCTAATTTTTTAAATTTTTGTAGAGATGGGGTCTCACTGAGTTTGCTCAGGCTGGTCTCAAACTCCTGGCCTCAAACAATCCTCCTGCCTCATCTTCCCAAGTAGCTGGTAAAGGCATGGTTGGCTAATTTTTTAAAAAGTGGTTTTTAGAGATGGGGTCTCATGATGTTGCCCAGGCTGGTCTCAAACTCCTGGCCTAAAGATCCCCCCACCTCAGCTTCTTAGAGTAGCTGGGATTATATTCTCGAGCGACTGTGCCTGGCCTTCTCTATTTTTTTTATGTCGGTAATAACTCACTAAATTTATTTTACAACTCATTAATGAGTCATTATACACAGGTTTAAAAAGACCGGATATATACAAAAGTCTGTACTTGAGGAATTAATAAAGAAAATAGTGGTTTAGGGACTGTAGCCCACTAACTTATTTAGAAAGGAGCTAAAATAACTTGCCTTCTTGAAGTGGCTGATCAGATGTTTCAAAGCAGGTTCAATTATTGAACGCTGGCAAGGGAGAAATGGCTGGATTTTAGGGAGTGAGCAGTAAAGAGTCCATGAGCAAATATTTATAGAACATCTATGAAGTGTCAGGCACTTGTGGTCTGAATGCAAAACAGAAAGTTTAAAAGTTTACAATCTGTTGAGAAAGATGGACATTAATCTAACATCTGGGCCCATCAGAATGCAATTCTTCCAATCTCAAAGGTATTACCAGAAATGGAATATCTTGTTAGTTTTTTAGTTTAAGATCAATTTTTTTTCCTGTCCCAGCCAAGAGGTTTCCACACCATAACCTAACTCCACAGAAAGCTAGATATTGAATCCAGCTTGCCAGAAAAAAAAATCTGATTTCAAAAAATCCAGCTATTACATAGTAAATTCTTTGAGTTTGCCTTTCTAAGTTACTAATGGATATTTCAGGTTATAATGATCCAGCTTCAGTATTAGTGACTCCCAAAGCAGTCACATTCCATTTTTATAGAATCCCTTGAGCTTGTAAGCACCATAAAAAATAATCTCACCAGAAGCTCCTTCACTCAGGAGTTAATGGATATAAACCATCCTAGTGACAAAAGTTACATTTTAAAAGAAAATGTCAGAAACTTGACATAGTCTAAGGTCCAATACCTGTTTCAGGATTCCTCTTCTGGAATATGAATAGTTTTTGAATTTGATTCCTGTTTAATAATCTGAAAAACTTAGTCTAAAAAAACCTCAAAGCAACTACAATATGAAACCATCTAAAGCTAATGGAAGAGATAGGTTTTAACTTCTTAAGCATTTTTCTGAATCCTCTGTGGTACCCAGCCCACTGCTTTGTGCACAGTAGCCATAAAATACTAAGTTGCTGAATCAATGAGGTCAAAATTTAAACACTATGCTTTCACATAATGACAAGAACTAAACAATATAGCTGCATCTCATCATATAAATTATTAAAAGTGGAAACTCCATCAGAGGTTAGCCACAATGAGCTCCCTTTGGTTATGGTTCACCAATGAGCCCTAAAAGTTGAAATAACTTTTCCAGGGTCAGTAGCCTATCAGGGACTATATGCAGTATTAAAAGAGAGCTCAACATGTAGGCTCTGGAGCAGGAATTAAATCCTACTTCTACTCCCCAACTGATGACCTTGGGTAAATTACATTTAAATACTCTGTGCTTCAGCTTCCACATGTGTAAAATAGGATAATAAGAGTAGTGAGATAATCCATATAAAGTGCTTTAAACAGAATCTAGCACCTAGCCTGTTCAATAAATGTTGGCTAACATTAATATTAGAGTCCAGCCCCCTCAACACTCACTTGAGTGTTCTTTCCACAGCACTATGCTGCCTCCTTACGTACTCTCAAACACGTTAAAGATGCTATGTGGAATTGTGAAGGTCCTGGAAACTACTTCCCAGGCAGGACTGTAGCTGAACCCCTCCAATGGGCTCTGTGGGCCCGAAGGGAAGAAGGTTCTCTGTTTTTCCTTATGCCTGCTGTTGCATAATCTTTTTCCTCCCCAGTTTCAGTAAGAACTAAATGACTCTGTAAGAAATAATTCAGCTTTCCTGAGGAAAGAAAACAAAAAAACAAAACTCCCCAAACAAAACAAAGAAAGATGATAAAAAATGCTTAGCAGAAAGGAAGAAATGATGAAGGTAGGGGTGGCAGAATGAAAATAAGGAGGATACATTTACCTTCTATTCCTCCAGATCGATTAAACAGAAAAGATCCTTCTTGGCTGTACAACTAGGAAATGGTTAGACTGTGGGCATAAAGGAAACATCCAAAGGTAGGAGGTTCCTCACTACCTACGTCACAGAATACCAAAACCACCCATCAAGTTCTGGTTCAGTGAAATCCAGGACCCCTCTCCTCTAGGACAGAAATGGCTTTCTGAAAGCCATTTCCTTAAGTCTTTTCCAGAAGCTCTGGAATGTGTGAGCAATAACACTTGATAACCCACAAGTAATGCTAGTGGCCCTGGGAGAAAATCCATTCCTTGGCATGACGTGAAATCCATGGACTCAGCTCCTATCCTCTGTGAATGCTCACTAACAAAGCTCACTTTGGTCTCTGACCAAAGTCTCTTGTCAGGGACAGGCATACTCGGGACAAGGGTGGGAGTTCAGGGGAGTTCAGGGTGGGGTCAGGAAGAGGCTAAAGGCCCTCTGCTCTCCCAGTCTGAAACACAGTCCTATAACAATCTGAATGTTCTTCCATGGTTGTTCCAATCTCTTTGAATGATCTATCCTAATACTAAGAAAATAAGATCAAAACAACATCCCTTAAAATAAAACAGACAATCAAATCTAAGCTTTCATTTCTTAAACTACCACTATGATCTTTGTCTTGGCAAATTTCCATCTTTTACTCTTTTGGATAATGATTTGGGTGGGGGTGTAATGTCTTCAGGCCCTGATCTCTCATGCCAAAGCATTTCTTGAAATCATTCTTAAGATGAGTGATCACCCCATTTCCCAAGCAGGACACTAGAAGCACAGAGTAGAAATGTTATCTAGGTGACTGTGGGTATCCTTGAGTAGACCAGGACATAAGGGACAAAAGACACAAAAGCAAACAGGCAACATGAGAGCACAAATCTCTCAGCAGCTGTAAAATGAATGAAGGAGGAAAAGCAATCAATGGCTTGGAACTGGGAGAGAAGGCGGGAAAAAAGAGCCAGAATGATAAGGTACTTGAAAACATATGCCCTCCTACAATAAGGAAATCTAGGAGCTGGGGGATGGGAAGAATGCCTGTATGGCTCCCAGATGGCTGGGCCAGGAGGAGGCTGGAAGAACAGGAGTTAATAGAGCTCATCTGAAAGTTGGGAGTGTGAATGCCAAGAGGAGGAGGGCAGCCTGGTAGGAAGTAAAACAGTCAGCAGCACTCGTACAGGAAATGCCTGGGGCACTGGGAAAATCGCTGATTAAATACTTTTAAGAAAGAGGAACCCAGCAGCAAAGCCAATTCATGTGTGTAGTTTTAGAACACTTGGGAGTAGCCTTTAGAATCAAGAGAGGAAGAGGCTCCGGAAGGTTATGAAGACAGCATTTTCTTGACACCTCAGGTGCCAGGGTTGGACCTAAGAGGAGCACAAAGCCAACTTTGGGAGACTGAGTAAATCCCTTTACTGACAGCAATTAGAATGCATTGCCTAGGGACTGGGATGAAGATCTGAGCCTGGATCAGCTACAGTGGTGGTTTGCAGCCTCTTGTCCTTGTCCACGGTAAACACATGGGTAGCCATTCCCATTAGTCATGGCCTACATACAGTTGAAAAAAGAAAAATCAATATTCTTGGGGGAGGATACCTTCCCTCTTGGCCAGTACCCCACTCCCACTGAAAAATCAATGAATTGTGAGAAAAAGAAGGTACAGACTTTGGAACTGGAGATTTCCAGTCTCCAGCTCTAATTTCTCCCCTAAGCTCTTCGATTTTTCCTCCCCATTTCAGGTTTAACTTTATAAATGTTCCATGTACGCTTGAAAAGAATGTGTATCTACCCGCAGTTGTCAGGCACAGTATCCATTTATATCATTTAGGTCAAGTTTGTTGTTTTTCAACTCTTCTGTATTTTCACTGACTTTTTTGGTCTGGTTGTTTAATCATTCACTGAGACAGGTGTGTTAAATCTCTCATTGGGGTTGATCATTTATCTAGTTCCCATTTTAATTCTGTCTCATTTGATTTACATATTTAAGGCTACGTTATTAAGTATATATTTCCTCCTGGAACCTTAGTCTTTATTAGGAAATGTCTCTCTCTCTTTTGTTTTTTTGAGACGGAGTCTCGCTCTGTCACCAGGCTGGAGTGTAGTAGTGCCATCCAGGCTCACTGCAACCTCCGCCTCCCGGGTGCAAGTGATTCCCCTGCCTCAGCCTCCCAAGTAGCTGGGACTACAGGTGTGCACCACCACGCCTGGATAATTTTTTGTATTTTAGTAGAGATGGGGTTTCACCATTTTGGCCGGGATGATCTCGAACTCCTGACCTCAAGTGATCTGCCCACCTTGGCCTCCGAAAGTGCTGGGATTACCGGAGTGAGCCACCACGCCCAGCCTGGAAATGTCTCTATTTATAACTAAAAATACTTTTGGCATTAAAATCTACCTGGACCGCCTGGGCACAGTGTCTCAGGCCTGTAATTCCAGCACCTTTTGAGGCCCAGGTGGGCAGATCACTTGAGGCCAGGAGTTTGAGACCAGCCAGGCTGACATGGTGAAATGCAGTTTCTACTAAAAATACAAAAATTAGTTGGGCGTGGTGGCGCACACCTGTAATCCCAGCTATCTGGGAGGCTGAGGCAGGAGAATCGCTTGAACCCGGTAGGCAGAGGTTGCAGCAAGCTGAGATTGCACCACTGCCCTCCAGCCTGGGTGACAGAGGAAGACTTGGGAAAAAAAAAAGGAAAGAAAGAAAGAAAGAGAGGAGAGGGAAAGAGGGAGAGGGAGAGAGAGGGAGAGGGGGAAGAGAGAGGGAGATGGGGGAGAGAGAGGGAGAGGGGGGAGAGAGGGGGAGAGAGACAGAAGGAAAGAAAGAAAAGAAAGAAAGAAAAGAAAGAAAGAGAAAGAAAGAAGGAAAGAAAGAAGGAAAGAAAGAAAGAAAGAAAAAGAAGGAAAGAAGAAGAAAGAAAGAAAGAAAGAAAGAAAGAAAGAAAGAAAGAAAGAAAGAAAGAAAGAAAGAAAAAGAAAGAAAGAAAGAAAGAAAGAAAGAAAGAAAGAAAGAAAGAAAGAAAGAAAGAGGAAGGAAGGAAGGAAGGAAGGAAGGAAGGAAGGAAGGAAGAATCTACCTGGCCTGATTTTATTGTAGCTATCTTTTCCTATCAATTTGCTTTAAATCTTTCTTTATCCTTATATTTAAAGGTATCTGTTCTCTTACAAGCAACATACACTCCAGTTTTACTTTTTAAAAATCTGTCTTTAATTTGCATTAGTCAATTTACACCTTATATTATGGTTTAAATTTGCTTTCTATTTGTCCTGCCTCTTCTATGTTCCTTCTATGTTCCCCTTTCCTCTCCTTTTCTACCTTCTTTTTTTCTTCCATTCAGAAAATTCACTCTTGTTGGCATACAGTTCTATGTGCTTTGGCAAATGCACAGAGTTGTCTAACCATCACCACAATTAAGACACAGAACGGTTCCATCACCCACCAAAAACCTCTTGTATCCTGCACCTTTGTAATCAAACTCTCCTCTACCCTTAACCACTGGAAGCCATTGATCTGTTCTGTATCTCTATATTGCCCTCACCAGAATTTATCTTTCCTTGAGTTATTTTTTTATTAATTGAATTTGTCCCTCTCTTAGATTGGTAGAGATACTATTCTTTGAGTGGTTACCAAAAATTACATGCATCCTTGAATTGCCAACATCTAATACAAATTACTACTTTTACCACTTTCTGAAAATATCTTTAAACCCATTTCCCTACACCCACCCAGACACAGATTCTATTGTTGATTTCATTGTTGCCATTTATATTAATTTTATACATATTTAAAACCCCACAGGGTCGGCCTGGTGTGGTGGCTCTTGCCTGTAACCCCAGCACTTTGGAAGGCAGGAGGATCACTTGAAGCTAGGAGTTCAAGACCAGCCTGGGCAACAGATAGACCCTCTCTCTACAATAATAACAATAATAATAATAATAATAATAATAATAATAATAGCCAGGCATGGTGGCACATACCTCTTGTCCCAGCTGTTATACTTGGGAGGCTGAGGTGGGAGGATTATTTGAGCCCAGGAGTTCAAGGCTGTAGTGAGCTATAATTGTGCCACTGCAGTCCAGGCTGGGCAACAGAGCAAGACTCCATCCCTCCCACCCACACATCTAAAAAAGGAAAACCCCACAGATGATTATTAGTGTTGTTTTTAACAGTGATTATTCATTTCAATCTATATATATTTTTTCTTTTCTTTTTTTTTTTTTTTTTTTTTTTTTTGAGATGGAGTCTCACTCTGTCGCCCAGGTTGAAGTGCAGTGGCGCGATCTCGGCTCACTGCAAGCTCCACCTCCCGGGTTCACGCCATTCTCCTGCCTCAGCCTCCCAAGTAGCTGGGACTACAGGTGCCCGCCACTACACCTGGCTAATTTTTTTGTATTTTTAGTAGAGACGGGGTTTCCCCAGGTTAGCCAAGATGGTCTCGATCTCCTGACCTCGTGATCTGCCCGTCTTGGCCTCCCAAGTGCTGAGATTACAGGTGTGAGCCACCGCACCCGGCTGATCTATATTCTTTTTTTTTTTTTGAGACGGAGTCTTGCTCTGTCACCCAGGCTGGAGTGCAGTGGCCGGATCTCAGCTCACTGCAAGCTCCGCCTCCCGGGTTTACGCCATTCTCCTGCCTCAGCCTCCCGAGTAGCTGGGACTACAGGCACCCGCCACCTCGCCCGGCTATTTTTTTGTATTTTTTAGTAGAGACGGGGTTTCACCGTGTTAGCCGGGATCGTCTTTTGATCTCCTGACCTCGTGATCCGCCCATCTCGGCCTCCCAAAGTGCTGGGATTACAGGCTTGAGCCACCACGCCCGGCCTATATTCTTACATATAGTTTCTGTTGCTCCTCATTCTTCTTTACCGCATTTCTAAGATTCTATTTGGGATCATTTTCCTCCTGCCTAAACATTGCCATTTAGTATTTCTTTTAGTGCAAGTCTGCTGGCGATATATTTTCTCATATTTTTCTTGTCTGAAAACATCTTTAGTTCACCTTCATTTTTGAAGGGTATTCCTTTCTACACTTTCATTCCATTGTCATCTGCCTTCTATTGCTTTTGTTCAGAAGTCAGCTGTCAACCATGCTGTTGCTCCACTGAAGATAATAAATCTTTTTTTACCTCTAGCTGTTTGTATTTTGTTTGTATTTCTCCTATTTGGGGATCATAATGCTTCAGTCTGTGGCTTGAAGTCTTTTCTAGTTTAGGGAAATTCACAGCCATTATCTCTTCAAATACTGCTTCTATCCCATTCTCTTTGTTCTCTTCTTCTGAGACTTCGAGTAGAAGCATGTTAGGCCTACTCACCCTATCCCATAAGTCTCTTATGCTCTTTTCTGTATTTTCCATCCGTTTATCTCTCTGAGCTTCAGTATTGTTTTCTGACCTTTCAGTTCATTAATTATTTATTCAGCACCTTCTAATCTGCTACTTGATTTACACATTGAGCTCTTTTAGTTACTGCATTTTTTGTACTAAAATTTGTTTATTTTTTAAATTATTGAGATATAATTCACACACTGTACAATTCATCACTTCAAGGTACACAATTCAGTGGCTGTTAGTATATTTGCAAGGTTGTGCAACCACCACCACTATCTAAGTTCCGAACATTTCATCACGCCAAAAGAAAACTCAAACATGTTAGTAGTCACTCCCCATCTCTCCTTCCCCCAGCTCCTAGCAACCACTAATCTACTTTCTGTCTCTAGAGAGTTGCATACTCTGGAAATTTACTACAAATGGAATCATATAATATGTGGCCTTTTATGTTTAGCTTCTTTCACTTACAATGTTTTCAGGGTTCATCCATATTGCAGCATGTATCAGCACTTCCTTCCTTTTTATGACTAAGTACTACTCCATTGTATGGACATGACACATTTTGTTTCAATTGTATAGGTATGCCATACTTTGTTTAAGTTTGTTCCATAAATCACTTCATTAACATTTGGGTTGCTTCTACTTTTTGGTTATTTTGTATAATGCTATTATGAACATTTGTGTACAAGTTCTTGTGTGAGCGTATGTTTGGAATTGCTGGGTCAAAGGGTAATTCTGTGCTTAAGTTTTTGAGGAATTTTCAGTTTTCCATAGCATCTGCACCATTTCACAATCTCACCAGCAAAGTATGAGGGTTCTGATTCCTCCACACCCTCTCCGAAACTCTTCTTTCCTTTTCTTTCTTCCTTTTTAAAATTATAGCTATCCTAGTGGGTGTGAACTGGTATTTCACTGTGGTTTTGATTTGCATTACCCCAATAAATAACAGTGTCAAAAATGTGCTTGTTGGCCATTTGTATACCTTCTGTGGAGAAATGCCTATTCAAGTCTTTTGTCCATTTTTAAAGTGGACTGGCCATCTTTTTGTTGCTGAGTTGTAAGAATTCTTTATATATTCTGAAAATTAGACCCTGATGAGAAATATGATTTGAAAATGCCTTTTCTCATTCTATAGCTGTCTTTTCATTTTCTTGAGAGTGTCCTCTGAAGCATAGAAGTTTTTGATTTCGATGAAGTTCAATTTATTTATTTTTTCTTTTGTTGCTTGTGCGTTGGTGTCATATCTAAGAAATCACTGCCTAATCCAAGGTCACGAAGACTTATACCTATATTTTCTAAGAGTTTTATAGTTTTGGCTCTTGCATTTATGTCTTTGATCCATTTTGAGTTAATTCTTTTTTTATTATTTCCAGGTTTGTTCTTATAATTTAATTTCAAAAACATATTAAACACAGTTAATTTAAAGTTTGCATCTGTTAACACCATTACTAGTATCTCCTGTGGGTCTAGCTTTTTCTCTTAGCTTTTGGTCACAGTTCTTATTTCCTCATAGACCTAATTATTTACAACTGAGTGCCAAACATCATAATGAAAAATTATGAGTGATGTATTAGGTCTAGTATGATAGTGTCTTTCCATAGTATCTTCCTGTAGAGAGGATTTAAATTTGTTTCTAGCCACTGGCTATCCTAAATCACCTTAATCCAATTAGAGGTTAAGATAATTTGAAGCTAGGCTTCAGTCTCGGTGAAACTGCCTTAGTCTATTTCTGGCTTATCCTTACTTCTTAATTGTATCCCTTTGGTGTCTCAAAGCCTGGGGAATTTTACCAAGGCTACCCCTCCTGGGCCTTAAATTCCCATATTTGTCCTGCTAGCCCTACAAGTCTATTAAACACTCTGCTCAGCTTTTTGACACTAATATTTTCCAAAATGGCAGAAGCCTCTTCAAGGAAAGCAGCTCCCACGAAGCAAAAGGATTGGTCTGAATTTTCTTCTAGAAAAGCTGCCATTTCTAGAAGCACAACTCTAAGTTTAAATTTTGAAAACAGATTATCTTATGTTTATTTGTAGCCATCACCAGGCCCAGTGCAATTCTGGAAACCTAATAAGAATGGAAATATGCTTTGTTTGATACAATGAACAGATACTGGTGATAGTGAAGGCTTGCCACACTTATGTTTTAAGTTGTTCATTTCCCAGGACGTGGTAACCAAAGCATTCTGGTAAAACAAGAGAGGAGCAAGCCTGAGGTTTTAAATATGGTTTCACATTACTTCCTTAGGGACTTTTCAAAAACCACACTCCATCAAACAGAAAAAAGAGGCTAAATCTACCTCAAATAAAGGGCATCTCTGAAATTAGCTGAGTGATTAAGAATCCAGATATTAATCTCAGAGATCCTCTGGTGACCACCAAATGGAGGAAGTCTACAAGAAATTCTAAAAATTGGCACATATAAAAACTCTGTATGGGGCCATCTGGGGTCTGAGAAAGATCTGGGCATCTAGTTCCTGAGCATATGTGAAAATGTCAGCTTCACCAGCCACCTCAAATTCTGTAACAGCACACTGGCTTTTCCTAAGTGGCACTAGCAGAAAAAAATTTAAAGAAGTAATCACTGACTTCAAATTCTCTTTCCAATAAGTGGCCATACGCTGTTCATTTCTCCTTCATGATATGTCTGGCATCTGTCTCCTTCTTTTCATTCCTCCTGTCACTGCTACAACATCTCAGGCTCTTATTACCCTGTCCTGGAATTAGAGGCCCAGTCTTTTGGAAACAGCAGCAATATTTTATCATTTTCCTATAAGGAGATCTTCCATCATTCCCTAGCACTCTCAGAATGAAGTTCAAACTCCTTAGTCTGGCATTCGAGGCTCTTTTCGGCTTTGTTTCAGCTGCTCTCCTCATTAACACTTTGATTTAGCCAAACTATTTTTACTCACCACCCTCTGAAGAGTCCTCACACATTCCTGTGCTCTCCTTCATCCTGAAGCCTGTTCTTCCATATGGAATATCCTTTGACTCCAGCTCCCTCTCTGTGCTCACAAACTCTGTACTTTTTCATCTTTAATTACTAAAATCATTTTCATTCACTAAAACCCCAGTTCAAATTTCACCTCTCTACATCTCTCTGCACAAAAAGCACTTAGTACTTACAGATGCTAAAGCTTAGAGAGGTCAAGCAATTTGTTCATGAGAACTACTACTAATTGGTGAAGTTGGAATTGAACTCATAAACTCCTTCAATGCTATTTTGTCTTATCTGTATTCTCCTAATCTTATACAATACCTTGCATATAGTAAGCAACTAATAATTATTGAGCAAAGATGGGGGGAAGAAAGGTCATAAACTTTCACCGCAAGAAAGACATAATACAAAATAATATTCTTGATGTATCAGTTTTTAAATTCCTTAGATATAAATTCCTGCTGAAAAGGTTGTGATTCCATCTGTTAAAAAGAGAATCATATAAGCAGAGCTATAAAAATAAGCTGCTAGAATATTCTGGTTAAAGGAAAGAAATTTAAAACTTAATCAGCTTTTAAATCCATCTGCTACATTGGGATTGTTGGCAGTTCAAAGGGCAAATGGCAAAAGCATGTCTCATCAAGCACCCTGGCCACAGTGCAGATGGAACTCAGCCAAGGGGTTACCCAGTTAGAAGGCATTACTGCTTTCCCCACTGACCCAGGCAGTCCTGTGGAAGCCTTCAACAGCTCATGTGTTCTTTGCTTTGGTCTTGGGACTTAAGGATAAATGAGATGAGGATGGTGGATAAATGACAAGGGTAGGCACTGTCTTGGGGGCACTGCTTCTCATTCTTGCCCTACAGAGTTCAGGCAACATCCTTCTTGGCGATCCCCAAGGAAGGGTGTGGAAAGAGGCTGAAGACAATGGGTGCTTTCAGGAGTCCCCTTAATACCCAGAGAAGCGAGGAGCAGAGCAAAGGTTCAAACACTCTCCAAACACAAGGACCATGATCAAAGAATTGCTTGCTGTAGTTACAGCAGAAAGAAAGCAACAACAGGCGTTCCTGCATTCCTGCCTTTCCATGCCAGGCTGTCCTCTCCCCATGATTGTCCCCACCCCCCAAATCCTGGGGACAATTGAGCTGTGTCTCTGGCATGTGTGGAGCTGCAGGTCGCAGCCATATTTAACGAGAACATTCATTCTCCACAGGCGCTACAGGGCTCCTCAAAACACCCTTTGTGTCACTGTGCCTTTCTCTCCACCCCCCTTGACACTAATTTAATCAAGATGTCCTTCTAGCTTGTAGATGGGGTGGACTCGTCAGTTCCGCATTCCTCCTGGCCTTAGGGCTTTGCAGCCAAATATGTAGAGCTGAAACCAGCAAGTTGAGGAGATGGGGTCAGGGTCTCCAAGCCAGAGCATGCAGACCTTCTGGGTAAACCCTAGGCATAAAGAGTGTACTAGGTCTGTGGTATGTTTTTACAGTTTTTAGTTAACACTAAATATTCTGGAGGAGTTGAGAAATATTTTCTTAGGCAAGTATGTACACATTTAGAAGCATTTTCTTTTTTAAAGCAAGAAAAAAGACACAATTTTATCTCTATATTCTTGGACTCATCAGTACTGTTTCTAGAATGCAGAATTAGAAAACAGAGCTCCTTGTAACAAATATGCCTGTCCTTTTTCTCCTAGTCTGCACTCTCCATAATTTTGCAAAATCTGAAAACTTCAGTTCTTTCCCAAGAGCCAGATTTTAATTCAGATTTGCCTTCCTTAGCTGTTTCTCTAGACCACAGTCAACATCCAGAAGAGAATGTCAAAACTGCGGTAGGGATTTTAACCAATAAGAAAAATAAAGAAATAAACCATCTAGAACCCTGGGTCCCCACCCAGGTTACCTGATTCCTGGTCTAATGTTCATTTCCTATGCTGTGGTAGCTCCCAAAGAGGGCATCACTGCTCATCAGTACCCCCACCCCACCCTGAGTTGATTTGTGGATGCCAAGCCAAACATTTGAAGCGTGAGTATTATGGGCCAGAAGGAGTCAAATGCATTTGAGGAGGGCATGAGGCAGGCCCAGGGAACTCAGACAATCTATCTTAGGAGCTGATTTGAATGTGTGTTGAAATTCCTCCGTCAACCACAGATCCAACTGTCATGACCTCCCGCCTGGGACATGTAACCATTCCTTCCATCATCTGCCTGCCAGTTTAATCAGCTCACATCAGCAGCAGCAGAAATATATTCAAAGGGCTATTGTTTCATGACCCACAAGGGCATTTTCAGAAACCCAGTAAGACTCCAGAATGTAAGAGGGGTGTACCCTCTATAGATTTTGGAGCAAAAAGCTCAACTCCCTGTCCTTAACTCTTTCTCCTCTTGCCTAGGTCAAGTAGACCATTGACCTGGGGTCAGGACCAACCCTAAGTTCTTAGACCAATTTCAAAGTTATCTTTAAGTAATTTTATAAACCAAATTAAACTCCCAGTCATAAAAAACTGAAAGGCTTTTTCCAGCTCCCTTACAGAGCTATACTGCAAAAATTCACCACCCTCAAATCAACAAACATATCCTCCATGTTGTTTCTTAAAGAACTGAGCCACTTCCCTTTTCCCCTCTGTCTTTTTGCTGGTTTATTTTCTCTCTTTCTCTGGAAAAGCCAATTAAGAAATGCTTCCCAGATACTGTCAAATCATAAGAACATGGCCTACAGCTCTAGGTTTTGTATTGGGGCAAAGAGCAGGCATTCTGAACCCAAGAAGGGGATACTGCTAAGCCAGAAAGTGGCAGAAGTTTGGGGAAAGGGCTAATGGAAGCAGCCTCTGGGCTACGCAGAACACCATCTCATTTGCTCACATCCTATAACCAAATGATGAGTACATCCACACTGGAGATTAGAAATAGCTCTTGGTTGAACAACAGGAATTTGGTCCAGGAGAAGCAACACCTTGTGAAACATCATTTAATGAAACCTACAACATGTTTAACAAAGTCAGCTATTCTTAGAAGAGCAACCCAGGGCCGGGTGCAGTGGCTTAAGCCTGTAAACTCAGCAGTTTGGGAAGCCAAGGTGGGTGGATCACCTGAGGTAAGGAGTTCGAGACTAGCCTGGCCAACACAGTGAAACCCTGTCTCTACTAAATATACAAAAATTAGCCAGGTGTGGTGGCACACACTATAATCCCAGCTACTTGGGAGGCTGAGGCAAGAGAATCCCTTGAACCTGGGAGGCGGAGGTTACAGTGAGCCGAGATCACACCATTGTACTCAGCCTGGGTGACAAGAGCAAAACTCCATCTCCAAAAAAAAAAAAAAAAAAGAGCAGCAACCCAGAGGTTATATAGATATCTGTTAATCTATAAAAACTGTGATATTCCCCCCATTTCAAAGTTTTTCCAGCATTTAAATCTATAGTACAAAATGTAAACCCTGCTTATTGATTCCAAACATAGCCTAAATGGCTCTCCCATCTTCTCTACTCCTCCTCTCACTGCCTTAGATCAGAGCCCCTCTCTTAAATGAACTACTGTAGTAACTTTTTCCCTGTTCTCACATCTCTCTGACATCCAAACATTTCAGAGTAATCTTTCTAAAAGGCAAATCTGTCCATGGTACTCTCTTGGAAATCCGCTAGTAGAGTTGTTTCAGTTAACAAGCATTCTAAAAATTAGGAAGCAAAGGATGAGAAGAAATAGGATATTTACATAGTATCTTCACAAGACACTTATTACAGTGCAAAGGGGAAGGTAGTAACTTTACAGTAAGGAAATCAGGAGACACCCATCCTCACCGAGTAATCAAAATTATTACCATCGGCAAGTGCCTCCTGATATAATGCACTAAGAAAAATATGATATCACTTCTATGGTGTTCTTGTCAAAATCGCTTAAACTGAATCCAATCTGGTATCGCTTCTATGGTGTTCTTGCCAAAATCGCTTAAACTGAATCCAATCATGAGGAAATCAAACAAACCAAAATTGAGTAACATTCTACAAAATAACTGACCAGAACTCTTTAAAACCATGAAAGACAAAGCAAGACAGAGGAACTGTCAGAGATTAGAGGAGACTAAGATGACAGTTCACCTCAACATCATGTGTGCTCCTAAACTGAATCCTGAACCAGAAATTTGAATTGGACATTAGCAAGGCAACAAGTGAAATTTCAGTAAGATTGAGAGATTACAGTATTACCTCTGTGTTAATTTCCTGATTTTGATCATTGTACTGTGATTATACAAGATTTTTAAGAAATCTTGACCCCAAATATTGGAAAGATGGGATTTTAACATTTGGGGAATTTGGGTTAAGGGTACAGAGGAATTTCTGGATTACTTTGCAATCTTTCTTTAAGTCTGAAATTATCTCAAAACAAGAAGTTAAAATAATAACAACATTACAGGGGCTTCTGCTTCACTGGCTTCAGGGTATAAGCCCTTTTTGTGTGGCAGGCAAGGCCCTGCCTACCTCCTCAGCCTCATCGCTTGCCACTCCCCTACAAGGGACCTGTGTGCAGCCATTCTCACCCATACCACCTGTAGTTCCAGAATGCTTTTCACCTGTTATACTCCCTTGCTTTCTGCATAAACAGTTTCATCTCCCAGAAATCCCCTATGCTCCCCTCTCCTACACTCCCATTCTTCCTGAGACACAAAGGACATCATAAGGCAAACCTCACCTCATATTTCCCTCCACCCAAGAACCCATTATTACATTGTATCATCATAGCTTATGTGCATGTCTATTTCGCCCACTAGGCACTGTGCTCAACATCAGGGGCCATGTCAGTCATCTTCATATTCTCAACACACGGCCCAGAGAGTCAGAACTCAATCTGCCCCCAGAGAGTCAGAACTCAATTCACTGTGTATTGAGCAGACATACTGTTTCCACTTAGAACTACCATAATAGCCCAATGGTTTGCCAAGCACTTTCATAGAAATTCCCTTACTTAATTACAGAATTTCAGAGATAAATCTTAGAAAGATTAGTGCAAACCATTATCTTACAGATAAGTTCCAGACAGGTTACAAAGTTAGGCGGCATTCACAGTCAAAGTTAGGCTGTGAGTCAGTGTGAAAGGTAGGATAAGATTCTCACTCCCAGATCAGGAATTTTTTTTTTTTTTTTTAATTCATAAACTACAACAAGAGCCTCTTTCCTCCAACCAACAAATACCACAGGATGTGTACAGGCAGAATTGTCTGGGCCTGGTGTGGTGCTTGGGGAAAGCATTTAATAAACACTTGCTAAAATGAGCTGAATTACCAGCGAGCAGCACCTCAATTCCTTATTTCACTCAGGTTGAACCTGAACAAGGTATGACTCTAAGGTCTAACCTAACCTGACTACATCTTGTGAGGAATGTGCAGCCAGAATACACTAGTCTTAAGTGAGAAGGCCTGATTTCCCACCTAAGAGATCTCTGATTCAGAGAGCAGGATCCTGGCTTTCCTCCAGGGCTGGTGGGAGGATGAGGCAGATACTGCATAGCCCGGAGCTATGTGGTATCAGGCCAGAGGCAACAAGCTCAGATCACTTCCTTACATCTAACCTGGGGAGGAAGCCCATCCAGTGTGTCAGAAATCATCTGCTCTGATTACCACACCCTTTTAAATCCTCCTGGCCCAAGAGGGGATATGAACTGATTAACTTTAGTAATGCCAGAAGGTACAATTAATTTCCATTCCTATTATTCCCCACTCTTCGTATGAAGGGGACTGGAAGCATGGAATTAAGGTTCCACTGGGGCTTTAACCTGCAGCTTGAGACAGACAGACTGCCTGACACTCAGCAGGGAAAACCTCATCCTGTGTTTCGTAAGGACCAATGCTGATCTGTCAATGTTTGAAAAATCTGTGTGGCCTTAAGGACAGGGGTAATTCTTTTGTGGTTGGGTAACAATGACTACAAAATTAAATTAAATTAAATAACAAAGCCAAGACAGGATTTGATATGAGTCTAACGAACACTTATTAAGCAAGATTTAATCAAAATGATACTGAAGTATTTTTGTTTCAAAGAAGAACATCTATTTTATCAGTCATCATGTCCTGCATTTAATGTATCGCTAATGTAAAGTTTTTTGTGACTCTTTCAAGAATTTTTCTTAAATTAAAAATTTAAAGTCAACTAGAAAAGGATATCTTGATTTATGTAAAATTTCTCTTCCAAAGCAGTTGCCTATCCTTTGTCATTGTTATCCTCACAGGATCTTCAGGAGGCAAAGGGGCAAGAAGTATGCTTCTTGTTCAGTTTACAGATGGGCAGATGGGAGTCTGGGAAGGTCAAATTCTTGTGTAGGATTCACAAGAAGGTAATGCAGGAGTTGGAAGTAAATTTGTTTTTAATTCTGTGTCTCAGGCTTACACTGTTATATTTCTTCTCATTATTAGCTGAAACGGCAAGAAAAGTGCTTAAAAGTTTAGAGGAGGTTATGTTGTAGGCACCACAGTTTCCCAAGATTCTAAAATCCAAGTCTAATAACATTTGTTCAGTTCCCATTCTTCCTGACCTCTTCATAGAACTCATCATTGAGTCTTCTTCTCTCAAGTCCTTTGAGCCTTATTACTCTCATTTTCCTTTTGCCCATTTTAATTTGTTATTCTCTCTTCTTTGCTAGCTCTTCAAAGTCTCCTTTCTAGGCCTCAACTACCATTTACTCTGAATACTCTTTCATCGCCTCAATTGTCAGTTTTATGTGGTTAATTTTCAAGTCTTCTTCTAGCTCTTGCCCTCACTAAACCTTCCCTTTACCATGTCTAAAGCTGAAGTCAGAAAATATGGTATGCACTGGACAGAACAGTGAGTAGAATTTAGAAGACCTGGTAGTTTCAGTCACATCTCAACTACTACCTAACTGGGTAAACTAAGGCAAGTTACTTCTCATTGGCTCTCAGCTTCTTCATGAATTACAGGGCTTGACTAGAATCAGTGGCTCTTCCATACACTTCCCTCAATAAATGGCAATTTCAATTTTGAAACGTTCAGGCCAGAATGCTTAGGGTCATCTTCAACTGCTATTTTTTTCATACACCATATCAGTCAAGCAGCAAATCCTACTGGCTCCATCTTCAAAATATATCCCAGAATTTGACCACTTTTCACCATCTCCACAGCTCCACCTGTTTCAATCCACTATCATCTCCTGTCCTAATTATTTATAGAAGCTCCCTTAATTTGTCTTCCCTTGCTGCTTCCACCCCACTCCTCCAAAAGCCCTCTCTTCACATAGAAGCCAGAATAATCCTATTTAAACAGAAGTCAGACTGTATCATGCCTCTCCAGTCCTCCAGTAGTCTCTAAGGCCCTTCCTGATGAGACCTGCTTCCTGTCCCGACCACATCTCCCACCACTCTTCCTCTTGCCTACTCTGTACAAGGTCTCCTTACTGTTTCTCTAACCAGATAAGCACATTCCCATCTCATGGCCTTACTCGTGCACTATTATCTCTGCCTGAAATACCTTCCTCAAACAGCTAAACAGCAAAATCCCTCATTTCCTCCAAGAATCAGTTCCAATGCCAGTTTATCAGTGAAGCCATCTCTGACCACCCTATATAAAAGAGCAATATGCCTTGTACCCCATCCTCTTTACCCTGTTCTATTTTATCACCATCTGATATATTATATATTCACTTTTTTATGTATTATCTGTTTCAACTATTAGAATATAAGCTCCATGAAGGCAAGAACCTTTTGTTATCTGCTGTATTCCAGTGCCTAGCACAGTGCCTGGAACATGGGAGGCACACTGTAAATATCTGTTGAATGACTAAGTGAACTGCTGAATGACTAAGTTGAATGACCTCCTCCCACCTCATGTCAGGCCACCTCATGTCAGGCCACTCAGTCCTGTCTATAATGTCTTTCCTTTGTCTTGTGGTAAATCTAATTATTTTAGTTCCCACTGCCATTATCCAAGAACTAGTTTCTATTACCCCTCTGAATTATTGTAGCAGGCTCCTATATAGTTTCTTCCGAGCTAAACCACACTGAGTACTGCTACCAATGCCACTGGAAATGATGATTTTCAAGATTTCATTGCCCTGCCTAAAATTGTCAATGGCTCTCTTTGACCTGTAATTTGAACTCCATAGACTGGCATTCAAAGCCTTCTACACTCAGGCTTCAGGCTATTTCCACATATTTCTCCCATTGCTGGTCAAAAGGAGGTCTCTGTTGTTGGACTGTCCTCATGAGTGACATCTCTAATGGGGACAAAGAGACAGGAAAGGAACTTGGAATCAGATAATATGGTAATCTTCAAAAGATAAGGATGGCTAATTGAGAATCCTGGCAGCAGGTAATTAAAAAAAATCGGCCCAATTCTTTCCCCTCTATGAAACTCTCCTGACTCACTTTTCATGAATCTGTTCTTTTTCCAAGATCCTATAGACAACAAATTGTCTGTACCACTCATTACATTGCTGTCTAAATTGTAGCCTGCTTTGGGAGTCTATGGCCTGTCTTTCCAGCTGAGATGTAAGAAATCTGAGATCTTGAACCATGTTTTAAGCTTGCTCTGCAGGCCTTTTATACTGCCAACTTGAATACTGAGCAATTACAGACAATCAAATAATATTATTAAATTGAACTGAATGGGTTGGTAGTGGTTACTTGTGCTCCTGAATTTGAGTAAAGCAATACTTTTTTTTTTCTTTAGTCCCTGAAAGGTCAGGTAGACTATGTGGTTTTCCTTGCCTGAGAACTCAAAGGTCCAGAAAGACCACTGACTCTGAGAGCAGCAAAAAGATAATGCTTTTTCTACTCTCCACCCTCAAAATGAACATCAAAAGGAAAACAAGGTCATGGGAAGAGGCAAGGCAGGAAGGGATGCAGTGCTTATGTGGGCAGAAGGCTTGGATTATCTTGGCTTTGGAGAAGAGATGATTAAAGCTGGAGACTGGATCGCCCAGTTTGTTTTCTGTATTTCCTTTCTATCCTATATGATAACACACTGCTAAAAAAGATTAGCTTAGAGATTGCAAAGACCACCCTAGCTGGGAGAAGGCACAAGACACACGCTCTTCTACATGAACACAACCAGACACCATCTGACCATAACATAACTTTGCAGAGCACTTTGTTCCCAGGTTTTACTGATGCCTATAGCATTCTGAGAAGGAACAGTGAGGGTATGAGTAATTTCATTAGTGTAAAGATGAGGAAACTGAAACTCAGTATGGTGAAAGAACTCCACTGAGCCAGCCAGGGCCCAGGCTCAGGCACAGCGCTGAGGCCCAGATACTCAGCTAAGCTCAAAGACAATGAGCAAGACAGAAGAGGAAGAAAAAGGGAAAGCAGAAGAGGGAAAAACCCTCTCTCCTTGCCTTATAGTAAATGGAAGTAGGGTATTTCCAAATGAAAGCACTGGCTACCTAGTCATCCTAAAAACAAGTGATTTCCAAAAAGACAACAATGAGATTTTTAATTGCTTCTAGATGTACAAGAACATAGTCCAGGGGAGAGTCAAGGTAACAGCCAGCTGGTCGTGGTGGTTCATGCCTGAAATCCCAGCACTTGGGAGGCCGAGGCAGGCAGATCACTTGGGTTCAGGAGTCAAAGACCAGTCTGGACAACACGATGAAACCCCATCTCTACTAAAAAAATACAAAAAACTTAGCTGGACGTGGTAGCCTATGACTGTAATCCCAGCTACTTGGGAGGCTGAGGCACAAGAATCACTTGAACTTGGGGGGCGGAGGTTGCAGTGAGCCAAGATCGTGCCACTGCACTCCAGCCTGAGAAAGTGAGACTCCGTCTCAAACAAACAAAAAAGACAACATAGCCAAAAAATCATAAGGAATATATGAAAAAGCTATGGGACAGCCAGAATACAGACTGCTTTACGATCAAATAAGCAACTTTTTTTTTTTTTTTTTTTTGAGACGGAGTCCCGCTCTGTCGCCCAGGCTGGAGTGCAGTGGCCAGATCTCGGCTCACTGCAAGCTCCGCCTCCCGGGTTCATGCCATTCTCCTACTTCAGCCTCCCGAGTAGCTGGGACTACAGGCGCCCGCCACCTCGCCCGGCTAGTTTTTTGTATTTTTTAGTAGAGGCGGGGTTTCACCGTGTTAGCCAGGATAGTCTCGATCTCCTGACCTCGTGATCCGCCCATCTGGGCCTCCCAAAGTGCTGGGATTACAGGCTTGAGCCACCGCGCCCGGCCATATAAGCAACATTTAAAAGAAGATGCGATGACATGATAAAAATGCTTACTCCAAATGTTAAATGAAAAAAATTACACTAAGCTTAATATACAAAGTAACTCTCATGTTTTAAAAAAATGGTACAAAAAAGATTGGAAGGAAATACATCAAAATGTTAATCATGATTCCAAGTAATTATTATTTTCTTTTTATTATGTTTTTCCCACAATATCTTGAAAAAACATGTTACTACTTTTAAAAATTTTTTTCTTTTCTTTCATAGCCTTAACTGAAGCTCAGTATCACTTTAACAATTGAGAAAAATCTAAGCTGAAGGGTTTTTTGTTTGTTTGCTTCCAAATGAAAGGAAAACTAAAATAAAAATGGAAGATGTTACTTCTCAGTCCTGTCCCTGGGTCTTACTGATAACTGCTTAGCTTACCAAGAGGATGATTCTGGGAGCTCTTGAGACCATGAAAAGGGAGGTTCCTAGGTTCCTATGGTCTTTTAAATAATTAGTGCAAAGAATTCAAATTAATCTATAACTGGAAGTTTCATGTTGAGTAAATGCTGGGAAAAGCTGGATGTAGACCCAAATGATTTGTAGAGAACAGAGAAAAAGGAAAAAAAGAAAAGCAAAACAAAAAACCCCAAGGGCTGGGCTTAAAATCAAAGAAAGGTAGGATCCAGTAGAAAAACTAAGAGACCAGAGAAAGTCCAGTATTACAAGGAAAGAAGATGAAAATGAAAAAAACTGAAGATGCTGTGTCAAAAGAAGGAAAATTTAAATTTTGTCCTCACTTTAAATAAAAATCATGCTCAGACAAGCAGGGAAGAATTCAAATAAAAAGTCTTGACAAAGATAAATAGGAGAATCAACAGAAGCCTGTCCTGCAACAAGGGAGGCTAAAATCAAAGGTGCCTACCCTCTCTGGACAAGCTGGGCAAGAGGCAGAATCAGAATAGCACAATGGAAATTCTGACCTGACAGAAGCACAGCAACGTATGACTGCAGAATGCATAAGCCATTAATTCCTTGCACAAACACTGGTTCTTTAGCTTACCAATATGACTGCCACCTTCCTACACGCAAGGCAGCAGAGCATGATGATGTGAAGAGATCAGGGAAGCCAACTGCCTAGGCTTGAATCCCATTTCTCCCATCAACCAGCTGTATAATCTTGAGTAAACTGCTTAAACCCCCTGCCCATGCTCTTATCTACAAATGCGGATGATAAAACCAGCACTCATCTCAAAGTGTTGTTGTGATGAGATTAAATAGGTTAATACATGTAAAACACCTAACATGTCCCTAGGCATGGTTAGTACTCATTTAGAATTATGCTTTTTTTAAAAAAATTATTGCTGTGATTCTTAACAAATTGATACCTAGTCAGCTTGCATGCTATTCGTGTGCATGGTTTCTCCCAAGACTAATACGTTTTTACAAACTACTATTTGCATGGTGACTTATGAGCTATACTAACAGTCCTCTCCTTTTCTCAGAGAGGCATCTGTTTTTTTTTTTTTTTTTTTGAGTTGGAGTTTCACTCTATCACCCAGGCTGGAGTGCAACAGAACAATCTTGGCTCACTGCAACCTCCACCTCCCAGGCTCAAGCGATTCTCCTGCCTCAGCCTCCTGAGTAGCTGAGATTACAGGAGTACACCACGACGCCCGGCTAATTTCTGTATTTTTAGTAGAGACGGGGTTTCACCATGGTGGTTAGGCTGGTCTCAAACTCCTGACCTCAGGTGATCTACCTGCCTCCGCCTCCCAAAGTGCTGGGATTACAGGCATAAACCACTGCACCTAGCCTCAGAGAGGCATCTTACAGTCAAGTAAGGGAGGTACAGAGATGACAAAAAGTAACTTGTCTAAAATTATCAACTGATATTAAAATTATCAGGTGAATGACTGAACTGGCACCCAATATTTGTAGGCTGACACCATGAATAACACCTTACAATCAGGTTTCTATTATGTGATAAAAAAAAAATATAACTAGAAAATGGAAGGGTCAGGCTATCACCACCCTATTCTAGAGGGTGCCAATATTAGCATCACTATCAGTGGACTAACTAGTTGTTACGTACTTCCTGCTCTGATGCTACATGAAGTACTAACATTACTTATTATGAATTTTAAGTCACTTGAATCCACTTGGACCTTTAGAACCAACTTCCAATTTACAGGAAATATGGGATACAGGCAGAAGCTTAACAACACAAGTAAACAACCAAACAAATCTAGAAGATGGGAGATTTTGCAGGACATCTGGCTTGGTCTCGCCAACAAATCAGTTTCATGGAAAGAAAACAATACTAGATTAAAGTACACTTAAGGGACATAAAACTAGTGTGTATTAGATACTGGCTTCAACAAACTAGTTGTCAAAGAGATTTTTAGGGTAATTAATGAAATCTTTACATGGGCTGGGTATGAGATGAGACAAAAGTTTGTTGAAATATAAAGAAGGTCTTGACTAAAGCAGTAGATTACAAAATAGTATGTACAATAAATCTGTTTTTATTTATTTTTTTTTATTTTATTTTTTTTTTTTTTTGAGACGGAGTCTCGCTCTGCCGCCCAGGCTGGAGTGCAGTGGCCGGATCTCAGCTCACTGCAAGCTCCGCCTCCCGGGTTCACGCCATTCTCCTGCCTCAGCCTCCGGAGTAGCTGGGACTACAGGCGCCCGCCACCACGCCCGGCTAGTTTTTTTTTGTATTTTTTAGTAGAGACGGGGTTTCACCGTGTTAGCCAGGATGGTCTCGATCTCCTGACCTCGTGATCCGCCCATCTCGGCCTCCCACAGTGCTGGGATTACAGGCTTGAGCCACCGCGCCCGGCCAATAAATCTGTTTTTAAAATCATATTTTTACTTTCTGTATTTTTAAATTTTCTGTAACATATATCTACTATAAAATTTAAAAGATTATTCAAAAGAATAGAAAAAAGGAAGGGAGGGAGGAAACAAGGAGACAGAGAAGGAAAGATGAAAAGGAAAGAGAGAGGAGAGGAAAGGGAAGGTGGAAGGGGAGAAAGAAGAGGGGGAGGGAGAGAGGCAGACAGAGGAGGGAGAGAAAGAGAAAGAAAGACAAAGAGAGAGAAAAGGTTTTGAATTCACTATTCTTAAAGCCTGGCTTGTGACCAGGTTCAACCATACATTGGAAAGAATAACTTCCCAATATAATGTTCATAGCAGCATTATTTATAACACGCATAATAGCCTCAAACTGAAAACTACCCAAATGCCATCAACAGTTTACCAGATAAAACTAAAAGTGTCATGTCCTAGGAACCCCCTCAGCCCAAGGCAAACAGGATAGTTGGTCGTCTTAGGTACTGTCCATTGTAGGGAAGATAGAATTTGGCACTCAAAGCCTGCCAAGTTAGACAGGCTTGATAAACATCTTGGGCTTCCCATGGAAACCCCAGAAAGGCCATGCCTTAAGTATATAGTATATTCTAAGATGAAGGGAAAACCAAAATATACCCACTGTAACAAAGTATAAAGCCAAGCCCCCACAAGTTCAAGGTGATCAACCAGTAATTTAATAGCCTCCTAGAATAAAACTTCATACTCTTCAGAGGAAGATAAGTACACCTAGAGTTTCTATGATATATTATCTACAATGTCCAATATGCAATAAATGATTAATAGGCATGTAAAAAAATGTGATTCATGGTCAAAAGGAAAAATCAATAAACAGACCTAGAGATAATGTCAATGTTAAAAATAGCATACAAGAAGTTTTAAGTAAGTACCAACTATGTTTTAAAAATCCATACAATAATTGGGAGGCTGAAGGGGAAGGATCACTTGAGCCCCGGAGTTCAAGTCTAGCATGGGCACCACGGCGAGACCCCATCTCTAAAAAAATTAGCTAAGCATGATGGTACACACCTGTAGTCTCAGACACATGAGAAGCTGAGGTGGGAGGATCGCTTGAGCCCAAGGGTTTGAGAGTACAATGAGCTATGATCACACCACTGCATTCCAACCTGGGTGACAAAGTGAGTCTTCATCTCAAAGAAAAAAAAATATATATATATACACACACACACACACACACACACCTGAAATAAAAAAATGCATTGGATGGCATTTATAGCATCTTAGATGAACAAAAGAAAGAACTGGTATTTTGTTTGTTTGTTTGTTTTGAGATGGAGTCTCGCTCTGTCATCCAGGCTGGAGTGCAGTGGCGCAATCTCAGCTCACTGCAAACTCCACCTTCTGGGTTCAAGTGATTCTCCTGCCTCAGCCTCCTGAGTAGCTGGGATTACAGGCACGTACCATCACGCCCAGCTAATTTTTGTATTTTCAGTAGAGAAGGGGTTTCACCATGTTGGCCATGCTGGTCTCGAACTCCTGACCTCAAGTGATCCACCCACCTTGGCCTCCCAAAGTGCTGGGATTACAGGTGTGAGCCACCACGCTCAGCCAAATTGGCAAACTTTAGAAATCATCTAAACTAAGGCATACAGAAAACAAAAATTTGAAAAAAAATGGACAGAACATCAACAAGCTGTGGGACTGAATCAAGCAGTCTAACATACATGCAATTGATATCAAAGCAAAGCAGGAAAGAGAGGGGACAGAAAAAAATATTTGCCAACATTTTTTCTCAAGTTGAGCAAAAATCTGATATTTTTCCTATAATTTCTACAAATTAGATATTTGACAGATCAGGGATTGTCTGAATATTATATTTATCCAAGCCAAATGAATACAATGAAAACCACGCTTACACTCTTATAGTAGTCAAAGTACTAAAAACCAAAGACAATGAATAAATATTGGAAGCAGCCAAATAAAGAAGGGCTGGGCACGGCGGCTCAAGCCTGTAATCCCACCACTTTGGGAGGCCAAGATGGAAGGACTGGGATTGCTTGAGCACAGAAGTTCGAGTCTATAGTGAGCTGTAATCATGCCACAGGACTCCAGGCTGGGGAACACAGACTCCACCTCTTTAAAACAAACAAACAAAAAGATGATATATTACACACAAGTAAGCAATAATAAGAACCTAAGAACCACAGCTGATTTCTCATCAGAAATAATGGATGCCAGAAGACAAAAGAATTACATATTTAAATTGTTGAAAAAAATTATCTGATTCCATTTACATAAACAAATTTTTTAAAATGGGCAAATACTTATATTGTGTTAGAAGTCATGATAATGGTTACCCTTCAGAGAGTAATAACTTGAAGTGGAGAGAAGGAGGGTTCAGGGGATACTAGTAACATTCTTCATCTGGGTGATTACATAGTTGTGTTTGGTTTGTAAAAATTCATTGAGCTGTACACTTTATAATATGTGTATTTTCTCTAAGTATTTTAACTTTCATAAATAGTTTAGGAAAAAAACTTTGCAAAAACAGATGAAAGGTTCAGAGAAATACACATCTAGGGCCTACTACAGTGGGAGGTATTCACAGTGTGAATTTTACAAAAGGTTACTATTACTATTTTGTCATCATCATCCCACAGAAAGTTTTGAAAGACCTAAATAAACCAAAGACCCAAAGCTTCCTTGGGAGGCAAATCTTACTCCTCAATTTGATTTTCAAGCTATTTTAAGCACCTAGCAGCATAATGCTGTGTATACGGTATTCACTAAAATACTCATTGACAGTATAATCTCCTAATTTAGGGTAGTATTCCAATACAAGGTTGCATATGGACACTTTTATTTTTTGTCTACTGCACCTCTCTTTCCCATATTCTATTTCCCATATTCCATTCCTCTTCTTTAGATTCCCTTAATAATCCTTTGATTTATACAAATTGAAGTACTATTATACCTTTGAAAGTTCTAAATATAGCACCTTGAGCTCTTTTAGAAAAGGCAGATACCTAAGAACTAAAACACCAAAAAGGCAAACACACAAACTAACCTAAGCAAAAGACTACAGACATCTTTGATGCATGCAATCCCTTTGAGCTGCACCTTCCTAAGTCCAAATAAAAGCCTGGACCACCCAGAGAGCAGCCTCAAGGGAGAGCACACAGATGCTGCTGACCCAGTGTCACAGAAACCAAAGCTAAAACACCCCCAACAGCACTAGCTGCAAAGCTCCCCTTGGTGTTGGCTTTGGCAGCAAACCTGATGCCCCTTATCAGCAGAGATACCTTTGAAGTAGCTGGCAGCTTTCCATTCCCTACTCAAATAAGCTCAGTTTCACATCCTATTCTTTTCTCCAAAGAGGATCTTTTCATCAGATATGAGAGAATAAAGCTCAATTAATTAGAACAGATTTTTGCTACCAACAAGATAAATTGGGCAACTGGAACAGCTGTCTGTAAAGCACTGTGCAAACACTGTTAGTGACCATGCTATAATGTGGAGGATATTCAGTCCAATAACAGATACTGAGTTCAGAGGAGCAGGAGGGATATGGTGGACAGGGAAGGGAGGGAGAGTTAAATCACTCATCTACTCCTTCTCCCAAAGAGTTAAACCCTTTCTTAATGGGGCAGAGCACAGGGACACAACCTTTGGAAAACCATTCTTTTTCTCCATTCATTCAATCAACAGCACCTACCAGGGACATTCAACTATAACAGCATTGTGGGTCACTTCTTCTCTTCTTATTTATGACCATCACACCACCCAACATGCCTTCTCACAGTATCATTATTCACTCTCCTCACACATGCCAAACAGCTGGACTCAAAACACACCATAGGAAATCCTATCCCAGTCCAAAGGGATACCAAACAGATAGGTAACATGCACTGCTTTTAGTTTTAAATCTCCTTTATCCTTTTTAACTACCAGATTCATTTCCTCGGTGCCAAAAGAAATCTGACTGTTGTGGCAATTCTCTTGTGACTGATTCACTAATGGCAAAAGGACATGTTTAACATCTCCAGGGCCCTGGGGAAAAGTATTAACTGAGCCTCTTACATTCCTTCCTCAGCACTCTTCATGCATTCTCCACTTCCTGCAGTGTGAAGGCAGCCAGATTCACCCTTTTTCACCAGATTTATTTATCTGAAGCTAACTTCACCCTTCATCAGCCTCCAAGAATAAAGTAGGAAACCACAATGGGTTGCCTAGAGAAACTAGCCTAGATGCTTTAACACTGTCTGTTGCAGAAGCAAACATGGCTCACATACAGATAGACAGGATCTTAGGGCATCAGATATTCTCTGTGCTCTGCAGTTTCCCCAAGATGGAAAACACTGCAGCAGGGATTCTCAGTCCTGGCTGTAGGCAACAATCACCCAGGCCCTATTCCACAGACTCTGGACTCAATTGTGCTGGGGTAGGGTCTTGGCATGGGTGTTTTTAAAATTAGATCAACTTTATTGAGGTATAATTTGCATAATAAAATGTACACATTTTAAGTGTATAATATGATAAATTCTGTCTAATGTACCACCACGATCAAGATTATGTAACATTATAAAAATGTTATAAAGCATCATTTAAAATGTTATATAATGTAGGCTATAAAAACCCTACAAATTCCCTCGTGTCCCTTAGCAGTCAATCCTTCATCCCCATCCTGCCCCCAAGGCAATCAATCAATGATCTATTCTCTATCACTATAGATCAGATTTGTCTTTTCTAAAATTTTATAGAAATGGAATCATACAGAATGTACTCATTGTGCTTGGCTTCTTTTTATCAACATAATGTTTTTTGACCTCATTTACATTGTATCAGCATTTCCCTTCTTACTGCTGAGTAGTATTAATATATGGATACACTACAATATGTTTTTCCATTCATCTGTTGATGGACATTTGGGTTGTTTCCAGTTTGGGCTATTATGAATAAAGTACCTAAGGCAGCTGTAACAAATTACTGCAAACATGGTGGCTTAAAACAACATACATTTGTTCTCTTAGAGTTCTGGAGGTCAGAACTCCAAAACCAATTTCACTGGGCTGAAACCAGTGTGTCAGCAGGGCTGCTTCTGCTCTGGAGGCTCTCAGGAAGAATCCATTTCCTTGTCTTTTCCAGCATCTAGAGCTGTATTCATTGGCTCATGGCCATTTCCTCCATATTCAAAGTTAGTGGCATAGCATCCTCTCTCTCTGACTCTGCTTCCCTCTGCTTCTATCATATGACCTTCCTCTCTTTTATCTGTAATCTCCTTCTTATGAGGATACTTGTGATTGCATTTAGGGCCCACCTGGCTAATCAAGCATAATATCCCCATCACAAGATCCTCAAATTAGTCATATCTGCAAAGGATTACATGCATACGGTAGCATTCACAGGTTCCAGAGGTTAGAATATGCACCTTTTTTTTTTTTTTTTTTTTTGGAGGGGGGCATTACTCAGCCTATCCCAAAACTTTATGAATATTCAGGTGCAAGTCTCTGTTTACACATATGCTTTTATTTCTCTTGGGTAGATGCCTATAAATACCTGGAATTACTGGGTCGTATGACAAGTACATATTTAATGTCATAAGAAACTGCCACTATTTTCCAAAGTGGTTGTACCATTTTCACACTCTCACCAGCAACATATGAGGGTTCTGGCCAACTTCCTTAACACTTGGTATTGCCAGATGTTTTCATTTTAACCATCCTAGTGAACGTATGGTATATCTTCTTACAGTTTTAACTTGCATTTCCATCATGACTGATGATATTCAGCATATTTTCATGTGCTGATTAGCCATTTATATATTTTTATTAGTGAAATGTTCATTAAAACCTTTTTCCATTTTAAAAAATTTGGGCAGTTTGTCTTATTACTGAGTTCTCAGAGTTCTTTATTCTATATTCTGATATAAGTCCTTGTCAGATATACATTACAAGTATTTTCTCATAGTCTGCATCTTGTCTTTCATTTTGTAAATAAAGTCTTTCCAAGAACAAAAGTCCAAGACTTGAGGAAGTCTGATTTATCCTTTATAAAATTTTATAGTTCATGCTTTTTATATCCTAAGAAACCTTTGTTTATTCAAGGTCACAAAGATTTTTTTAAAACTCCCCAAGTAACTTTCATGCTCAGGCAAAGTTGAAAGCTACTGGTCTACAGGGAATCTGACTTGGCTTTTTCAATTTAACCTAAGTTTTTGCCATAGAAACTTAAGAGTCCTAACAGTAAAACAGGAGTACAGTTCACTGCAGTGCTGTAAAAACAAGGATGCAACTGAGTCTTAGCACTGTCTGAACTGACCAGCTTCCAAGCTTAAGTGTGAGCAGCTGTGAAAGGCTAGAAACAGTGATTTGAGAAAGCAAAGTCAGAGGTACTTTTAGTGTGTTCCAGCTAAGTAAAAAGAGAAAACAGGATTATCCTCTCTGCTGTAGGAAAAAGCACACTCAAGTTTATTTCAGTTTAAACTGAGCAAGTGGGAAAAATTATTTCGGTTCTTGGTGGGCTTCTTTAGAACATGCCCCTCACGGAGACCACAGGCAGATGGGAGCCAAACTTGGCAGTTTTTGGGCATGGTTTTTGAAGCCACCGCATTAAACAAATGAAGGTGGCAGCAATAATATTTGCCCAAACCCTGGTTCCAACAGAGGTTAGACAGACTGAGCTTTCATTACATGAAAGGAGATGTTAGGAGCACCAAACGGGCTCAATTTTCCCTGGAGTCCTAGACAAAGTCAGTCTGTTTTTAAGCTGTGGACAGGAGGCTACTTTCTCCAGATGTTATATTTAGCTAAAAGAATCTCCAACATGGCTTCATGCAAAATGTAAAATATGTCCCAGCAGACCTTACCACAAACCAGAGGGCTAGCAAGGAGCATCCCTTAAGGGGGTTCAATACCATAGAGGGGCCAATTGTGCAGCCACCTTGACATCCCTAAATTAGCTAAATTAGCTGTGAGTCAGATTTTGGGCCAGCTCTCACATTTAGTAAGTCCTTGTTTCCCTCTTACAGGGGGCAGAGATATTTTGCCCCTGGGGAGTGTAAACATGCTGTCCTATTTCATTCCCAACTTCCAGCTGCCTGCCCCAACCCCAGGTAGGAAAAACAATCCAATGTTGATGTTCAACATCTCCATACCCTTTGAAGGTTTATGTGCAAAAGAAAAAATTAGGTTAATTCTATAAGTGAGATATCTGAATTCAATGAAAAAGAGAAAATCTAGGATTTTCTCTTCTCTGCACAACATACTTAGAGAATCCTAATACAGTATGTAGATGAAAATGTTGGATTCTAGAGCCAGGTGACTGGAGTTAAACACTAGCTTCATTTCATTTTTCTTAATCTCTCTCTCTTCTTTTTTTTTTTCGAGACAAAGTCTCGCTCTGTTGCCTAGGCTGAAGTGTAATGGCATGATCTCTGCTCAATGCAACCTCTGCTTCCTGGGTTCAAGTGATTCTCCTGCCTCAGCCTCTCGAGTAGCTGAGATTACAGGCACTGGCCATCTTGCCCGGCTAATTTTTGTATTTTTGTAGAGACGAGGTTTCACCATGTTGGCCAAGCTGGTCTTGAACTCCTGACCTCAGGTGAACTGCCCACCTTGGCCTCCCAAAGCGCTAGGATAACAGGCGTGGAGCCACCGCGCCCAGCCCTCTGGTTTGTTTTTTTTTTTTTTCAAAGAGACAGGGTCTCGCTCTGTTACTCAGGCTAGAGTACAGTGGCATGATTATAGATCACTGCAGCCTCAAACCTCTGGGGTCAAGTGATCCTTCCTGCCTCAGCCTCCTAGCTAGCTAGGCTTACAGGTGTGTACCATCATGCCTAGCTAATTTTTTGGGGGGGAGGGGGGAGGTGGGTAGAGACAGTCTTGCTATGTTTCCCAGGCTGGTCTTGAACTCTTTGCTTCAAGCGATCCTCCCACCTCGACCTCCCAAAGGGCTGGGATTACAGGCTTGAGCCACTGTGCCTGGCCTGCTTAATCTCTTTAAGCCATAGTTTCTTCCTTCACAAAACATCGATGATAACAATAGTAACTACCTTATAAAATTATGGTAAGGATTAAAGGAGATAATACATATAAAGTGCTTAACACAATACCTGGCACATACAGGTTCAAAATATAATGACTTCTATTATAATGTTTTCAGTGAATCCTTAAGTTTTATACATTAAAACAAGATTTTTAAAAATGTTGACTTTGGCTAGTGACAAATAGACTCAAATTCACATAAAGCACAGGTGTGTACAGCCATACCAGAAATTAAGGTATCTTTTCTAAGCCTAAGTCCCCAGAGAAATGGCTCCTTTTGCCACTGGAACCAAATTTACCGGTAAAACATATCTATTTTATATATTTGGATCCCCATTTGGTATTTCTTGGTTGCTGACATTGTAGATATCAGCACCTGAAGTAATGCTTCATTTTTCAAGAAATTTGGTCTTCATTTGCTTAAGCTAGCCCTCTCCACACCCATATCCACTTTTGTTTGTCCTTATCTGTGGGATTACAATTTACCTATCACAATTTAACAAAGGTAACCTAACAACTGGAAGGAAGCTCCCAGTGTAAAATCCCCTTATCGTCACAGAACGGTGGTATCCTGGAGTTGGAAGGCACCATGGAGATCATATAGACCACACTCTTTTTTTAAAGTTTAGGGAACTGAGGCACAAAAAGAAGTCATTGTCCAAGGTCTCAGAGTTAATAGCAGAGCTAGGCCCAAGAGAAACGGTCACTTGGAAAAGGCATCTCCTCTGATAGCACAAAGCAAATCCCGGGGAAGATTCATGTAACTATAGAATGGCTGAGGATATTCCTTAGGACTCTTATCTGATACCATCTTAACCAGTAGGATTCTAATTCTTCATGTGCAACAACACTCTAAACAAAAGAGGTTAAAAATCTGGGGTGGGTATGAAGAATGTTTCTTTGCCCATTACTAGAAAGCAGAAAGGCTCTTTACCCAGCCAAAATAGAATGAATCAATTTTTTTTTTTTAAGAGTCAGGGTCTCTCTCTGTTGCCCAGGCTGGGGTGCAGTGGCATGATTACAGCTCACTGCATCCTCAAACTATCAGGGTCTCACTCTGTTGCCCAGGCTGGAGTGCAGTGGCATGATAACGGCTGACTGCATCCTCAAATACCTGGGCTCATGCAATACTCCCGCCTCAGCATCCCAAGTAGCTGTGGCTACAGGCACAGGCCACTATGCCCAGCTAACTGTTTAAATTTTTTTAGAGACAAGGTCTTGTTATGTTGCCCAGGTTGTTTTTGAACTTCTGGCCTCAAGCATTTTTCCCACCTTGACCTCCTGAGTTGTTGGGATTATAGGCATGAGCCACGGTGCTTGGCTGAATCTATTTTTATGATCTGCCAACCGGCTCCTAACTTAAGAGTTTTCTGCCTACATGGGAACCCCCCCAAGGGAAGGAGAAAAGAAATTATTAATGCTGTGGGATAGTAATCATTGGAATGTCTCTAATCAACTATAATGTAATTGATCCATAGTCTAATCAACTACAATTTAATTGATACAAAGATCAAGAGAAATTCCTATGATCTGTAACTATACACAACAGTATGAATAAATCTCACAAACATAATATTGACAGAAACTAGACAAAAAAGAGTACATACTGTGCAATTCTACTTATATAAAGTATGAAACCAAGCAAAGCTAATCTCTGCTGTTAAAAGTCAAGACAGTTGTTATCTTTGGGGATTTAGGGTGGGGAGATGCCTCGAAGGGAGTATGAGGGGGCTTCTAGGGTACAGAAATGTTCTGTTTCTTGATCTGGGTGCTGGTTACACAGGTGTGAATTCAGTTTGTGAAAATGCATATAGCTATTAAATTATGATAGGCATCCTTTTCTTCAGTGAAATGTAATACATAAACAGTCCTGTGAGAAATAAGTTCTTCCTCGCACTCTAGCATAGTAATACACAGCTTAAGGAAGTCAACCCTGAGCGCATGGCTAAGAATATCATTCACAGACAAATTTTTTTCATGGAGGTCATACGCCCCACACCTTGTATACGTGCCATGTACCTAGTGCTTTGGTGAAATATACATGGGGCACTTGAAGAGTCAGGAACACTCGCGGCTTTGATATCTGGCTGCCTTCAGTATAAGCATCTCTGAGATCTGGAGAGGCTATTAAATTCTCTCAGCTTGGTTTTTCTCTAACCTTCTAAGGTTGGGAGAAAAGGGAGCTGAGAGACTGGGTGAAGGCTAGCTAGGTGAACAGATCTTATAAAAGTTGTTTTCTCAGATGAACAAAGAAAATGGAGGAGGAAACTATCAGTCAAGCCCTTTCCTTCTTGAGATAGTCTAAAAGTGGCTGTCAAGGTCATAGAGACAAGCTGTCAAAATTTCACCTAAATAAGTTTTAATTTTAGTCACACACATGCATCATGAAGTATTGCAGAATAATTCAAATGAATGACAACCAAGCTGAAGCTGATGCTGGAAACCATGGAAGAGATGGTGAGAAGTACCCTCACCCCAAAATGAGGTGTGGCCCCAACCACAGGACAGCCGGGCTACTAAAAATAGCCAGTGAGCTCTGGGAGGAGTTATCTTTCTCTGTCTTCTTTTCTTCGACAGATGATTGTATCCTCAATATTCTGTCTCTAAGACACAGGGAAAGCACCTTCACAGATGCAATTAGGTAGATGGAAGATTCCAAATCAGTTATTTGATCAGGCTGGTAATTACAGAAAAAAATGGGGTATTAATTCCAGATCTAGTGAAATCTGGAAAACTTCCTAACTGAGAATTGGAAAGCTGATCAAGAGCTTTGACTGTATTGACTACAATCCTGTTTACAGTCTTTTCTCTCACACTTTCAAATTTTAATAATGGATTTTGTCACCTGGAAACTGATGAATTCTAAATAGCCCTCTATCACCTTTTTCTACCTATAATTTATAGGAAGATTATTTGCCTTCTGAAAAGTCTTCCGGGGATGTCAACGCTTGAATGGTAGACATGGCATATCATATACAATGGTTGGGGTCTTCACCGCTTTTTGTAACCAAACCTCATGAATAAATGATTCCACTTTGAGCTCAAGCTGAGACAGCTTAGAAAAGAGCTTCCTGGGTTTTCAAGAGGCTAGGTCCATCATTGACAGGTAATTGGCTCCTTAAGATTATCATGATTATTTTGAGTTTTCCTTAGTCAAATTGTTCAACCTATACCCAAGGAAGTATGATAACAATTGAGTTCTGAAAGCATTCAGAGACCCAAAGACAAAGACATATCACGATAAGAATAACCACACTTTTGAGCTTACCTTGGCCCAGATGAGACCCTGGGAAGAAAACTAAACTAAAAACATAAACGTATATGAGTTTGCTAAATGAACTAGAATAGGAAAACATAAAATGACACTGTTGGCCACTTAAGCTCAAAAGCTTCACAAATCACTTTAAGGAAACTTCCCAAAACACAGTTTTTGTTAATAGATGCAGCTTATGAATTATGGTACCAGTCCTGGGTTTGTACCTTGCAAATGGTTCCTTTCCCAAGGCTACTATTAATTCAGCTCAGAAAGGAAGAAAGGAATGCCAATTCAAATATTTTTTTCTCCACAAGTATGTGGTAGGGAATGACTAGTGGAAAGCCTATGAAGTGGGCCAATAAGATATTATTTCTTTTATTTTTCCTTTCTAACTTTTATTTTAGGTTCAAGGGGTATATGTGCAAGTTTGTTACATGGGTAATTTGCATGTCACAGGGGTTTGGTGTACAGATAATTTTGTCACCCAGGTAATCAACATAATACCTAATAGAATTTCAAGAATGTCATTGCTCCACCCAAGAACCTCTGTGACTAGAAATATCTCTGTACCTTTTTAAAGAGTCTTCCTGAGTCCTCGCTGACTTGCACAAATCGAGGAATGATGTTATTCAGGTAGATGTCACTCAGGGTGGTGTGGTCCCTGCTTTCCCGTTTCACCTGGTTTAAGAGGAGATTCCAGCAGTTGACTGGAGAGAGAACATTCTGATCCTTCCTGTGGAGAAACATCAAGGAAAAGAAGTCATTGTTGATACGCAGCCAGGGCAACATCTACAACTATAGTCCGTGTCCTAAAATCACAAAAATCAAAGCCAATCCAGAAATAAAGATATTTTTCCTGAAGCTCACCTCTCTAGTTTTCTCCTTTTCTAAAAACTCAGTGGAGAAAAAAGGAGAAAATAAGGACAAGAAGGAGAGAGGGGGAAGAGGGGATGTAGAAGGAGAAACAGGATTATCAGGCACCTACAATGTTCTAAGAACTTGCTGAATACGTTATACGTATTATCTCATCTAAGCTCTATCATTTCATTGTAAGAAAAGAACTACCATTATCCCCCTTCTACTGATTAGAAAACTGAAGCTCACAGAGGTTGTCACTTGTCTACAGCGAGTAAGGCTAACACAACAAGTAAGAGGGTGCCAGGGACTAGAACAACAGTTCTGCATTGTCTGGCTAGACCAGGTCTAAGGTGATTCTGAAGTCCATCACTTTAGCCACTAAGTCATTTGGTTTATCTCTAGGGTAGAAACCAAAGTTAGAGATTTTGTCTAGAGACAAAAATCACTACAGCACTACAAAATGCCCACAAATTTATCCATTGTAGGATTTAATAAAGGCAACTTTGGAGACGTATGCCATTAAAACATTACTGAAAACTCTGGAGTTCCACAGAACATATCTAAGGAAGTTTTGATTTCATTTATTGAGCCATAATCTCATGTCCCATACAATCAAGAACACAAACCATACCTGAACATATGTGTTCCTAAAATGTCTACAGCTTGAGTGGAGCAGTAAAGTGCTAAACCAAGGTACTCCTTTTTTGTTTTTTGAGACAAAGTCTCACTCTGTCGCCCAGGCTGGAGTACAGTGGCACAATCTTGGTTCACTGTAACCTCTGTCTCCCGGGTTCAAGAGATTCTCCTGCCTCAGCCTCCCTAGTAGCTGGGATTATAGGCGCCTGCCACCATGCCCAGCAAATTTTTGTATTTTCAGTAGAGATGGGTTTTCACCATATTGGCCAGGCTGATCTTGAACTCCCAACCTCAAGTGATCCACCCACCTTGGCCTCCCAAAGTGCTGGGATTACAGGTGTGAGCCACCATGCCTGGCCCTAGATGCTCATTTCTAATGAAAACATTGTGATCCAAAAGAATTATTGACTAACTTAAGCAACAGAAAGTTCTACATTTGGAAGTTGGATTTCTTTAAGGAGAAAAACAAAAGTAGGAATAATTTGCAGTACTATTTATCAAGGGATACTGTACACGTATCTGGGCCCTTTATACATGTTGTTTGACTTAAACCCCACAACTACCTGATGAGGTGGGTGTTATTAACCACATTTGGCAGATGAGGAAAAGTGGACTAAAAATTTTTAAACACTTTGCCCAAGGTCATATAGCTAAAAAGTGGCAATTCCAGAATTCAAACCAAGCCTGTAACTGCAAAGCAAGTATTCTCATTCACTGCAAATAATAACGATCTGTTTCTTTCCCTCTTTCCTCTCTTCCTCCCTCCAGTCAAACTGCTACTACAAAGAAAGTGAGCTGAGAGTAGCTTAGTTCTTGAGTCAGTACCGCCTCCATTCAGCACTAAAGGCGAGGCACTTTGTGATTTGTAAAGGGTGAAGTTCAACTTAGGCTTTTCCAATTCTGTAGTAAAAACTATTAACAAATTATCATGCCACACCTAGTTGGACTTCAGAAAACATCAGACAAATCAAATATCTGTCTAACCCAAACCAAGAAGTTACTTCAAACCAATTAATATTAGAGTCCAAATTGAAAATATTCTAAACCTGTATCCAGGTCCCCACCCCCTGCCCCAGGCATCACTCTTCTGTAGCCAAAATCACTAACTCTTAAGACAGCCAATCACTGTGACAACACTTACCTTTTGAGAGAAACTGAAAGATTTCTATGGAAACCAAAAATATACTAGCTGTGAGGAAGAGAGACATATAATTAATTTACTCCTTTCAAAATGTTTAGTATCTGGGAAAAAAAAAAGTGAACAGGAAACAATCCTAAATTCAAAATGGTAAGATATTTGAACACATGCATTCCATGGCATCTGATGTTTCCACTGCAAGAAAACTTTCAAAATGATTCCAGTTAGATTTCAGTTACAAAATTCTAAATAATCTAATCTACATTTTAATCAAGTGGTGTCTCTCGGCAAGATACCCATGTCCTCAGTAAGCATGCTTTTTAAAGGAGCAGATCTCATGAGACTTTACATTGACAATTGGTTTAAATCTGTTTCTTAAAGGAGAACATGGATGGGGGGCTCTATACAGGTTCTTTCCCTATAGCACTTTACATACACACAAATGATGCCACAATTCAATTCCACAAATGTACAAACATTTGTATCTTAAATGAACAAGGCATGGTGTTAGGGGCTTTAGTGGTTATAAAAGTACGAATGCTGCAATATAGTAAGGGAGACAAAGAAAGACCTATAGTAAAATAGAACTTTAATGGCGGTACAGACAAAGGACCAGCTAGCTCAGAAAGGTAGACTATAGATCAAAAGAGGAAGCAGAGGGGGCAAAACCAACCTAACACCATGGGAAAGGATGCAGAGCACATATCCCCAGGGTGTCCTCAAAAGAAAGGATGAGTGAACAAAGGTGGGTCAATAAAGAGGATAGCTGGCAGTAGAAATCTTTTAAAATGAAATGCCTTATCACTTAATGCTAATAAGTTTTATTAAGACCTTGTAAGGTGTGGCTCACGCCTGTAATCCCACCACTTTGGGAGGCCAAGGCGGTGGATCACTTGAGGTCAGGAGTTCGAGACCAGCCTGGCCAACATGGCAAAACCCCATCTCTACTAAAAATACGAAATTACCTGGGTGAGGATGGTGCACACCTGTAATCCCAGCTACTTGGGAGGCTGAGGCAGGAGAATCACTTGAACCCCAGAAGCGGAGGTTGCAGTGAGCTGAGATCATGCCACTGCACTCCAGCCTGGATGAGAGCAAGACTTCGTCTCAAAACAAAAGAAAAAAAAAGAAAATAGAACTTGCAAGGTGCTACAAGTACTTTTACCACATGTATTTATTTCTATTCTTACAGCATTTTGTGCAATAGTTACAGTATTAGTATTGGTTTCAGTGAGCAGGAGCTTTTAAACTGTGTTCTGAGACACTCTGGAATTAGCAGAAAATCACATTTCAATTTAAAAAATGGTGACACATCCATTCATATGAGCAACCCTTATTGACATGAGCAAGAGACCTAGGACCCAGTTTCCCTGCATTAGATACCACCGCAATGTCTCGCAGGCTGCTAGCATTGTTTTATGCAAACCCTGGAAGAAAGAATCACTGTATGCCTTGGAACTTCTGAACAATATGCTATTGATTAGAATACATGTAGCTTTGCATAGGCTTATTTTTTCATTCAAGCCTATGTGCACCTCCTCCAATAAAGCTGTACAGGTGAGCCTATAACTTGACACACAGCAGCAAGGTTTAATCACATGCCATAGAAGGCTCAAGGGCCTAGGCTGGATTCATGTTACACTGTGGTTGGGTAGTGAAAATCAACATGCTTAATATCATACCATCTCATTGTCAGTTGTTGCAATGCCTATTATACATGTTGGGGCTTATCCAATTAATATTTATGAAGGGGAATAGCTGCTAGGTGATGATAATGACTCAACTTTAAAACAAAAATATCTTCTTTTTTCCGTCTAAATCAGTTTAAAGCTCAAGATTACAATAACTCATCTATGCTAATCAGAATTTTCTTGATATTGGGCTACCTAAACCAAAACCAGATGCTGAAATGAATATAAAACTGTAACTGATTCATAATCCTGATCTCAATATTTTTAGTTCATGAAAACAGCCTCATTGTTCTCATTGACTGATGGTATAATAAGTACTCTATAAATTTGTACTTTAAAAGTAGATTTATACCAATAAAAATACTGCTTTGATCTTTTTCATATATTCAGGCTCTATGCAAGACTTTTATTTTAAGAAAGGAGTCTATGCTTAAAAAACCAGCACTAGATGCTGTTGTCTGTTTCTTCTAGGAATTCTCAGCCTCTCCTACTATTAATGCAGCTTTTCACACAATATTTCTGGTCCTTTGAGTCTGTAAGCTTTCTCAGACATATTCTTCCTTTCAACTGAGGTGTTTTAATTAATTCATTTATTTATTTTTGGGTGGTGGTAGGGCAAGTAAGGTAGAAAGTGGGAGGAGGGGATCACAAATATACAATTTTCCCAGCCAACACGAACAAAGATGAAACACACTTCAGGCTGGAAAATAAGCAAGGCAATGAGACGTGATTTCATAGGGAGCATATTAAGGCTCTGCTAGAGTGGTTTCCTGCTCCAGAAGCTTTGCAGCCTCATTTTATTTGGGATCGCTGGAGCCAAGGGAACTTCGTTTGGTTAGGAGATTGAAATTTGTCTTTATATCTTTTCCATCTATCATTTGTTTGCACAGTCTCTTTACTTTCCCCACCCCCAGAGCCTTAGGTTGTATAATACTTGGGCCTTTAAAGGAAAGGGTCTGCATCCCTTAGGAATGTGCTGAACAGCTGCAAACCTCCTCAAAAACTAATCCCTAAAAAGCAGACAAAATATCTAGGAGTATTTTTCTTAAAATTTTTTTCAGGAGGAAGATCAAGAAAACATCATACTGTACTTTAGAAGGAATGACTCTGGAGTCAAAAGAAAGGAGACCTGGAAAGTCACAGGCTGCCTGTACATCTGCCAAAGACATTATCACTGTAAATGCACTGAAAGAGATAAACCTGCACAGTTGAATCATTAGCTTCGAAGACATTAGCCCAGCTTTTCTCCCTCAACTTGGACTATTTATGGACATTCAACAAACTTAGCAACAAGCGCTTAAAGGGATTTCTCTAAAATATCCATGGCGAAGAGCCAAGTCCATAAAGGTCCAAGTTGGCCTCTCTATTATGGTTCTTTTCCATATTCCCTCTGTTTGGTTTTGATCATCTCATCTATAAAATGGACACATGCCCTGTTGGTATACATCTCACTCCTTAAAGATCTTCAAAGTATAGTTGTAAAATCCTGGAAGCTCTCCTGACCTAAGGTGCCATTTAATTAATAATTGCTATGTTCATGGCTGTGCAGATGGAATGCATGGCATGAGACTGGCATTGCTGGAATATAGCTTGAGCTTCTGCATTGCTATAATGAGGTGTGTTTCCTTTTGGGTCAATAGTCTCTAAGTTGCTCACCTCTCAGGGCTGTTGTGTGGATCAAATGAAATGATGGATGCAAAAGAACTATGCCAACAGTTCAGCACTATACAAATGTGAAGAAATATTATTATTTTTATTTCCAAACAAACTAGGACTCAGCTTTCATCAATTTCCAACAAGCTTCTCACCCGGCTCTGGGCCAGGGCCAAGATCGCTGCCTGCTGAAAATGCACAGCCTTCAGCAAATAATGGTTGGAGTAAGACAGCAGCAACAGGCAATTAAGAAAGCAGTTGTAAGTCTCTGGGAAGACGTGAGAGAGATACCAACGGGAGAGCAGATTTTAACCTCCCACTGTCTTTTCCCTAAGGGATAAGGTAGAACAATCAGTCCTGCATTCCACACTGGGAACTGTGTGCTGAGGTTGACAGAAAGGAATCCAAAGGGAGCCCAGATTGCCGAAACCCTAGATGCTTCAGCAACTTATACTAAGCCCCCATCCCCTGTCTCAGAATTCCTATCAAACCTGCCAATCTGCATAGAGAGATGGCAACTATCAATACATCTAAGCAGAATATAATTTCTCACTTTTAAAAACAGACGTATCTGTGATGATAGACAAAACCCAAAGAGTTAAATACATCATTCAATATATATTATTGAACATATAACTATGTGGTGAATAAAAAAAAAAGGTATATGCATGATAAAAAGGAATCATTTAAGTGATGGTTGGACAGGGAACTAGTGACAAGAAGGTTGGATTTTTTTAACCTAAATTCCCTCCTGGCACCTTGATTAAAATGAAATGGACTGAGGCAGCCAAAGAGATTATTTTATTCAGATGAGTGTTATTAGCCTTTCTGGCTTATTTTCTCTATTTTGTATTTTGCTGATGCTGACAGAAGCAGGCAGGCTGGATAGAGAGGCAAAGCTGCAGCGGATTTATGGTCTGACAGTGCCACACATAAAATCAGACTCTTGCTGACCCAGATAAGCCAGAGGATGGATTGGATTTGCTGGGGAAGGTGTTAAAAGGAGGGGGTAAAAATCACCAAGGTAGGAACTGACTTGAAAACGATTCTGCCTGTAATGGTGGATGCTGGTTTTGTGACCCAGTAGTACAGCAGCAGCCTGAAGGTATCTTTCAAAGACAGGCGGGCAGGCAGGGGGCGGGCACACTTCTCTGGGCTTATCACAGCTCTGGCTTCAGCTTTGCCAGCAATGAGATCAGAGGAGGAGAGTTCAGAGACAGAGAAAAGTGCCAAAGGCAAAAATAATATAGTCTACATATGGAGAAATGAGCTTTCAAATATTCAGGGACAAGTGAGTACCACAAATTGTCTTCAGTAGCCTAGACAGATGATTAGAAAGGATTCAAGCAGTGGTAGACCCACCTTCTCAAAATAGCCTAAATTGTCCCCTATAATCAGGTCTGGGGGAAGGACTGTATGAAAATAGGATTCTTGTGGCTCTGGATTAGTTCCATAGAGCAGAACCACACCCTTGAGAGAATGGCATACCCAAGAGCCGGAGCTTAGGAATCTGCTTTGAAGTAGAGAACTGGACTAGCACCGTGTCTGACATCTATTAAGTGCTTAATCACGATTTCCTGAATGATTATAGGACCAAGGTTCTTGTGGGTTAGGTCAGAGAACTAGGAATGGCCCCCCAATATAAGTCATTGTAGACACTAACTGGAAATGTCTCCATCAATTTATGTTAAGTGAGAGATTTTGCCTTCCTTTCAACCACCCCTATGGCACCGTGCTCAGAGCAGAAAGGAGGCAGCTGGAGGGTCTTCATATCACTTAAGACAGATCTATGGATCCCATAAGACCAGACAGGGGGTCTACACAGGATTTGAATCTCTGCCATCCCTATTTCTTGCCTAGTTTCTGATATCTTATTGTCCAGGCTCCTTCTCTGAGTCCCTGATCTCTTCTTACTTCATTCATTCATTTAACAAATATTAACTGAGCATCCCACTATGGGCTAGACACTGTTCTAGGAATAAAAGGATCAACCTTCTTTTTTCTGACCTGCTTCTCACATGTTTGTGGATTTTCTGGATCCAAGACATGGCTTTCCTGCTCCTCAACTGTGCAGCAGCCACAACACACATCTTATCCTGGTCTTGTGGCTAGGATGAACCCATTGCAAAACCCTGATTTGGCTGACTTAGAAAATCTGCCTGCCCACCAGCTCTCTCTCTAGCTTCTGTAGACCTGGGACCTTCCCTTTGTTTACATCCCATGTGTTAGCACTAGCATTCCCAGAACTACAGGGAGGAATAAATAAAGAGGCTTTTAAACTCTCTTGGTACAATCTACCTGCTACAATGCCACCCCAATATAATCCATAGAACTAAGGGCCTAGAAATTCACTTAGGTATTAAATATGCTCCCTGAAAGCCCCCCAAAATAGGGTGTGATCACATCAAAGGCCTGAGCTGACTCATTCATTCAATTAAACTAAAACACTATAGCAAGGGTAAAAGACAGAACAAAGGTGTGATCGATGACCGAGGAACATAAAATTTATACGTTTCTCAGCTTAAAAATAATTCATAACCATCGATATCATGTTGATAGTTGGATCCACAAAGTCCACAGAAAAATCTGTGAACAACTCTACAATTATATCTTCGGTTTTTTTCTTGTCTAGTTAATTAAGATGTCACCAGAAGCCCCATAAGTAATTATAGCACATGACAAACACACAGAGAAAAAAAAATACACGCAGATGTGTTAGCAGATTTTTAAAATAAATGAAACCTTGGGAGATGACTGAGGCAGACAGTCTGGCTCACCCCTGGTAGTTCATTCTAGAGAAATAAATACCTGTCTGTGCCAAAGTGGAATGACGTCACTCAGAAATCCACACACTTATTATCAAAGCAGTAACCACCCCCTTAAGAGCAAGCATCTCCCTGGCACCAGGCATGAGCGGAGAAGCTTGATCTACAGCCAGAAACTCCTCCTGGCTAGCAAACTGTACTTTAGTATGCCAAATAGCAATAAGCCACTGAGAAGAAAGGGTATCCATAAAGATCTCCCCCTCTAAATACCTGTCCCTGGGATAATGAATCCCCTTACATGGCTCTTAACAACAATGAAAAGGAGGAAAAAAAAAAAAAATTCTTGATTCTGTGAAACTATGGATCTAAATGGAATGAAGTCTACGTAATCATCAGATTGGATGCATGTGTCATTATCAGTTCTCATGTGTTATTTGGATATTTATCTTGGAGAAGGAAGTCTCTTTCTGTGTGGGGGTGCAGGAGGAACAACCCCCAGGCCCAGTAAGGAATTCTCTTGAGGACAGGGTATATTTAGAATGTTTAATGAACACCTATCACCAAGAATAGGTGGGTACTTAATCAGTATTGACTAACAACAGATGCCAGAGCCAAAGCAATCCTGTAAATGTTGAGGACAGAAAGACCATGATTCATCTAATGACTAGTTAATATCTTCAGCCTCCACTAAACTTGCCAAATCAGCTGCTCCAGCATGTATCTGTACTCACTCTCTGGGTGGCTACTGAATGACCAAATTTGTATGTCCATTGGCTTCTTGTATGCTCTAAATTATAGCATATTATTAACCATGTTGACACTTTACTGGCAAAACTTTAAGGGGTTGAGTGGTAGAAAAGATGCCCTAGTCAATTTCCAGGTTAGTAGATCAAATTATCAAGTTCAGGTGCTTAAGGAATCTGGATGAACAATGTGAAACTCCATCTATACTCTGTGGGAAGCACCTTGAACTATGCTTAAGACCCAGAGACTAGGCTTAGCTCTGCCACTTACTAGCCAGGTAACTTTGGGCAAGTCACGAATGCATTCTGGGTCTCAAAATTTCTTCACCTGTTTTAAAAAGTAAATGGAAGCCAGGTATGGTGGCACGTGCCTGTAGTCCTGGCTACTCGGGAAGCTGAGGTGGGAAGATTGCTTGAGCCCATCGCTTGAGCCCAGGAGCTCGAGGGTATAGTGCACAATGATTGTGCCTGTAAATGACCAGCCTGGGCAACACAGTAGGACCTGTCTCTTAAAAACAAAACAAAACAAAACAAAACAACAACAAAAAAAAACGGGATAAGCAGGGACAGCAGACCTGCCCTACCTAACACAATGACTTTCGTGAAGATCCAATCAAACAAGGTGATGCCCATAAACATGAAAGTGTTCTACAACTATATATCAGTATGAACATCTTTTCTTATTAACAACTATTATTACTCAACAGCCCACACAATGAATTCATACCCACAAAACAAAGTGACTAGAATCATGTCTGAAAAGACAAATACATCTCAAAATTCCTCTTACAATAAACTTATTTCATAAATTTCCTACTTCATTAGTATACTAAATAGGAATACTTCTTTTTTTTGGTTTTGTTTTGTTTTGTTTGAGATGGAGTTTTGCTCTTATTGCCCAGGCTAGAGTGCAATGGCACGATCTCGGCTCACTGCAACCTCCGCCTCCCAGGTTCAAGTGATTCTCCTGCCTCAGCCTCCCGAGTAGCTGGGATTACAGGCATGTGCCACCACACCCGGCTAATTTTGTATTATTTAGTAGAGATGAGGTTTCTCCATGTTGGTCAGGCTGGTCTCAAACTCCCGACCTCAGGTGATCCGTCCGCCTTGGCCTCCCAAAGTGCTGGGATTACAGGCGTGAACCACCGCACCCGGCCCATACTTTCTTTTTTTTAGAGAGATGGCGTCTTGCTCTGTTGCCCAGGTTGGAGTACAGGGACATGACCATGGTTCACTGTAGCCTCAAACTCCTGGGCTCAAGCAGTCCTCCCGCCTCAGCCTCCCAAAGTGCCAGGCTCACAAGTGTGAGCCACCTTGCCTGGCTAGGAATACATTTTGTTGCTATTATCATCTGATTCTCTGGAAATTCCCAAACTCAGTGAATCTTCTGTGCCTAACCTAGCTGAGACTTTAAATGAAAGAATCATGTGCAAAGAGAAAAGGCCAGTGTGTACAAAAATAGAATCATGGAATTTCAGAGCTAGAAGGGACTTTCAAGATGGTCTAGAGTCTAGACCAAGCCTGTCATTTTCTGAGTGAGGAAATTGAGGCTCAGGGACCCTGAGGTCACACAGATAGTGGTGGAGCAGGGCAAGAATCCAGGTCTCCTGACTAGTAACTGTTTTCTTATTTCATTGTGGTGGTTATTACATTTCATTCAAAAAGCCCTTAGCATCTCAAAGGGCTGGTGCTGAAAGAGTTAATGGACAATGCTCAGAGCCCCAGAGCGCAGAGCTATTCTAAGACAACACATAACAGGAATACCAAGGGTCCGTGAACCCAGAGGGAGCAAAACTGCTGCTGCCTAACGGCGCCTGAAAGCATGTTGACACACTGCATGTGGTTACACATGAAAGGCAAGTGAATAGGAAAAGCAGTTTTGAATCCCACCCCATTCTAATTTTGGACTGGCTCTGGGCACCTACTGGAGGACTGGGCCACACCCCAGTTACTCTGTAAAATGACCCTTCAGTTCCTTCACTCTATTCTGTGGCCTAAGTTAACCCCTTCTCTGCCTTCTTAAGGGCCATAAGAGACATCAGTAAAAGAGGACTCTCAAGGAATTGTGAAGATCCAGAAGTAAACCTAAGTGATTGGGGTCATTCTGTAATGAGAAGATTCTCAGTCTGGAGTCAGATGATCCCCAGTAGTATCTACCATCCCCAAGCAAGTATGTGATCTGAAGCCTTAAACAGCCAGGTTCATAAATGCAAAAGAGAGCAGTTTCTGTAAGTGTGAGGCTTCAAGACCCCAAATCACCTTGCATCAGAATCACCTGGAATGATTGTTTAAAATGTGGATTCCTATGCTCATCTGCCAGAGATTACAACTTATTAGGGGTGGACTGATGCCCAGGAATCTGCCTTTCAAATCAGCATGTCAGGTAATTTTATGCACACCAAAAATTTAAAAACCAATGCTTTTAAAGCAATATTTTACAAACTGTGGGATTCACCCCATTAGTGAGGTTTAAAAAAATCAACTTATAGGTCACCAACTAGCATTTCTCAAAAAATTAAGTAGAAAACAGTAGAAAAGAATAACAGAAAAAAGTAGCCTGGACGAAGTGCCTCACGCCTGCATTCCCAGCACTTTGGGAGGCTGAGGAAGGCAGATCACTTGTGGTCAGGAGTTTGAGACGAGCCTGGGGCAACATGGCAAAACCTTGTCTCTACCAAAAATACAAAAAATTAGCTGGGCGTGGTGGTGTGCACTTGTGGTCCTAGCTACTCGGGAGGCTGAGGTGGGAGGATCGCTTGAGCTTAGGGGGCAGAGGTTGCAGTGAGCCAAGATGGCGCCATTGCACTCCAACCTGGGTGAAAGAGTGAGACCCCACCTCAACAAAAAAAAGAGTAACAGAACAAAGTAGAAAATCTCAGAGTACATCATACAGAGCAAAGATAAGCATTGTTTTGTGAAAGTGTTGTTCTCAGCTATTTATGTGTATATATGTTATTCCAGCTTGTAGTATAAAACACAGAGATTCATGATCAAAACATTTTAAAGTCACTGCTCCAGAGTAATGGTCTTAAATTATGGGAGATAATTACATATCCCAGATCCTTTTGAGAATCTTTTTTTTTTTTTTTTCAGTTACCATCCATAGGGCTCTGCTTGATACTTTTTGAGAATCTAAGGATTCTCTTCTAAGTATTCTCTTCTAAAGAAGGGAGGGAGGAGGCCGGGCGCGGTGGCTCAAGCCTGTAATCCCAGCACTTTGGGAGGCCGAGGCGGGTGGATCACGAGGTCAGGAGATCGAGACCATCCTGGCTAACATGGTGAAACCCCGTCTCTACTAAAAATACAAAAAACTAGCCGGGCGTGGTGGCGGGCGCCTGTAGTCCCAGCTACTCGGAGGCTGAGGCGGGAGAATGGCGTGAACCCGGGAGGTGGAGCTTGCAGTGAGCCGAGATCGTGCCACTGCACTCCAGCCTGGGCGACAGAGCGAGACTCTGTCTCAAAAAAAAAAAAGAAGGGAGGGAGGGAGGGAGGAAGGAAGGGAGGGAGGGAAGCGGGGAAACACTATAATTTGCATAGATAAATCCAGCGTGTACCTGCACTTCTAGAAGCCTGTCCCTCAAGGGCTTCTCTTGAGGACAGTTCCTACAATGTCTGGTCACAGTAGGCACCCAATAACCACTGTACCATGCCAACAGCTTTCTCCCCATGCTCTGTAAATGACTGCCAGTGTCTTCCTTATATACCTCTAAGATAAGTGGTCCCACTACAATGATTGTTTTCCTCTTATTTTTAGGGTGACTAGGAATGCCAAAACTAAACAATGATCTACAGAACATTGGGAGAAAGCAGTTGGCATATTCCCAGAATGAGGATTCTGAAAGCAATGGTGTGGGTCCAAAGCCACTGCTTTCCAAGGAACAAGTTCCCTGTCTACAGGGAGTGTCTACTTGCTCCCGACAAGGGCAGACAGTGGCACTGCCACAATTTTGCACCCCTAGTGATGAAGTCAGTAGAAGAATATCTACTTTATTTGCAAGTTGTTGAATTATTTGACCTATAAAGGTACCCACAGACACAGAGGCCCCAGCCTCACCTTCTTTATATGACCAAAAGGACGTAAGGTCCCTAGTCTTAGATGGAAGATTTTAAAAGGGTATAAACATTTAGAAAAACAACCAACAGCCCTAGCTTGATTATCAACACAGTCCCATCCCGATGGTTAAACCTATCAGTACATAGAAAGAGGAGAAATGAGGATAAAGGTTTTTAAAACCAGCCTTTGCTAAGTGAGGAATATAAAGAAGAGATGGAAAGTGGCAAGGTGTAATGGCGGGCGGGGGGGGGGGGGGGCAGAGTGAAGAGAAATGGAAGAGTTGGGGAGGAAGGACCATTGAGAAGGCAGAGAATCAAACCCCAAAACTATTCTAAAATTTCCTGATGCTTTTCAGTAATTTGTTTTCATGCGGTAGAAATTGGCACAGCATCTAGGATACTTTGGGCCCATCTGTTTTTGAACTTAAGCTGTAGACAAGATTCAGAACAGCTGGAATCAGCAGCACTGACCAGGTTGTATGTGTCTGGAGGAAAGAGAAATAAAATGAGTGTGTGGGAGATGGAGGAAGAGGGTTAAATGGGGCAGAGGAAGGGGATTCTGGAAGCCATTCCCAGACAGACAGGAGAAAATGGCCAGGTCATCAGAATTGATGCAAAACAGCTATTAGAGAGGCCAAAGCATGTAACTGAAGAAAGTCCAGGAGGAGAAATTTCAAGGATTTCAGAACAAGGCACTAGCAAACAGTCTTGCAAAAGGACATAAAAGTCTGCAAGTTTGGGTGTCAATGTGCAGTGCCCTGGGGCTTCATGTCTGAGAGGCCAGATCAACATCATCCTAAGGTCTTACATCAAGCATATTACATGAGCTGCTGGTAAACAGTACACACAATCATGGCCTACAGCTGAGCAGATGCTGATACTGATACTGGATTCTTGGTTCGCTAAATGCAAAAGAGGTGATCAGGGAGAATGGCAAGGAGAACCTAGGAGTAGGCTTAGTGGAAATCAGCAAGGGTTTCAATCCATAAGATGGTTTGCCTAGAGACAAGGTTGGCCCAGAAGTAGGGGAAATAGTTGGTTTGTTCTCAGTGCACGTCTGGCCTATGTCCCCATCACTGACTTCTGCTAAAGCCCTGACTTAATCTATGGATACATGGGTCTCTCACTTCTCCCGAATCTGTTCCATCTTTAGTCAAGAGAAAAGGTTTGGCAGTGAGAAATGTCAAGACCCCATTCTGGAGAGGAAAACATTAAATACAAACAAATAAATAAACCAAATTATATTTCAAAGAAACAATATAACTACATTGAAGGTCTGGAGGTTGAGGGATACTATGGTTTGAATATGGTCCGTTCCCTCCAAAACTCATGTTGAAATTTGATTGCAATTGCAAGTGGTTTTGAGAGGCGGGGCCATTAGGGGGTTGTCTGGGTCATGGGAAGAATCCTTCATGTATAAGATTAACATTCTCATGGAAATGAGTTCTCACTTTCGTGGGACTGGATTAGTTCCTGAGAGAGTGAGGGGTTGTAAAGCAAGCTTCTTCCTAGTGTTTGCTGTCTTTGAACTCGTTCCCCAGCCTTTCAGCTTCTCTGCCATGTTGTCAGGCAGCACATGGCCCCCACCAGGAGCTGAGCAGATGCTGATGCCACGTTCTTATACTCTCCAGCCACCACAGTCGTGAGCCAAATAAGCTTCTTTTCTTTATAAATTACTGGGACTCAGGTATTCTGTTATGGCAACACAAAACAGACTAAGATAGGAAAGAAAGAACTAGTCAGCTAACTTTTGAACACTGTATTTTGGCCCTCAAGGCTAATAAAAAGAACTCTAAACCAGTATTAAAATCTAGTCAGTAGTCTTCTTTTTCAGAGGCATGGGTTAGTAATTCTGAAGCAACTTTCTGTACACTCTAGGATGGAGCAATTAAGTGAACATGTGTGTTATGGATAAGAGGAACCAGGTTTCTCACTGTTCAGAGAACAGGAAAGGGGAGAAAATTAAATAAAACACATGGTATTGGATTGGAATGAAAGATACTGATATGAACTCATAGGCTTTAATATATATAAACATACAGACCGATAAAGAAACAGTTATTTATAGAAGTACATGGGGGTGTGTGTGTGTGTCTATGTGTACATACATGTATCTACTACCTCTGTCTGCTGAAAGGGACTATAAATAATGGTACTTCGGTCACAAACAGCATATTTAGCATCCATGGTTTCTAAATACCATTTCCCACTAAAAGCAACCAAGGCTCTCTGAAAAAATGGCCAACTCCAGAGTAAAGGCAAGGAAAGTACAAGTTAAGCCTGGAACACCTTGTTGTGCCATGAAGTAAGGAAGTGCTCAAAGTATGATGGGGACATATCAATAAGACACAGGAGCCAGCATGAAGGGACTCCATTGGCCAAATCTAGAACAATATGAACATTAAAATAAAGATGGCAAAGGATTATAACCTGTTGAATAAAATAATAATCCACAAGTCCACACTGATATAAACCAACAACCAGACCAGAAAGTGGGAGTAATGGAAAAGCTCTTCTTTACAGTAGAAATGGAACTGATAAATGTAGAAGGAATGATGAAAACTGGAAAAATGACTATTTGGTAACCATTGTAATAAAAATTGATTCAAGCAAGAATTATAATGGATGCTAAAACTTAGTGAGTATAACAGTTGAAGGGTAAGTTGATATTTACATGGTCTCAAAGTATCTCTCTACAATATATGCATTAATTACAAAGTTTATAGAACAACTTCATGGTGGAGAAACCTAGCAGACACAACTGTAGCCAAATGGTCAAATTTAACATCACCAGTAATGGCACAAATCATCAGCAAGTGCCTCCTGATATGATGCACTGAGAAGAAAGTGACATTACCATTTTATGGTATTCCTGCCAAAAGTGTGTGGCTTGAATCTAATCATAAGGAAATTATCAGAAATTGCCAGAAATATCAAATTAAGGGACATTTTACAACATAACGGGGTCAATGTCAATGTCTTGAAATATAAAGAAAGACTTGGGAATCATCCCACATTAAAGGAAACTAAAGAGATAAGACAATTGAATGAATTGCATAATCTTGGACTTTCTTTTGCCAAAAAAGGACATTTTTAGAACAACTGGTAAAATCTGAATGTCTATTGATTAGAAAATAGTATTGTATCAATCTGTACGTCCTGATTTTGATGACTACACTACAATTATGCAAAAGAACATCCTTATTTTTAGTAAATATACCCTAAAGTATGTATGGATAAAAGGGCATCATGTCTGCAATCTACTCTCAAGTGTTTCAGAAAAGCAAAATATGTGTGAGAACTGGGTATGAAAAGGGTGAAGTATAAAGCAAACGTAGTAATATGTTAACATTTTGGGGCAATCTGGATAAAATGGTAGTATACAAAAATTCTTTGTGCTATTCCTGTGATTTTTCTGTAAGTCTAACATTATGGCAAAATTTTAAAACTGTTTAAAGATTGCATTCTGGAGAAAAATGAAATCATTTCTCCCATCGCTCCTTTGGCAATAAGTGTATATTATTTTGTGTTATCTTTTTCATATAAACTCTCTGTCTTCCACATGACACCATGAGCTTCCTGAGGGAAAGAACAGGATCCTACACCTCTTTGTGACCCCAAACCTGCGGAGAACCTATTGGTCATTAGTGATGAGAATGAAGTCAAGTGTTTATTAATGATTCACATATAATAAAGGTGACTAACAGGATGACTCATAACCCAACAATTCTGTCTCCTCAACCTGGAAGTCTATGCCTTATCAGAGCACACACAAATACACATAAACAAACTTAAAATATTTCACATTAAATAATAACTTCCATGAGCTAGAATGGTAGCTTATTCTTCTATGTATATTTAATTCCTTGTACAACTCTTGGCACAGAATAAAGGTTCAATAAATGTTTGCTGAAAAATTAAGGGAACCTCCCATACCAGGATTGGTGTTCACCAAATTCATACAAATGGACAAAACAGCCAGAGGTGGACTTGTTTTCCAGAAGGAATAACAGCACAAAGATGGACTGGGTGCAGTGGCTCACGCCTGTAATCCCAGCACTTTGGGAGGCCAAGGCGGGCAGATCACCTGAGGTCAGGAGTTCAAGATCAGTTTGGCCAACATGGAAAAACCCCATCTCTACTAAAAATATAAAAAGTAGCCAGGCATGGTGGTGTGCACCTGTAATCCCAGGTACTTGGGAGGCTGAGGCAGGAGAATCGCTTGAACCTGGGAGGCAGAGGGTGCACTGAGCTGAGATGACACCATTGCACTCCCACCTGGGCAACAAAGTGAGAGACTCCCATCTGGAAAAAAAAAAAAAATTGTACAAAGATGTTCTTAGCTTCCAAAAGAATAAGTTATTTTATCACAGATTTTCAAGCCAATTGTTTCTTGCTAGAGTGGCTCAAAAACATTCCCGGATCTAGTAAATTGCTTTTCTTCATCTGATTTACGATAAGAACCTTTCTAAAGTCTTCTTTAATTTGGCACCAAGGAAGCCTACCAAAGATGTATTATATTTTTTCTATTACGGCTTCCCTGAACTATGCTGTAAAGTAGAAGGTTTCCTAGGCACTGATCATCTGGCTGGGAACTTGGTACGTGTGCTTGGAGACTAGGGGATGGGGATAAAGAAGAGGCAGCATTGAAGTCTTCATAAGCCATATTCTCATCACTGACCTCTGTTTTTTCTTTTCTTTTCTTTTCTTTTTTTTTTTGAGATGGAGTCTTGCTCTGTCACCCAGGCTGGAGTGCAGTTGCACAATCTCCGCCTTCCAGGTTCATGCCATTCTCCTACCTCAGCCTCTGGAGTAGCTGGGACTACAGGCGCCCGCCACCACGCCCAGCTAATTTTTTGTATTTAGTAGTGAAGGGGTTTCACCGTGTTAGCCAGGACGGTCTCCATCTCCTGACCTCGTGATCCGCCCGCCTCGGCCTCCCAAAGCGCTGGGATTACAGGCGTGAGCCACCATGCCCAGCACCTCTGTTTAATGAAGTAATGAATATCTAGCAAAACCAACATTGGAAAGTATAAGGTTAAAATCCAAGACAAAGCCCATAACAATAAGCCATTAATCAGTGTATCACAAAAAACCTGAGTTGCGTCCTTCAGAAGATACTAAGGCAAGTGCACCTGTGTGCTCTTCCTGTGTGTTTTCCCCCCTATGTGATATGGTTTGGATGTTTGTCCCCTCCAAATCTCATGTTGAAATATGATTCCCAATGTTGGAGGTGGGGCCTGGTGGGAGGTGACTGGGTCATGGGGGTAGATCCTTCATGAATGGTTTAGCACCATCTCCGTGGTGATAAGTGAGTTCATGCTCACTTAGTTCACAAAAGACCTGGTTGTTCAAAAGTCTGGGACCTTCCCTGACTCTCACTCCTACTCTCACCATGTGACATGCTGGCTCCCTGGTTGTAAGCTTCCTGAAGCCTCACCAGAAGCAGATACCAGCACCATGCCTCCTGTACAGCCTGCAGAACCATGAGCCAATCAAACTTTTTTCTTTAGAAATTACCCAGCCTCAGGTATTTATTTATAGCATCGCAAAAATGGCCTAATATGCTGTGTAATTTGTATGCACGTATATCTAGGACTCTGTGGTGAGAAAGGGCACACATTTCCACCCATTACCGGAGAAAACAGGAGCAAGAAGGAGACTGACAAATCCAGTCCATGTATAAAAAGGGGTGAAGGAGGAGAAGGAGGAGAGGAAATCAATACACTAAGAAGCCAACCCTTTCTTAACTGTGCCTGCCTTCCTGGGTTCACCTTGCTCTGTTTTAGAGTCCACTCAATAGCCTGTGCTTTGTCTTTAAGAAAATCCATCTGAGGCATCATTTCTACCTGTACACTGCAGAAATCAATTCTGTACAACTTCCTCCTTTTGCTAAATCCCTGAGATGCTGCCTATAAATTCAAAGAATTTCAAGCATCAACAATAACCCCTACCCCCACCCTAGAACTTAGTTATGAACATCTGTTGTTTACAAGGGTTCAGGCTGAGAGCTGCCAGACTTGTTCTGCAACCTCTACTTTAACACAGAGGCTGCCAGGGAGGGATGTCTGAATTTCATGCAAGGATGCCCTGTCCCGACTGCTTAAGCAGGAATCAGCAAACACAGCTCAGCATCCTACCATTGAAGATAATCCTAGTTTGTTCGATTCGTTTTCTAATCCTGGCTCTTTAACCAGCTGCACCCTAAATATACTAAGAAGCAGAACTGTGCTCGTTGATTCTCCCTGAATTTAAAACCCAAGGAGCAATGACAGTGGGGATGCATAAGAGGAGGCGCCAGCAGAAAAGATGGACCTATTTCAACTCTGAAAAACCCAAACCCTACATTTTTCTCATTCTCTCTAAATCTTTCATTAACAACGAGTCCTTCCCATGTCACGCTGTTTCTCTTCACCATGTGATACTTCTGTGCAGCGCAGGAATTAGATATTAAAGTCCTTACTCCAATTAACTAGGGAACAAATCTAATTGAGAACATAACTATACTGTCTTTTACCTTTCCCTGACTGAACCAAGTACATTTCCCTCCTGAGTACTGCACCTTTCTTCTCTTCCTGGTGACTACTGGAACCTGCTTTAAATGGGGTGCTATTTTTAAATTCCTGTGCACATGTGTTCTTATTAGTCTCTCTCAGCCTGCCCGATTTTCCCCATTTCAATTATAAAAGCATGTATAGCAGAGACTGTCTTTTCTTCTTATCTTGTAAACCCTCCCACTTAACACAGTCAGCTCCCAATAAGATGACACAGCTCTTGCCTTGAAAAGAGAACTGGATCAAAGTAAATTCATTTAATTGGCTGCAAATTCCTGAGAATTAAAAATCCCAAGAACACACTGCCTAGTAGTAGTTAGACACATTGCTTCCTGTGTCTGCTACAGAATTATTATGGGGTTTACAGGAGCAGAGAAAAGGAAAACTAAAAGCTCCCCGCACACTAGCACTGTTGTCAAGGAACGTGATCACTACTGTCTTTGCTCCATGGAGCTGAAAGACTGAGGTATGGCCTGCTGACATTCCAGTGGCAGATCCTAGGAGACACAGGAAACTCTCAGGAGTCTCCAACATCCTCCCAATTGCTCATAAAAGCATATTTTGCTTCTGACCTGCCCTCTTATCATTCCCTACCCTAAAAGGAAGATATAAAGCCATTTATGCAGAAGCTTGGGAGCTTCTGTTTGGCCTCATGAGACAAACAACCCAGTAAACCACATATTATTATGTTCATGACTAAGGTGTGTACTGCACTGGCCTGCTGGCCTCGATGGTAGATACTGCAGGAGGCTGAATAGGACTGGCCTTCTTTTATTTGCCCAAGTCAAAATTGGGACCTGTGGGCCTGAACGGTATATCTTTATAGAAACTCAGCAATCTGGCAACAGGGCTAACTATTAACTCCAAGAGGACAAGAAAATCAGAGAGTGGCTGTATGACAAATGTCCTACTCTTCATGAATGTGAAGTATGGAATGGTGGATCTAAAAGTAACTCACCAAGGCTGAACTATATGACACCTTACAGAACAAAACATACAATTGCTGAGTTTTTATAGGGACTGACCATGCAATTACATAGAGTCACATAATTGCTTATGTCCTGCCCAATGTAGCTATACCATAAAGATCAGGGTGGGGGATAAATTTGTCATTCATGAGGGCCCACAGGGGTCTGAAGAAAATGGAAACTTGACATATTACCCAGCCAGGCTTAGGAATACTTAACTGTGCACAGGGAATGACTAGTGCATCTAATATACCAGTGTTTTACCCAGTATAGCTGTGCTCAAGCCCAAATCCTGAGGATAGGGATAATTGTTGCTACTATTTACATTTACTATGTGCCAAGCTCTGTCCTAAGTATTTCACATATTAATTCACTTAACCAGCATAACAACTCCATAAGGTAGGTATGAATATTACCTTCATTTTGCAAATGAAGATACTGAGGTGATTAAAAACTTTCATCTAAAATCACACAGCAAGTAAGTGGGGGAAATCCAGGATTGTGAACCCAGGAAATCTGGTTCCCAGAACTTGTGATCTTAACTATCAGGGTTGACTCTTCCTGTGGCTGATCTTAACTATCAGGGTTGACTCTTCCTGATAATTATATCAGCTACCATTTATTAAGCATCCATTAAGTCACAGACAATAGCTAGTGCTGTATATACATTACATATATCCTTAGAAGAACCCTTCAAGGTAAGTATTACTGTCAACATTTCACAGGTAAGAAACTGAGGCTAACAGGGGTAAAGTGCCTTGCTTAAGGTTACCAGCTAGGAGTAGAACAGACAAGATTCAGACCCAAGTTTTTCTGGCTAAAAGCTCTGGTTTTTCCCACTAAGTCACAAAGTTTCCCAAATAACTTTTAACTGAATTCCTTCTCTCTTCCAAAGACTGGATCACCCTGTCTTGCTGATTCCCAAGTGGCCTTCTTGTGTCTCTTCCATCCTGCTTTACCCATGTGTGAGAAGTCCTCCCAATTCTTCCTCCAAAAAGGACTCAACCATGATCTAAGGTTCTACATGAACTGAGCCCATGCAAAACACACCAAAGAACCTTCTGTTAATTTCTGAAGAAAGGCATCTTGAGCCATGGAGAAGGGAAGCCAACCCTTGCAACACCAGATGCTACATCTGGGCAAAATCTTTCCTGAGGGAACAAACAGCTCCCAAATATGTCCAAAATGAGTGAGTGACGCACTGGTCCCAGGAAGTCAGGGGTTCTCCCTCCCAGGAGATTCATGTTTCCTGGTACTTTCTTTCTCGAGGTCACTCCATAAGTCAATGAGGAACTTTCTGGCCTTCCACCCTTTTCTGATCTGCAACCACAACTATAACATTTTCCATGGCCAACTGACTCTGCTTTTCAACCCAATGCTATCCTGTGAGACTGGTGAATGACTTTGAACTCAACTCCAGAGAAGGAACCCATCCGCAGTAGTGAAGTAACTACAGAGACGGCGCACATTCAAATACTGGGCCTGAGGCCAAGAACACAGACTCTACAATACTTTTTCTTTAATTAATTGTGTAACTAACCTCCCACTGAAAGGAGTACTACAGGTTGAATGTCTACCAAATTCTTGAGATACCTAGTCCCTGCTCCCTCATATCCCTTCCAATGGTGACACAACTGATAACCAGCCAAACAAGAAAGTTTACTTTCTATGTCTACCTCCTTGATATTTTGCTAATTTAATATTAGTGAACATAGGAGATTGTCTTGTTCTTCTCTATCTCCAGTACCAAGCCCAATTGCTGATACATAATTAGGTTCCCAAAATGTATACTGAATGATACACAAATAAATACATCATTTAAATTCCTTTATACTCTCTGTAATCTAAGTATCACAGATGATACAAAGGAAGCTTCCCCTTTGTTCTTCTAAACCCTTACTATTGGAAATCACAAATATTTCCACAGTTTCAACCATCCCCTCTCTGTGCACATGTGCAAATCTCTACCAACAGCCAAAAAATCTCTTTAGCCCTGCATACAGCCATTCATTTTGTCAACTACTAGAAATTTCAGCTTCAATACTCTTCCAACACCTTAAACTTAAAATCTAAAACCCAAATTTCTCATATTTTACCCCTTCAAAAACAATTCCTTCTCCTAACTTCTGTTAAAAAACTTCTAGACTTCAGCTGGGTACAGTGGCTTATGCCTGTAATCCCAGAACTTTGGGAGGCCAAGGTGGGCAAATCACCTGAGGTCAGGAGTTCAAGACCAACCTGACCAACATGGAGAAGCTCTGTCTCTACTAAAAATACAAAATTAGCCTGGCGTGGTAGTGCAGGCCTGTAATCCAAGTTACTCGGGAGGCTGAGGCAGGAGAATAGCTTGAACCTGGGAGGCAGAGGTTGCGGAGAGCCGAGATCGTGCCATTGCACTCCAGCCTGGGCAACAAGTGCGAAACTCCATCTAAAAAAAAAAAATCAAACAACAACAACAGAAACCCCTTAAAAAGCCCATCTATATTTCTTTTAAAGATACCATTAATTTATCAATCACCCAAGTCAAAAAGACACTTTACAGACCTTCTTTCTTTTGTGGCTTCCAAGTTCACTTGAAACCTGAATCCCATTAGTCAGCAATTCCTGCAGATTCTTTCTGCACCAGGTGCTTTCCATCTGTCTCTAGACTGTAAGCTCTAGGAGTACAGGGGTGGGTATCTGGCATGTGTCTGGCACATGGTAAGAAGATATATATTTGCTAAATGGACAGAAGGATAAATTCCTCATCTTTTCATTCCTACCATCCCAACCTAATTTAGATCCTTATGATCCACTGCAGCAACTGGTTTCCTTGGTCTCATGTTTCTTGTCATTTAGCAAACTACCACTAGGTTAATCTTCCTTAATCAGAGTTCATACCTATTTAAACCATCAGTGATTTCCAGTGTCTGTTGCATAGAGCCAAATCTCTAATCAAGAGTCAAGCCCCTCCACAATACAAACCTATCTCACTTTGTCCATTTCTTCCATATCCACTTATACTCCCAGCTAAACCAATTTACTCACTGTACCTCAAAATTGCTTTATTCTGTCCTCTAGCTGTGCTCCTTTTTCCTAGAATATATTCCCCTCCCTCTCAAGAACATTTTCTTTAAAGTTTTGTTCAAATCTCATTTCCTTACTGAAGTTTCCTGACTACATCAACTGAGCCTCATCTCTTCTGCAGTATATACTTAGTACTTACTACCTATAGCCTTATGTTGAAGATTTGTATTCTTGCATTTGAATTTAATTTCTCCCTGACTAGATTATAAATTCATATGGGAAAGAACTACTCCTTTGATTTCTTTGGATCTCTGTCCTCTAAAGAGTTTAGAACAAAATCTCTAAAATAGTCAACAAATATGTGTTGAGGAGAAAAAGAAGCTAGGAGAAACACTGAAAAGATACTGACAGTGGGTTATAAAATAGCAGAAGGTCTCTGCAAGGAACACAGCAGGATAGCAATGTAGAAGTATTGCTCTAAAACTTCAACAGAAAAAAAAAGCTACCTAAAACCCTGAGTTATTAAAAGCAGGAGATCAAAACCAAGTGAGCTACGACTGAAAGGTAATTTACAGCAAGTCTATTTAAAAAAAAAAAAAAAAAAAAACAGTCAATGCATTATCAGTTAGAGTCCTGCTGGGAAATATTAACACAGATTCCACTTAAAAGAGACAATCAAAGGCTCAGCAACAAATAGGAATACATTTATGCTCTTCAAGGAGCCAAAGAAAATGCAAGAACATCTTCCCTAGGAAGGCTTCCTACCCTCACATAATACTTTATCACTGCTCTTAATCAAACCAGGCTGACAGAATTTCAGACATTATTTAGCAGGGTCTTCCCACAATTCACAGGGATGGGGGAAGTCATGTTACCTGTCTTAAACAAAGCAGAATAAGGTAGGGTCAAATAATCACTACAGTTCTATCTGCGGCATCTCTCATTCTCTGGGGGAAGGGGAAAGAAGGAGAGAGATGGAATCAGAGGGTTAGCCTGCAATGGAGTCAGAACTGTGCAGGCTTTAATGAGGATGTCTGCACTGAGCACAATGTGGGAGAGGACAAAAGGTGAGCAGGAGCAGAGCAGAGTAGGAAGCAAAGCCAAAGGGTGACAGGGTAATGGCTTCCAGGGGAAGAGGTGTCCAAAAGACGAAGAAAGCAGTTCAGCAGTGTCCAACCCTAAATGCAGTCACTTAGAACTGTAAGAAAATACCCAACCTAACCCAGTATGAGTGGTTGAAACCTAGCCAGGGTAAGAAAGTGGCCTGGAAAAAGGTGGGATGAATCCATGTGGACCGAATTCAGCCCTGGCCAACCTGCTGCATCCCAAGTTGAATAGTTTCCACGTCCCTGAGATGGGTCTGTCCAGAGTTGCTGCTGGCAGCTGCTCTCCTGGCAGTACAGGAAGACAAATTCATGGCATTGCTAGCCCAACAGCTGCTACAGCTCCGGGGGAGGTGATGAGTGCCCGCTGAGATGTTCTGGGCAGAGAATGAACTATTCTGGGACCAGTCCTAGAGTCAGCAAAATCAAGGCTACAATTCACCGACTGAATGAAAATACAGTACTATTGTCACTCCAGAGACCCAGGAAACCAAGAGCACTTTCTGTGTCCCAGCTTCTTCGACTTCCATTGATTCTTGCCCTCACACTTGGCCCCATCTTGTCTATTACCAAGGGTATGACCTCAGTTTCAGCCCACATTAACCTCACCACTGGACTCCTTTCTTAACAGGTCCTCCTCCTTCCAGTCTCTCGGCTCCAATTGATCATATGCATCGTTGCCATAGTTACCCTTTGAAAGCACAGCCATAATTATATTCCTTGCTCAAAAACTATCAGTGGTCCCCCATGCTTGCAGAATAAAGCCCAAATCCTGTCACCTGGCATTCATAGACCTTTTTAATCTTCTGGCCCCTATCTTTTCCAGGTTTATTTCACTATCATATTTATAATTCCTGTTCTTCAGCAAAACAGATGAGTTATTCACCAGCCTTTGTTCTCACTTCTGTTAGCCTTTTCTAACACTGCGCTCTCTATCTAAAATGCTTCCTTTCCCATCTTTTTACCTTCTTTCTACAACTTCTCCATTATCTCAACTGTATTAAGCTTAAAGGATCAATACCTAGCATTGGCACTTTAATTTTTTCATCTCCCTTCCATTGAACTTGACATCCCTAAAGCCCTCTCCAGTCCCCCAATCGGAAGAAATATCTCTTCTTTGTGCACCTGTGACACTCTGTATGGATGGGTGGCCATGGTCTTTCCTACACTTGTCCTTTCATACACCACACATGGACAATATGGCAAATGCTGCTGATTGCCCCCCAATATTTCTCCTTCTTCTATGTTAACAGAAACTCTACTTTATAGTCACCCAGAACAATAACTATACTTCCCAGCCTCCCTTGCAGTTCAGCATAACCATGTGACTAAGTTATGGCCAGTCAGATACGAGTTGAAGAGATGTGTGTGCCACTTCCAGACTGCACCTTTGAAAAATAAGGCCATAACTGCCCCTTGTCCTGTTGCCTCTTCCTGCTGGCTGAAATGAGACCATGGTGGCAGTGAGCCATCTTGAGTCATACAGAAAACGGCAACACTCTCGGGATGGAATAAGAAGCTGACAGCCCTGGATGGCTAACACCTAGACTATGACATCAGAGAGAAATCAACCTCTATCTTGTGTATGCCGTTATTACTTGGGGTCTATTACATCAGTCAAACTTATATCTTTACCAAATCAGACATGCCTAAGATGCCTTTCCTATGCCAAAATGTCAAATTTTCAGTTGCCAGCACATGTTTCAAGCTTGTCTTAGTGATACTGACTGGCAGGTACCAAGTCTGTTTCAGCGGGATGGTTGTCTCTGCATAGCAATGCTTGGGTATGCACACATCTGAACACTTGGTTATCTTTTGCAACACAAAAATGAGTGGAAATGGAAAAATGAAAGTGCTGTTACTAATGCTGCATCGCGAAGTAGAGGTCTCATCATTGTATTACTAAGATAAGGGCAGAACTCATCAGCTACGTGGACTCTTTAGGTATTCACTGAACTTGAGCAGGCAGGCCATGAGTTTAATCATGGAAAACAAACAAATAGAACTAAAGACAAGGCATACAATGCTAAAAATATATCAGATGAGGTATAATTTGGAATTTCACATATACACTTATTTATAATAATAGAACTTACCTACCCCACATACAACTGTAGTTAGACATTCAACCATTTGACTTCTGTATACACTTTTAGGAATAAATTATGCATGAAAGTAGGATGTTGCCTGAGCCTCTCTTATTGAGTTTCTCACCATCTTGCCTGTATTCAATGCATTTGTACTATGTTCTATCTCCTCTTCTACCAGGCTGTATCATATGAAATTGCCATTTTGCCTTACAAAAAAACCCAGCAATTTCATATGTTTCACCCAAAGAAATTGAAAGCTTTTGGGTTTGGGGCTCATTTTAGTCATCTTTGCATCTCTCACAGTACCTTATATATGAGAGAATATCAATAAGAAATTGCTCTTACAGATCTTCTACTTGAAACACTTCTAGTTCCATCAGACACCACTTTTCCACCTTACCTTCTATCCTTTGCCTTAAAAAACAAAACTATTCTCTCTCTCTCTCTCTACAGGTAGCTTTTGCTTCTCCTCATAGTAACTTTTACTACCAATGCGTAACTTTTATTCTCGAAGCCTGGGGTCCTGGATTTAGCTCTTTATTCTCCTCTTTCTCTTCCCTGAATTCATATACTTTCATCTCTTCCACAATCACTTTTACCCTGAAGATTCTGCTAGCTATCCCCAGTCATAACCTCTTACCTCAGCAGTATGCCACCTCCACCTGCATACCTGATGGCCTCATACTGCTCGAAACCCAAAATGTTCAAAGTAGGATCACCATTCAAAACAGATCTTCCCTCAACACCCCCACTTCTATCATGGATGCCACAATTCTTCTAGGTCACCAGGGTAGAGACACTGGGTCACCCCTGACCATTATGGTTCTATGCTTTATCCAGTCAGTTATCCAGTCCTATTTAGTTTCTTGAATACCTTCTCAATATATTCCTACCTCCTTTCCACTCCCTCCATTTTTTTTTCTCTTACTTTTTGTGTAGATTACCCTGAAACCTTCATCCTGGCCTTCTCTTTTCCTCATGTCTCTCTCCCCACCTAAGAACCCAGAGAACCCACTAAAATGCTGCCACACCCAATCTGAACTTCTCTGCTTACTATCAAAGAGCTATCACTTGGGGTCTACTCTACTTATTTAACTTATTTTCTACTGCTCTTGAAAATATCTGTGTTCTCATATCTCTACTAAAGTTCTTTTCATATTATACTACTTACATAGCTCTTTTCCCTGTTAACCAGAGATTTTTTTTTTTTTTTTTTTTTTTTTTGAGACACAGGGTCTCACTCTGTCACCCAGGCTGGAGTGCAGTGGTGCAATCATAGCTCACTGTAGCCTCCAATTCCTGGGGTGAAGCGATCTTCCCACCTCCCGAGAAGTACATCACTATGCTGAGCTAATTTTTTATTTTTTGTAGAGATGGGGTCTTGCTATGTTGCCCAGGCTGGTCTCCAACTCCTGGCCTCAGAAGATCCTCCCACCTTACCCTCTAAAGTGCTGGGGTTACAGACATAAGTCACCATGCTCTACTTAACCAGGAACTCCTAAGCTTATGTTAGTTCCTATAGGAATCAACAGAGAGCACAGTACTCGTAGGTATTTAAAAGGAATTTGTTAAATAAGTAGATTGATTGTTACTCAGGATACGATCAGGCAGGAAGCTATCGGAGTAAACCAGCTATGAAGTGTAACAGTCACCCTCTTCCAGGTTCTTGTACCACCTTGTATTAAATACTTTCCTCCCACAACATTTACCCCAACTTTAAATTATATATCTAATTGTGTGATTTGTTAAATGCCCATTTCTTCATCTAAGTGCTATGTGGAAGAAGCAGTTTGTTCCCTGCTACACTCCAAGGCACAAATGAGTTCAAGGAATGTGCAATGGAAATCAGTTAGATGAATGTGTTAGGAACCTTCCCTTTAATAAAGCTGGATCCCACACTAGCCCCTACACCCCCTTATCACCAAATATTCCTGCTTCCTCTTACCTGCACCTGCTGTTCTCTCCTCTGCCACACAAATCTACCTCTCAAGCCTAGGTCCCACCTGCTTCATGATAACTTTCCTGACTATTCCAGAACCTTTATCCATCTCTGACCTCTCATCAGATCTATGTTGTATGTAACACCAATGATGTCTTAATGAGATCATTACTGCTTTATATGGTCTAATTGCTTCTTGTATTCAAAATCTTATCTCCAATCACATAATGACTCTCTCAACCTCTCTTGTATTTTCCAATGCCTTGTATAAGCACAGAACTGGTCAATCAATAAATACTCGCTGGTTATTTGAGAAAAAATGATGCCAAGTACCATCTTTAACAGAAAATCAATTATTCTAGACTTGGAGAAATCACCCTATTCCTAGTATGTGATCTTAATCAGAGCAATTCAGATGGCTTGGAGATTAACACATCTGAACTTTAATTTGTAACAAATAAGTCCATAAGCTGAGAATATGATATAGTACTAAAAATCAAATGCTATTTAAAATTTAGGATGAGATTACCAACAGAATAAATCCAACTTTGAATCACTTTCTAAAGCAAATGATTCCTCCCCTAAGTCTTCATTTATCACATACTAAAATAATATTTTATTATCAGATGATTCTCTTATCATAAAGAGAATGAGACTTGGGAAAGATAAACTCTGAGGAAAAAAAAAAACATCTGGAGGAAATTCTTATTCTGGCTTATTTTCAGATGTCATGTTCTCCTCAACCTTAACCCCATTTTCATTGCACAGAGCTGGCTTTTAAAGGATAATTTGTGTCCTGTATTATTAAGGCAATAAATAAAAATAGAAAATGGGGAAAATAAGATACACTTGGCACTAATTCTTAAATTCATTCATTCATTTATTTATTCCACAATATTTAGTGAGCATCTACTATACACCACATATTATACTAGGCCCTGTGGGACTCTAGAAGATCAAACAAACTTATACAGTCCACTAAGGGAAGATAACAGAAGGCAGATAGTGCTGAATGCCCTAAGAGAAGAGCAAATAAAACGTTGCAAGAATTCAGAAGACGGAGAACTTTCTTTCTTCTGGGACAATCAGGAAAGTTTCCTGGAACAGGGAGAACCTGAGATGGTTCTTAAGACATGGGCATGGCTTAGACATGCAAACATGGAAAGACTGACCACATAAGCTCAAATAACAGGATGCCAGTGACCCACTGGAGTGAATGTTCTGTTTGGCTCAGGTATAGTGGAACAGAAACAAGAAATAAGGTTGGAAAGCTGTTTGAAGCCAGATGTAGAGGGGCTTAAAGACCAAGCCAAAAAGCATGCACCTTTGTGAACAGAACAGCACTTCCCAAATGCCAATGTGCACACAAATCACATGCTATGTTGTGGGATCATGTTACAGTAGGACTGGAATAGGACCTGAGATTCTGCATTTCTAACAGTACAGATGATGCTGACACTGGGAAACTACAATTTGAACATCAAAAACATAGATGGGCTGGGTGTGGTGGCTCACACCTGTAATTCCAGCACTTTGGAAGGATGAGGTGGGAGGATCACTTAAGACCAGGAGTTTGAGACCAAACTGGGCAACACAGCGAAACACTGTCTCTACAAAAATTAAAATAAAATAAAAATAGCTGGGTATGATGGTGCACACCTGCAATCCCAGCTACTCAAGAGGGAGGCTGAGGCAGGAGGATCACTAGAGCCCAAGAGTCTGAGGCTGCAGTCAGTCAAGATCACACTATTATTCTTCAGCCTGGGTGACAGAGCAAGACCTTATCTCTAAAAATAATAAAAATCATAATAAAAAGAACATAGACAATGGAGAGACACTGAAAGTTTTGCAGAAAGAAACTCTCTGATTACCAGTGTGTTCCAGGAAGATTAACTGTGATCACAATGGAGCAAGCAGATTGGAATGGGGAGAAGCTGTAGACCAAGCTTGTCCAACCCACGGCCTGTGGGCTGCATGGGGGCCAGGACAGCTTTGAATGCAGCCCAACACACATTTGTAAACTTTGTAAAAATATTGTAAGGTTTTTTTTGCAGTTTTTTTTAAAGCTCATCAGCTATTGCGTTAGTGTATTTTATGGGTGGCCCAGGACAATTATTCTTCTTCCAATGTGGCCCAGGGAGGCCAAAAGATTGGATACCCCTGCTGCGGACTGTGATCCTCAATGCTGGCTGTTCATTAGAATCACCTGGGAAGCTTTTACACCACCCTGTTACCCAGGCCCCACTCCCAGAGATTCTCATTTAATTGGTCTGGAGTGGGGCCCAGATTTCTGTATTTTTTTTAAAGTTCTCCAGGGAATTCTAATGTGCAGCCAGGGTTGAAAATCTGCTATAGAAGATATAGTAAATACTGCAATCATTCAGACAAAAAAAGATGATGATCTAAACTAGGGCAATGGCAGTGGGAACCAAGTGAAGGGGCCAGCTGTATAAAATAAAGTACATGTAGAAGAAATAGACCTTAGCAACTGCCTGGACAGGGATTTAGATATAATGGCCTCAACATCATTTATTTCGCCTAATTAAAGACAGTTTGGTGAAATGGTTAAAAACATAGACCCTGGAGCCACACTGCCTGCGTTTGAATTCCAGCTCTACTATTTACTAGGGGTGTGTGAGTGTGTGTGTGTGTGTGTGTGTGTGTGTGTGAGAGAGAGAGAGAGAGAGAGAGAGAGATTAAGATAGACCCTGAGTTAAGCCCCTTAACCTTTTTATGCCCCAGTTTCTTCATCTATAAATTGGGGATAATAACAATAACCATCATACGGAGTTGTTGTTGGGATTAAGCAAGCTAACATATACATAAAGCCCTTAGTAGCATGCCTGGCAATAGAGCTATAAACAAGCTGGCTGTTGTTATTAGCATGGTTCATCATCTACTCTCATCTCTATGAAATGTTGAACTGCACACAAGCCTGATCTGAAAAACGAGAAGTCCTTGAGGGCTTTCAACCAATCTGAAGCCAGCGGCTCCTGAATCCAACTGGATCTAAGTAGTGTACCCTGCCCCGCTCCACCCTGGACCCCATTCCAAGGTCTGAGAGTAACAGCCACAGAGCCCCTACTTGAATTGCTGGTCCTTGGTGCTGCGTGTCTTGGCCAGGAAGCGTTCCGCCAGCTTCTCCAGGTTGCGGGAGTAGTCCATCTCAATCTCTGCCTTCTTTCGGAAGAAGTCCTGGAGGTCCTGCAACAGTTGCACCCGAAGCTCACACTGCTGATCCAGGCATTTCATCTGCTCTGTGAGCTGAGCACGGATCTCTACAACAACAACAAGGAAGACAGTCAGAAAGACAGCCCTGAACAAACCACCATGCATGCCAATATTCACCCACCTTCCATTTACTTATTCCCCGTGCCCTGGGAAATTCAAAGCCCTGAACGAAAAAGCCTAAAGTCTAAACTGTCCATACAATGTGAGGCACCTCCAAAAATGCCAACCCTTTTTACACCATTAAAGAACATTGTGAACCAGGAATCTGCTGAATCACTTAGGAGAAGCTGCTTATTAAACATAATAATATTCCTATCTACCATTTATATTACTATGTTTCTAGTGGCAGAGAGCCACAATCTGGGTTGTCTTCTGGCAGAGGGCCCAAATGAATTATCACCCCAACCATCCTAAGAGGCAGGTACTACCTTATCCCCATTTTAAAAATGAGAAAACTGAGTCTTGAAGAAGTCAAACTTTTAAGTGGTGAAGCTGGGATTCAAACCCCAAGAGACTGACTTTAGAGCCCATGCTCCTACTTTTTGCACTTTCCCCATCATTTCAAAATGTTGTTTAGCATCTTCATGAAGTAGGATGAAGGTCAGGATATTTTAATGGAGATTGAAAGAAAATTTCCCAAGGTCAAATCGTAGCAATCAAAACAAAACAAGCACAAGAACTTCTGGGCAAGCAAACCATTCACTGTCAATCAGATTTCACAGTTTCCAATATCACAGAATGAAAATCATTTTTTTAAGAAGACTTGGAAAGAGATTTTTTTTCACTAACAAATATCACTCATATCCGTGTTGCTTAATCTTCAGGGATGCTGAAGTGCCTCTATAGTGTCACAGCTATAAATATTTCTGGTTAAGCTCTAGCATACAGATTTCTGGCTGCTCAGGGTCCTTGTATGGAGCTAGCAAATACTCTCTCTGGAACTGCTGCAAAGGAAGCTACAGATGTGACCAGATCTGCCTCAAATGCAGTACCGCATTTGTTACTGACAAGAGACCTGGCACTCACAGGAAGCAGTCTGCCAAAGCCAGACTGATTTTCAGCTCAGAGAAGGCCTGCAGTGTGTATCCTGCTAAAGTTATGTCCCAATCCTCATCTGAGTCAGAATGGAGCCATTTCTTTCATCCTTTTCCTCTGCAAGCCTACTTAGCTCCAAGTGCATTAGGATGTGACAGTGACTCCAAACCCACAGAAAAGGATCACCTATATTATGCCTTTCCTTATGCATGCCCCAAATTCATTCCCAAGTAGTACAGTTGTAACAATGCTTTCTGTCTATGCTATGTAATGCATCATTATGGGGAGAGGGGGTCTAGAGTTTTCATGTGAGCTGCAGATAAATCAGAGAAAAACAGGATGAGAACTATGATGTTGAAATGTTCATGAAGCAATGAGGGTGGGTAAATGGTGCATTTAGCTTTGCCTTGAAGTAGTTGAGGCTCTATAATCTGTCCCCATCTACATTTTTGTTTCTGTTTTTACAAATATCAGTATGCCCTTTGCAGATGATCTCAGGTGATCTGTAAGCGCAATTCTCACCCTCTTCATCCTCATCTCTCTCCCTGTCAACCACCAATGCCAACCAGCCCTGCAGTAACCTCACCTGAACTGAAACTGAGCTCCAGAGGATTGTTTCAAGCAGACAGAAGGCTGTGCAGAAAAGCTGCCTACCTCATCACTCATCAAAGCTCTCTTGTTCTGTGTTTTATGGAGTCTGATTACAAGGGTATTGGGGGTAAAGATCTGCAGAGGTTATGTCAGGCATCTGGTTCTTGCCAGGGATTTCTGGGTCTCTTAAAGGGAACAGCCCTTGTTGAGACTATTCCTGAAGGCATTGTACCCCTTCCATATATTAGTGAAAAGCTGATAGTAATAGCATTGGGTAGGTAAACTGTGCATTGAGAGGGCATTCACAATGCTTACTAATATTACTTAAATCTCATCCATTAAGAACCAAGGCCTCTTTAGGGTAGAAAGGCTTTCCAGGTACTGAATCGTAACAGATGTACAGGGGATACGGATGGGCAGTAAGGCTGTCAGGTCCCTCTGAGTCCCCTGTAATGCACTTAAGAATTTACCTCAGTAATCTCACTCGCCAGGAGAATAGAAAGAAACAGTTAGTTGGATGACACCCACCCTCTGCCAAAAAAAGAGAGGACGAGGCAAAGTCCCATGAAGTTCCAGAAGTAGGCCACTCCAGACTTAGCCTGTCCAAGGAACAAGTATTTCATAGGAGGCCTCTGAGATATGTGATTTAATGTAAGAAACCCCCAAGCACATCCAGTCAGCAAGGAAATCCAGCCTGACTTTGTCAGGTGCCTCAATGAGGGCAGCACAGTGTATGCTGCATCACAGGTACTCCCTCTGGGACCCTGAAGGGAAGGGAGCATGTGTTTATTGAATACATTTTATGGGCCTTTCTATATATCATCTCATTTAATTCTCACAGGTAGTCTGTAAGGTATACACAATAATCCTGATTACACTAAGGAGAAAACTGAAGTAAGACTCTTCAGGTAATTTACCAAAGGGTCAACGATCACGCAAGTGGAGCTGGAGCTAAATTAAGGTTTGCTTGACTTGTCAAAGAGGTTAATAGTAGGTCAGAGAAACAAAAACAAGAGAAATAGAACACCAGTTTGGAGTCTCTGAAAGTATTTCTGGGTAAATCACAGTGACCATGACTCTTACTCCTGGAACATCGCCTTTTCCACCTTCCAGCTGAGGGTTGATTCAGGCCCCTAAGACAAGTATAGACTCGCCCACTGACTCATTAGCTAGCTATGTTTCAATCTGTCCACAACCAGACTGGATCCCTTCCCCACTTCCTAGATCTACCCTACAGGACAGCTTAGAGGGAAGTGCTTTTCTTGTCCTGTGAGTGCACCCTGAGGTCTACCAGGAAGCCCAGGGGACAGAGACTGTGAGAAAGCAGTATCCCCACCCCTGATCCAGGAAAAAAAAAAAGAGGCTCTGTTAATAGATACCACCTGCCAGTGTGATTTATTTGTGATATGACACCACTTAGCATCTCCCCTCCCTCAATACTGGCCAAAAAGAAGAAGAGGAAGAAGGAGGAGGAAGGAAGAAGAGGAGGTGGAGGAGAAGGAAGAGGAGGAGGAGAAATAAGAAAGAGAATGAAGAAGGAAGAAGGAAAAAGAAGAAGAAAGGAAGAAGAAAGAAGAATGGAAGAAGAAAGAAGAAGATGGCTCCCTTGTTACCATCTTCAAAGCATCCACACAGGTATTAAGGGAAATTCTAACCACTCTCACTCTTAGGCGTACAGCTCCAAGACAGGACAATGGTTCTATCCAGGGCAAAATGTGCTGCTTTAGGCGCTGCTGCTGCTGCTGCTCCTACAAAGACAAACAATGGTCCCCAAGAAGGCAGCTATGCTGGCCCCAGTCCCCGTCCATGCACACAAGGGGCAGGAAACAACGGGCCACTGAATACCAGCACTCCTGGGCCATGTGCCCAGAATGGAGGCCCCTCTGAACCCTGGCCTATTAACAAACAAAAGGGCAGAAAGAAGAAAGGGGCAATTATAAAAACACAGAGGAACTCCTCACAGCTCCCTTGTGTGCTTAGGCGATCATGCATGTGCACATCATGTGTGCACATTCAAAGACTCACACAACTCATACCACTTACACCATGCTTCACGATACCAACTCAAGAAGGCTTTACACATCTGGTTTACAGTAGGATGAGAGTTCTTGGGAGCTATGGAGATGGTAGGGTCCTTGCCAGTTCCTTCCCTAGAAATACATGGGAAGAAGTCAAGCTCTCACTTTCTAGAAGCAGCTACATCTTAGGGGTACAAAATAATTCCCTGGCTATTCACAAGGCCAAAGTACTAAGGTCGCCATGAGCCACCTGGAGTGATATACACCCCCAAACAGCCTCCCCTGAGCACCCAATAGAGCCCATTTATTCAGCAAATCTTACTGAGCCTCTCCTGTATGGAGGCACTGTGCGAGGTGATGGTGACAAAGGAGAAAAAGACAGGTCTAAGCCCTGTCTAAAGAGGCTTGACAAATAAGAGAAAGGACAAGAGAACACAAAAAGTCTTATTGTTTCTGCTTTAAATATTCTTTATTGTAACAAAGCTGAGGTAATAAGCCCCAACCTGAAGATCTAAGATTTAAAAATCATCAATAGCAGAAAGAAATCACATAACAGGGCTAAGAAAAATCCAATGTCCTCTAACATTTTTTCTTATTATGATTTTTAAAAATGACACTTGAATAAAAATTGCAGCTTCCCTTGCAAGAAGAACCAAATTTTTAAAAAAGGTTCCTGAGAATCAGAGTTGACCTCTGGTTGATATTTCATGCAGACTCAAGACAAATTTAAACCTCACTGTTCTGAATTAAGATAGTGATGACTGTTGCTCAACCTTGTGAATATGTTTTAAAAATTGAATTGTACACTTTAAAAGAGTGAATTTTACAGTATGTGAATTATATCTCACTGAAAAAAAACAGATACAAAAATTGAACCCCACCACATAGCATATTCTGTTGAGCACCATCTGCCAGTGAAGGGGAAAATAACCCAACAAACAGGAACCAAAAGGAGGAATGGATTCTTGGTTTCCATTTCCCGGTGTGTATGAATTAAATGAGTTCTGCATTGACTATTCCTAAAGCAAATCTTGGAAGCTGCCCCTCTGGGCAGTAGGCTTGGCCATGACATTGAACTCCACTGGCAGATCACCAATTCCAAAGGATGTCAGATAAAGACCTGCCAAGGAGTGTTTTTATATGTGAATTCAAATCCAGGATCACCAGACACATCCACAAAGCTTCCCCTGGGACATGCTGCCTCCTTGTCCATGCTTGGCCACAGCTTAAGATACTAATTACACTCGTCCTAGTATTTAGAAAGAGGCGTATTTCCTTTTTAGAAAGATACTGAAGGATCTCGATAAGCATGCAACTGGAAGAAAAACTAGCCCTAATAGGATACTGATCATTTAACAAAAACAGGCAGGGCCCCGCCACGCTGACAATCATGTAGACTCTAAATTACAACACCTGCCAATGCAGATGACACAGTCCTCTGAAGACTGCCCTCACTTCAGAGAACATCCAGGGAATTCACCAGCCAGTAGAGTACAGGGGGTGAGGGTGTTCAGCCTATTGTTTTCAATTCAAGGATCCCTTTCTTTCCTCCTTTCAAAATTCATCTTCTTCTTGAGGAATTTTCTCTGATTAAGTCATGAATACCACATTTCTAAGGAGAAAATAGGGGAGGAAGGGCAGGCCAGGAGACAGATGTAATCTTTCAGGAAAGTCACACACGCATGTCCTTCCTTTCTTCCTGATGTGCCAGCACCCAGGGGGCAGGAGCTGCATCTCCCTCAGGCTCTGTTGCCAGCACGCAGAGCAGAAGATCAGCCCATGCTCCCCATTGGGAACCTGGTCTGACTGTCAGTCTTTTTCCACCCAATCTGCCTCACCCATTTTCAGCCCTTTCAAAACGCATGATATCACCTCAGCCATCTCAGGAATATTAATTCCTAGTACCTTTCCAGAGAATGTTACATAAGAATACAATTGAGGCTTTCAGGCTCTACCCTCCATATCTCTTACCAAGACTTCTTATCACAACAGTAATCAGCCCCTCTCAAAACTGTTCCTCAGGAAACAAAATACCAGAATGCCCTGCCAAGTCTTGCTCTCTACTCTGCTAATTTGCCTTTCTATGAACTTAGTAAAGGAAGGACTCAAAACTCCTTGCTGGACAGATGTAAGAACCAAAGCTCAGAGCAGCAAAGGGGATTGACCAAGATCACACAGCTATTTAGTTGTAGATCAAGACTGAAATCCAAGTCACTGAGTTCCCAACGTCCTTTCTTACTTTTACTTACTCTTATTGCAAACATTTATTTGAGTGCCTTCCAGGTGCTCTGAGAATACAGACAAAAAGTACTTCCTCAAAGTTAGCAGGGTAGTGGGGAAGAAAGAAGAAAAAACGGTAACAAACAAAGTTAAATAATAATATAAACAAATGAGTATGCACACAGAGCAGAGAGACACAGCACTGCCCTCAATTTGTTATATGGGCTGTAACACATCTTCAGTGACTGACATTACTTATCTATGAGTAGTCAGTTTCCAAGAAAAGGCCATCAAGATACTTTCAGTAAACTAGGAAACAGCAAATATTCTTCCTCAAAGAGTGTGACTTTTTCCACATTACTTTATAAAGTAAGGAACAAACCAGGCCAGGCACAGTGGCTCACGCCTGTGATACCAGGACTTTGGGAGGCCGAGGTGGGCCAATCACTAGAGCTCAGGAGTTCGAGACCAGTCTGGGCAACATGGCAAAGTCCCATCTCTACAAAAATTTTTTTAAAGTTAGCTGGGAGTGGTGGTGTGTGCTTTAGTCTCAGCTACTTAGGAGGCTGAGGTGGGAGGATCGCTTGAGCCCAGGAGGTCAAGGCTACAGTGAGCCGTGATTATGCCACTATACTCCAGCCTAAGTGACAGAGCAAAACCCTGTCTCAAAAAAATAAATAAGGCAGGCACAGCCAACCAACAAAGAGCTATTACATTTCTGAAATAATTGTTTTTCATTCCTTGTATCCATGTTTTCCCCACATGCTTTTGGCAAAACTGATTCCACCCCTGACCTCTCCAAAGATAGGTGAAACCCCATCTCTACTAAAGATACAAAAAATTAGCCAGGCATGGTGGCACACATCTGCCTCGTCAAAGATAGTGTGCTTTCTCAAACCCAGGCCTTGGCTGGGAGATGGAAGACCCGGGGACAAAGAGAGTGTGACGCTGCCACTGACATCTTGCTATCGTGAATGGAAAGCCTGTTTGAAAATGGAGTTGGCCCAAAGAAGCAGAGCTGAGAGATGGGGAGAAGGAAACATGAGTATCTGAATGAAGTCACAACGAGAAGCCAGCCCTATCCCTAGGCCTTTCAGTTACACAAGTCAATTCATTCAATTTTCGCTTAAAACACTTTGCCTTAGGCCAGGCACAGTGGCTCACACTGGTAATCCTAGCACTCTGGGAGGCCTGGATGGGAGGACTGCTTGAAGCCAGAAGTCTGAGATCAGCCTGGTGAACATAGCGAGACCTCATCTCAAAAAAAAAAATAAAATAAAATATATACAAAAAAGAAACAAATAAACAAAAGAAACCACTTTGTCTTGGAGTTTTGGTCCCTTGCAAAGAGGCCCTAACGGATAAAGTGAGGATTTCTGAAATATTCAGAAGTATGAAGATCCCTGTTCTCAAGAACGTACAATCTAACTGGGAAGACATGATCCAAATATACAATACATTTCAAAATTTTACATAACAATTCATATTACATAATTGCACAAGATATATAATTATATAGTATAGAAATTATGTTATTGTATACTATAAGGACATGAAATTAAGAATAAATACTACAATGAAAGGGTTGAAAACTCAGGAAGATCGGTGGGGAATCCCGTTACTAAAGTCAGGCTTCTGGAGGTAGTCTAAACTTCTTGAAAATAAGAAATTTGGTCGGGCGCGGTGGCTCACACTTGCAATCCCAGCACTTTGTGAGGCTGAGGCAGGCAGATCACGAGGTCAGGAGTTCGAGACTAGCCTGGCGAACATGGTGAAACCCCAACTCTACTAAAGATACAAAAAATTAGCCAGGCATGGTGGCACACACCTGTAATCCTAGCTACTTGGGAGGATAAGGCAGGAGAATTGCCTGAACCCAGGAGGCAGAGGTTGCAGTGAGCCGAGATTGCACCATCACACTCCAGTCTGGGCAGCAGGGAGTGACTCTGTCTCAAAAAAAAAAAAATTAAAAAAGAAGAATAAATTGTCTGTTCAGCTGACTAATGTACTTGTGGGACCCAGAACAACACCTAGCATTATAGTAGGCCTCCAAGTTTGTGGAGGGAAGGCAGGAGAGGAGAAAGAGAGAGAGAGAAAGGGGAGGAAACGGAAATCTGAACTAATATTCTGAGGGAGGGTAGGATTTCAGTAAATGAAGGGTGACGGGATATTCCAGAGTTAGAGAAAACATACACCAAGAGATGGGAATGTTTGAGCGTGCCCTCTCTGTGGGGTAGTGAGGAGGATGTCCTTACTGGAACAAAAGGTGGCACTGAGGCTTGGTCAAAGATAAAGGTGCAAGGCGAGGAATAGCTCCAAAGGCCAATAGAGTAGTTTGGATCTCAAGCAGCCAGAAATGGAGCTGGTAAAAGTTTGTGTCATGACGAATGTAATAAACGGAGTTGAAGCAAGATCACAGTGAAGGAAGTCTGCTGGATGGAGTCCTATGCTGTCTAAATGAAGAAATGGAGTGGACATTAATGAGCAATACAAGCTGAATGGTAGAGAGGTCAAAATGAGTAGAATTCCGTGAGTGGAAAATTTCTGCACATACCAACACCAATCATTAGCAACAACACATACTTAAGAGCCCATGACTCTATAGTATGATTCCAAACCATACTTCCCTTCACAGTAATCAGCAAACTGGCCATAAGAGACATCCTTGGGTTCAAAGGTAAGACAGTAATCTTGGTGGGAGGAAGGGGGTAGTGGGGGCAGTTATGACTGGAACCCTGGCCTCCCTGGCTTTCCTTTTGACTGTAGTTCTCTGTGATGGACTTTAAACATGGCCATCTTCAAAAGTGTCTGCGCTGTGCAGCAGATTATCCCAAAGCTATGAAAGAAAGAACCACTCCTCCCCTTACATTAACTCCACACTACCTAAAAACAATGCCTGCACCTTTGGTAACAAAGAGAAACCAGCCAGTGGAAAAGAGAAGAAAAATGGCCCTACAAGTTTCCAAAGGACATTCAGTCATCCATTAACTTTCCAGCCCCCAAGTGAACGCACAGAAGGCAATCTCATAAAGCCAATGAGAGGGATATCTCAATGAACTTCAATCATCGCGACTGCTCTGGCAGGCCACCTTAGTTCTTTCAAGTGACTCAAAAGCAAGTTAAAGACAAAAAGCTCCCAAATGAAAAAGCTGCCACATCAAATGCCAAAGTAGTAATTTTAGCTCCTAGGTCTTGGCCGAGATGGCTAAGAAACAGAATTCTCAAGGTCCAAAATTTAGAATTAATTTGTACCACAAACTAAAGATGCAGGATGTGAAGACCAGCAGCTCCTCTGGGAAATGTCACCTAGTCTGATGCTCCTGATTCACTGCTAGTGACAAGCTGCACGTCAGTTCCCAAGGACCACAATAATCAACAAACAAACCCAGCAAATATTTATCTAACACTAACTCTATGGGAAGATCTGGGTGATGAATCATTGGAACACACATGAAAATGTAAGATATTTACACAAGAAAATGTAAGACAGTCTCTTACTCTCAAGGAGCTTACAATTGAATTGGAGAAAAGGAGGACTAAATGCAAAAATATTTAAGAGTATAAGACTGTGCATCCTAAGTGCCAAAATAATGGTCCCAGACTACATTAAGGGAGGAAGAAATCAGTAAAATCTAGCATGGACCTCTTGAGACCTTGGGTAGGGGAGGATTTAAACGGAAGCGAGGGGGATGACAGATGAAGGGTTGTAGTTAGCAAAGCAAAGTCAAAGAGGCTAAAATGGGCAGATGAAGCTCAGGAGGCTGTGAGAAGCCCTGTGACCTGAAGGTTCACACAGAAGAGTATGAAGAGAAAGGGTAGAAAAGCAGGCTAGGGCCAGCAGAGAGGGCCCTGCATGCGTGATGAGCAGAACAGATACATAGTTCTAAAGGGCTCTATAAACTCTGGACAAAGCAAAATGACAGTCTTGAAAAGCAGGACAGCCCAAGAAGAGTCAAAGCTCAAGGAGAGTCAAAATCCAAGAAATTTCCTACCAAACAATTCCTGAAAAGACCAAATGTCAGTTCAAACATGTCCACTCTCTTAGAGGACAATGGCACACTGTATGTGCTCAAGGCTCCAGCACAATCGAGTTGAAAACAAACCAGATCAATATTAAAATCCAGACCCTAAGTTCCTGTAGAGCTGGCTCTGGAAAGTTTACTTCATTTTGTGCAGGACCCAGCTTAGCGTACAGCACATTGTTTCAATACAGCACATACATACTGGCACATTGTTTCAAATTTATTGAACAAGCAGGGACCAAGCACCTATTCAATACCAGGGAGAAGGACAAACAAAAATGATTAAGGAAGACCAAGAAGTTCAGGTAGCCCGTGAAATGCCTGCGAAGCATCCTACTGGAAAAGACAGTTGTATTCTCCTTCTGTTCTCAGGAGAGGTCAAGTCTAGAAATAGACATTTGGGAGTCATCAGCAAATATTATAGATGGCAGTTAGGAAGTTAACCAGGAAAGTGAATGCAGCTGTCCATAGAGAGCATGTAGAATGAAAAAGACGTTGGCTTAGGATATCCCCATTTAGGTGGAAAGCAAAGGAAGGAGAGATAGGAAAGTGTAGATTAAGAATGAAGAGAGATGTACAAAAGTGTCAATAACTACGGAGTATTTAAATAAGACAGCAAGTCAAAGAGCTCATTAACTTTGGCAATGAGAAGTCTATCATTATTGAGGGCCTGCTCTGCCAGATTCAGTTTATGCATCACCCCAGATGAACACAACTACCTTGCTGCTGGCTGAAACAGTCTGCCCAGTTTCCGTTGCAATGGCTGTTCCTGGGCCTTCATATGTTGTTGGTGGACCAGCCTGACAGTGCTTTGCCTTGTACCCCTGCTGCGTGATTCTCAATCCCACCCCAGGTTTTCTCTATTGCCACTGGAGCATGAGATTTGGAGTGACCAATCAACAGTCATGTCAACAAGTACAGAGAAGTGGAGGCTCCATGAATCAAAGTACCTCATGACAGCTACTGTTCTGGATGTTGGGTAGACAGTCCTGTCCTTGACAAAACTTATCCCAATGAAAGAATCTGCCCAGCAGATCCTTCAGAATAGCTAATCATTTATTTTTCAGCAACTCAATATACATGTTAAGTGACTGGCTGATTATAAGAACTGGTTTAGTTGACCATGGTTTATTTTTTATGGAAAGGTAAACTGTCCCCACAAAAGTTATAGGCAGACACATCTTATATATTTACTAATAATCACACATGCCATTTATTAAGTGCTTATTACGTGCCAAGTAGGCTCCTATTGAGTCACTATTCAAGTACAAAGGTATCTCACTTAATCCCCAAAACACCCCAGGGAGATAAGTTTGCAGCAAAGCCGAGTGATTAAGAGGACAGACTGCACTGAGAAAAACTTGGATTTTAATTCTAGTTCTGCCACCTGGTACCTGTGTCTCCCTGAACAAGACACTTAATCTCTCAAAGTCTTTTTCATTATCTACAAAATGGAGTTTGTAATAGCAGCCACTCCATTGGATTGTTATGAAGAATAAAAGAGATGGAGAATATAAAGTGCTTGTTACATGCCGGATGCCTAGTAAGCTTCCATTAAAAGGCAACCATGATTCCTCCCATTTCACAACAAGGGACCACTGAGGTTCCTAGAGATCAGTTAACTGCCTAAGGTCACTCAGATAGTGACAGATCACAACAGGATTTGAACCTAGATGTGTTTAATTCTAAAAATCAGTGCTCTTAACCACTCTCCCCCATCCATTTGTTTATAATGCTGAGATACGACTTCATGTGGTTGTCTGTCATAGTGGAATCTTTTAGTGCTAGGCTGGCAATGTTGACTGGTAAACAAAAAGAATCCCTGAATTCCTTCAACTTAATCAAATAAGAATCCTCATACTCACTGTCTTAACTCCGAATGTTTAAGGGTATGTGTTGGGAAAGAGGAGGAAACACCTTTTTAATCATTTCTTCTTGAAGGCAATAGCAGGAAAAAGTCCATGCCATCATCTAGAGATGCTATCAACTGGAGAGGCCGCAGAGAAAAGCCTGACCCTGGAACTGGACTGCCTGGGCTCAAAATGCCAGCTCCACCACTGACTAGCTGTGTGTGACCTTGGGCAAATTACTTATCTCTCTATGCCAGAATGTCCCCATTCTGTAAAATTTTGATAATAACAGTACCTACCTCACAGAGTTTTTATGAGTCAATATTCGTAAAGTTATTAGAATAATTCCTGGTACATTACATTGTAAGCACTATATACATTTCTTTTTTTTTTTTTTTTTTTTCTTTTTTTGAGACAGAGTCTTGCTCTGTTGCCCAGGATGGAGTGTAATGAAGCAATCTCGGCCCACTGCAACCTCTGCCTCCTGGCTTCAAGCAATTCTCCTGCCTTGGCCTTCAAAGTAGCTGGGATTACAGGCGCCTGCCACCACGCCCCACTAATTTTTTTGTATTTAGTAGCGACAAGGTTTCACCATGTTGGTCAGGATGGTCTCGAACTCCTGACCTCAGGTGATCCACCTGCCTTGGCCTCCCAAAGTGCTGAGATTACAGGCGTGAGCCACCGTGCCCAACTTAATACACATTTCTGATAATACATAAAATCTATCCCATAGGTTCTTTGATCCTTTAACTTTTCGATAAAGAAGGTACAGAAAGTGATAGGAATTGAACAAAATTAGTGGCTTCAAACTTTGGCAATCCAACACACATGCACACACACATACACACACAACTGAAAAGTGTCATGAAACAACATTTATCCTTAGTCATGAACTCTGATATTTTCTGTATCTGTTTAAATGCTGGTTGTGGCTCACTAATTTGCTTTCATAGTTTAGTAAAAGGTCTCAACCTGCAATTTGAAAAGCTGTGGAAATAAACCACATGGCCACCAAAGGCAGAACTAGAACAGTCTTCAAACCACTCAGCTCCTTCTTCATGGGTTATTATTAAATCAGAAAGGGCCTAAGTTTCACTTCTTGCTGGAAAAGAAACTGTACATTCTGTGTCCTCCTCCTTTGCCCTCCACAGTTCACGTGAGCACTAGAAATTCAGAGAACACCCAGGAACCAGTGGGCACTTCCTATGTATGCAACTCATGTTACTGTTGCCCAATCTAAGGTGCTGCCATTCAACATCAGGGAGAGTCCTGTGGCCTGTTCTCTTAGTTTCGTCTTCCTGATTTTGAGGCCCAGTAACCGTCGTTATTCACTTTTGGAGCAAAGAAGCTTCTGATCTAAACACCACAAGGCAATGTTGTCATATATTTAATAAAAAGATTATAAACAGACTAGATGACACTTACTAGTGGTTAAGCTTAAAAAAAAAAAACAACAAACACAAAAACAGTCCAGCTGAGCACGGTGGCTCACGCCTGTAATCCCAGCACTTCGGGAGGCCAAGGCAGGCGGATCACGAGGTCAGGAGATAGAGACCATCCTGGCTAACACAGTGGAACCCCATCTCCACTAAAAAAAATACAAAAAAATTAGCCGGGGGTGGTGGTGGGCGCCTTGTAGTCCCAGTTACTCGGGAGGCTGAGGCAGGAGAATGGCATGAACCCAGGAGGCGGAGCTTGCAGTGAGCTGAGATAGCGCCACTGCACTCTAGCCTGGGCGACAGAGACTCCGTGTCAAAACAAACAAACAAAACTCCTTATCTCTTAGATATAAATATTGAAATATTCAAAGATAAATTATACCTGCCATTGTTTCAAAGTAATGGAGGAGAGTGGGAATGGGTGAGGGATACAGATAAAATTGGCCACGAGCTGATGATTATCAAAGTAGGGTGGGTGATGGGTAAGTGAGAATCCATAACACTAGTCTCTCTACTTCTGTATGTGTTTGAAATGTTTTATAATAAAAAGTTTTTAAAAATCTAATTAATGGTGTGTAAAAAAAAAGGCTTAAGAGACTCACAATAAATGCAGAGGAAGACGATAAATAAAACAGAAAAAAATATCCAGAGAACTAAATCTGTGAATAGAAAAGGCCCATAATATATCATGAAATGGACACAGAAAAATCAACAAAGACTTATAATGTTTAAATTTTTGCCCTTCAAGGATAAAGAAAGAGTTATTTAAGAATCAATGGATTGCTAACAAAATACAGGAGAAACCCAGATTGGTCTCAGACTTCTCCATAGCAATATTCAAGGCCTGAAGATAATGCAGCATGTCTAAAAAAATTCTGATAGAGAGCAACTGTGATCCAAGAATATTAGGAGAAGCTGAGTCATCACTCAAGTGTAAAAAAGGTTCAGACATCTCTCTTCCTCTGCAGCTTGAAAGATCTCAGCCTATGTAGCACCCACAAACTCGTCTTGAGAAACAGAAATCTTGCACCCAGTAAATCAATCAAAACAAAAACCACAGGAACAGGGAAGCCATTATCAAAGAACAAGTGGCTACATATGGCACCAAGACCAAAAAATGGGAGCGTGCAAGTCGGAATGTAAATGTTAGAAAATTGCTAAGGCATAAAAAAGAAACAAACAAACAAAAAGATAAGCTATAAAAATTGAGAGATAGGGAAGAGAAGTGCAAGGAAGTTTAAAAACATGAATTACCTAATTCTTCCGCACAATCATCTAAAGTGAAGATATAACTAAAAATGTCTTTAAATACATTAATAATGACTTTAGCCTCCTAATGGTTTTCATAATCATTTTTTTAACCTTAGAGAAAACTTTTAGGAACTATTATCTTTGGTAGAGAAAAATTAAGTACAGCAGCTTTTTCACTTTCATTTCAGTTTTCTTTTCTTCTGTTAAATTCAAGTAAAAAGAAATTCAATTATTTTTATTTTTATAGCACATATGGTATAATGCCATTCTTATAAAATTATTTCACCCTCACCAGCCGCCCTTCTGTTTATGTGTACCAAATGTTAACATTGGAAGAGAAAGTCCATATGCGCCATTACCAAATCCAGAGCTTTCCCCTCCTATCTGCCTGCCCTGTCTCAGCCCCTACCCTAGGTTTATCTTTCTACGTGGGAACCAGAACCCACCCCTTCTTGCTTACTCAAGCCCTTTGCTCCTAAAATTATATACTCTTATTTTCCGTATCATCATTTTCCATCTCTACTGGCCCATTACCATCAGCAATCAAACATGCTGTATTTTCTCCCATCTTATTAAACAAACAAACACACATATTTTCCTTGATCTCCTCCCTTCTCCCAACCCACCTACCTTTTCATCATGGCTTCTCTTTTGACTCAAAATGGTGTCCATACTCCCTGCCTCCACCTTCTTTCTTCCCTTTTCCTCTTTAGGCCACTGTAACCAGCCTCTTGCTTCTACCACTCTTGTGGTGGGTGGTAATGACCTGCACATGGCTAAATACTGCCAACTCTCGAGACTCCACCACCACCACCACAGCCCCAGAACACCACCCTCTCTTGATATCCTACAGACACACATTCTGTCTCCTTTGTTGGGCCTTCTCCTTTTCCAACATCTAAATGCTGAATGCCCCATGCATGGCTCAGTCGTAGGACCTGTTTTCTATCTCTCCTTGCTTCCTATCAGATCCCATTCCATTCTATGTCTGGTGATTCCCAAATGTGTATCTACAGTCTAGACCTCTCACTCAACTCCAGCCTCCAACTGACTTACCATTGCCTCGTAGCCATCTAACAGGTACCTAGAACTTAACATGCCTGAACCTGAACTCTTGACACCCCATCCTGACCCACCCCAGCACATTCCCTACCCCAGTAACGGTACCACCATTCACCTGCCAGGCCACAAACCTTCAGAATCATCATTGACACTTCTCTTACAAATTCCCAATCCAATTCATGAGCAAATCCTATCAGCTCTACCTTAAAAATGAGTCTAGAATTCAACCCTTCCACCTTTTGAACAGTGCAACTCAGCCTCATTTTGTTCTAAATTGCTGTGGTAGCTCCTAACTGGTCTTGCTGCCTCCTCCCTTGCTTCCCTGCAGTCTACTCTCCACACTGCAGCCCTGCTCATCATCTTTCAATGGCTTCCCAGTGGAGAAAAGCTAACGGCTTTCCAAAACCTTATATACCCCAGTTTACCCTCACTCACTGGCCCCCAGCTACCCTGGTCTCTCTAGTCATAGAACATGGCAAGCAAACGCCCACCTCAGGGCCTTTGCATATGCTTCCCTTGGCTGGAAGCACACTTCCCCACAGTCACGTGGTTAGCTCCCTCACTTCACTCAGCTCTTTGCTCACAGCAGCCTTTGTGGCCACTCCATCTGAAAGTGCCCCTGACACTCTCTAAGCCCTTACCTAATTTTTATTTTTCTTCATGCCACTTGTAAATCTACTTAGGTGTTTATCATTTTCTCCTCCCACTAGAGTATAAGTTCCATGATGGTAGGGACTTTGCTTTGTTCCCTGCTGATCCCCGATGCCACAGTGCCTAACACAGAGTAAGCACTCAATGAAGGCCCATTGAATGAATGAATCAAGAGCTGTTTTTGTGTGATGGGATTTGGAACAATTTATTGCTGGCTTCTTTTTACTTTTCAGTTTTGCTTGAATTTTTTATAATGAGTATTTACTTTTTTAAAAAATAATCAAGAGTTATTCCTTTAAAACTTAAAAAAGGAAACCAATCAAAAATCAAAGGAGAGATGCATTATCTAGTCAGCTCTGCTATATTTTGACAAGTGTTTTTTCTTCATTATTTATGATAGCTACAAAAGGATTCACAATGTAATGCCCATGGGGAATTTTTCATAATTAATGAAACCTCTTTAGAATGAAACCTTTACTGGAACAAAAGTTTTAATTGCCCAGGGCTGACTATGGAGTATGAAAACAAAGCTAGTAAGAATAGAAATTTGCAAGGTTTTCCTAAATTTTACTCCCCACTATAATATTTTTTTCAATATTGCTACCATAATCCAGATGCCAGAATCCAGGACTGTTGGCATCCTGAAACCCAGAAAGTATGATAGGCCAGGTGTGGTGACTCACACCTGTAATCCCAGTACTTTGGGAGGCTGAGGCAGGCAGATCACTTGAGGCCAGGAGTTCAAGACCAGCCTGGCCAACATGGTAGAACCCCATCTCTACTAAAAATACAAAAAGTAGCCAGGCATGGTGGTGCACACCTGTAATCCCAGCTACTCAGGAAGCCAAGCCATGAGAACCACTTGAGCCCACAAGGCAAAGACTGCAGGGAGCTGAGATCACGCCACTGCACTCCAGCCTGGGTGACAGAGCAACAATCTGTCTCCAAAAAATTTTTTAAAAAATTTTATATTTAAATACAAAATAAGAATATCCCTTTCAAATAAGCTGACACTTTTTGAATATGTAATAACCAGGGTCAAAGAATCACAGTGGCCAGTGAGGAGAAGATTTAAAAGTACCCCTGTGAGCCCCCGTGACACATGCACCACTAGGAAAATTTCCTGTCCCTGTCCCTCCAATTAATCCACAGCAACATAATGTCAGCAAGTGGCACAATCTGCCTCCCCTACCTCCAGGCAGCCACAGGGAAGATGGAGATCAAAAGGACCATTCCCTGTGTCACTGATAAGTGAGGCTCAATGTGAAATACAAGGCATGAGAGGCACCCAAAGGTAGGCGACAAGCTCAGTGTCTCCCCTGTGTCTTTCTGTCTCAGGTATAATCTGCATCTTCTGCTCTTTTTGTGATAAGAAAAGGAACAGCAATAGCATGTCTACTGTGCAAATGTGAACTACTAATCTGGCATCATGGAACTTAATATAGAAGTTTATGCAACTCTGAGCAGGTTTCAAAACCTAGTCTCCTAACACATATGTCTAAGTTTTCTAAGGCTCCTGACCAAGCAATAGACTGTGAACACCCCAGGAGTTCAAGCAGGTCTTCTAGAGTCTTCACACACTGCTAACCACAATCATGGCAACCCCTTCATTTCCTTTTTTAAAAAATCAACAACCTTATTGTTTTCCCAATTATCCCTTTATAATTGGGCAGTTTAGAGCCTCAGATATATCAAGTGAGCGTGCACAACGATTAGCGGTGATGAGCTAATAAACATCACTAACTAGGCCATGGTTGTTTTGCAACCACCACATAGGCCAAGATGGTATGAGCATTCTACAATTTTTCACTGCTCTTATTCTTTGCCATATATCATAAAATGTACAATCGTAGTGGACTGTGGATTAAAAACAAGAAGTCGGCTGGGCACGGTGGCTCAAGCCTATAATCCCAGCACTTTCGGAGGCCAAGGCGGGAGGACCACTTGAAGTCAGGAGTTCCAGACCAGCCTGGACAACATGGAGAAACTCCATCTCTACAAAACAATACAAAAATTAGCCGGGTGTGGTGGTAGGCACCTGTAATCCCAGCTACTTGGGAGTCTGAGGCATGACAATCGCTTGAACCCAGGAGGCAAAGGTTGCAGTGAGCAGAGATTGAACTATTGCACTCCAGCCTGGGCAACAGAGTGAGACTGTATCTCAGAAACAACAAACAAACAAACAAACCAACAACAAGAAGTCTAAGACACTGATAAAACCCAATTGTTAACTAGAAGCATAAAAACAGGCTTAAGAGATTCACACTACCAGTACTCACGGTACCAAGCCATCCAGTTCACATCTAGATGATTTTCACCAGATCACTGTGTTACGTTTATCTGATTAAATCTTTAGTATTTCAAAATCCAATGGTAAAGACATAAGATATAGGGATAACCATATCCAAATTGGCTTTGTAACTGTTAGAGAAAAGGCATTCCATAGCTACAAGGTGTTACTCCCTTGTAGATATGCAGTTGAACCTCTCTGTGGTAACCCCTACCGTGTAGAAACAAAACTTAAAAACTACATGTAAGAAGTAGTCATGTTAGAGTATGAAATGCAAAAATTCCAAACATTAGGTCAAGAATGCAGGTTTCTCTTATTTTTAAAACATATGTAAACAAGTAATTAAATTTCCAACTATATTTTTAACGTATATTTGGTCTCAAACTAAGCACTATATTTTATTAAAAATCTTTAAACAAATCACACTCTTACATAATTCATTTAAATAAATTAAATAGTGTACATCACCTATTAAATGAGAAAACACCTTTATATAAAATGGAGGCTATTAAATTTTAAAGTGTATATTAAAATAAGCTGTATAATAATTTTATGTTGATGTAAAAGAAAATATTTTACATAAATTTGCTTTATAATAGTTTATAAAAGTAATGACATTTTTTAAATTCCTGAGGGGGTTCACAAAATTATATTACTCTGAAAGACGTTCATTTTGTTTTTTTTTTTTGGAGACAGTCTCAGTCGGTTGCCCAGGCTGGAGTGCAGTGGCATGATCTCGGTTCACTGCGGCCTCTGCCTCCTAGATTCAAGTGATTCTAGTGCGCCTCGGCTTCCCGAGTAGCTGGAATTACAATGGTGAACCACCATGCCCGGCTAATTTTTGTATTTTTAGTAGAGATGGGGTTACACCATGTTGTCCAGGTTAGTCTTGAACTCCTGGCCTCAAATGATTCACCCGCCTTGGCCTCCCAAAGTGCTGGGATTATGGGCGTGAGCCACCATGCCCGGCCCAAGTTCATACATTTTTAAATGTTGGGAAATATCAGTCTAATATAAAAGTCTTTTTAATCAGACTCCAGTAATTTAAACCACCTTCTTGGGCCTGCCTTCCAAAGGAATTTAGTCTACCAGAGAGACAGACTATAAGAAGTAATTGCAATGTAAAAAGCCCATTATCAGGGAAAAAGACGACACTGTAGGAATATATAGAAATTGGTCTAGGGCTCAGCAAGGGGCTCCCAGAGGAGCTAGACTTAAAGGATTGAAATTACCTATGGGAAGAAGGCAGGAAAAGTGCTCCAACCAACAGCATGTTCAAAGTCCCAGAGGCAAGAGAAAAGAAGCTGCATGCAAGGAACTAAAATAATCGAAGAAATTCAGGGTAACTGGAGCATAGAATTTAAATGAGAAGATGAAAAGAAGATGAAACTGTTGAAAGAGGCAGAGGTCAAGCTCTGATGAGTATTGCAAATAGTCTGAAGAAGTATGGAATTGTTCTTAAGAGCAATGGGAAGCTATTAATGTGAACACAGAGTGGGAATTAGATAAGCAAACTACAATGTTTTTAATGACATAAGTGATCCCCTCCAAGAGAGAGCCAAAGTAGAAGGGAAATGTGAGACTTTTCATTTTCAGAGGGCTCGAGGGTTCTAAGAATCTTCTAATAATGCCTCCCTCAAGCTGAATTTTCCAAATAAAACAAAATGCAAATACTCCCCCTCAAAATACTGACAGCTTGGTGATCCAAAGGCTAGCAAGAAAATGACCACATGCCCTGACCTTGCAAGTAGATCAGTCTCATCGTTTAGATATTAGAGACATCCCCAGAATCACTGTGTGAGTCAGAAGATTTTGGCCTCTGAGTTTCACTTTCCTCATCCGAGAAACGGTGGTAAGAATTTATCCCCTGCCTACCCACCTCACACCATTTAAAGGCCACTTTTCAACCACATGCCTCGATAACATAAGTGGAAAAGATTCTACCAGTTGCATTGACTCAATCCACCAGAAAAAGACAACAAGAAGCAAGAAAATGCTTCATAACGTACAGTATGTCTAAAGTTATCGAGCTGCCTGATCATTTCACACCTCTGAAAAAACATCCTACTGTTCAAATCCATAGATGGGCATATTCAGAATTTGCTTGAGGCAGGAACAAAATTCAGAGCCAAGTCAGCTAGCAGTAAGAAACACTGAACTAAATAAAAGAACCAAATGAAAGACATTAAAACTTAGCATTTGATTCAATCTGGTTCCAGGCTTAGGTTGGATGCAGCTGACAAAAGTGAATCAGCCTGGAGCTGGTGAATTCAGGTTCTGTACCCTGAACGGACTATATGACTTGCTTTGAGAGAACTTTCGTAGAATTTGTCATGATTTTACATGTCCCAAAAAGTTATTATTAATTTTAAAGATCAATAAGAAAGTAAAAGCAAAGTGTTACAAGTTCCATCAAAGAAAAGCACTCCAGGTTTTTTGTTTTTGTTTTTCTTTTTTTTTTTTTTTTTTTTTTTTTTTGAGACAGAATCTTGCTTTGTCACCCAGGCTAGAGTGCAGTGGTGTGATCTCAGCTGGCTGCAACCTACACCTCCTGGGCTCAAGCGATTCCCATGCCTCACCTTCTGGAGTAGCTAGGATTATAAGTATTTTAGTAGAGACAGGATTTCGCTATGTTGGCCAGGCTGGTCTCAAACTCCTGACCTCAAGTGATCTGCCCAACTCAGTCTCCCAAAGTGCTGGGATTACAGGCGTGAGCCACCGCACCCAGTCTCAAGTTCTTATTACTATGTTTGCCACTATTTTTTAAGGATACGATAAAAAAAAATTGTTTTAAATTATTTTACAGGTCTCCACATTCTCTGGGCAGGTGTGTATTATGTCAAGTTGATTTTTTAAAAAATTTTAACACTAGAATACTTTTAGAGGAAAAGACACAAAATAACACAATAGCTTGACTGGATGAACCTGATTCCCTTGGAAATTTCATCTTCCTTTTCAATAAAGTAGTCTTCCCCAAATTTTAGAAAAGAAACCTATATCCCAGTTCTTTATTGTTAAATGGCACATTTCTCAGAATAAAAGGCTGAAAGCATAGTTCCTCTAATTCATAAACTGGAGCATTTTACACTGTATTATGACATTCAGCACAATGTACAATAATTAGCAATTTACATCTGTCTTCCCTGCCAGGTTAGGAGCACCGTTAAGTCCCGGACCATGTCTTATTCATTGTTACATCCCAGCACCTAGAGCAGAGCTGGCATAAATGTTGAACTGAAATAAATGGAAATGAGTTGTGCTTTCCCTGTCTTTAACAATGAATCTTTGGCAGATTCCAACAAAGCCTCAGAGTTAACTATGTGCAGATCCTGGGTCAGCTAAGACTTACAATAAAGATTTCTGCCTAATTGCCTCTATCTCCACTCTTCCTTCCCCTTCCCTCTCCACCTCCAGAGAGGAGTTCCCACTGGAAATTGCACAATTCTTTATGCAGAGAGAAACAACAAGCTTAGTTCCTGTTGACCTGAAGAGCATAATGTTCTGGCACAGGATCTTCTACCTTCATAGAAGAGTAACAAACTCAACTGGGATTATTTTTCTAAAACTGTCATTTGATGTCTTCTTTTATCTCACCAAGATACAACCTTCTGAGCCACTCATCTTCTATCCTCATTAGTCCCCATAATAAGCAAATACAACTTTGGGACAGTCTGAGACAGTGTTTTCTGAATTTTCTCTGACCACAACCCATAATGAGCAACACATGTTATAATGTGACCCAGTATGTGAACATATACACACCCACCAAAAAAAGTTTGACACAACAATATTTACCCTTTTTGCATCCAATCCACTTTACAATTTTTCATTCTTTTTCTATCCTATTCCATTTACATTTTGAAGAAAGTTGGTGAGTAGTCAGCTAAAATGGCTCCACAACCTACTCTGCAAAGGAGTTACAATCTGCACTTGGAAAAACACTGGTCTATGGACAGGGCTCTGGTCAGTGTTCTCAATAACAATTTGGAGACTTTAAGCAGTAACACGACAGCTTTCAAAAACAAAAGGGCTGGGCGCAATGGTACGTTTCTGTAATCCCAGCTATTCAGGAGGCTGACAGGGGAGAACTGCTTGAGCCTTGGAGCTGGCAACCATCTGGGGCAACATAGTGAAACCTTGTCTTAAGAGGAAAAAAAAATACAAAATCAGGTACACAAAATGAAATTCTCATCCAAAATAAACCATTCTATATCCTTCCTTGAAAAACCACACCAATGCTGGACTTTGTAACACAAAGAAATCCAGGGACTTGTAACGAGGTCGGGGCTAGACTAGATCCAGATACGCCCAATATTCAACTGGCCAAAAGAACTGCCCCCCGCCCCCCTCCCCCAATGAAATGAAATGCCTCCAAAGTGATCCTCTGGCTATGTACATCCTCCAGCATGCAGGTGGGTAAATGAAGAGAGTGGAAACAGCCTGCCGATTTCTTCCTGGACTTTCTGAGTTTCAAAGTGCTTTCACTTCTATTATTTCATTTAATGAGATGCTGTCAGAAAGTTCATTTCCGGTATAGAAAAGTGTTTCAGGGCCAAGCACGGTGGCTTATGCCTATAATCCCAGCACTTTTGGGAAGCTGAGGCAGGAGCATCGCTTGAGTCCAGGGGTTCAAGACCAGGCTAGGCAACATAAGGAGACCTTGTCTCTACAAAAAACAAACAAACAAAAATAGCCAGGTGTGGTGGTGCATGTCTGTGGCCCCAGCTACCCAGGAGGCTGAGGTGGGAGGATTGCCTGAGCCCAGGAAGTCAAGGCTACAGTAAGCCATGATCACACCACTGCACTCCAGCCTGGGTGACAGAGACCCTGCCAAAAAAAAAAAAGAGAGAGAAAAAAGTGTTTCAAAATGCTGTCTGGGGTAAGAGGGTTAACAGTGGGAAAACACGTTCAGAAATTAAAATAATGTCAAATATGCCAAAAATTGTAAGTATTTGAGATTCTTGAAGCAGACGAAGGGAAAGGTTGGGATGAGAGTAAGCTATATAAGTATTCCTGTTCTGTGTGCCAGAGAATGGGGGGTGGGGGCGCGTGGAATCTCATCAATTTGCCAAGTCCCAAAAAGAGTAGGTTCCAGGTCTCTAGTAAGGTTTCAATGCAAGGTTTTGTATATTCTCCCTTATAATCAACTTTCCCCTCAATTCTTAGAAAGATCTTATGGAGTTCAGAAGACGATAAAGATGGAAAGTTGTAAGATCTGAGAGTGTTTACATGATAGAGATATAATTGATGTAGATATAGATATTTACAGAATAAAAGCCAACAGCCTAACATGGCATGATGTGATCAGGCATCTCCTCCTTTCATCCTAAAAACCTCTCACTCTCTCCTCTCTGACCTCATCTCCTAGTACTTTCCCCTCATTCCCACCAGACTACTCTGCTTCAGCCTCAGTGGCCTTCTTGCCATTCCTCAAATACACCAAGCACACTCGAGCCTTAGGGCTCCACCTTAAGACCTTTAAACTGGCTGTTTCCTCTGCCTGAAATGCCCTTCCCTCAATATCCATGCAGGTTACACTCTTACCTCCTTTAAATCTTTGCACAAATGTGACCTATTCCATGAGGCCTCATTTAAAGCTCCCTACTCCTTATTTTAAAATGAAACCTGGCCCAGGTACTGGTAGCTCACACCTGTAATCCCAGTACTTTAGGAAGCTGAGGTGGGCGGATTGCTTGAAGCCAGGAGTTTGAGACCAGCCTGGGCAACAAAATGAGACCCTGTCTCTACAAAAATTAAAATTAAAAATTAAGATATTAGCCAGGCATAGTGGTACGTGACTGTGGTCCCAAGTACTTCAGGAGGCTGAGGCAGGAGGATCCCTTGAGCCCAGGAGTTGGAGGCTGCAATGAGCTATCACGGTGCCACTGTACTCCAGCCTGGACAACAGAGAGAGACCTTGTCTCTTTAAAAAAAAAAAAAAAGAAGAAGAAGAAAGAAGAAACATTTTAAAAACGCAACTCCCCTCACGACTACCCAGCATTCTTGATGCTCCTTACTGTACTTATTACCTTCTAAATACTAGCAATTTATATATTCATCATGTTTATTCTTTGTCTCCCTCTTCCTCCACTGAAATGTTAACTCACAGAGAGATCTTTATTGTACTGACTGAAATAAAGCATCTAGAGTAGTGTCTGATACATGATAATCAAAAAATACCTGTTGCACAGATGAGTGAATGAATAAATCAATCAGTAATTGTAAAACATACGATATAAATATCTCTTCACCCACTTGGTAGTGACTAAAAGAAAAAGAAGGTGTTCTACTCTATTTTCTTCTCTTTTTTTTTTTTTTGAGACAGTCTCACTCTGTCGTCCAGGCTGGAGTGCAGTAGCATGATCTCAGCTCACTGCAAACCCTGACTCCCTGGTTCAAGCAATTCTCATGCCTCAGCTTCCCAAGTAGCTGGGATTCCCAAGTAGCACACCACGTGTGCGCCGCCATGCCCAGCTAATTTTTTTACTTTTTATTTTTAGTATTTTTCACCAAGTTGGCCAGGTTAGTCTCGAACTCCTGACCTCAAGTGATGTGCCCGCCTCAGCATCCCAAAGTGCTGGGATTACAGGCAAGAGCCACCACTCCCAGCCAGTGGGCCTTCTACTCATAGATAAACAACTGAAATGCAAATGTTCACTGACAACATTACAATGGTCAAACTATCAGGATAAATTAATAATATCAGATCCTCCTCTGTTTTCATGAGGGAGAAGTTACCTGCAAAGCAGGACTGGCAGCCACCACAAAGGAAGGGAAAAGAGCAAAGACAGGAGGGATTTAAGAAAAAAAACAGAAACTTTAAAAAGTTCACAACTTATCCATGAGCTACTTCTATTAACCTTTAGTAAGCAGGAACAAACAAGTTTTAGGAAGATAATTTTGTCAAGTTTCTGAATACCACCATCTAGAATGATTTATAAAGAAATATGTCTTTACCTATTTAATATAGACTTCCTTATAGAGCAGCATGGCTCTGAAGCATGAAGAAAAACAATTTCGCCTCATTTTGGCAAGATCTGAAACCAAATTTATCCAATAGGCAGACTGTGAAAGTCACCAAAATTTTGGGTGTGACTATTGGCTGAAAAGAGTGATGGATGGCCTGGCCAAAATGGAGAAATCCCGTTTCTACTAAAAATACAAAAATTAGCCAGGTGTGGTGGCACATGCCTATAATCCCAGCTACTCAGGAGGCTGAGACAGGAGAATCGCTTGAACCTGGGAGGCAGAGGTTGCCGTGAGCCTAGATCACGCCATTGCACTCCAGTCTGGGCAATAGGAGTGAAACTTTGTCTAAAAAAAAAAAAAAAAAGTGATAGATGACCATTTGGGGATGTATCTTAAAAGCCAACAGCTTGGACATCCAATCCTGGAATTTCAACAGGACTAGGCAGCAAATACCCAGCTGCTGTGCAATTAACAAATTCAGAATCCTGAGCTTGCTTCCCTGTGGGAAGGGCACCACTTAAAAATAAAACAAAAGAAGATTCCTCATCCATCTACTCCTCAGTTTCACTGTGGAACTCGTGCCCTAGAGAGAGGCAGGTTTCTTTCTCAACAGCAAGCAGAGTTCCCAGCCTAAGGAAACCCCCTCAAAGGATTTCAGGTTACAAGGGGGCAATTTCAGAAGGATGAGGCCATAAAACAATTAAAGAGGAATGGGTTAATCTGTATCTAGTCATAATCCATATGCCCAAAGCAGCATCACTATGAGGTAATCTCACATCAGTCACTGGCTTTTCAACCCAGGCAATTATCTTCCCTCTACCTTCCTACCCTTCCTCAACTCCACCCCCTACCCCACCCTATACACACACACACACACACACACACACACACACACACACACACACACACACAAACACCAAGTTTTATATAAGGGAGGGGAAGTGGAAAGAAGGCAGAGGGTTAAATTTCTCACATCTAAGGCTCTCAGCAACCTGAATTTACTGAAGCCACTCTCCCAGGAGGGGGCATATTGTGACCAAGCTTTCCTGCTTACCTCCTGCCATCTGCAAAATTAAATTAAATGGTCCTTCACTTCTGAAATCCTGCCATCAGTGTACCAAAGGGAACATCTGAGTATACCAGTCAGAGATGATGGCTTTTCTTTTTTACCAATACACACAAATCATTAGGAGATTAAGTTTCTGAATGGCTAATGTGCATTTTCATAAAGAAGTTAAACATTCAGTCTAACACCCACATGGAAGGGGTTGAAAGGGACTAGAATTGCACTTGCTGCTGTATTGGAAGATGATTAAAAGCAGGATAGGCAGAAAGATGATGGCATTTTCACCTCACTTTCATGTGGGGGTGTTGGGAATGGTCATAGGAATTCAAGTGCCAAGAGCTAAAAGAGAAGAGAAAAGGGCTATTAGAAGGCAATGGGGCCTGGCGCGGTGGCTCACACTTGTAATCCCAGCACTTTGGGAGGCCGAGGAGGGCGGATCACCAGGTCAAGAGATCGAGACCATCCTGGCAAACGTAGTGAAGCCCCGTCTCTACCAAAAATACAAAAATTAGCTGGGTGTGGCGATGCCCGCCTGTAGTCCCAGCTACTCAGGAGGCTGAGGCAGAAGAATTACTTGAACCCAGGAGGCGGAGGTTGCAGTGAGCCGAGATCATGCCACTGCACTCCAGCCTGGTGACAGAGCGAGATTTCGTATCAAAAAAAAAAAAAAAATTAAAAATTTAAAAAGAAGGCAATGAGAAGGCCCCTGGAAGGAAAGAATCTGCCCCCTACTCTCCTCACCCCAAAGGAATATTGCTCTCTAGGGAGTTAAACCCATACACATTAGAAAGCCTGTGGTCACCACACTGCAGATGACTGCTCTAAGGCAAATAGAGATTTAAAGCAAACCAGGGTATTCCTTATACTTTTTGACCTTTTTGCTCTACCAGTTTCCATTTTCTGTCCACACAAAAGATTCTGATGTCTTTAGCCATCTACCCCCTCTTCCCCTAACTGAACAATTTAATTCGACAGTTATTTCCACACCTATCTAGTCTCACTTCCAACATGACTAAATTTGGAACAATGGAAGCAAGTGGGTGAAAAGGAACAAAGGAAATAAAATTCAGGAAATGACAATCTTCAGAGTAACAATATATAATTTGAAAAGTAACTCAGACCAGGAACAGACTTTATTTGAATATAAAATTACATACAAATCATATTTAATTCAAACCACTTCAATCCAACACATCTTCACTGAGCACCTACTACGATGCCCTGTGGGGAAAGACAAAAAATAATTGGTCAGAGTCCCATCCAGTCTAAAACACAGCAGGCTCCTATTCCTGCACAAAGAGGCTTTGGGGAGAACCTGTAAAGGCTCCTAATTAGGGATATATCATAAAGAATCTATGCCTACCTAAAGATCACCCTTAACAGCATTTTTGAATCCATTTATCACCCCCATAATTCCAGAATGGACAAAGAGGAAAGGTACAGGGACTGAGGAAGAGAGAAAAAGTAATATGGTTGCCAGCAAAGCTCAGGAATTTATGCTTTTTGATGAAATACCTGGAAGGAAGAGCAAGAGAAATAATCTTTACATCATATTTTTCTTTGAGAAATTACAATCCAGAGAGGTTGTTCACCAAGATTTTTTTTTTTTTTTAACCATCATAGTTTTTTGTTTGTTTTAGACAGGATCTTGCTCTGTCACCCAGGCTGGAGTGCAGTGGCATGATCACAGTTCACTGCAAGCTTGAACTCCTGGGGTAAGGCAATCATTCCACTCCAGCCTCAGGGATTAGCAGGGACTAAGGCAAATGCCATCACACCCGGCGAATTTTTAATTTCTTATTTTTAGTAGAGATGAGGTCTCACTATGTTGTCCAGGTTGGTCTTCAACTCCTACGCTCAAGTGATCCTCCCGCCTTGGCCTCCCAAAGTGCTGGGATTACAGGCGTGAGGAGCCACCATGCCCAGCTCATCGTAGTTTTTTTTTTTTTTGAGACTGAGTCTTGCTCTGTCGCCCAGACTGGAGTGCAGTGGCACGATCTCAGCTTACTGCAACCTAAGCCTCCCGGGTTCAAACGATTCTCCTGCCTCAGCCTCCTGAGTAGCTGGGATTTATAGGCACATGCCACCATGCCCAGATAATTTTTGTATTTTTAGTAGAGGCGAGGTTTCACCATGTTAGTTAGGCTGGTCTTGGACTCCTGACCTTGTGATATCATAGTTTTTAATAAGCTCATTTCTCTTTTCCCCTGTCTTGTTCTGAAAGACACAGAATTTTCAGAGGGAGAATTAGGAATAAAAGTATCTCTTGATCTGGGATCTAGGAAAAGATACTAGGGCATCAAAATCAACTGAATGAAGGGACAGAAAAAAAATCCAAGAAATTGGGAATAAGGGAAGTCTGCAAAGCTCCTGGCCCCACAATGTCTATACTCCCAAGCCCAATATCGAGTTGTAGAAGCACATATTATGATGTCATAAAAACAACTTCAACGGTAAAGGCTCATAAATTTTCATCTCTCAACACAGTGACTACCCACAGAGGGGTTTTTACGAAAATGAAGAGTTCCCCCAGAAGCCTTAACTCTGAGGGTCATCAAAATTAGGACAATCTCTTTTGAGCTTACACACTGCTGTCCTCAAGGGGTGTTCCGGGGTCAGTCTGAAACTGAAGTGATATCAGAACTCTCTGACACTTATTTCTAGTGTCAGTATCTGCCAGCAACTTGCCAAGAGCAAAAGTCCAGGGAGCCCCTTCAGGGAGAAAGTTTCTCACTCTGGATCCCAATTCTACTCTGAAAAATTCAACTGTACAACTAACATTTTACAACAAAGAGGTTCCATTTTAAAAACCCAAGGACACAAGGGGACAGTCAAGGTGACAAGGCTCAAATTCTGGTAGAAAATATAAATCCCCAGATATTCTCTTTCCCTGTCCAAGGGCAAAAGCTGACCAGGCCTTGGGAGGAAAGACTCCTGTACAGTCTAGTACACACCACTCCTTCTGCTCATTCCTCCCAGCAACCACTCTTCTTGGGAGATTAATGCAGTCAAATGTCCTCCAGTGATGCAGAGCATTCTCCCATTCTGCAGGGCTTCAAAACAAAGCCAAAGAGCTGCCTGCTGTATTTCTGTACTCTTACAACACAGGGAGACAGAGAGATCCAAGGACTTCCAACCATCTGTGTGCCAACCCCCAGCTACTCTAAGACATAAAAAGTGGAACAAAGGAGTTTGTGACTGCAAAGATGGAGAGAAAATGATGGCTTAAAAGAAAGGTATATTGTTTTCCTTGATAATTATTTTCTTCACTTTGCTTTTCTGTATTTTCCAAATTGTCTATGATAAACATGTTGCTTTTCTAATTAGAAAAAGCAGGAAATGTTATTTTAAATGTTTATTTTAAAAAATCAGCAGAGCACTATCCTGAATGCTTTGAGGCAATGGTCTGGGGGTACCTACGACACTCCTTGGGGAGGGCAAGGGATGGGAAGCAGAAAGAGAAAGAATGAAAGAAAATCTAGTTTTTAAAAAAAGGAAAAGAAAAACTAGGGGGTTGGGGAAAGGTGGGGATTTCCTATGCATTAATGTGTACACTTAGATTAAAGAAAAAATTTGCTGGGCACAGTGGCTCTTACCTGTAATCCCAGCTCTTTGGGAAGCTGAGGCGAGTGGAGGACCTGGCTCAGGAGTTCAAGACCAGCCTGGCCAACATGGTGAAACCCTGTCTCTACCAAAAACGCAAAAATTAGCTGGGCGTGGTGGCGCATGCCTGTAATCCCAGCTACTCAGGAAGCTGAGGCAGGAGAATCACTTGAACCCGGGAGGTTGAGACTGCAGAGAGCTGAGATCGTGCCACTGCACTCCAGCCTGGGTGACAGAGCGAGACTCCATCAAAAAAGAGAAAAAGGAAAAAGAAAAAAAATTAATTTATAGCAGTAGGCACCTGGTTAGTATACTGCACAAGAAAGTACTCAAAATAGAGAATCATTATTTCTGGGTTTGTTCTGAGAAGGAAGATTTCTACTTGGATATAATTTACCCCCGGGAATGTCCAGGTTATAAGGCCCAGGTAGATAATACAGTTCTAAAGACTCAGGGTTTCTCTACTGTCTCAGTAACTCGCCTCCTGTTTGATGAGGGCCAGATGCAGCTGCTGGTCACTGCCAAGCAGACAGGACAGCAGCACTGTTTCCCCTTGCATTGCTCTGTGCTCTGAAGCTCACCCTCCATTCTGCTCTCCTTCTGACCTCCTGGAAGACTAGGGTCTTACAGATTCTTCCCTGTGAATCTTACAAGAGAGCCTTCTAATGATAATTCACTGTTACATGGGCCTGGGCTCATAGGAAGCACACGCCACAGTGAGGGGAGAAACAGATGCCCATTTCCAACAGAAACATCTGTTCCTTCCAGCTCAGGAAAATCTGTTGGCAGAGAATCATGTGGTAAGATTTTTTTGTTAGGAAAAAAGCTAAAAAGCACACCACAGAAAAATGGAACAGTGCTATTAGGATACAACCAATCCTCTATGCTTTTTTTAATTTTTTTTTTTTGAGATGGAGTCTCGCTCTGTTGCCCAGGCTGGAGTGCAGTGGTGTGATTCCGGCTTGCTGCAACCTCTGCCTCCTGGGCTCAAGTGATTCTCGTGCCACAGCCTCCCAAGTAGCTGGGACTATAGGCAAGTGTCACCATGCTCAGCTTTGTATTTTTAGTAGACACGGAGTTTTGCTGTGTCGACTAGGCTGGTCTCGAACTCCTGGCCTCAGGTGATCTGCCCACCTCAGCCTCTCAAAGTGCTGGGATTACAGGTGTGAGCCACCACATTCGGCCATTCTCCATGCTTTTTAAAGCAAAGGAACCAAAATCCTGCTTCCTGAAATCTTGACCATTGTTACAAAAATCTGAGCGCCACACTTTTGCCCACACAGGTGCAGCTCCCACTTAGATACAGCTCCCTGACCAGTCACTGCTCCAGGGCAAAGTCTAGTCTCACTGAATGAAAACCGTGAGTTCTAGAAAGGAAGTTCATTCAAGTTTTTCGCTAAGTAAAGGTCCATAACCGTCCACGTCAGTCAAGACCCTGCCAGACCAACATAACCTGGAAATTAGGAAACCCTAAGAGAAGTTACATTCTTTTAGACTCAAACACCACCACCAACCCAATCCACACCCTGGCCTTTTCAGAAATCTAGAGGAGCACTTTTTGTTTATCAGTGTCTAGGGAAGTGCTACCGGCACTTAGTGCAAAGGGAAAGGAATGTAATGTCATGAATGTGGGGAACAGTCCCAAAATGCATCTAAAATGCCAATGGCATCTCCATTAATAATCACTATATAGAAATGGTTTGGTTTTATTGGTTTTGTCTGTTTTCCTAAATGAGTATAACATTCATTCACCTGGGGAAAACATTCTCAATACGAAACAGTAAACAATGACAAGCAAGTTTCCCTCTCATCCCTACCCTTCCCCAAAGTTCTATACCGCTGAGGAAACCATTTTCTTATATATTCTTCAAGAAATATTCTCTGTGTATCCAAGCATCTGTGTATATGCTCCTTCCCTTTTTAAAACGTGGCACATGTGCCACTTTTTTTTCATTTAACAGTGTATCTCGGAGATTTTTTCGTATAGAACGTATCAATCTGCCCCTTCTTTCTACCAGCTGCATAGCATTCCACTGCATAGCTATGCTTTCATTTATTCAACCAGTCCCTTTTTGGTGGTACCTGCCATTGTTTCCAATTTTTTGCTGCCATAAACAATGTTGTAATGAATGTAGATGTGGGTGTATCTACAGAATAAAGTCCTAGAAGGGAACCAGTAAGTCAAAGGGTGTATACATCTTAAATTCTTTCTGATACTGCCCATTCAACAATATATGAGACTTCTTGCTACTCTGTACTCAGAATGCAATGTATGAGCAAATGTTTTTTATCTGATATGTGAAAAATGACTACATATTGTATTTGCAATTGAATTTGTATTCCTCTATTATGAATAAGACCTGGCATCATTCATTTCCTATGTTCATAGGTTTCCATGTTGCAATAAGTCTTTGCAGGTGTTAGTAAGTTATTTAGTTATTCTGTTTGAAACAACAGCTCATGTTCTTTGCTCATTTTTTCTTTGGATTGCTGATCTTTTTTGACTTTTTGTTGACTGTATGAACACTTTATAAAGGAAATTAGCCCCTTCTCATGTGTTGCAAATATCTTTCCCAGTTCATCTTTTGGCTTTATGATACTATTTTTAACCATGTAGAACTTTTAAAATTTGTCAATCTTTTCTTACATAGCTCCTGAATTTTCAGTCAGGCTTACATTATATTCCATGGTTTAAAAATATATACTTCTATATTTTCTTTTAATATTTTATGGTTTCATTTTGTACATGTATATTTTAATCAATATAAAATTAACTTCCATATAAGGAGGAAGACAGGGATCCAATTTAATTTTTTCCCAAATGGCTACCCAGTTGTCTCAAAATTGGTTATTGAAAAATCCATTCCTCTCTCCCATCCCACCAATTTGAAATACCATGGTTTATGCCAAATGCCTTTGTGTATTCGGCTGTACTCCTGCATTCTCTATCCTGTTTTTCTAGACTCTATTTTTAATTTGGAGATGGCAAAAACAAATCTAGGGAACAACCTTGAAGTGTCATAAAGAAAAGAAAATGGCCTTTAGAGCCTAGAGGCAGTGTAGAAATTGGAATTAAAAATTATTCTCTCTAACGACTCTAAGTCCACCTATTCCATGGGACTTTACCCAAAGCCTCATCTTCTGCTTGTAAATAGTTTACATTTTTAAATGTGAACCTTTTATTAAAATGTAATGTAGATACAGAAGGAACACAACTCTTAAGTAGCCAGCTTAAAGAATTTTCACAAAGTGAACAAAATCATGCAACTAGCACCCAGATAAAAAACAGAGCATCGCTAGCGCTCTAAAAGCCCCTTTGGGCTCCCTTCCAGTCATTACCCTTCCATAAGGGTGACCATGATAGGGATTACTGTCACCGTAGATTGATTGGTCCTGCCTCTTTTAAAATTTCATATAAATTGAATCATATAGGATGCACTCTTGTTTCATGTCTCTTTCACTCCTTATTATGAGATTCATCCATGTTGTTTTGTACAATTCTTCAGTGAGTTAACACAGCACTTTACATCACAAGATGGCAGCTGAATGTCCAGGCATCTCATCATATTTTAAGCAATAAAAAATATAGAAGGTCAGGTGCGGTGGCTCATGCCTGTAATCCCAGCACTTCGGGAGGCAGAGGCGGGAAGATCACCTGAGATCAGGAGTTCAAGACCAGCCTGACCAACATGGAGAAACTCTGTCTCTACTAAAAATACAAAATTAGCCGGGCGTGGTAGCACATGCCTGTAATCCCAGCTACTCGTGAGACTGAGGCAGGAGAATCGCTTGAAACGGGGAGGCGGGGGGTGCAGTGAGCCGAGATCGTGCCATTGCACCCCAGTCTGGGCCACAAGAGCAAGACTCCACCTCAAAAACAAAAAACAAACAAAAAAAACCATAGAGAATGAAAGAAATGGGCCATGTCAGTCAGGTCTGTTTCCTTTCTCATATTTTTTAATAAAAAGAATCCCTTCTTTGAGTTATGTTTGCCCTATTCATAATAATTCGCCTCCTCTTTTATTAGTGGGGACCCTGAAGAGTGACATAACCTCTTTAGGTCTTAGTTTCAGTCCAATAAGTGACCTGCGTTAGATGATCTCTAAGCTCCTCCCAGCTCAAACAGTCTTAGATTCCATTAACTTGCTTATCTTCTCATTATTTTTAGGAGAAAAGTAGAAAGAAATAGGAGAGTTTACCTATTTAAGAGGCAAGAACTGAAGTATAAGGATGTAGAATGTCCAGAGCTTTATCCCCTGAACAGCAGAGGTCTCAATTTAAGTTAAATCAATATACAAAAACCTAGGTTTAAAAATTGAACTGGAGAGAAAGAAATACATTCACTTTATGAAAAATAATTCTCATCTTCTGGCAGGTTTTGTTATAATGCTTTTCTAATGCCTTTAAATTATGATTACATTTACAGTAATTCAATTTGCACACAACTTTCAAGAATATCCACATGCTCTTTTGTTCATGTCTAATTACTACTATCTTTCTGAAACAGACCAATACACTATTCTTAGTGATTCCTATCACCAAGAATATCAAGCATTCCTCCTCTCTTGGTATTTCTATAACCATCTTTCTAGGACTTTAGGAGCCATTTTCTAAGCGCCTCTCAAGCCCAAATCTTCAGTTATTAATGAACATTCAAAGAGAACACCTTTAAATCTCCAACTTGATTTTTATATTTTTACTTCTTTAGAGGTAGAATGTTGAGAGATTCCATATATTTGGTTAAAAGAAATATGAAAAGATTCCTTATGTTTCTCCACCCTTCCTTACATTCCTCATGACCATCCATCCTCCCAAAAGGAAGGGGGGTACAATCTGCCTATATTATTCCAAATATTTCAGCTTTTATTTTCACCATGGAAAAAGCATTAAACTCAGCTGAATTATTCATGAGACCCTAGGTAACATGATCATTGCTTTTGGCCTTTGGCTTCAATACTTTCAGCCTTGCAACTTATTTTAGAGTTTCTGAATGGGGCTAACAAGGGACTTCGCTATACACATCATTAAACTGTTAGCATGTGTCCTGGCACGGAAATTTACACTATATTAATAAACCCATATATTTGCAAGGATGCGTGTGTCTTCGATGCTGTTCTTTGATCAATTTCTCCTACTTCCCTGGAGTTTCATCCAGATCAGATTTTTAGAGTATGTACCAACATGAGATGACTAAAATATTCAAGACAGAAAGAAAAATCTGAGCTCCAGTTTAGAGATTCTCACTTTTCCTCCAGGGATGATCATAAGACTGGCTCGACGGATGAGGGGCAAATGTCACCATGCACATCACTCTGAATTCCCTTCATTGCAGTTGCAAAAGCATGTTTCTGAGTTTGGACATAGAATTAAACAGCCCATACTCTTTCAGTGCCCAAAGTTTCTGAAGGAATTGTTTCTTCCTTATAACTGTCATTTAGACATGCCTCCTCCCCTGACCTCCTATTCTCCTTGCTTTGGTTTGCCCCAAAGAAAAGGAAGAAAAGAAAAGCAGATAAAGCTCTCCCTACCCCATTACAAATCCCAAGTAACACTTTTCTCACTTCTTCCTATCAAGGCTATAAAATAGGTGCTGCCCACTCTCATACCGAGAGATTTCTTACGGTCACACAAAGTAAACCATCATTGCCAACTGGCACTGAACCTAATGTTCCTCAATGATCAGACCTGAGCTCTATCCCTATGTTTCTTCCAGAAAAGTTATAACCATTCTCAAAGTTTTCACTGGAGAGCAGTTAAGTAAGATTTAAGGAAATATGTCATCATTCTATTTCCTTCCAAAATTATATTACACAAGATATAAGCATTATGCATCAATTTACATTCCACTTCTCCCCAGTGTGAGAGTCTGGTTAATAAAATTAAACTGGACCAGTACCTACTAAGCAACTAGATCTCTGGAAAGTCTGAATGCTGAAGATGGATGCCCTCGGGGAGGGGCTTAACACAGCACATAAACAAAGCTCAGATTTCATCTTCCACTAAACCCAGTGGGACACTAATGAGTTTCTAAAGATGCAGAGCAAACTAACATCATTCCTGGCTGTCATTTATTTTGGAGTACACTAGTTATTTAATTTTGTCACATGCTACCAAGTAATACAACACATTGCTCTCTTGCCTTCAGTGTTATCCCTTTTCCAAGGCATAAGAAACTACTCTAGAAGTATCCAGAGTCTTAAGACATATAGGGAAATATTAAAATTCATTAATAAGTGTCCTGGGGGATTCCCATTTCCTTTTCATGCCTCTTTGTTCTTTGGAGATTTTTCTATCGCATGATCTTGTTTATTTTCTTTTATAGCACTTATCTCAATATTTAATTATCTTTGTTTACTTATGTTTCCCTCATAGATGTAATCTCCATTAGAGAAGAGACTTCTGTGTTGTTCACTGTTATATCCCCAACCTAACAGTGCCCAGCACAAACTTAAATACTCAATATATATGTATTAAATGACTATTGAAGCACTAAGAATGGGCTGGGTTCTGCTGCATGAACAACCAACCCCCAAAATCTCAGTGGCTTACCATCACAAAAAGTCATTTATTTTTTATGCTGTGTATCCAACAAGGGTCAGGGAGGGGCAATCTGTTCATCATTGTAGTTCAAGAGCTCAGACTGACAGAGGTTCCACCTGCTCACAAACTTTCACAATCACCAAGGCAGGAAAAGAGAGCACTGAACTGTCCCATACTGGCAACTGCTTCTGCCCAGAATTGCCATGTATGGCCACATTTTGCCAGCCAACGCAAGTGAAATGACTACCTCTAACTTGAAAGGGAAGGAAGGAAATAGATGTGAGTAAGCACTGGAAGCCTGTAAAAAATTAAATAGCAACTCTAGAATCTTGCTGTTGTAAGGGGTTCATTTGGTCCAGCCCTGTCTCCAGGCAAGGCTGCAATCAGAAGGTAACAGATAACAGCAAAGGCACTAAACAAGCAGACAAACTAACAATGGACATTATGTACATCGTACCAAGAGGCTTTTCAAAATCAGTAATCAAGTGGCACTATCAGAAGAACCTTTACAGGAAAAAAAAAAAAAAAAGTCTTACCTGCCCAATCAAGAGGAAATACTTGTATTCATTATGTCATTTACCTTAGGAACAAGGTAAATGATTCAGGTACGCTCTGTATCCGTGCTCTTTTACTAAAACCTTTTTGGGGACTAAACCAACTGTAGGAAAATATGCAACAATCTCATGTCATGTTTTCAGATGACAAAAAAAAAAAAAAGAAAAGAACCCCACGAAAAAACACAGTTCACTGAAATCCCATTCATACATTTATTTTTTACCAAAGTAATACATGCGAACAAAAGCAATCAACTGGTGGCAGCATTTAGGCCCACTAAGACACAACCACCCATTGCCGAAGAAGGCCTGCACATCATTCTGACTCATGTTTGGCTCTTTCTCTAGAGCACATCTCTTGGTATTTCCTGCAGATATACAGCAAGCAAGATTTCATTCCTGCCAGACGAGCTTTTTTTTTTTTTATCTCCACCAGTCAGTCTCTTACAGTGAGATAACCTCCAGTCACAACTCTCCCTCCAAATGAATTCCCAGGTTGCCATGGCAACTAACACCTTCCTCCAATACTGTCAATATGCTTCCCAACCCTAAAGGCAGCCCTCTTGATTTACTGCCAGAAGTACCAATCTCCTCAAGTAAAAGAGAATGCCTTCCTTTGCTCCAAAACTATAAATGAGACTTTTTAGAAGACTCTCTGTTAATAATATTAATAGTATCAGCTACCACCTATTGAGGGCCAACTTTATTTCTATTATCTCGTTTAATCATTTAAAAAAAAAACCTGCATGGTAGATATCACTCTCTTTATGTTATGGATTAAAGTAATTATAAATCAGAGGTTATATAACTTGACCAAGAGGCAGAACCAGGATTTGAACACAGAATCTTCTGGCCCAGATTATCTCTGAGGCTTCCTCCTTTGACACAAGATCTTTTCCAGCTTAGAGGAGTAACCTCATCTGTCTTGTCCTCTCAGCCTAAACTTGTTCCTTTTTCTAAAAGTGCTTTCTATACTTCAAGACAATTTAGCTTGCTTTAATATCAACACAACACTGCTCTAAATCCAATGGCACTTAAAGGTGTGTTAATACTGATTAAACATTAAGAGAAACAAGACTTCATTCTCCTGCTCTTCATCTCCAAGGGCTTTGGTGGGGAAGAATGAGATAATGGGTGCTAAGTGTTTTGTACTGAGAGTGAAGGTATACAAGATCAATACCCAGCAGATATTGAGGTGTCCACAATGTGACCAGGTGCCAAGGAATGTCCATAAGGGTAGAACTGCAGCCAAGTCTCCTGGATTTGCTTCCTTGGGCCCCTTCCTTGGGCCCCACGCCTACCCATATGACCACATCCTCACTATTCTCCCCTAAACACAAATCGAGGGACATACAAAGCAAGCACTGTACTTACTTCTTAACCGATCCGTCCCCTCCCCCATCCCCAACACACAGGGAGACTTTATGTTAGCCTTGTAAATAAGAAACACCATTCCACAGTTATTTTTCCAGTCTGCCTTTTTTTAACCGCTCACCTGGCAGAAACTGTTATTCTCCTGGCCAGCAGCTATTTGTAAAACTGGTCTGCCTCCCTATTTTTATACCAAAGATACTAACTCTTTAGTAGAAAGGGGAGTATTCCAAATAAGACAATTAGCAAATCACCTAGAATTTCCAGCCACTCCACAGAGGCACACAAACAAGAGAATTAACCCAATTTGTTGTCTATAATAAACAGGACGTTCTGCCCACCACAGAGCCCCAGAGGTTTGTAGGAGATGACTAATTCCTAGTAGTAATGGCTACAATGGCCCAGTTCCTTATTTTATTACTGTGTGCTGAAATTTTAAAGGCGCTCCTCTCCCACCCCCATCTTCCCTTGCATACTTCTGCACATCAATCCATTAAGAATCTGAAGTGTAATTTATCTTATTCACTATTATCCTGTTAAATTGCTCTACAGCTGCCATGGCAGTAATTGCAGTGATCAGTGATTCAGACTTCTTAAGCAAAGGGCCTTAAGTAGGTTTCATTATTACAATTTCCAAAGGTTTTATTATTGAAATAAACCTGAGATAGAATAGCATGCCTCCATGGGGCAGTAATACTAATGATTCTTAAGTTATGAAGGGATGTCAGATTCATCATCAATGTTGCACTCGTGAATACGAGTAATTGGGAATTTATCAACCAACAAAACCAACTGGCATTCTAAGAATGAAGAATAATAATCTCATTTTAAGTAGCATATGCAGTACTGTGCGACCCTTTAAAAAGCTGCTTTTGTTCACTGGAATATTGCTTGTAATAGCAAATACTGGAAACAACTCAAGTGCACATTTGTAAGGAACTGAGTCAATAAAGTAGGAGGCAGCCATCCACACAATGGAATACTATGCAGCTCTGATATATGAATGAGAAAGCTTTCTCTGTACCAACATGGAAAGATCCCCAAGACATACTGTTAAGGACAAAATAGTACAGAACAGGTTATATAATGAGTTACCTTTCATGTAAAAGAATGTGAGGGCGTAAGAACATATGTTCATATCTCCTTTTATTTACATAAACACTGCACAGCTATATAAGGAACTATTAAGAGTGACATATAATAAGGAGCACGGGTTCTACAGGGTGGACCAGACAGAGGTGGAAATAATACTCATCAACAGATGCCTTTCAAAAATTTTTTTTTCATATTTTAAATTTACCTTTACTACCTATTTATTTGGTTCAAGGCTCCATTTCCTCCACTTTGGGACCAGGTAATCAGGCTTTAGACTACTTACCTCTGTCTGTCAGAAGTTACTAACCTCATGACAGGAATAATTTAGGTTAGAGGAGTAGCAAAACTATTACTCAACTGTTTCCTTAGAAAAGGAGAAACTCATAAAACATATGGGACCCCAAAATGTGAACATTATATGTAAGACTGGGTTAAAATGTCTTCGAAAAATGTCTTCGAAAAATGTACAAACAACAGAGGTGTGACAGTATGCTGAAAAAAATATGAGGGGGGTGGAAGAGTGGGATAGAGAGTGGTCCTCCTTCCCTACTCCCTTTACAATATTGATTTCATCCTTGAGTTTTCATAATGGACTTTTGTAAAGGTGAGATTTGCATCCAGTTTTAAGACCACTTTCAGCACAAGTGCTTTTTTTATTAAGTATTCTGTGGTTCCCCTTCCCCTGACAAAAAGGAAAGGGGAAGCTATTGTTCAGGACATGTAAGGAGTTTATCTAGCTTTGTGGGTTAAAAGAACCCACAATATTTAATAATATTTAATAAATTTATTAATATTTAACAATGTTTAATAAAATTTAGCCACTTGCCTAACCCTTGTGTCAGAGAATTCTTGCTCTAACAAAACACCAAGGACAACTAGACCCTCCTACCTACCCATAGCCTCAACTAGATAAATGCAAACATGTTGGCTCACTCCTGTAATCCCAGTACTCTGGAAAGTCAAAGTGAGAGGAACACTTGAGCCCAGGAGTTTGAGATCAGCCTGGGGAACATAGAGAGATCCTGCCTCTACAAAAAAATAAAAAATTAGCTGGGCTTGGTGGCATGCACCTATGGTCCCAGTTACTTGGGAGGCTGAGGTGGGAGGATCACTTCAGCCTGGAAGGTCGAGGCTGCAGTGAGCTATGATCATGCCATCACACTCCAGCCTGGGTGACAGGATGAGACCCTGTCTCTTAAAAAAAAAAAAAAAAAAAGATAAATGCAAATATGAATCGCCTACAGAATTAAAAGGCCACAAATGTTCCAACGTTAGCAGGGAGTCTGGGAGGAAACCTCCCAGCTGCCCCAGCCAACCCAACTAAGAGAAAGAGGTTGGCGGCCAGAGGAACAGATAAGGCAAGGCTTCATCTGAGCCTATTAGCTTCTGCAGAAAAAATATTCCATGGTCATGGGATGACCTGACTGACTGATGCAAACTGTCCACACAGCTAGTTACCTTTGCCTCCTCTCTGGATCCAAAATGTAATGGAAATGAAAGCCTTATGGAATCTATCCCTGCCCTTCTCATCAAACACCCTTCTTAGGAGAGCCCACACTAGCTGATGACTCCGGAATTCTGGTTACCATAAGTCTAGGCATCATGCCACTGAGCTTTGTCTTTCCAATTACCTTTTAGACATTGCTACCTGGATGTCCCAGGTGTCCCATGTCCAAAGGTTAACTCCTTCTTTCTGGTAGCATATGCTCTTTGTATCTCCACTTCTCCTGTCTCAGTTAATAGCCTGTTGATTGATCTATTTCATTCTATGTTCATGGAACACTAACCATGCACCAAGATCCCTGTACCAGAAGCCTGAAGAGCACCTACAGTCCTCCTTCTGTCCTACTCCTATTTCTATTCACCTTGTCAACAGTGAGCTGCACTGATTTTTTACCTCCTAAATATCTCTCAAAACCTCACTTCCCCTTCATATTCACTGGCATTCCCTTATTCAGCATCTCATCATTCATTCAACAATATTTAATGAGTATAAAGTATAGCTAGGCGTATTTAAACGGAACAAAAACGGTGTGATCTTTGCTTTCTGGTAGCTCAACACCTAGTTATTTCTTAACTGAACTATTCAGATATACTCTTGTCGCCTACCATTAATTATCTCAACAGCAGCCAGAGTGTCTCCTCAAAACTTAAATTAGATCATTTAATTCAGGGGTAGTAAACTTTTTCTATAAAGGCCAGATAGTAAATATTTTAGGCTTCTGGGCCATGTTTTCTGTTGAAATTACTCAACTCTGCTCTTGAAACATTAAAAATAGCCATGGAGGATATGCAAACCCATGGGTGTGACAGTGTTCCAATATGGCTTATTCATAAAAATAGGCAGCAGGACAGATTTGACCCATGGGCTGTAGTTTGCTGACCCCTGATTTAATTAATCACAGTGTTTCTTACTCCACTGGAATTAATCCAGATTCCTTCCCATGGTTTAGAAGGTGCTTCATCCTCATCTAACTATTACTTGCTCCTCTGGGCTCCACTATGCTCCAGCCACTCTGACCATCTTTACGGTGCTTAAACACCATGCCAAGCCTGTTCACATCTTAGGTCCCTGTACTTGCTGTTATACCCATCAGGACCACTCTTGCCTAGATCTTCTCATAGCTGTCTCAGCTCAAATATCACCTCCTCAGAGAGGCCTTCACTGCCCACCCCCATCAGTACCCATCTCAATGCCCAAACACTCTAACTCCCATAGCTCTTTTTTTTTTTTCAAATTACTTACCACTATCTGAAAAAATATCATTTGTTGCATGTATATAGTCTGCTTCCCTACCACCACACTACTCCATCACTACTAGAATGTAAGCTCCATGAGGGCAGAGACTGTCTTATTCACTCGCCCCCTAGGTTCCCAGCACCTGTATCTGTGCCTGGCACTTAGCAGGGGCTCAATAAATATCTGTTATCTAAACTGTTATTGCCTCTAGTCTCCCTCCCTCCAACCCACTGGTATCTTCACTGCCACCAGTCATCTTTCAAAAATACAAATGGGGCCAAACATAGTGGCTCACGCCTGTAATAGCAGCACCTTGGGAGGCTGAGGCAGGAGGATCGCTTGAACCCAGGTAGGTGAGGCTGCAGCGAGTCATGATCACACCACTGCACTCCATCCTGGGAAACAAGAGTGAAACCCTGTTTCAAAAAAAAAAAAAAATAGCAGTGTGTAGTGGTGCACAACTGTAATCCCTGCTACTTAAGAGGCTGAGGCAAGAGGATCACTTGAGCCCAGGAGTCTGAGGTTACAGTGAGCTATGATCACACTATTGCACTCAAGCCTGGGCGACAGAGCAAGACTCTGCCTCATTTAAAAAATAAAATAAAATGCAAATGAATCATGTCACTCTCCTACTTAAAATATTTCCATGGTTCCCCACTGGCTTTAAGATACAAAAGCAAATTATGTGGCAAGACCATTATAGCTTTTATCAGACCTTCCCACACTCTCCCAGTAGTAGACTGTGAGCTCTAAGTGGTAAGGACCAACTCCTGTTTATCTTTTTATCTCAGGTACTCAGCATAGTACCAGGCACATTGTTGGTGTTCCATGAATGTAGAATGAAATCAATCAATCAACAGGAGTACAACTAACACAATGCACGATTCTAATGTGGTAAGTACCCAATTTAAAGGCAAGGAAGCAAGATTTTGCACATTTTTCCTTTCTTTTCTTTGGAAGCAACCTGGGTAGGGGCTATGCTTATAACTCTGAATCTAACTTTAGATTTTGTCACCCAGATTTTACCTGGCAGGCAGCCACTCACCATTTTCTAAAAGAATGGCAGGAGAAGGCAGGGAGATAAGTCATGCAAATCTATCGTGCTGTTTCCTGTGATCAGCTCTGATAAAAAGGTTAGGAAAGGAGACAAAACACAAAGGCTAAAATGCAACTTAGGGATTCTCCATGGATTCCAAGTGTCTACATTCTCCCTGTCATCTATTAGCAAAGAAAACCTAATGCTGGCTCTTTTGCTGTATAAAATAACCTAAGAGGTTCAGGGAATTTCTTCAGAACTGCCTCACCAACAGAATGGGAATTGTTACTTCTAGAAGAATTTCCATTAGCCCTTTAAAATCCTTCAACATTCATTAAGGCCAAAGAGTTTTCACCTAATTTAGCCTGATGGGTATGTGAACAGAGTCTTTCTAGGGAATACAGACTCCCAAATTGTTCAGCTGGGAAGTAAGGAGGGAATTTATTACTCAAAATCAAAGGGAAATGAAAAGAGGCCAACCCAGAATTCATTACTCTCCTTCTTGGGTGGGGTAATGGGTTCCAGAGTCATTCTGTTACCTTAACTATGACCTCTTTACTTAGCATCTAAAAGCTTCTGGTGTTGGATGCAGCCAGCTAGGTTCTCTTCTAATGTAATAAAATCTGCTTCAGCAAAGCTTATACAGAGCCATCTCCAGACTCCAGAAATAATAGACTATAAATTACTGGATCTCCCATTTGATAAAATGAAGTGTAAGTTAGCACAGTCCTGAATGACCACTCCACATGCTATTCTGAGTGGCTCAAAGTGAACTTTGACACAAGGACTGGAGCAAGCACAAAGCAGAGCTAGATCCAGGATTAATTCGCTTAAGCCCAGCTCCTCACTACTCACCTATGAGTCCAGTTCCAGAATCCAAGTAGAGAAGGGGGGAACAAAGCTCCTAGCTTTTTCCCTACTGTCTGCATCTCTTTCACATTTCTTATCTTCTTATGAAGAAGCTAAACAGGCTCAACTAAAATAACTAAATGATTAAGCCCTATACAGACAATCTCCAGAGATTCACAAAACTGCATTCAAGACAGTTACAGAGACAACTCTGAGGATGACTTGATGTACCAGCGATTTACCATATTTGGGGCCATACAAAATTCCTGTCAAGGATCTGCCTATATCAACATGGGAACCAAGAACCAACCATTCAAATGGGCCCTGCTGCCAAGCCTCTTTATAATGCCATCTCTTCATATTGTTCCATTTAACAAAACTGCAGCCCATCATCTAACCTTAAATCCGTGTGCCAATGATACACAGCCAGAGTATGCTACTCCCTAGAGCAGGAAATCAACATGATGACCCACCAAACACCATTCAGAAGATGCTGAGACTCATGAATCACAATAGGAAAGAAAAGATAGAGAAGTAGTCAGCCAAATACATGCTGTGCCAAAAGTGCACTACAACCCCCCACACCACTCTGCCTAATCCTAGCTGGGCTGACACCAACCTGATTAGACAGGCCAATAAGATCTCGAACTGAAACAGGAACTCCTGAACTGGGTTCTTTAGAACCCAGGAAGCAGCAGAGCAAATCATTAAAGACCAAATAAGATCTTGATGAGGTGAGGGAGGGTTTCGGATAAATGGAATGCTGGTAGAACACAGGGAGCAAAAGTTAACCTGAGCCCAGGTGGAACCTTGCTTACTAGAGTATTAAGCATGAGTTGGGACAACTATTCTAACCAGAGAAACTGGCTCCAGTGAGGGCAGTTTGGCAATCCAAGGTATGGCATGCATATGGCTGGCAAAATTCAGGGTGACTGAAGCAAAAGTTTCAGAACCATAAAGACTACAATGGAGGTAGAGCACAAAATTCTCAAGAGATGAATCTTTGTTAAGAGTGAGGAAGAACTACATGGTGGTTTTCGATCTGTTGATGCCCAGCAAGAGTTCATACTGGCTATAAGCAGGGGTGCAGGCTGTAATCGTAGGAGAGGAGGTTCACAAAAATAATTCAGTCCTACAGCCCAAACTGTGTTCTCTACTAAAAGGAATCAAGGCCCCCTAGAGAAATGGCTGACTCCATGTATGGTGCAGGATATAGATCCTGGAACATCTTTTTTTTTGCCAGAAAGCAAGGAAACCATCGAAGTCCAACAGGATCACGTCAAAAGGCCATTGGAGTCAACCTGAAGAGATACTTATTAACCTAAGATAAGACAATATGAGCATCTAAAACAATTAATAGTGACTACAATGGGCTGAAACACATCAAATGCAAACAATAATCTATGAGTTCATAACCATATTCAGAAAAAAAAACTATTGGTCACTACAGTGGAGGTTACTAGGTCACTAACTCATTATTCTGAAAAATGACTTAAAATGGGAGGTAGGGTGTAGAATTAGGTATTTATCCAGTTTCTCCTGTACAAACGTAAATGTTTAGGGAGATTGAAGTAGATGAAACAAATCTGGCAAAATGGAGATAACTGTTTAATCCAGGTGTTTGGTACATGGAGATTCATTATATTTCTTTTCTGTATATTTTATATCTGAACCTCCTCCAAAAAAAAAAAAAAAAGCAAGACAGAATGTGAGCTAAGCAGCTTAGAGTTTAGCCAAGGCTTCTGCCTACAAGAGAGACTAGGATATGAGGTGCAATGTTAGTCCTGATGGGCCGAACCAACTGGAGGGATATACAGAGATGCCAAGTTGCAGAGGTATCATGTTGCCCAGCACTTGATCTAGAATCCTAGATTCTAGATCTGGTTGGTAGCAGGTTTACTAGGTGGTAGATCTGACGCTACCTATAGAACTTCCTTTGCAGTCATGATTAGCTCAGAAACTACAAAAGGGCTTGCTCTTGAAAATGGAGACCGTCTTTGTCCATTTCATGCTGCTATAACAGAATGCCACAGACTGCATAATTTTAAAAAAAAGAAGAAGAAAGAAAGAGAGAGAGAAGGAAGGAAGGAAGGAAGGAAGGAAGGAAGGAAGGAAGGAAGGAAGGAAGGAAGGAAGGAAGGAAGGAAGGAAGGAAGGAAAAAGAAAAGAAAAGAATTTCTTGCAGTTCTGGAGGCTAGGAAGTCCAAGGTCAAAGAACATGCCCCTGGTGAGGGTCTTCTTGCTGCATCATCCCATGGCAGAAGGGCAAGAGAGAGTGAAAGAGCAAGAGGGCAAGAGGGGCTGAACTCTCTTTCACAAGGGCTAGCAGAGAAGTATGTACAGGTTAAGGGAAAAAGTCACAATGAATCCTGTAGTGCAGACTACTTTATCAAAAGCAGCTCAAAAAAGATCTCATTAACTCCCCCAACTCATCTCCACCCACATCTAAAGAGCCACACACAGCACCACCAAAGGCAGCAGAATGAGAACAGCGTTCTCCTCTATAGACCAGCTGTGAGTATCCAGACAGACACCCGACCTCGACAGCTCCACAGCAGCCCCAGAACAGCCCCTCCCTAACCACCACTCAAGTAACCAGCTGGGAAAGTATTCAGAAAACCCGCATCCTGACACACCACTGCCAAACAACTTAAACAGCAAAGAACAACCCATCTAAACAGCAATGCCGGTTGCCAGGAAAAGTTGTGTAGAGACAATGAGTAGAGGAAAAGCAGATCCCTTAGGGTCCACCAAGAGACCCAGTCTCTCAGCTTCAGCACTTCCAAATGCACAATCCATACACCTCTGGGGCCTGTGGATCTCCACGAGGCATATTGTCTCCTTCCATCTCCTCAAAGATAAATGAGCAGGCAAGCTGGCCAGAAAACCACTCAGGGTATTACTCTTCAAAGAATCTTTATAGGGTCAAAGAGGAATGGGTCTACAGGCTACACATATTCCCCGAAGATTTTCAGGATGATGTCAGAATCCCTTTCCAGATGTGTTTAACACTTTGTGGTCACTTGTATTCTTGCCACTGAGCGCCAGTGCTTTGTTCATTTGAACTGATTCCAGCTCACACTGACTCCAGCTTCCTGGATCTGATTACATTTAGCCAAGACTGTCATCCATACTGTACCTTTTCAAAGAGTCCTAAAAACAGCTCTTCACCTACTCTTTCAAAACAAGTAATAATATCTGCCAAAGAACAGGGAAAAAAGATGCAGAAAAAGAACATAATTAGCATACTACCAAGAGACCAAAAAGTGAAGGGAGAGGAGAAACTAAAAAATTACATGTGGGCTCATACTTATTTCCAAAGCGGGGCTAATATCCTTTTGCTTGTGTCTAAGGCACCAATTTTAAACTGTTACTGGAAAAAAAAAAAAAAAAGAGAGAGAGAGAGAAAGAAAAAAGCAGGCCCAAATCTTAAAGTAAAACTTTCAGCATACAAAATAAGAATTGGTGAGAATTCCATTCCCTGGTTATTTACCCCATAGGCTGAAGAGCTGCCTCTGCCTCTAAGGATCAGGGCATTCTGTGTTTGATGGCAGAACCTAAGTCAGAATCCAGCACAATCCCTGACAAGTGAGAAGAACCTCAGGGTGAGTTGTCCTGACCTTGAGATTGCTTCTCTAACTCTTCAATTAAAAAAATATATAAGAGCTGGGCACAGTGGCTCATGTCTGTAATCCCAGCACTTTGGAAGGCTGAGGCGGGTGGATCACCTGAGGTCAGGAGTTGGAGAACAGCCTGACATGGCGAAACCCCGTTTCTACTGTAAATTAAAAAATTAGCCAGGCATGGTGGTGGGCGCCTGTAATCCCAGCTACTTAGGAGGCTGAGGCAGGAGAATCACTTGAACCCGGGAGGTGGAGGCTGCAGTGAGCCGAGATCACGCCACTGTACCCCAGCCTGGGTGACAGAGCAAGACTCTGTCTCAAAGAAAAAAAAAAAAAAGAATCAAGTGGGAGATCCCCTCCTGCCACCTCAGTTGTTTGAACTCAGCTACTCTAGGTCCACCTTGTCCAGACCAAGGGCTCCCATGAGTGACAGTGAGACAGATCTGATCACTTAGAGGGCTAAAGGTAATTTTACAAAACCTGAAGATGTATAAGGAGAATGCAGCTGCTGCTCAGAAACTCCACTAGCCCAACTTGAAAAGACATCATCTACAGAGTAATACCCAGTTCTCAATTCTAGGCCTCATAGTTTTGCTGAGTGTCTCAGAAAAATGCCCTAAACTTTTCTGGTCTTCTTTTCCCCACCTAATGCAAGAAAACTAAGCTAAAATAAATTTTGTCACCAAACCAAAATGAAGCTCTCCAGGTGGTATGACTACTATACTCAGGAGACGTGAACTTCCCTTAACCCAAAAATAGCTATCTGGAAGTCAGCATCCTCAGAGTACATTTCAGATGCAAACTAGAAATATGTCGGTGTAAACTATGAAAGTCCAGAGCCGTTGCTTGAGTAAAACTAGATGCAGCAAAACCATGGGCTTTATGCATGACTGGTATTGTAAGAGAGGCCGCAGGGAGTAGAATTAAATATGACACCTTCTTGACATATGATCAAAGCTCCTTCTAAACTCAATTTGGGGCACCATATATCACAAACCGGACAGCAAGAAATTAAGTAAAATGTAAGTCTTTTTTTATGCCATCCCAATTACATCTTGGTCAGTTCACAAACATGTTCCAGCAAATGCTGGAGGAGTTTTTCTCTCTTTAGGAGTCCTCTCTCACTTTACCCTGTTTAACAAAAGACCTCACACACTTAGAAAGAGGATGGAGGCAGGCCAGCTTTGGGACATGCTGCACGGGGAGGACTGACTGTCCCAAAGAGTGAGCTCTACACCCCTCTGACAACTCCACAATAGACCAGCTACACACAAATGCCTGAAATAAGGAAGTCCATCAAGAAAATGAACTGTTGGCGAGATCAAGGCTTCTGGCCCAAAGGGCCTGCAGCTGGTCTGGCCATTCATCAAAAAATCTGAATTTAAATGGAGACACATTTGACTGTGACATGTAAGAAAAGAAGTGGAGTGACAAAGGGTCTTGATTTTGGTTTCCTTTCCACCCTACACATCTGCCAATGGAAGAGTGAGAGTGCCTGTGGTGCTCCTGACACATCTGGGGTAGTTCCCATTCACAGTGCTCACCCTTTGGGATTTCCACACATTACAGGGTCATCGTCCATCTATGCTAACCTAGAATGTCCAGATAAAAGCTCCTGGTTAGAGACTGGAGAGAAAATTGTCAAATCTGAAAGCCCACAAACTGTCTCAGCCAGGGGGAACACATGTAGGAAAGACTACAGAATCAGATGTCAGAAGCCTAATTTCAGATTGGCCCCTACAGATTTATGACTGTGAGTAATTCACTTACTTTCTCTAGGCTCTGTTATTCTCACATCAATAATGAGAAAAGAGGACCAAACAGTCCCCCAGATCCCTTCCAATCGTAACATCCTCTGACTTTATGATTAAAGAGTGGTACTAATAAGGCTAAATCTGTGGCTTAACCCCAATAGGAGTCTTCCGGGATTATACTAAGAAAACTATTCCACACAGACAGAGCCACTCTGACCATGTCCCTCTCTACACCAGCCATCATACAGATATGTGCCAATGGTATGAGAAGTCCTTTTTACAGAAGACATTGACTGATTAAATAATAGGCTGATTTATTCATTCAACCAACAAGTATTTACTAAGCACCTTCTAGGTATTTACGGATACAACAGAACAAAACAGACAAAATCCCTTCCCTTATGGAGCTTACATTTCAGTGAAGGAGGAGGGGAAGTCAGACATCAAATAGGAAATGTGAAGTGGGGTATATTTCATGCAGAGTAGCCTAGAGGTTCTTGATAAGGTTACTTTTTTTTTTTCTTTTTTTTTTTTTTAATTATACTTTAAGTTCTGGGATACATGTGCAGAATGTGCAGGTTTGTTACATAGGTACACATGTGCCATGGTGGTTTGCTGCACCCATCAACCCATAATCTACATTAGGTATTTCTCCTAATGCTATCCCTCCCCTTGCCTCCCACCCCCCGACAGGCCCCGGGTGTGTGATGTTTCCCTCCCTGTGCCCATATGTTCTCATTGTTCAACTCCCACTTATGAGTGAGAACATGCGGTGTTCGGTTTTCTGTTCCTGTGTTAGTTTGCTGAGAATAATGGTTTCCAGCTTCATCTATGTCCCTGCAAAGGACAAGAACTCATTCTTTTTTATGGCTGCATAGTATTCCATAGTGTTTACGTGCCATATTTTCTTTATCCAGTCTATCACTGATGGGCATTTGGGTTGGTTCCAAGTCTTTGCTATTGTGAATAGTGCTGCAATAAACATACGTATGCATGTGTCTTTATAGTAGAATGATTTTTAATCCTTTGGGAAAGGCCTTTGATAAGGTGACTTTTGAGCAACAATCCAAAGCAGTGAGAGAGTGAGCCATGCAGACACTATGGGAAGAATGTTCCAGGCAGAGGGAACAGCAAAGCCCTGAGACAGGACAGGGTCAAGCATGCCTGGCATGTTAAAGGAAACACCATGAGCCCAGTGTTTATTAAGAGGAGAAAGAGCAGGAAAGTAGTAGGAAACTCAGTGAGACAGATAGTAGGAGCCAGATCATATAAAAAATAGAAAGTCATGAGAGGATTTGAACAGAGGAGTAAACATGATCTGAATTCCATTGCAAAAGGATTGTTCTAGCTGTTATATTGAGAGTAAACTGAAGGAGGCAAGAATGGAAACAAGGAAACCAGTTGGGAAACTACTGAGATAATCCAGGTGAGAGATAATGGCAGATGGGCCTAGGGCAACAGCAGTGAAGGGTAAAGAGAGACAGAGTCTGGGATATATTCTGAAGTTGAATCAATAGGACACTGGAGGACAGGATGATCTTGGAAAATCTTGGGACTACTGCAGAACCTAATGAAGCTAAACGGCACTAAATTCCAACATCCACTGTGAAATCCTAAGACTAGGGATTTGTTCATCTCTGTCACCTAGCATCCAACCCAGTACTTCGCACATAATGAGGATACAAAAAATCTTGAATGAATAAATGTGGAACTGAATATATTACAAAGCCAAAAGATGTGCAGTTTGATAGGTCATTGGGAGACCAAAAAGCATCTGGTAGTAGACATATTTCACCAACAATGAATACCCCTCCCCTGAGTGAATCTTATTTATTTTTATTAAAAGTTCCTCTTTATAACTTATTTCACAGTAGTAAGCAATGACGCTGACAACTTCACATAATACAGCTAAGAATCTGAACAACTTGGCCATTTCCCTGAGAGGCCAGATGCAGTCACCAAACCTTACACCGCCTCAGCAACTCCCATCTAAAATACAGGGACAAACATTACACAAACAGTAAGCTCATGTTCTTACAGATACTAAATCATGAGGGTAACTAAAAAGGTATGCTTATGAATAATAATATTATAATAAACAAGGAATAAAATAAGCCAAATCTATACTATTCCTATAGGAGAAGCCAATGGGCTACCCTTGAATGTGCTCCACTTCCTCTGTGAAGCTGAGAACAAAAATGTCTAGATTTTTTTTTTTCCCAATAGCACTGCTCTGAGAAAGGTGACAATTCCCAACTGCAGAAGCTCCTCGGTCAAGGTGACTCTTGAGAGTCCCAAAGTTCTTAACCCACAGAGACTGACAATGTACAATATATAGAAGCAGAAAACTGAGCATAGGAAAAAGGGTACATTATAAACTACATTCTGGCAGCAGTTTCCTCAGTTAAGTCGTTGATCATCTTGAAGGGCTAAATTAAAACCCAACATTAATCAGGCAGTAGGTGTAAAAAACATCTTATTTACCAAAATAGAAAAAGGAGGAAGAAAAATAAGACATGTAAAGTGTTTGAGATCAAATTACATTGTAAGGGAAGCTGCAATATTTGGGAGACCAAGACCTAGACAGATTCATCAGCTGAGTTGGAAATCATTTGATGTGACCTTGGACTAATTATTTAACTTCTGTGCCTCTGTCTCCCATCCGTGCCTGAGTCTCCCTTCAATGTGAAGGAGAACAAATGATTTCAGCCCCCTCCTACCTTAACAGGGATGTTATGAGGCTGAGATCATGTCTCTGGTAGCTCCAGGGGTTCCCTGCAGAAAGGCACTCCACAAACAGAGGACACTGTCTTTAGTAGGATAATTAAGGATCAGGCTGCTCTTAGAAACACCCCCACAGTATGGAGGCTCCCTCTCCCTGGCATCATTTGGCTTCAGAGTTGGGCAACAAAATATGCCTAAATAACATGACAAACTCAGGGTTTGGGGCCAGCATCTTGACAAATACTGTCAGGAGCCCTAGATGTGAATCCATTCTCACATATATAACTATATTCAAGTGTTTAATAAACATTTAGTAATGCTTTTAAGTCACCAGTATCTTCACAGAAATGACCATACTATTGCCCATCTATTAGAAGAGATGGTGTTCAAGGTATGAAGTAGCAGAAGGTTTGTGATCATGAACCCCTGGGCAAGTTAAGATCCTCAATTTCCACCTCTATAGGTGGAAGTATAGGCCTAACAATACTAAGGATTAAAAGTGAAATGCTGCTGGCGCAGCCCTGGGCTCACAAAAGCAGCAAAACAAGCACTAAAGCCCTCCTCCCTCCCACAGTTCTGCTCAATAAATAACAAGTGCTGTTAATTCTTTAATTGTGGATCCGAGGAAAATGAAACAGGGTTCATCCATAAACATCTTATCTGCCTTGATTCGCCTGTAACTCCTTGACTGGAGCAGAGTAAACAAGCTGAACTTTAATTAGGATCATAACATCGAAAAGATCCTAGGTAAGCCAGGCTCATAAACTCCAGACAATTGGGAGGAGACTGGTTTTTAATGGACTGCTCCATACCTGGCTTAGTCAGTGACAGAAGCAGACCCAGTCCTTTGTCCCAGCTTCCCAAAGAAATCCATTAGCCAGGCCCACATAGCTTCAGTTCGGATGTGGGGTCAGAGGCTTCTATTCCGGTGATTGTGGTCTAAGAATAGAACTCCCAAACACAAGGCAAATGGATTCACAAGAATTGTGTTCATCTACTATCCACGTTACCATCTGAGGACTATTTAAAGCACAAGGCCAGAAAGCCCCTCTCTGAATGGGAGGACCAACAAGGGGAAACAGGCAGGGCATGTTTTTAATATAGTTCTGCTACAACTTGCAAATATAGTGCAACTTGTAGAACCCCAGTCTGGATGCCAGGATCTTGAGATACACATCCATCCCCAACAGCTCAGATATCTCACTTGGCTACCTGTCAACCATTGAGCAAGGAATGTCAAGTCCATTTGACAAATGGGCAAGTGGGAAGCATGGAAGGACAGATTTACACAGTGCTAAGTCCACTGCTAATAACAGAAACAGCTAAAGCTGATTGTGTGCTTCTACATGCCAGGCCCTTACTAGACATGTCACCTTCACTCACTCTAACTTCACAACCTCCCTATAAGATAGCTAGTTATTTTGTGCACATTTAGCAACAAGAACACTGAGGTTCTGGGAGATAAAGCAATTTACTCTCATGATAAAACTTACATGTGGCACAGCTAGGATTTGAACCCAGTTCTTTCTAACACTAGCACTTATTTGGGGGTTTGTTTGTACCATGCTGCTTCTCTTGGTTTCTTTCTGCTAACTGCTAACTTAAAAATGCAAGGAACCTATAATCCAAAACCATACTCTAAGCATTAAATCTCATAACTTGTAACTTATGTCAACGATTTGGTGAGCAAAGAGAATTAAGTAGTCCAGGGCCAACAGCAGAGTCTTCAGGGACAGACACCAGATCACAACTCCAATTAGGGGGACTAAACAGATAAATTCCACATCAAAGGAACCTTTACTAGGAAAAAATCACGTGACCTTCAGCCTCTGATACGCCTTCATCTCATCATTTCTCCTGTCCTGACACCCCTACACTTCAACTAGCTTCAAATATTCTGTATCCACACCAAAGACTGATTCAGCACTTTGCAATCACAAACCCAAAGGCAAGTTCCCTGCGACTGCATCAGTATGAAGATTTTATTTTGCAAAGCTACTTCCCTGACCAGCCTCCCTGCTGCAGACCTCTTCAAATTTCCCAGATTAAGAACACATTCGAAGTGACAACTCCAGGCCTTACCACGTTCAACAAACTGGTCACAATGTGTCAGATGAAGGGCAAGATCAATTCTCTGGGTGTCTTGCATCTACATCTCTTACAGAAAGTTACCATCATCAAAATCTTTAGCATCACTCAAATCATCAACAATAGTTAAAAGAAAAATAACACACACACACACACACACACAAATTAGTAGCAAAGATAAGCCAGTACAAGTAAGCGTGACACAGTCCAAACCAAGCTGGGCACATTCTCACAATCCCTTGGAAATGACTTTACCTGAAGGCTATGTGACTCATTTAACTCGGCACTAAGATGGAAAGGTCTAGGGCTCTACAGAAGTCCCTGGTAGGGAAGTGACTGAGGCCTGTGCTGGAGAAGGACGTGCCGTGTCGCTGGGTTCTGGGCCTGGGTGGTCGGTGGGTGGGATGGAGGCAACCTTGGAGCAGCACTTGGAAGACACAATGAAGAATCCCTCCATTGTTGGAGTCCTGTACAAGATTCACAAGGACTTAATCTGGGTTGCCGTGGGACCCTGTCAGACGAGCATGCTGGAGTGGTATCTGTTCTAGCCCAGCAAGCAGCTAAGCTAACCTCTGACCCCACTGATATTCCTGTGGTGTGTCTAGAATCAGATAAATGGGAACATTATTATCCAGAAACATGATGGCATCACAGTGGCAGTGCACAAAATGGCCTCTTGACGCCTCATATCTGTTCTTCAGCAGCCTATCACAGGAACTCGATCCTACCTATGTTAATTACCTTATAGAACTACTAAAGTTCCAGTAGTTAGGCCATTCATTTAATGTGCATTGGGCACTTTTCTATTTATTTAAGAGTCAGTTGCTTTCTAATGTTCTATGGACCAACTATCAAGATATGAGTAAGAAAGGATCATGTTTTGAAGCAGCAGGTCCAAGTCACTTTGTATATAGAATTTTGCTATATTCAATAAATCTGTCTGGAGGAAAAAAAAAGAAGTCCCTGGTAGGAAAACTTCATGCTTTTCCAAGCCAGGTCTCCAGGGCCTGGCTCTGACATGGTTACCACTTCCACAGAGAAGTTGACAACAACTGGTCACATTCTTTTCTCTACCCTATTCCTCCCCATCAGGTGAAGACAGCTAACTGCTATGTATCTTATCTAAGGAGGCTAACTTGCAGCAATGATGTGGCATGACAAATGAGAAGTATAGGGATCTTGAATAGTCAAAGTACACAGTTAACATGAAAAAGAACAGGCTGTTCACCAAGTTAACAGTTTTCAAGTCCACAGCCAGTATTTTCCCCATATTCATTTCTCATAAATCTATATCAAATCAGGAGAGATGGTAGAAATGAGGCTCTAAGTTTCCATGCACCAATCTTAAGGGAAAAAAAAATTGTCTTTTCTTCTAAGAGGGGCGCCCTAGCTATAACCTCTTTTGAGGTGGTTGAATGCGCTTGGTGTTCTGAGTAAAAAAGAAAAAAAAAAATTTTTTTTCCCTATTTAGAGAAATGGAGAAATTAAATGGTTTATATACTGACCCGATTTCTTTCATAGAGTTCGCTTGGAGGTAATACCACAATTTCAGGCCCTCTTTGAAGAAATACCATCTCATGTTGGGTTCTAATTAAAGATATGCTGTTTTGCCAGGCACGGTGGCTCACACCTGTAATCCCAGCACTTTGGGAGGTCGAGGCGGGTGGATCACCTGAGGTCAGGAGTTTGAGACCAGCCTGGCCAACCTGGTGAAACCCCGTCTCTACTAAAAATACAGAAATTAGCTGGGCATGGTGCAGTTGCCTGTAATCCCAGCTACTCGGGAGGCTGAGGCAGGAAAATCACTTGAACCTGGGAGGCAGAGGTTGCAGTGAGCTGAGATTGCACTATTGCACTCCAGCCTGGGTGATGGAGCATGACTCCATCTTAAAAAAAAAAAAAGTTTTAAAACATTAACCTGTAAGTTGTCCATATTAAATAATAAGCATTTAGGGTAGGGGCTGGATGTATAATACTAAGTCAAGGAAGTTCAAAATACAGATCATTCAGTAACAGTGGTAGTGACAAAAGAGATCCTGGCTAATGCTACCACCATCCTAATCCTGTGGGAAAATGCCACCTGGAAACATTTCTATCAACCACACCATCAGATAGGGAAGCTGAGTAATTGGTCCAATTGCCAGACATTGACATATTCAAATCAATTAATCAGTAGTCACCAAGTGACTAAAAAATGGACGACACTCCACTGTGTGCTACAGTATACATCAGGCATTTCTAGTCCTAGTCCTGCTCTTTAACTTTCAAGGGCAAATCAGGTTCAACCTTAATGTGAAAAAATAAACAATAAATCAGAGAGCATTTATTATAAATTGCCAAAGAAGGTTTAGTCCAGTCAGCCAAGTTACCCCACTATTTCTCAAATGCTAAACCCACTCAGAATGAGAGGAGCTGCTCCATCAACCAAATAGATCCAGATTGTCTCTACAGAAGAAGCAGCACAGCTGAGAAGCCCACTGATCAAGACTACATCTGCCCTTTCTCTCTAGATTCCTTAGAAAAGAGAGCCACCCCCTCCTCCATCTCAGTCTGAGATGCACCAAGGATGAAACTTTCTACAAAAGAGGAAGGTCTGAAGGACACTAGCAACTGTCATGAGTTTCCCTATGACTCGAAGCCTCTTGGCTCTAGCATAGGGCAGCCGTAGTCCACATTCAGAAGCATCTTGTTTCCTGTTCTCTAGGTTAGAGCCCCAGCTAAGAATAGCACCCCATTCATGCTGCTGTGTACACATCCTTTTCACTTGCTATTTTCTCTCACACACACATGAAGCCTGGGTCTTGTACATTCTCCAAGGTAAATGCAAATATTTATAAATGGGCACAGAGCAGCAGTTTTATTCCCTGTCCAGTCTACAAAAAGGCACTACCTAGAAGAATTCCACGCCAGAGCTGAGTGACACTGGAATAACTGGGCCACAGGCTCCCTCTCTGAAGTTCCAAATAGAGACTCACACTCAGAAATAGTAACCTAGTGGAAATACATATAGGATGCCCAGTACCTGTGCAGAACTTCACCTCTGTACATGACCTAAACTTAAAGAAAACCAGAAGTTTGTAAAATTGATCTCTTTTTATTATATGAAATCATGTGAAATTATCAACAAAATGGTAATGTCATATGATTTAACCTAATAGAATCCTAAAAAGCAAATCAAGCATTTAGTTAACAAACAAAAAGGCAAAATCCATTGTTTCACAGGTGGCTCCACTATGGAACACCTTGTAAGACAGGCCTAGCATTATTAAGAAACATCTATTCGCTTGTGGTTCCATGTCTATATCCATATTTGTTCCTGGCCCTCAAGAGACATGGTACAGGCAAGTGAACAGGCAAATACCACACAGTATGGAAACTACTACTCTACAGAGAAGTGCAAAATAAGAACCCTATATATAACTCAATTATAACATTTCTCAATGACACTGAATTTTGCCTGGTTGTTTGTATGTGAGCCTCACTAGTGAGATGATGCACGCTCAGAGGCAGGAACCCTATTTATTTGTCTTTAAATCCCCAGCATACAGCACAGTTCTTGCACACAGTCAATGCTAAATGATGTTTTCCCAAAGACTCAATGACTTAGAGGCCAAGTAGCCTCTGTAAAAATGAGGTGAGTAGTGACATTTCCATTAATAACTTTCAGGCTTTTATATTTTAGACCAGACTATTAATTACAGCACTGGAAAGAGAATAACAGACTCCTGATTACAGAACTACAAAGAAAAGCAGCCAGGGGGTGGCGGTGGGGAGACTATACTTTATAATCAAAATAAATCTGAAAATACAGACAAAAGTCTGCCTCTAACTGGGAGTATGACAGCATCTTTTTGTCTCTCAATTTAATCTCTTTTTATTTCAACTGATTTTCCTTACAAGTACAATAGAACCGTCAACTGCAAAAGGTGTAAAGGCGTTCTGCGAACAAAAGCAAAGGGGACAAACCCAACCACCACAGCTCAGGTGTGAAGGGTACCATGTGTCTTTTGGAAAAGAGTGTCCCCAGCACTTTGGGAGGCTGAGGCGGGTGGATCACGAGGTCAGGAGATTGAGACTATCCTGGCTAACATGGTGAAACCCCGTCTCTACTAAAAATACAGAAAACTAGCCGGGCGTGGTGGCGGGCACCTGTAGTCTCAGCTACTTGGGAGGCTGAGGCGGGAGAATGGCGTGAACCCGGGAGGCGGAGCTTGCAGTGAGCCGAGATCACGCCACTGCACTCCAGCCTGGGAGACACAGCGAGACTCCGTCTCAAAAAAAAAAAAAAAAAAAAAAAAAAGGAGTGTCCACCGGGGGATGGGGGGAGATGGGCACTATGCCCTCTAGGAACTAGGATGCCCTTTATGAGTTCAAAAAAAGCCAAAAAAATAAAATAAAATTCATATAGATACCAAGATAGGTAATTAAATGTTGAATTAAAGGGTCAACACGAGAGCAGAGATTAGGCTGACTGCCAGGTGGTCAGAGTTGAAAGAGATAAAACACACATACACACAAACACACACGCAAACTCCTCCCAGAGTTAAAAAATAATAATAATAAAAAAGTCATTTGGGTCACCTTTTAAACCCATAGAGCAATCATTTCTAAAAGAAACAGCAGGTACAAAATTAACCTCAAGAAAAACTGTCATCTTTCAAAGCTGAATATTCTGATGCAGGTTCAAGAAGTCTTGCCCTCCCATCAAATAACCAAAGCTTTGGGAAAGGGCAGCACAGAGCTCTCCCTAATATGAAATTTTTTATCTATACATTAACTTCTAAAGAGACACTGACCCAAGCACCATACTGTTTGGAAGTAGAAGTCTTTATCCTAATGAATTGATCTCATCAATTTAGCTGCACATTTGATCCCAAGACCCTTTGTGGACCTGATAACCCTGGGGAGGCCCTTAAGTGAAGCTGTCCCTAGGGTGGCCCACTTCATCACAGTGACCAGCAGACAGGAAAGGGCCATTGGGGAGATTCTTATTTTATTATGTAAGTCAGAGGAAGTCACGTTTAGCTCCTCTGCTCTATTGCAGCATCCTTATTTCTACCGGGTACAACAAGCAGATGTAGAAAAGGAAGTCTGTCTGCATAAATGAAAACAAAAGGGCTAGCCACTCCCATCTGATGGTAGGTGGTCCTCCACAAGTACCTAACTACAAACACCCACAGTTAAGTTTCTCTCTCTTCTTCTCTCTCAAACCCATTTCTTTTGTTTTTTAGGAGTTTTGTTGTTGTTGTTGTTGTTGTTAGCTTGTTTTTGAGACAGGGTCTTGCTCTCTTACCCAGGCCAGAGTATAGAGGCATGATCACAGCTCACCGTAGCCTCCAACTCCCGGGCTTAGGTGATCCTCCTGCCTCAGCCTCCCAAGTAGCTGGGACCACAGGTGGGCACCACCAAGTCCAGCTAATTTTTAAATTATTTGTAGAGATGGGGTCTCCTTATGTTGCCCAGGCTGGTCTCAAACTCCTGGGCTCAAGCAATCCACCCACCTCAGCCTCCCAAAGTGGTGGGATTATAGGTGTGAGCCACAGTGCCAACCCAAACTCATTTCAATTTACTTCCAAGGAATGGAAGAAGTGCAAAGGTCAGGTTCAGCAGCCCTATGGGAAAAGCATAGGCTTTAGAGGCAGACTTTGGGATCCTGGATCCCAGTTCCTAGGACCTGTGTGACCATGAGCACGTATCTTAATTTCTGAGCCTTAGTTTCCTCACCTCTGAAAAGAGGACAATAATATCCACCTCACTAAGATGGTGTGGGATAGTTGCTATGTTTGTTTTGTTTTTGTTTTTAAGCCTCTAAGACCAGAGGTTTTGTGAGTGCCGGATGACTTCATTTCTAACTCAGGCAAGCAGAAACCGGATATGAAACTGAAGAAGACTGACATCCACATATGGCCTAGGCATGAACAAATTCTGCTTGCTTGCATGCATGCATGGCTAGGATGCTAGCATTTCAAGGAGCCAGCTCCATGAGTTTATAGTCAAACTGGAGAACCATTCTATAGTGATGAGTACAGCACATTTCCACAGACATGCTCAACAGCTCTGCAAAATTCTCTCCCTAGTCTAGAATTCCTGAGTTGGCCAACTCTACACAGTTGTTCTGAATAAAACCCAAAGACTGCCAAGACCAGTCAAGGTCTTTTTTTTTTTTTTTTTTTTTTTTTTGAGACGTTGTCTCTGTTGCCAGGCTGGAATGCAATGGGGCAATCTCAGTTCATTGCAACTTCTGCCTCCTGGGTTCAAGCAGCTCTCCTGCCTCAGCCTCCTGAGTAGCTGGGATTACAGGCACGCACCACCACGCCCAGCTAATTTTTTTGTATTTTTAGTACAGACGGAGTTTCACCATGTTGGTCAGGCTAGTTTCAAACTCCTGACCTCGTGATCCACCCGCCTTGGCCTCCCAAAGTGCTGGGATTACAGGCGTGAGCCACCATGCCCGGCCCAATGTCTTTCTTTTTAAGGAACATAAAGTAACTCGAAAAACACCCAGAGAATTCATTCTAACATGAAATCAGTCTTGCTAATAAAGTTACTCCCTCTATCAAAATCTATACTCTTCTCAAGATATCTGTCAAAAATTGTAACTGCCGCAGACATACGGAAAAACTGGCCACACAGCAGCATAAACTCCCTCTGGCTAAAAAGTACATCAAAAGTCTTTTCATTTGGCTGAGAGCAGCGGCTCATGCCTATAATTCCCAGCACTTTGGGAGGCTGAGGCAGATGGATCACCTGAGGTTGGGAGTTCAGGACTAGCCTGGTCAACACGGTGAAACCCCCTCTCTACTAAAAATACAAAAATTAGCCCAGCATGGTGGCGCATGCCTGTAGTCCCAGCTACTCGGGAGGCTGAGGCACAAGAGCTGCTTGAACCCTGGAGGCGGAGGCTGCGGTGAGCCAAGATCACGCCACTGCATTCCAGCCTGGGTGACAGAGCAAGACTCCGTCTCAAAAAAGAAAGAAAAAAAATCTTTTCATTTAACTTCCAGGTCAGGGTGTCTTTATATCAATTTAATGCCAACCACAATACTAGCTACTGCTCTTCTTTGGGGAAGGGGAACTAAAGAAGGTGGCCTCCAACTGCTTTCTCTTTCCCTGTGCTGCTGCCTCCTTCCAACCTACAAAAAAGGGAAGAGTCTGACATTCAGAATTAACCTTGCAAAGAGATTCTGTTTGCTAGCCCACAGGCATTTTGTTTGTTTGATTTGTTTTTCTGCTGTTGTCACTGCTGTCACCTTCCTGACCAAGAGGCCCACAGACTAGCACTTTTTTAGATTCATTTCTGGCAGTGAGTGGATTTGTAAAGATTGCATTTGTAGTATCTGCTGGGTCCCAAAAGTGTGGAAGGACAAAAGACCATAGCCTTCTTTTAAATTCAGCTCAGAACCAACCCCATGCCTCAGCTGGAAAAATTACTTCCATTAACATTGCTCCCAAATGGAGCCCTTCCACCCTCTGCCCAGCTTCCAGCCCAGGCCCTGAGACCCACACTGCTGTTTGTTTTGGCACCTGCAAGCAGCTTGTTCACAAGCATCCAGACTACAGAGCAAGAGGAGTTTCAGAAGGGCCCTCCAAAAAGGGAGTGGCCTGGGAAGAAAGTGACAGGCAGGGTCTAATGTCCCACAGTAGCTTGTTTTCACTGCCACTTTGGCTTTACCTACCATGGCCAGAAGCTATTCAAACACTCTGCCCAATGCCCAGTCACAGGATCCTATTAAGTCTCTGGAATCAACAGAGTACCTACCCTGGTTCCCAGAAAGCCAAAAGCAAGTGTCAGTTTCTCCCTCTAGGCAGTCTCTAGATGTAAGGGTTCCTTTCACCCCGCCTAGAAGGGCCCCCAACCCTGAAAATAAGCAGCAACACTATGAAAACAAACTACCCATTTCTCAACTGTTCAAAGATTAGACCTTGTACCACCTCCTTGCTGGCTCCCAAAGAGTCCTCATCTAAAAATGGAAATAATAACACAACATGCCTTGCTGTGTCTTCTGAAGACCTCTGAAGGGCTGTGGATATGAACTAAGATAACATACACTTAGCATACTGCCTGGCACATAGTAAGCAATCGATAAATATTACTTAGTATTGATATGATTTTTATTATTCTAAGAATGAGTTTTAGTTATTATTAAAAGAGTAATCTTCCTAAAAGATATATTGTTCCAATCCAAGCCTAAAAGCTCCACAGTCAATTTTCAGTTTCTCATGCAAACACAAGGAACCAGTATTGCAAAAATCCTAAACAATAGATACTCTATAGGTTCTCATTTGGATTTTGAGTACATTATGTAATACACACATATATCCATCTATTCAATAAAGAGCTGTTTGGCACCAACAAATATATAGCACTGAACTAAGTATATGTGTGTATGGTACATGATACATGAATATATACATACATGTACACATATAATTAAAAGATACATTCATATATATATATATATATATCTAGTTAGTACTTCTGAGCACCTACTATAGGCCAGACACTATATCAGGAGACACTGGAGATACACAGATAAGTAAGAGAAGGGCCCTGCCATCCAAAAGCTTAGAGTCTAATAGAAGAATTATGATAACAGGTGCTAAGATAAAATTCCCATAGCAATCAGTGGATGCAAAAAGGAGAGAAATATACAGGTGATACTTTCTTAACTGACTTGCCAACTTATGTGACATACTTCAACTACTCTTCAAAATAAACTGGCTAAGTTGCATAGCACACTGGAGGCTGATTGTGTATTACTCACATTTACTCCCACCAGCCAGGTTGGCTGCTTCAGGGTCAGTAGTTAGTTCATAATAGGTATACTTGTTATTTTAATTACATATTAAATTATTATATAAAACAAACCAGTGAAATGTCAGTGTAAAAAAAGATATTCCTATGAAAAAGAGGTTGAATACTTGGAAAAAACTTGAAGGCAAGTTGGTTAAAAAAAAAATGCTGCTGAATTAGATATGGGCAAGACAACAGTAAAAGGTTGTAGCAGCGGAGCTTAAAAATCTGGAAGAATTCTGTCCTTCATTTCTCAAATGTATTTAAGAACTTGGTTCACTTAAACTGAAACTGGAAATCACAGATCAAATGTTAAATGTATAATTTATGAAAGAAAGTCAACAGAACTCTACTTGAAGGACCCATACTTTAAGAAAAAGTCCTGGCCCACATAAAAAGATTTGTGAATATGTGTACATTTACTTTTTTTTTTTTCCTGAGACAGGGTCTCACTCTGTCGCCCAGGCTGGAGTGCAGTGGTGTGATCTCGGCTCACTGCAACCTTTGCCTCCCAGGTTCAAGTGATTCTCGTGCCTCAGCCTCCCGAGTAGCTGGGATTACGGGCACCCGGCACCCGCCTGGCTAAGTTTTGTATTTAGATGGGGTTCAACATGTTGGCCAGTCTGTCATTTACATATTTTTAAATTAAAATAAAATGCTAACTGGATGATGACATGTGCCTGTAATCTCAGCTACTCAGGAGGCTGAGACTGTAGGATGGTTTGAGCCCAGGAGTTAGAGACCAGCTGGGGCAATAACAGAGAGATCCTGTCTCAAAATAATTAAAATAAATAAAATGCTAGAGAATTGTTTTGTCTTCATTTTTAAAGACTCTCTGTTTTAACTGACTTTTGGAATTAACTGGCCAATTACTAGTCCAATTGCCCCAAATAAGAAGGTGTTTCCAGTATACCTGCCTATTTCTCAGGTTGATAACAAAATGAGTTTATATTCACGTAGCCCAATCCAACCAGGTAGCAGAAAAGGCTGCCCTGGGATTTTATAAAATAGACCTGTTAAATACTTCTCAAGTAGATCAAGTGCAGGTGGAATACTAAATTTTAGCCGTATTTCAAAAGACTGAGATGCTAATGCCCGTGAACATGAGGTATACACTAACTACTCATGGCCTGAAGCACAGACCAAAAGGTGAAGGATGTCCCAAATACCACCTCAGTTTTGGTCACAGGTCTGGATACAACTTATTGGTTGATCCAAGCAACTGATGTTCCAACTTGACATGCGATGCTATCTCTGGAAAAAACAATGTCACAGGTGTTGAGAAAAGGTACAAGTACCAACTATCAAAAAGGAGTAAGATCCCTTCCCAAGACCCCTTTATAGTCAGTCTAATACCTTTTGGTTTATTTGCCTAGAATGCTGGACTTCTATACCACACAACAAGATTCCACACACTGACAACATCATTAGCTTCTCACCCGTGTTCTGCCATCGAGATGCAGTCGGTCAAGAGAAGCAGCAGAGTCTCACGTCAAGAGAGGTCTGCAGCAGCAGAAAGACAAGTAAAAAGGGAGACTTCAGTGGAATTTGAGTCACCTGACATTAGTCTTAGATATTTAAAATACAGAGAATCCCACTGATGGAGGAGAGAAAAATAACCTTTTTTTTTTTCTTTAAAGACAGGCATTGGTATGAGTGAAAGGAAAAGAACTGGGGAAGCCTTTGTATATGGAGAGCTCAGTTTATTTTTATTCTCTGCCAATAGAGGCAAGGTAATTCTATAAGCATCACTTAACTTTCTCACTAGAAACAAAATAGAGTAAGTCGTTAATGCCTCGCACTCTAAACTTCCAACTCCAGAATCACTTGGTTTTTCCCCAAAAATTAAATTGATTTTTACAGAATGGTACCCAAATGTGTGATTTCAAAGGCAGATCCCAAAACTGATGGGATCCTCAATGAGAGGATGAGGAGGCATTCTCAGTTTCAACTTCAACTTATTTTCTTCATTAGGGGTAGTCCTAGATGACTTCAAAAATCCCTCTCCTTCCCAAACTCTATGATTTCAAAGAAACGAAAGGAAATGAGTTTCAACTATAGCTGTCAAATTTTAAGTCAGGTATCAGCGAGAAATTCCTAATTTGAAAGCTGTCAATCAATGAAACAGGTTTCAAAATAGGTTGTGGAATCTTCTTCCCCAGAGACAGCTAAATATAGGCTAGGCAGCCATCTGTCTTGGTGGGATACAGCCCTTCCAGGAGGCCAGCATCAGAACAAAACCCTTTTTCCCTCCCTCCCAGGGAGGCCAAGAATAAGAAGTGATTAAGGGCTATGAAGAATAAAGGAAGGAGACAGCAGCCCAACCAGGCCCAGGTAAAGCTGTGGGCTAGGCGGCTGAGATTTCCTGTAGAAAAGGAAGATACAAGCTGCAAAGAGGAATATACAAGGGGAAAAAGACAGGGAATAACCACAGGGCTGTGAGCTCTTTGAGGACGGCTGCGCCAATCTGCTTCCCAGCTGCAGCAGCTCAGTTTGGTCCTGGGGACTGGGAGCTCAGCCACAGCTCCTTGGGGAGGGTATTATTCCCCTTCCTAGCTCCCAAACCCATTTATACATGAAGCCTAAGTGGAAAATGGGAACTGTCAAATAAATCCAAGATTTTCCCAGGTGACCAGCAGCATCCATGAAATAGCTCCATAAAGTCTTCCTTTAAAATACATTGTCTTTTTTTGTTCCTTGCCACCTTCCTTGGCCATCTATAATCTTACCCATTTCCTGCAGTTCTTAACATTTCTTTCATTACTGTGGAAAGTTCTCTTGGGGCATAAAAACGAATAAAACCTTCATGGACCTTTGGAAACTTAACTCCAATGGGAAATGGAAGATACGGCATTGCTATGGACTGTCACCTCTGCAAAAGTGGGACTGTCCTGCTTTGCAGACATGAGCAGCTCTCTGTCCCCATCTCTGTATTAACACTTCAGATATACACACTTGGGGCTTTCAACTAAGTCTTTGTTTCTGCTACTGTGTCTCCTGAAGAATACTGGAGTCAGCCATGCAGCACTGTCACATGAGGATTCAGGTACCCAGCTTTGCTGGTAGATAAAACACAGAAAGCCCACTATTTTCTAAGCTCCCCATAGTTCAAGAGGCCCCTGCAGGGGAAAGAAGATGGCAGTAAGGTCAAGGAGTCAACATCAAGGACTTACCAAGCTGAGGTATGCAGCAAAGTAAAGATGGAGGCCAGGGATGGCCACCAGCTGTTAAGAGCTAGACACTGGGGAGTACAGGGCAAAACTAGTGCCTGAGGCTCAGTGCTCTCAAAAAGAATTTTTTTCTGGTTGAGGTTGCCAGCTAAGGAGAAACCTGAAGCTCAAGCATGCAGTCTGGTGATTTTTTTCCCCCTTCAGCAAAGCCAGAAAAATTTGTAGAGATAACTAGAAGAAAATCAATACCATAGGGCCCAAGATTTAAGATGAGCCTTTGCAGAGAAGAAATCTGAGTCTGTTCTGTCCTTGCAGCTGTCTTAGATCAGAGGAGATGGAGCTTTTACTCTAACAGAAGATATCAGACTTATTGAGAAGAACAGGAGATAATGGACAGGAAAGGGCCCTAAAAACTCAAATAGCCCAAAATGAATGAAAGAGGTAATCATAATATCACAGGGCTGCTCCCAAACTGGGTGGCTAAATGGGAGCAAATAGAAAAGTAGAGACCACCATTCTGGATCACATCCTGTGGCCACCTGAGGGGCTTAGTGAAGGCACCTATCTTCCATCTTGCTGGTCTGGAGGCAAAGCTGGCTATGAAAAGGAGCAGGCTCCCAACCTGCCTTTGCTGGATGCCACACAGCAACGCCGGGGAACAACTCTGGTCCAGCACCTGGATAAACACTGTGACTCTCCGGAATGTCCCGAACACTACAGTCAAAATCTAGGACTTAGGAACAGTATAATGGGGAATATCTCCCTTTAAAACCTAACTCAGTTACAGAGGGAGGGATCTGTCTAGGACCTGATCTGCTGTGCAAGTTTCTACTATAAAACTTGGGGTTTGCTCATTTTTCAGAACTGGGATCTTCAACACCTTTGGGATTCATTCATCGGATATGGAATTCAGACTGCTTAAAGCCTTGGGGAACTGCAACTAGGCAGCAGAGAGCTAGCTGGTTCCTAAGGAGGAGACTGAGCAGACGATACAGAAGTAGAGCATCCTCTAGAGGTTGCCTAGTCCACCACCGCACCACCTCCTGCTCACTCACACCCCTCCCCCGCAGCAGGCTACCAGGAAGCAAGAGCAGACAGGTGAGCTGGTGTCCTGTTTTTCAAGCTTTCTTGGGAAGGAGAACCCACATAATTTTTCTATAGCCTGGAGCTGGTAAAAGAAGGGAAGGAAGGAACTAACAATGGAGTAACCAACCCACTAACTTCCCATTCACTCTCATAACTCAACATGATGAGGTGGGCTGGTTGCCAGCCAGGACTCTCTCCAGAAGGATATGGCTGAAGGACTGTCAAGTTCGAGTGTGGGACAGTGAAAAGAGCATTGCATTAGACATCAAAAGATAGGGGGACTTGGGGAAGTAAAGAGGAAGATTAAAGCCAAGGAACATAAAGGGACTTTTTCGGGTGATAGAAATGTTCAACCTATTGATTATAATTGTGGCTACACAAGTATAAATACCATTTGTCAAAACTCATTGAACTATAGGTTTCAAATAGTGAATTTTATTGCACACAAATTATACCTGAATAAAGTTGTTTTTAAAAGAAAAAGCATGCATTCTAAATTCTGATCCTGCCCTATTAACTATGTGACCTTGGCCATGTCACTTAGCCTACCTAATGCTTCAGTTTTCTCAAATTTTAAATGGGATTACTAATTTCTGACCTGCTGGCCAGGCGAGATGGCTCACGCCTATAATCCCAGCACTTTGGGAGGCCGAGGCTGGTGGATTACCTGAGATTAGTTTGAGACCAGCCTGGCTAACATGGCAAAACCCCATCTCTAGTAAAAACACAAAAATTAGCTGGGCATGGTGGCGCACACCTGTAATCTCCGCTACTTGGTAGGCTGAGGAAGGACAATTGCTCGAACTCAGAAGGTGGAGGTTGCAGTGAGCCAAGATCACGCCACTGTACTCCAGCCTGGGCAACAGAATGAGACTCTGTCTCAAAAAATAATAATAATGATAATTTTTGACCTGCTTACCTCACAGGATATTTAGGATCAGATGAGATATGAAATGAGACCCATTTTAAAAAGCATAAAATGCTAAGCAAATAGGAGGTATCGATAATTAGGTTGGTTCCACGATACTTGGGATCTCCCTGGCTATGTATTTTCCAGTGATCTTAAGAAGATTCTGTTCTTTTTAACTGATGATGGTTCAAAATCTTTCCGCTGGGAAACCTTGACCTGAGTGTTCTTTCTACTTGCTTCAGACTATCTGCTTGCTCACCTCTCCACTATGTAAACATAACTTACTGTGGGCACTCAGGCCCGTCTGGCTACTACAGATAAGCACCCCAGCTCGGGAGCACAGACACTGAACACAGCCACCTGACCAGAATGCAGACACCAGGACAGATACCATTCTGAAGCTGTGGACTCTTCCCTTTCTGGGGAAATCAGTGAGTTCATATTTTCTATGTTGCCACAGAGAGCTCTTTCTGGCAAAGCAAACGGAAAGAAAACGCAGAATCTCCTCACCGAAGCACAGAATGGGGAAAAACACCAAAGCCTGGGCAGCTGGGCAGTTAGGTACAAAGCTACTCAGTGAGCAGACTTAACTAAAAGAGATTGTGATGATCTACTCCAACAATTTCATTTTTAAAATTAGGAAACGAGGCTGGGCATAATGGCTTACATCTGTACTCCCAGCACTTTGGGAGGCGGAGGCAAGTGGATTGCTTGAGGCCAGGAGTTCAAGCCAGCCTGGCCAACATGGTGAACCTCTGTCTCTAATAAAAATACAAAAATTATATGAGTGTGGTGACACACACTTGTAATCCCAGCTACTGGGGTGGCTGAGGCACAAAAATCATTTGAACCTGGGAGGCAGAGGTTGCAGTGAGCTGAGATCATGCCATTGCACTCTAGCCTGGGCAACAGAACAAGACTCCGTCTCAAAAAAAATAAATTAGAAAACTAACTATCAGAGAGACCAAGGGTTCAAGGCTAAGCAAAACTGTTAAGTAGGTCCAACTGGAGGTGCTTCAATCTTTTGATTTTAGCCCCATATACCTGCTTACTTCCCCCCAGAGTGCCCTCCCTCACTAGACTGGCATCTAGTAGCCTTAGACCCTTATCAAAATCTTGTAAAGAAACAAATGGAATCTCATACTAAAGTATAAATAAACAGCTAGCCTTTTGAGTGAGATACAATAAAAGAATGTTTTAAAGAGAAAAAGCTACCAGTAGAAGAGATGTCTTCAGTCTATCCACCTCCAGGGGACCTTGACAACAGCCCTAAAATCATATCCAATAGGCGGTTTTGTACCCAGCTGTAGGCAAATAGGGTACCAAAGCTTGAAACTCTTCCAGATTAGTTCAAGTGGGCTTACAAAGAAGTTCAAGTGGACCTGCAGAGTGGTGGGTCTTATCTCCAAGCCCGAGCTGTAAGCAGCAACACTATTCTTTAGAAAGGCATTACACATCTTGCATAAATGAGAATCAGAGCTCCCTATACAATGCTGCCACTGCCACTCTTCCTTGCAAAAGTCCATATGTTAAGAATATCATTCCGGGCTGGGTATGGTGGTTCACGCCTGTAATCCCAACACTTTGGGAGGCCGAGGCAAGTGGATCACAAGGTCAGGAGTTTGAGACCAGCCTGGCCAATATGGTAAAACCCCATCTCTACTAAAAAAATACAAAAATTAGCCGGGCGTGGTGGCGTGTGCCTATAGTCCCAACTACTTGGGAGACTGAGGCAGGAGAATCGCTTGAACCCGGGAGGTGGAGGGCAGAGGTTGCACTGAGCCAAGATCACGCCACTGCACTCCAGCCTGGGCTCTGTCTCAAAAAAAAAAAAAAAAAAAAAAAAAAAAAAAAAACCCGCTCCATGAAAGCACGGACTTGTTCTGTCTTGTTAATAACTCTATCTCTAGCACGAGACCAGAGCCTGGTACATAGTGGGCATACATAATCATGTGTTGAGTACATGAATGAATTAGTGATTGAATGAATGAATTTTTTTAATGCACTGAACCAAATGTCTTTGAAGACAGTACAGGGCCCTCTGGTACCACAGAGGCTGTGTTGTGGGTCATGCCAGCACTCACAAGAAATGCCAACGCTGGCATACACTTCACCAACAGGCAGATATATCTGTAAGATGCAGGGGTAAGTTCAAGTGCTTCCATGAGGCATTTCCATAATTAATTATTAGCATTCACAGGCTAGATACCTATAATGCCAACTTCAGCATCGATCTAAAGGAAACCTATTCATTTAAACTGACAAAAACATGCTGTCGTTTTCATTTCCATTACAAAGCATGCCAATGTAGCAGAAACATTTTGATTGATTGAATGGTTTTCTCTCAATCTGCGTGGCAATTGATCAGTTTACCAAGGGACAAATAGTTCAACAATTCAAGTCAAAAGCAGAGAAACCTTTTTTCTTTACTTATGAGCCATTTAAAATATATAGAAATTATGAATACTTAAAATTCTCTTATGGGAGATCCTAAATAAGGTAAGATGTGTGTGTGTGTGTGTGTGTGTGTGTATGTATATGTATGTGTACATATATATTATCTCTCTCAACACATAACCAGAAGAAATGCTGCAACTGCCTGTGGTAGACTGCTTCCACAGCCCAGTAAGTGATGTACCACTTCATCTCCATCAAGACCTTAATTCCTGCCCCTAAATAATAAATGTGGTAACAAAACCGGAAGCACTTTGAGTCTCTAAAAGAAGCTATAGAAATCCTGAAAGAAGAAAATAATAAGTACAAATAGAATCTCTGAGAGGACAAAAAAAAAAATGTGTTGCATAAAAAGAGAGTCAAGGTGTTAATTGCTGAAGAGTCCTTCAGGTTGAAGAAAAGCATCCTTGACTATCCTGTATTCTGCAGCCCCTTCCTTCTTTTCAAGGAACTGCACAGATTATGTCCGCCATTCCTATCAATTTGTTTATTCAGTGGCCTTTTGACAGCCAAACTGCTAGGAGCTGCTCAGGTACAGCACAGTCAAGCAGGCCAGCACAAGTTTCCACCACACCCAGGCTTCAGCTTGGTAGAAAATGAAAATGGTCAAAAGAGTTTTAATGAGTTGTTAATGATTTAAGTACTCACAGTGATATGCTTGCAAGATAAGACAAAAGGAACTTAGGAGCAGTGAAACCAAATCAAACCAATAATACATTCAACAGTTATGAATATAATTACACAACTTCTGCATACATTTAGGAAGCTTCTGAAACAGAATCTGGACGGAAACATCCCAAGGTGTAGCCTGCTGCCTCCACTCAGAAGCCCACCCATACCCTTGCTAACAAAGTATTCTACACTTTTCTTTAAACTCTCCTGGAATTCAATAGGCTTCCTTCATAATTTTATCTTATTGCTCCACAAAAGCTTGGCTTCTAACGTCAACCCTACCCCTCATCTGCTTACTGAGGACAGGACGAAACTTGAGTTGTTCCCTGCAGACAAAAGTACAATGGTCGACACTAAAGATCGGCTATTTGAAGTAAAACTGGTTTTAAGCAGGTTAATAAACCCCAGGCTTACAGGTTCTCGCTCTTGGTATATTTTTCTAACACACCCCAACAAGATAAGAGATTGGAAAATGGCTCCCTTGGCTGGTTGAGAAGGAAAGTAATCTTTTTTTTTTTTTTTTTTTTTTTTTTTTTTTAAAAGGCACTGATGGAATTACCCTGCTAGGGAACCAGCATACATATGTCATTCCTTTGTACTGTATTTTTACAAGTATTTGATTTTGTTTACCCTAATTTATCCAACTCGGGAATAAAAAGGAATCTCAGATCTATCAGAAGGACCTCCAATTTCTCATTCTCAGCTTCAAAACAAATTAGTCAGTTTAACATTAGTCAAGACATTTAGGTTGCTGTGAAGTAAGAATGATACTAGGTCATGATTAAGATGGTTCTCCAAACTATCAACAAGACTGTCTAATCACTTGTTATGAACCCAACACTATGTTAAACACCAATGGCAGGTACAAAAGAAGTATGAAATAAAGTTCCTGTCATCCACACCTAACAATCTAAAGGCAGCCTTCAATTAATTTACTGATAGGGTATATTGCATAATAAGTTTTATCAATTTGTTGTTTGAAGTTCAAACACATTTTGCCATAAAAGGCATGCTATCGTGTTTCAGTTCTCGTGCTGGTAGAAAACTGTCTTAGCCTCTAATGTAATTGAGATATCAAGTACTGTATGTGCAAATGAAACACAATATTAAAAACTGGTGTAACATTAGAAATATCTGACATGTATCTGGCGCTTTGTGCGCTTGAAAGAGTTCTTCATATACATAAACTTCACATCATAGTATATTATTTGATGATACATGGTCGTATTGTCAACTGTTGAAGAAACTGAGGCACAGAAAGCCTAGAAACTTTTCCAGAGTCACACAGCTACTAAGTAGCAGCAGGGCGCTCACGTTGGCCTTCCAACTCTAAATTCCGTTCTCTTTCCACTAGTGTAAAACTGAGTAAGAAGGAGGTGTGAAGTGTTTTGTTTTGCTTTGTTTTTTAAGACTGGTAGTTGAGAAAGAGGAAATTTTATTTGAGAAAGACAGGGAGGTAAGTGAAAACTTTTAGTGATTCAAAAGGAGGCTTAAGGGCACTTTTAGAAGCTTTCAAGGTTGACGAAGCTGGTGTTTATGGCTTTCATTTCACTTGGAGCCTTGTGGCCAGGCTTTTCCTCCTTTCAGGTTTCTCACTGGCTCTTTTCAAGTTCAACTGCCCCGATTAGAGTATGTTTGGTTTGGGATTTAACTCATGAATAGGAATACACCAACAGCAAAGAAGGGTTGGAACAGACTTCCTTGAGGTTACTGGATAAGCACTGGAAAAGAGAAGAGGAATAAGGAAGACAAAAGTACAGATAAGATAAATTGCCTGAGGCAGACTTAACTACACAGCAATCCTTGAAAGGAAGGTACAGGGAAAAGGGGCTGAGGGAGGGTATTATTCTATGAAAGAGACATGGGACAGATGTTGAGACAGTACTCACCACTGTGCCATCAGGCCAGGGCAGCAGCAGCTACAACTCAACTATGCATAAATAGGTCTTGCCCTTATGTGAAGGTCTATAGTTGAGAAGACATCTATGAAATTAGCAGGTGACAGCAAAAATAATCCCACATATATGCCTTTCAAAAAATCTCTCTAACCAAATAAAAATGCAAAGAATTTCATTCACTCATTCATCCATCCATCCAATGAACATTTATTATATGCTAAGCACTGTGCAAGATGCTAGAAAACAAAGATAAACAGAAATAGTCCCTGCTCTCAAAGAGCTCACAGCTTAGCAAACAAGAGAGATGTGTAAACAAATACGTGCAAAATAGTGTGACTGGTACGACCTCATTTTGTTAAACAGCGAGTACAGTATTGGCACAGTCATACTTCAAGCATGAACAGAGCCCAAGAGGTTCCCCAACGTGCTCAACTTGGCAGACTTGCTATTTATCACTTACCCATCCGTATTCAGAGGCTCGCACTCATACTTAGGCCAAATCTCCATTATTAATCACATATTTACCAGCTAAGTCACTTTCCTAATGTCTACCCTGCCCAAGTCACTGTTTTGTTTCTAAGAAGGAGGAAGGTGTGTATTCATTTATCTCGCCCAAATTGTGTAAAGGCAACCTGAACTCGAGGCGGTGCAAAAGGGGTTCACCATAACATGGCATGTCATTTCAAGTATGGCCCAGAAAGCAACAGGTGATTCACTTTAACAAACATACTTGAGCCAATGTTATATAGGTCAAGTCTCATCAAAACAAACACCAAGAAATGGTTCACTTTCTTCTGTTGCAGCAAATAAAATCTTAGTATATATTTGTTTGAGGTATGTAATTTGCTAAGCTGATACACAAACATTACCTCATTTAGTCAACACAGCAACCCCTAGATGTAGGAATTATATGTTCATCCTATATCTGAAGAGGCTGAGGCCAGGAAAGGTTAGAGACTTACCCAGGGCCACATAGTTGATGGCAAGGGTCAGAGCTACCACTGGTACCCAAGCCTCTGACCTCCAGCTGAGTAGTCTTTCTTCTACCAAACTGTGGCTTAAACCTCTCCAGGCAACTGTGGGTAATCTCTGTTACACAGAAATAATTTTAAAAGAAGGAGAGTAATAACTCCTATAGTCTCCTTGGATTGAACACACTGGATGAGAAGTACAGGCCACTCTCCTCAAAATAGAAATAACACTAAAAATTCAAAGCCTTTGGAAGTGAGAATGGAATACATTAAGTTCAACTGCCAATATCTGAAATATAATTTCCTATAAATGGCTTTAGCCTGATCCCCTCTTTCAACATATCCTACAATCACAATCTCCAATCAAATCCTCTATCAAAGAGCCATCTCACCATCCCAAAATTATTCAAATTAAGGAGATTAACCACTCCTGCCTCCACACCCCGAAACAGCACCAGCACCACCCAGTCATGTTTTGCTGAACTCAGCCTCTCCCACACTCCCCAGGCTCTCTTTAAAATAACTTGTTCTTTAGCCAGCTCTTCAGTCACCCATGGGAGGTCAGGTGGTGGAGGGTGCTGGCAGGGCTTGACTTGACTTTTCTTTCATTCCCAGCTGACCCTCATAAGGGGCCTCCAACCAAACTCGGAGCAAGGCAGCTCAGAATTCCAGTTTTCTCTCTCCTTGTTTAGCTGTGCTCTGTCCCTACAGGGCATGGGGAAAGAAAATGCTATTAATTCCTGCACACAAACACGAAGCCCCTTCAAGGGAAAATATTTCTCAAAGTGAAAGGTAAGAAGCTGCAAAAGGAGGTCAGGTAATTTGGCACATACAGGAGGTGTCATCTATTTCACAGTTTCTCTGCAACACTCCCAATTTAGAAGAAAAGAAAATGACAGATTTAATGAAAGGCGGATGGGGGTGGCATTGTCACTTGCCTAATGAAATTCCTGCTTGAATGGAACTGTCATCTCAAACTCAGGGTATCTAAAATAACGCTCATTCTCTCCCCAACTGCTGCACCTCTTCCTGGCTTCCATATGTCTATTTCTGCCATTGCCACCATCGTTCTCCCTGTCTCCCAAACTAAAAACCTCAGGTATTCCTGACTCTTACTTCACCCCTAGACCCCACACCCATCTCAGCAGCTCATCTTCCCATCTTAGTGGTATCTCTTAATTACAGTATGGTCAAACATGGTATCCAAGATAAAAGAACCAGCAAGCTTTGGAGTTGGACAGACCTGAGCTGCAGTCCCTATTCCACCATGGGTCACCATCACTTCGGATCATCTCCCTGAACTCAAGTGTCTTGTTCAGTAAATGGGGACTCGAAATTCCCTCATAGGTGACTCTAGTAATTGAACCCATTTAACAGCATGTTTGTTTGCAGCACCCACCACAGGGCCTGGTATGCTGTGTGGGCAGGAACAAGCCTCTTGCCCCCATCTAGGCAACTCAGAACAACCAGGGAGTCCCTCGGAAACAACTTCATCACACTTCATCTCTCTTCAAGTCCGAGTGCCCCCATTGTTCTCTGTTGCCCCAGTATGAAGTCAGACTCTAGCTGATCTTCAAGGTCATCAAAAACTATCCAGTTTGATCTTACTCCTCTGTCTATGACTCCTCTGCTCCAGCCCAAGACTCTACTCACTCACTTGGCACACATTTATTGGGTGCCTACCACATGCAAACATGGTGCTGGAGGCTGGGAATGTTTAAATGACAGGCTGCCCACTGCCCACCCTCAAAGAACTCACAAGCTTTCTGGTAGTGAGTGTGGTCTGGGGGAAGGAGCGTGGGGGTGGGGGTGAGGGTGGATAAAACCATCATTGTATTAGGGTGTAGGAAGTGATACAGGAGCAGTAAGCACGATGGGGGCTGTGGGAACTCCACTGAGGGAAGACACACTGCCACTGTTCTTTCCTCCTACTCTCGACTTAGCCAAATCCTAGTCCATAAATCAAGGTCTTATTCATTCTGGCCCACACCTCTCCCATCTCAAAATTCCTCAAGTTCTTATCAACACCACTCATTTTCAGTCATCCACTGGCTGATGTCATTTCTTGTATTGCTGTGGGTTAATTTTTTTTTAATTACTTTCTTATAGGTAGGCTTTTTTTCTCCATGGCTTCTATGATCATAGACGATAAGGACTAGGCTCTAGACAGTTCTAAATCTCTCATGAAAACTACATACTCATTATTTGTGGTATAGTTGATGTATTTGGAACCACTGACAACTGCAAAACAACGCATTCCTTTCCCTTTGAAAAACATGCACTGCACTTCCCTCGCTGCTAGGTCCTGAGTTCTGTGTGTCTTACACTTTTCATCCAACCCAAGATAAGAGACAAAACCCTTGCTATCTCAAACAACTATCCAAAATGTAATTTGTTTAAAAATTATAGTTTTTAACTTTTAAAATTGTTCCATCTAAAAAGTTATTCAAATAAAATCTTAGTGGGACACCCAATATCGTGAACATAAAAGCAGAGCTATTCTGGTTGGAGCTATGGGGACATCCTAGTGCCACTACCTCAAAGGGGAAAACATGTGATTCCCTTATCAGCAACCCCTGATGTACATCCAGGGGCAACACCACTACAGCATGATGGAGAACTCATCTTGCCCACAAATATGTATAATAAACTTAATATATGTACAAATGAGACATAACAAATCAATGGGGGAAAAGATGAATGCTTGAATAAATATAGCCACATGGAATATAAAATAAAGTTAGATCCCTCCCTCACACTGTTGATGAAAATTTACTCCTTTTTTATTCAAGATGTTATGTGAAAGGCAAAACTTGTAGATGAAAATACAAAAGAATATCCTTATGATTGTGTGTGTTTGTCTTAATCAAGACAATAAAGAAAAAGTTAATTTCTTTAACAAAAAGTAAATTTGACTACATTAAAATTTGGAATTTCTTTTTTTTTTTTTTTTTGAGACAGTCTCCTTCTGTCATCCAGACTGGGGTGCACTGGCATGATCACAGCTCCCTGCAGCCTTGGCCTCTAGAGCTCAAGTGATCCTCCCACCTCAGCCTCCTGAGTAGGTGGGATTATAGGAGCACATCACCATGCCCACCTAATTTATTTGTATTTTTGGTAGAGACGGAGTCTTAATATGTTGCCTAGGCTGGTCTAAAACTCCTGGACTCAAGTGTTCCTCCCACCGGGGCCTCCCAAAGTGCTGGGATTGCAGGTGTGAGCCACCGCACTTGGACTTGCAATTTCTTATATATCACATAATTCAATTAAAAGAAAGATGATAAACTAAATCTGGGAGCAGGTATTGCAACCTATAATTGTCAACAATGAGTAAATAGGACATATAAGGAACACCTACACATCAATTATTAGAAAAAGCAAGACAGCCTAAAAGAGTTGTCTCTAGATTGCAATTTAAGAACTACTGTGGGGCCAGGCACAGTGGCTCACGCCTATAATCCCAGCACTTTGGGTGGCCAAGCTGGGAGGATCACTTGAGGTCAGGAGTTCAAGACCAGCCTGGCCAACACAGTGAAACCCTGTCTCTACTAAAAATACAAAAATTAGCCTGACATTGTGGCACGAACCTGTAATCACAGTCACTTGGGAGGAGGCCATATCTCAATTTATCTATACAACTGCCCTGGGATGTAGGCAGAACATATATTATGCCAGTTTATTGATAAGGAAATTGAGACAACTTAAATGATCAGTCCAAAGAGAGAGAAATATACATGTATCTTCCCTAGTAAGATGCAAAACCTACTTTTCTACCTTCTAATGTACAATCTTGCCATTACAAAAAAACCACCTCCATCTTTTTTTTATTTATTTATTTATTTTGGAGACAAGATCTCACTATGTTGCCCAGGCTCATCTTGAACCCCTGAGCTCAAGAGATTCTCCTGCCTCAGCCTCCAGAGTATCTGGGACTATAGGTACTCATCAACATGCCTGGCTTACCTTTACTTTCTAAAAAATACCTGTTCACACAAAAATCTATACATGAATGTTCATAGCAGCTTCATTCATAACAGCCTAAAACAGGAAACAACCCATATGTCCTTCAGTGGGTGAAGGGCTAAACAAACCATCATACATTCATACCATAGAATACTGCTCAGTAATAAAAAGGAATGCACTATTGATACGCACAACAACCTGAATGAGTCTTCAGAGACTTGTGCTGAGTCATAAAAAAAAGGCCAATCCTAAAAAGCTACATGCTAATGGTTCCATTTTTATAATATTCTTGAAATGACAAGATTATAAACATGGACAACAGATTAGTGGTTACCAGCAGTTAAGGACTAAGGAATACAGTAGGGTGAGATGAAGGAGTGAACTGGGAGGGGCAGGACTAGAAAAGGACAACATGAGTGATCCTTGCAGTGATGGAACTGTTTAGAATTTTGACATATCAGTCAAGGTCCTGATTATGGTATTGTGTTATACTTTTGCAAGATGTTAACCATCAGAGGAATCTAAGTAACAGGATGTGCAATCTCTCTGCATTATTTCTTACAACTGCATGTGAATGCATAATTATCTCAAAATAATTTTTAAAAAAACATAACCAAAAAAAGCCGGATATCATCCTGCCCTGTGTTGTACAATTCTGAGGTTAAATAAGATAAAGTATGGCGAGGCACTTCATAGACTGCCTTGTGCCCTGTAAATACTATGTAACATCATCATCTTCCTCTATCAACCAGTCTCATCAGCATTACTCACTGTTAGACTATTCCTTGTCCACAGAGCCTTCAATATCTCTCTACTGTGACCCTATCACTATACTTGCGTAATCCGTCCACCTCTCTTGCTATTGTTTGAATGTCCCCTCCAAATCTCATGTTGAAACTTAATCCCCATGGTGGGGCCTTCAAGAGGTGACTGTATCATGAAGGCATGCCATCATTAATGGATTAATAGATTAATGAGTTATCTTGGCAGTGAAACTAGTGACTTTTTAAGAAGAGGAAGAGGGACATGAGCTGGCAAGTTTACACACTCAGCTCCCTCTCTATGTGATATCCTGCGCCACCTCGGGACTCTGTGGAGATTTTCCATCAGCAAGAAGGCCCTCACCAGATTCAGCCCTCAATCTTGGACTTTCCAGCCTCCAGAACTGGAAAAAAAAAAAAATTGTTTCTTTGCAAATTACCCAGTTTCAGGTATTGTGTTATAATCCACAGAAAATGGACTAAGACATTTCTAATAGACTGCAGCTCCTTGAAGGCAGAAACTTTTTTCTGTATCTCTCTATGCCCACAACTTAGCGTAGTATAAAACATACGGGACAGGCGCAGTGGCTCACACCTATAATCCCAGCACTTTGGGAGGCTGAGGCAGGCTGATCATAAGGTCAGGAGTTCGAGACCAGCCTGACCAACATGGTGAAACCCCGCCTCTACTAAAAATATAAAAATTAGCCGGGTGTGGTGGTGCACACCCGTAATCCCAGCTACTCAGGAGGCTGAGGCAGGAGAATCGCTTGAACCCGGGAGTCGGAAGTTGCAGTGAGCCAAGATCACATCACTGTACTCCAGCCTGAGTGACAGAGCAAGACTCTGCCTCAAAAAAAAAAAGAAAAGAAAAGAAAAGAAAACATACAGTAGGTACTAAATAAATGGCTGTCAGGTTGAAATTAGCTCATGATCTTCTTGTTCAATACAAAGTGTCCCAACACTGGAGGAAGTGAGGAGAGGAGGGGACTGGAAAGAAGAACACTCCAGTAGCTATAAGCCAACGCCTCGAAAGTTTCATCAATAGCCTCCTCCTTCCCAAGTTGCTGAGAACCCAAATGAAGCAAAGGTCTGTACAGAGGGTGTGGCCACAGCAGCAAAAACATGAGTTCAATTCATCAAGTCTCTTCTTTAAACTTTCAAGTTCTGCAAATGAAGGAACTGACCATTTATAGATTGGGTGGGTCACTGGAACGAGATGGGAAGATGGGCTGTGGTATACTATTCTGGAAAGGATTTTAAAGGTTAGCTGACAGCCCTTTTCCTGAAATGATTAAGACTGAAGAACTGCCCGAGGGCAGAATGTATTTAAATACTCTGTCATGATCTCTCAGAGACCTGACACTCTCGGCCTAGGCAAACATATTTGGCTAGTGAGGTGGGGAGGGGGTTCCCACGCCCTGAAAACAATGCTAGCTCCTCACTCCTACTCCAAATAGTTTCCAGCATAAAAAGGTACAAGCAGTTGCTTTGCTGCTCCTAACGTTATCGGATAATTTTTCAAATTCTTACTCAATTACATATCACGCTCTTATCTTCAATCTCCACAGGCCAAATAGCCTTGCTTTCACATCGTGCCCACTAAGCCTGCAGAACACAAGTATCCCTCCCAAGTAATTCCAGCTCTCATAAACATGAGATCATTTTACATTAAGTTTTGTTAGAGTATTTGTGTGTATGGTGGTTGTGTGTGCATGCGCACACGCGCATGCATAAGTGTGCATATGCCTTTACTTCTACTAGGAGTAAGGAGATTTAACACAAGAGAAGGTTAGAAACTTGGGAGGTTTCTGTTTCTGCTTAATGATTAACTCTTTTGCTACTGAATCCAGAAGAGCTGGCCTTTCTGGACTGGCAGTCCTGCTCCCTGGCCAAAACAGCAAAAGAAAGCTCATACACACACATTCACTGTTAGAAAGAAGTAACTGGCGCAAATCAGTTTCAGCTTTGGCAGTGAGAACACGATTGTAGTTTTAAGGAGAATTAGGTGTTTCCACATTGTGTTGTTACTGGCCTTAAAATATCCAGATCAAGAACTCATTAATCAAAGTAACACGTCATCCACCTAAAATGCTTCAATGTTTGATTTAAAATTGCTGACAGCAAAGAACTGAGATAACTTACATAACCACAAATCACTGAATAAATAAGAGAGATCAAGAGATACAGCACAACGGACTCTAATAATGGCTAAAAACACAAAGCCTAATTAATGTCGTTTAAAGATGAAACCTTTAAGAAGAAAACAAAGAAAAAGAAAGATGAAACCTTAAACCAGAAGCAGGAGAGGGGAGTAGGAAGAACCTGTGCTATCTATTCTCTGGTTTCTATCTTTCCTCCAGGACAATAATCAACATCCAGATTCTATGTGACAACTCACTTAACAATAACCATTTTTTGTTCATATGTCCTAAAAATCATGAAGCAAGGAACTAGTAATCCATCTTTCCACTTTCCAGCTGAGAAGTTGAGAATCCCAAAGGTGGAATGACATCTTCAACATTACAAAGCTTGTCCTCCATTACCCTACATTTCTTCCTCCTTATGAACGATATTTTTTAAATGCTGTAATGATAAAAATATGAGTTGTCATTATTATTAATAGTACTCATTTAAAACAACAGACTGCTACTTAGCCTATTCATTAGGTGAAAATAAAACAAACATAAACATGAAAATATTTCAATTCCGCATTACGACATGCTTCATCACAATCCTCAAAGAAACTCCTTAGTTGACAAAGGGCCTAATATATAAAGAGCAACATAAGAGGCAAGAGGCCAGCCGGGCGCGGTGGCTCAAGCCTGTAATCCCAGCACTTTGAAAGGCCGAGACGGGTGGATCACAAGGTCAGGAGATCGAGACCATCCTGGCTAACATGGTGAAACCCCATCTCTACTAAAAAATACAAAAAACTAGCCGGGCGAGGTGACGGGCACCTGTAGTCCCAGCTACTCGGGAGGCTGAGGCAGGAGAATGGCGTGAACCCGGGAGGCGGAGCTTGCAGTGAGCTGAGATCCGGCCACTGCACTCCAACCTGGGCGACAGAGCAAGACTCCGTCTCAAAAAAAAAAAAAAAAGAGGCAAGAGGCCACTCCACATCCTAAAAGGGCCTGAAGGCACTTCCCAAACAACCCAGATGTCTAAATCAACCCTATACCAGTTCCATAACCACACTCCCTCCCCCAGGTTTGTCCCAAACCAGATGTCAGAGATTAAGAGCCTTCCACTTCCTTATTTCTTTAATTTTCGTTAAGGACAATCAATTAACTTCCTTTTTCTTTTAAATTTAAGTACTGCACACAACAACATAAATATCTGTAATACCAAGAGTTACACAAATTCCATTTCTGGCCCACCAACATGGACGGGGAAAACCATACAAACCAGTTACAGCAGGGAATTTTCTAACTCTGGAAGTCTCTGAGCTTACTGGAAGTCCAAAGTTTAATTAGTTATCCTGATTAAAGCATTCATTGTCCCTAGTGGATCCAGTCACAAGTTCACCTGTAGGCCCATCAAGTAACTCTCTCTCCCCTCGATTTTTCTCCAGCTGTGAGGCACATCTTCCTATTAGATCGTGATATTTCAACAAGTATCATTTCAACTGCTCTCCAGGTCAGCTGCCACTCTGGTACTACCTACCACCTGGGGCCTATCCTCTATAAGTGTGCAGCAGCCATGCAGGCATAGCAAGTTCTGGGGGTGGAAAGAATGTCATTCAGAGAATATAATGGTTTTTGTACTTTCAAGTGTGTCTACTTAAAAGGGACAAATCATCACCTTCAACATCTTTTTTGTTTGTTTGTTTTTGAGATGGAGTCTTGCTCTGTCACCTAGGCTGGAGTGCAATGGTGCAATCTGGGCTCACTGCAACCTCTGCCTTCCAGGTTCAAGCGATTCTCCTGCCTCAGGCTCCCAAGTAGCTGAGATTAATTACAGGTGCCCGCCACCATGCCCGGCTAATTTTTGTATTTTTAGTAGAGACAGGGTTTCACCATGTTGGCCAGGCTGGTCTTGAACTCCTGACTTTAGATGATCGGGCTGCCTCGCCCTCCCAAAGTGCTGGGATTACAGGCTTGAGGCACCCAGCCCGGCCAATCTTCAACATATTAATAAACAAGAATCATGAACCCTGAAAGCTGGAAGGATCTTAGAAAGTTCCTAATGTTTAACCCCTAGTTTCTTAGATGAGAAGACCAAGGCATAGGGAGGTAGAATAGGTATGTAACAGAAAGACATTTAAAACACTGCATTAATTCTTTATTGTAACAAGTTACTAGGAAATGAGGATAATCAACTGAGTGTATACATCATCTCATAGTTTCAACTGAATTCTTTCATTTCAGCCTCACATCAGTGTTAAGTCAGTTTGGGTTCATAATCTGTCCTCATCACTTACTAGCCATGTGCTTCAGAGCAAGTTATTTAACCTCATTGTGCGTCATCTGTAAAATGGGGATAATAATAGCAGCTACCTCACAGGGCTGCTGAGAAATTCATGAGTTCATATATGTAAATCACCTAAAACAGAGCTGCGACATAAGAAGCACTTGATAAACGCTAGCCATCATCATCGTCATTATAAGGGCCAAGAATTGTTGTTCCCATTTTATAGGGATTTTACAGGGAAACTAGGGATTTTGAGACCTTAGGTGAGTTATCTCCAAAATCACAGTAGTAAATGACAAAGCTAAACTAGAACCCAAGCTTTCTGCCTCCCAGTCCAGCACTCTTTCCCTTAGGATCATTCTGCCTATATAGAATTCTATAGCTCAACGTGTTACAAAGTACTGTATTGGCCCAAAAGAAATGTTGCTCCAGAATAGGTACCTCAGTCAAGATGTCTTCCCAAAGAGCAGCTTACTCATCTGACAAGCTCTGGTGCAGCATCTCCACCGCCTACCAAAACAATAAACACACGCACACAAAAAAACTAATGGGAAAAGGAAGCAAATTTCTAAGGGATTTCAATGTTTAGAGAAAAGAGTTGGCAACAGCCAACTCTTCAGAAACAAGACATATTTCTTAAAGCTTATGGCATGGCTTGTCATGGCCACCTCATGTTCTTGAGTCCCTCTGTTTTCTGTGCTTTGTCCTCCTGTGGAGCCCTGGCCACCCAGCCACCCATGGCTGCCAGGGTCATCTTCTCCAGGGAGAGTATTCAGATCCTGCCCACCATGCCATGATTTTAAATGCAAGATCTGGGATCAAACAGCAAAGATAAGGTCCCAACTTTCACAGTGACTTCTGGGTCACCTCTCCACTGATTAATGCATTTAGAAGATATGGTTAAGAAAAAAAAAAAAAAAAAAAACCCAAAGAGAATCTGCCTTCTCCCTAAAGGATGACATCCTAAAATATACACCAAAATGGAGGAACATGTCCCAACTGTTTTTCCTCCACACAAATACATATTTCAAGTTCAGAACCATTCATTCACAACATATAAATAAGGTCAAGGCTATTTCATACCAAATGACTTGAAAACCCAAAAGGGACCATTTTCCTGCTTGTCCCTTAGGACCTTTCCTTCCCCATTTACCAAAGATCTCACAGCTGGTTCTAACCAGGCAATAACTCTCTCCACACCGTGCTTCAAAAGAGTAACAAAACAGTTCCTTTTTCAAGTCAACCCAGTTTTAACTCCAGGTCAAGACAGACAAACTTTCTCAAACTTAGACTTTTAGTGCCTGATAAAAATGGTGAATAAATCCTGGACAAACGTAGAATGGGTTTTTGCTTCAATTACAGAAAGCCTTATGTTTGTTTTAAACTCTCGGGAATTTCAGTGTTAACATTTTTCTTGGTTTCCAAGGTAAGAGATGTGAGTGAAGAAATTTGGTCAACTCAAGTATAGCTCTAGGGCAGTGATTCTAAAGAGGGCAGCGATTCTAAAGAGGGCCGTGCCCGCAATAAATTTAAGGAGAAACACACTCCCATGGGGGAGAATCCATAAGGCTATGTAGTTTGTACTTGTCCTTGTATAATGCAAATATATTCACAGTGTTTAATCTATATCAAATTTCAAATAATATTAACATGGGTTTATTACTGGAATGGGGGAGAAATGCAGAAGCATGCCATCATGGCACTGTCACATCCAAACTCAACTCAGAAGACAGTTCAATTCAACTTATAAACATTGTAGTGCTTACTATGTGTCAGGAGCTGGACATGCAGAAATGAATAAAAGACCGTTTTTTCCTGAAGGTGTTCAGTGAGTTGTAAACAAAGAGATGTAAACGAAGAGATTGCCATGTAATATGATGAGTGCAATAATACAAGAGTGTACAAAGACACTGCGGAGGAGATGCTGAGAGCGTACTGATGAACTCTGTGCAGAAGGCAAGGGAAGATGCTAAGAAATCCTGCTTGGGATCCTGCACAGGGTAGCAGAGAAGGCTTCCTGGAGGGGTGGCATCTGAGCTGGGCTTTAAAGGATGAATAAGTTTTCCAGGTTCAAGGAAGAGGACCCATTCCAAAGAGAGGGCACAGCATGGATAAAGCACAAACCATGACACAACATGATAAAGAAAGGAAACTAGAGGCAGTTCAGCTGTAAGGCGGTATAAAATGTAAGCAGGGTAAGTGGGAAGTGATTAATAGTAACAGTGTTTTATGCTATGACCTTAGCAAAAAAAAAAAATGAGTTTTTAAAAATCAGTCTGGTGACACTGTGCAAGATGTAGTGTCAGGATACAATTAAACTACTTCCAAAAGATTATTTGCAGTAGTTAGGTCATCCATTTATTCATTCAGTACTACAGACAATAAGTGTTTACTGAGAGCCACCATTTGAGCTACAACAGTCTTCCAGACACGTTTCCTATCTGAAGGGACCTTATAATAAACTATTTATTTAGTATTTAATATTTGCCATACACTGAGCCAGTACTCTAAACACAACTGCAATTAATAGCAAGATAGGTCTCATTATCTCCATGTCACAGAAGAGGGGGCTTGGAAGAGAAGCTGAGTGACTTGAGCAAAGTCACACAGCAAAGAAGTGAAGTTGACAAGACTCCAACTGAGGGCTGGTTCCAGAGCCTATATTCTTTGCATTGCACTACACAACTTCAAAACATTCCTACATTCAGAAGTCTGGTAGAAGAAAAAAGAATGAAATACAAATATTCCAAACATAAGGCAGTATGAGATCAATGCCATATGAGAGCTATTAAGAGAAGTACTGTGTGGGTGAAATAGAAAAGAAGGGTTATTTCTGGTCAGAGCAATTAAGGAAGGAATCCCAGAAACGTTGGGCTTTACCAGAAAGGTGAGATTTTTTTTTTTTTGAGATGGAGTTTCACTCTTATTGCCCAGGCTGGAGTGCAATGGCGTGATCTCGGCTCACAGCAACCTCCAACTCCTGGGTTCCAGTCATTCTCCTGCCTCAGCCTCACAAGTAGCTGGGATTACAGGCATGTGCCACCACCCCCAGCTAATTTTATATTTTAAGTAGAGATGGGGTTTCACCATGTTAGTCAGGCTGGTCTCGAACTCCCGACCTCAGGTGATCCACTGTACCTGGCAGAAGGGTGAGATTTCAAAAGGTGAAGATACGGGACTGGGCAGCGAAAAAGGGGCATTCCATGAACAACACGCAGAACTCAGACTCTGGTGACAACCAAGGTTCTTATTCCATCATTCACCAGTTGCAGACCCTGGCGGAATAACTGAATGTCCTACACCTCATTTTTTTCATCAGTAAAATGGGATACTAGTAACATCTTTTTCCTAAAGTTGGAGTAAGGATTATGGAATAATCTACATAAAGTATTTAGCATAATGCCTAGTAAGTGGTAAGCATCCAACAAAGAGCAAACGTTAGCTAGTAGTCTACATGTTTAAAGAATGGTAAGCAGTCAAGTTAGACTTCCAGTCCTCCTAAAACAAAATAAAAAATGTGGTTGAAACAAGAGGTTGCAGTCAGACTAAGAAGGAAGTTCATATCTACCTTAGAAAGTTGGTCTGTATTTAGCAGGCAATAGGAAGTCAATCATTAGAAGAAAGAAGCCATATTAAAAATATTTTGAGTAGATCTCCAGTGGGAGCCCCTGACCCTCTCCTTGATATCTGGCTCATTTGTGACCCCTTCTAAAAAGGCATGAGGCCCTAAAACTGGTTCAAGCCAGATCTATTTTTTCATTTGTTTTTTTGTTTTTGAGATGGAGGCTTGCTCTGTCACCCAGGCTGGAGTGCAGTGGCACAATCTCGCTCACTGCAACCTCCACCTCCTGGGTTCAAGCGATTCTCCTCCCTCAGCCTCCTAAGTAGCTGGTATTACAGGCACCCACCACCAAGCCCAGCTAATTTTTGTATTTTTGTAGAGATGAGGTTTTACCATGTTGGCCAGGCTGGTCTCAAACTCCTGACCTCAGGTGATCCATCCACCTTGGCCTCCCAAAGTGCTGGGATTACAGGCGTAAGCCACTGCGCCCAGCCAAGCCATATCTATATGTAAAAAGATACTGTCATTAGTCCACTCCTAACATGGCCATGATTTTTTTTTCTTTTCTTTCTCACTCCATCCTGTACCTTCCCTCCTAAAAGCAGAGTAATGGCTGAGATACAATTATTAACCTGACTTCCCTTGGAGATTGTCTTGGTTAAACAAATTTTCCAGAAACTAATCTGGGTGGCTTAGATCATTCTTTGTTACTTTTTAAAATTTGTTAATACCAGGCTTTCACTTAGTTATCTTGAAGCTAATGACTTTTCTATAACATAATTATTAGCTCTATCACCTAGGCTAGAGTACAATGGTGCAATCATGGCTCCCTACAATCTCGAACTCTTGGGCTCAAGCAATCCTCCTGCTTCATCCTCCTAAGAGAGCCTAGGACTACAGGTATGTGCCATCACACCCAGATAATTTTTTTTTTTTTTTTTTGAAATGGAGTCTCGCTCTAGTTGCCCAGTCTGCAGTGCAATGGCGAGATCTCGGCTCACTGCAACCTCTGTCTCCCAGGTTCAAGGGATTCTCGTGCCTCAGCCTCCCGAGTAGCTGGGATTACAGGTGCCTGCCACCACACCCGGCTATTTTTTTTATTTTTAGTAGAGACAGAGTTTCACCATATTGGCCAGGCTGGTCTTGAACTCCTGACCTCAGGTGATCTGCCCACCTCAGCCTCCCAAAGTTCTGGGATTACAGGCATAAGCCACCGTGCCCAGCCAGTCTTTTTGTTTTTTTCTTTCCTTGCAGAGATGGGGTCCCACTATGTTTCCCGATTCAGTCTTGAACTCCTGGGCTCAAGCAATCCTCCCACCTTGGCCTCCCAAAGTGCTAGGATTACAGATGTGAGCCACCGTGCCTGGCCAATAGTACTGGTTTATTAATACATTATAATGAAGAAACTTTGGCGGTAATGATTAGATTCACTATCTTGATTGTGTTGTTTTATGAGTGTTATATATGTCAAAGTCTATCAAATTGTATACCTTAAATATGTGCAATTTATTAAATGTCAATTAAATCTCAATAAAGCTATTAAAAATATGGTAAAAGTTTAGTAATTCATGTAATTATTAAAAGGTGTACAACTTTACAATTAATAATATACTAATATACAAGCTAATGCACATATTAAAACCTTAAGTTTAAAAAATTTATCAGGACAAGTGATTATATAGAAATGTATATACAGGCTTGTAAAACTTTGGTATAGTGTACCTTTTAAAAAAATAACCAGCCTGTGCAATATAGGGAGACTTCATCTCTATGAAAAATTTTAAAACCAGCCAGGTATGGTAGCATGTGCCTATAGCCCCAGCTACTTGGGAGGCTGAGGTGGGAGGATCACTTGAGCCCAGGAGGTCAAGGCTGCAGTGAGCCGTGATCAAGCCACTGCAATCCAGCCTGGGTGACAGAGTGAGACCCCATCTGAAAAAAAAAAGAAAGAAAAAAGAATACACCTATGTTACACCTATGTTCACAGCAGCATTATTCAAACTAGGCAAAAGGTAGAAGCAACCCAAGTGTTCATCAATGAACGAATGGGTAAACAAAATGGGATATATATATACAATTAAATATTATTCAACCCTAAAAAAGAAAGAAATGTGGACATATGCTACAACATGGATGAATTTTGAGGACATTACAGGAAGTGAAATAAGCCAGTAACAAAAAATATATACACTATGATTCGACTTACCTGCAGTATCTGGAGTTATCAAATAGAGACAAAGTACAGTGATGCTTGCCAGAGATAGGGGCAGGAGGGAATAGGGAGTTGTTGTTTAACGGGTATAAAGTTTCATTTTTGCAAGATGAAAAGAGTCGCGTAGATGGATGGTAGTGATGGTTGCACAACAATGTGAATGTGCTTAATGCTACTGAACTGTACTCTAGAATGGTTAAGATGGTCAATCTCCTGTGTATTCTACCACAATTACAGAGAGTAAGGGAGATATGAGAGTTCCTACACATTATTGTAAAATCAATAAGGGTGTTAATTTTGTAATTTTTAAAACTGCTTTTAAGTGCTGCTATTATTTATTTTTAAACCAAATAACTTCCAAGGCAACTTTCCCAGATTCCCCAAAAAGTCAATTCTGGAGCTGACACCAGGTTAAAACTGTTCATTTTAATTTTATTACAACCAGAAATCTACATATCAACTGCTTTTTCCCTGCAATATGACATATTTTCCTAACGTAGCTGTCAGAGGTCAAGGGTATAAGGTAAGCACAATTCCCATGAAGAGTACTCACTTCTGGAAGGAGAACTCTACAGGGGTCACTGGGTAGCCCAATTTATCTGGTGTGAATAATGGGAGTCAGGGTCTGGGCACCTGTTGATTTTAATAGTAAGGGTGCCTACATACTGCATCTAGGTCAAACTCTGGACACCTCATAGCAGAGAAATGATCAGAGCCTGTCGAAGCTTTCAAACTGCATGATACATAACAGATGTGGCCATAACTACCAGATAGGCTTCTTCAAAGGAAATTTCTGTTCTCATTCCCCAAAAGAACACCTGAAATTGAAAAAGCTAAGGACCCCTCATGAACACTGTTTCCAACTACTGCTTCTTTGCACAGTACACTGCATCTCCTGGCTCCTTGCCCACCACCTTCCTCCAGGGTCTTTCAATTGCAAGATGTAGAGTATGGTACTTGAATGCTTCCAAGAGCTTCATTTCCTTCCAGGAGTTCACCTTACTGCTGCAGAGTAGCTTTTTTTGTTGCTGTTTTTTCCCCTGAGCGAGGGATGAGGAGCCCTCAATCATCTTACAGGAAAATGACAGCATCTGCTTAAGGATTCCAACTAAATGTTTTACTGCAGCTTTTCAAACTGATTATATTTAACTGATTATATTTAAAACTGATTAACTGATTATATTTAAAGCTCCCTTGGGGAATGGGAGCTGTGAGGAAAGAAGCTTTGGAGAAGACCTTTTTTGGCGTGAATGAAAAATTGCTGAGACCTCCCAAGGGAAAGAGCTTGTTTATATACCAGGCATCAGCATTCCCAAGTACATATACATACACAATATGACTCCAGTTTTAAATTTCATCTCCTGCTCTTGAAGGGTCCTGAAAGGGTTAAACTGTTCCAGGCAAAGGCCTGCACTTTTTCTATCAAAATGCTCCAGATGGAAATTACAAAATTTCACTTCCAGCTCTGTGGTACACATACACTGCTCTCCTAAGACATAAAAAAAAAAGACAAGACCCCTAATGTTCTCAAGAAAGAAAATGTGACTGCTCAGCATACAGTGCCACTCTGTTTCAGACTATTTCTCCTGGAATATTTGCATGAACTGTCAATCTCAAGCTTTCTGGGAGACTGTAAAAACTCAAGGTATAGAGAGAGTAAAGGAAAGGGGCCTTAAATAAGGAAAGAACAACAGCTGGGACTGTATGCAGTCATGTGTATTCACCCAAATACCACCCAGATTCACAACCCTGGTAACCATGCCCTGCACCTTACCACTTTCGCTGCTCCAATCCCAGCAACAAGCTAACAGGCTAGAGGCCAAAGGCTTCAGGTTATGACCATGAATATGACCAGGGTTGTAAAGAATTTCCAGAGATTATTGTACATCAGCCCTCCATACCTGCAGGTTCCATATCCACATATTCAACCAAATGGGAATAGCAAATATTCAGGAAAAAAAAAATAACAATAAAAATAACAATATAACAATTTAAAATAATACGAATTTTAAAAGCATTATAACAACTATTTACATAGCATTTACACTGTATTAGCTATTATAAGTAATCTAGAGATGATTTAAAGTATACAGGAGGATGTGTGTACATAGGTTGTATGCAAATACTACACCAATTATTTATCAGGGACTTGAGCATCTGAAGATTTTGGTATCCTGGGGGAAGTGGGGGCACTCCTAGAACCAATCCCCTGAGGATACTGAGGGACAACCACATATGAAAGCACACTGTAAATTGGAAAGAGCTATGTAAAAAGACTAAGAATATTATTGCTTTCAGTCAGACATCGAGAGGCATGAACTTTCAAAGGAATCTGAGCACCCACAAACCAGAAACAATGATGGTTTTTAAAAAGACACTACAACACAGGCTGACTAAGAAGGCACACCCCTCATAAAACCACTCTGGGGTAGGGTTGGGGCTGAAGCCTCAGGAGTTCCTCAGGGCACATGCAAGCAGGTAGTTTATAGGGAGGCAAAATCAAGGGATAGAGAGGGTCCCAGAAAGGGTCCCATGAGATGAGGGTCCCATTTAGAGTCCATTTGACTCAAACAATTCTGACTGAAAAAACAGGACCTGGGACTCTCGTCAAAGACATGCAGAACCACAGTGGCCAATAATTAGTTTACTTGTTCACTAACAGAAAAAGAAACTGATGTCCAGAGGGTTTAAGTGACTGACCTGAGATCTTTTGTTACGACTAAATGAACTTAAGCTAGAACTCAAGTTTCATTCCTTGACTTATTTCCTATCATTTAATTTTGGGAGTGAATATGCAATGCAGTCTCAATAGTCAGCCCAATTCAGCAAAAGAAAGGCTCACAGAGTAGACCGTACCATTATTGAGCACTTACAAGTGCCAGATACTGTTCTAAATAATTTATATATCTCATCAACAACTCACTATTACCTTAGGAAATCTATTTTATTTTACCTATTTTCCAAATAGGAAAACTGAGGCTCAGACGAGTCAGGTAACTTGCCCGAAATGAAAGGCTAGCAACCGGCAGAACCAAGATTTAAACCTGAATCCCTTTGACTCTAAAAATTGCACTTAACCACCAAACCAAACGGCATAGCTGTTACAGTGATTTTCTTTTTATCTTGGCATCTGTAAGAGAAGTAAGTCTGGCAGCACCATGAGTCCCATATAACACATAAAAAGCTGACACTCATAATAATTCTGACCCAGGGCTTCTAGCTAGTGGGGGGCAGAGCCAAATCAGATCGCAGGCCCTTTGTCTGCAAATTCTGCGCTGTTCCATAGAGAGCCCAGCTTCCAGAATATAAGCTCCACGAGGGTGGAGACTTTTTCTTCTTCACAGCTGTATTGCCAATCCCCAGAACACATAGCAAGCACTCAATAAATAGTTAATGAATAAAGGAATGAAGTCAAGCTGCCATGGTTTGGCTGTGTGACTTTGGAAGGGCTTCTCATCCTCTCTAAGCCTCAGTTTCCTTATATGGTGAATGGAAGGTGATAATAATACCTATTTCCTGGGTTGATGTGAGGATTAAACCAGACCATTCATTTAAAGCACTTGGGACAGACTGGAACATAATGAGCAACCAAAATGTAATCTACTATTATCATTATCATTATTACTACCATTATTCATTGACAGATTTGGGCTCCTTAAGAATTTTTTATTTTTTTCCCACCCTGGTCAGATGATGTTTCATAGTAAAGATACAGAATAGGGAATTGAGAGTTGGTAAACCTGCTTCTAGTTTCAGATCTGCCACCATCTAGCTGTGTGACCTTGGACAAGCCTCTTCAGTTCTCTGTATTCTCCTCAGCTGTAAAATGAAGGACTAAACTATTCAAATCAGTTCCATAAGCATTCATCAGGCACCTTCTCAGAACAAGACATCATGCTCAGCCACCTATTAAATTCTATGATCCTGAATGGTATCAATGGAAAAATATCAGAGCAAAGCAAAACAGTCTCCTGTTTGTGGCGAGGTTGAAGAGAAAACCCAAATAGCCATCTGCATTACATCATCTCAATGAGCAATGTTTGTAAATATCCGAAGTGTTTAATTTTGAGACACTCTTGAGAAATCCTTTGCCAAAAAGAAATTGGCAGATATGGTTCTATTAACACCTATCGCCTTGAACCTTCCAAAAAATAAACATTTAAAATCACTTTGCACCTTAGTCAAATGGCATGCTTCTGGAGAGAAATCTGGGAAGATCAAAGTTATTAACACTCCCGACGGCAACAGTTTAAGAATAGGATGTGTACAAAAAAAAAAAAAGACATATCTGGTTAAAACTGCAGGGGGGATTCCAAGAGCAAATGCAGTGCATCTGGACAGGACACGGAGGTCAGTGGCCTATTGTTTACAAAAACAGGCCTGGATTATGAACAGTGACAAGAGGCCAAGACCTCAATTATAACTCACAACCACACCTCTCTCAATCCCAGTTCAACTGAAGCTATCAATCACTTAACTCCCCCATCTCTGTAATAAACCTACCAATGTTTTCATCCAAGTGGATAGAAGGCCCCTTAGGGTACCTCCAGCATTGACCAAACTAATGACATAAAAAAGATCCTGTAGGTACAATGAGGACTTCAGACTACCTTCCAACCTTCCAAGAGACAAGGGAGCTGCCCATTTCAAACTCTACCCCTACCCCCCAACCCCCAGCAATCATTAGAGGGGAGACATGGCCCTTCCCAGGTCCTCTCTGATAGGAAAAGGTCTCCTTGCACTGGTGCAGGGAAAGGAGGGGCCCCTCCCTCTGTACTCTGAAACAAAGGAAAACCCAGAGCTCCAACCATGTGGTGTAACATTCAAGGCCACCCACCTCTTCCACTCCCCAGCTAAGGTCTCAATGGGCTGGAGCCACATGGCTCTTTCCAGTGACTGACCAGGAAGGGACAGTGCCTTGCACAAACACATGCTGCAGCTCTTTTAACAGGCAGGAACCCTTCCTATGGGAAGTGCTGGTTTAAAAAACGCTATCTGAGTAAGGGCTCTTATTCATGAGTCAAGTCAGACAGTCGACCAGATGAGAAGACAGGTCACTTGGTTTCTCCTAGTCCTCATTTTGCTTTACCCTTCACATTTTTCAGGAGAGGGAAATGGGGCTTTAAAAGCATGTCTTCTAGAGCAGAGGGTCACAGCACAGAAGGGTTAAACAATTATGTCTTCCCATTTTCCAGAATCAGCACCAACCGGCTACCCTAACAACTCTATTCAGATTTAGGTGAGGGCGGAGACCGGGCGTTGGTGGCCTTATTCCATGATCTCTGATTGTATGCAGGCCGACCAGAGACCAGGCAGGTGCAAGGTGCACCCAAGGTGGCAATGGACTTTTGGTGCCAATGCCACAGCAAATCTCATGTTTTAATACAGTGCATCTGAAAAACCCCGCCTCTCCCAAGGCTCTCCAAATGGTACACCTTCTCAAGGTTGCCTTTCTGTCTGGACTCCTCTTCAATCTCTGAAACAAACGTCCAAACACCTGTCAGATTTCAGTTGTCTTTTAAGGAAACCTGACCCAGAGAACCGGAGGCAAATTGTGCCTTTCTCTAAGAGCCTCCTGCCCCTCCCCCCACCCTGTCCAGCTTGGGGGAAAGGGCTGCCAAAATCATGGTCAGCCCTACAAAGATACTCCTACAGCCCACTCCAAAAATTCCTTTCCAGTGTCAATGGCCCCTGGCACTGCCCATCCTTTGGAGGTTCAGACCCATCTATGAAACAAACCACCTCTGGGGTCAGCCTGCCCCCATCTGCTCCACCCAAAGAAATGAACAACCTGCAAAATCACGGTGGAAATACACGCCTCACCAGTGCACAGAGCATTTGCAGTGTGCTATTTTTCAAAGCCCTTACCTTTGACCTGAGTATCGTACTCTGCTATGATCTCCTTATCCTTTTTGAATTTGGCTGGAGACGTCATGTTTTCCTTCTTTCTTCCAAATTCGAATTATGAATTGATAGATCCACGGAAAAAATCCAAACACCTAAATCAATACCTCCAAGACCGCTTCTCTCGAGGGCAGAAGGGGCCCCCCGCGGTGGTCTCCAGCGCTCCGTGGAGCGCGGGCTGCGGGCTGGGCAGGCGGCTACGGCGGGCACATGCAGACGGTGGGCGCTGGGGCCGGGTGCGGCGGCGGCTGGTGCCTGGGCTACAGCCGGAGCCGCAGCCTCAGCATTAGCCGGGAGAACTGCAGCGCCCGGAGGCTGGCCTGGGGTCTGACATCAACGACACAGGCAGGGAGTGGAAGTCCTTCCGCACAACATGGTGTGGGGCTGCGGGGGTGTGGACGCGCCCAGCTGTGTCCCCGGGAGGGAGTGGGTGCTTTTCGGGGTACCGGGAGAGGGCTGGGCGTGCTTCGCGGTTTTTTGTCGTAGAGGCTCAAAGATGCTGCAAATCAAATCCCAAACGGGAGCCGCAGCAGCGCAGACTGGATCGGAAGTCGTTTGCTCCGGTTCACTTGCCTGTAAATGCAGGAAAAGGGGGAGGGGGCGATCAGCCAGAGCGCAGATCCTAATCGCGGCGGGGGTGGGGTAGGGGACGTCGTTCCGAGCCCGCCCTGGGCCCATTCCTGTCGGCTTAACGCCTCCTGGCCCGCAGAGCCCGGCGCGGCGAGGTGGGGAGGAAGGAAGCTCCCTCCGGATTTTGTTTTAAGGCTGAAAGAAAACACTTTGGAGCAGCCGCCTGCGCGGGCTTCGGGCGGGGACTGCAGGAACGCGGGGCACCGGGCGGGGACTGCGGCACCTCGGCGGCCTCCCGAGCCCCGCCAGCGTTGGGCAGCGGCCAGCCTGAGAGAGCCCTCCCGACCTAGCCCCGGACGGGGCCCCAGACGCCCGGCCGGGGCACCTCCCTGTACATCAAAGGGGATCAAAGCCGGGGAGGGACAAGCCACCCGGGCACAACTTTTCTTCTCCTCCCGCCCCTCCTCCCAGTTGTTTTGTTTTTGGTTACTAGCTTCTCTTGGCAGCAAAATGTTGGTGGCGGGGTGAGGGGGGGCAAATCTGCAGGAAAAAGCCTGCTCGGCACGGGACACATCCAGGAAAACAATGTGGTCAGCTGAAGCAGGAAACGGGTTAGAGGATAGGGTCGGAGCCGGGAAAACCGGGGGGCGGCGAGCGGAAGGCAGCCGTCGCCTCCCCCAAGCTAGGGACGATAGTGACTATAAATGCCACCTCCAAAATTTTTTTCCCACCCAAGCCCAGAGATCCCAGATATCGCACCCAATCCCAGGCTGGGGATGGGGGGAGGTCGGTGAGGTCGCAGTCCTGACTCCTCGCACCAGGCGGTGCCCGAGAAGATCCTGCCCCGGACCAGGCCCAGGAGGCGGGAGGGACGCAAGCGGGAGCGCGGAGCCCGGCGTCTAGCTCCCCCGCGTGCCGCAGCAGCGACCCTTCCTAGTTGGTCGTTCCTTTTCCTCCGAGCTCCGGGAGGAGGAAGCTCCCGCTAGCGTCTCCCACTTCCCACAGCTGGAGGAAGGGGCCACACTGAGGGAGCAAGACAGGGAGCAGAGGCGGCGGGCTTCAGGGGGGCGGGAAGCGGGAGGCGGGTGTGAGATGGGGTCCTGAGGCTGGAAGGGAGCCCGGGGACAAACGGAGTTGCACACGCTCGGAAGGCGGGAGGGGGCAAGGAGAAGGCTGCCTTAGAGGTGAGGTGAATTGGGGGACGATCTTGGGTCGCGATGTCGCGTGAAGCGCAAGGATGTCAGGAACTGTGGGGACCGAGATATGGTCTAGGAAAGGGAGTGGGCGAAGAGAAGTCCATCGGGGCGGGCCGGGGGGTGGGACTGGGGGAGAGCCCCGGAAGCTGAGCGAACACCCATCCTCCTAGGTCCTAGGCTGGGACCCGGGCTGTCCGCCAGGGCTGGGAGACAGTGGAGGAGGCCGGTCGATGGTTACGCGCGATGCCAACGACGACCGCCCCACGGCGGACCGCGGCTGCCCGTGTGCGGAGGAACGGGAGAGGCGGCTGGGTGCGGGCTGCGCTGCGGTCCGAGAGCCAGGACAGAGTCCCAGGCTGTACAGTGATGGGCGGAGAGACTCGCAGTCCTGAGAAGTATTATGGGCTGTACTGGGAGATTTGGAGAGGGTGAAGGGGGGGCAGTCTGAGGGATTCCGGGCGGCACCGCTAAGGCGATGCCGCGAGCAGCATCCGCGCCCTCTCCTTCCCGCCCCAGCCCGGGTTTGTTCAGTCAGGGCTCCAGCCCGGCGGCCGGGAGGAAGAAAAGGAAGAGGGAAGGAGCCTTTACCTGGCTCTGACGCGACGGGTCCCAGGCCCCCGGCTCCGCTTCCCACTCAGAGCTCTCCTCCCCTCTCTTCCCCGCCACCCGTTTCTACGCAGACCGCTGCCCCAGTCCCTTGAGGAGCCTCCGCCAACTCCGCAGGACCCCGCCGGGAAGCAGAGCCCACCCCTTTACCAATCACCGCCCGTTTTCTATCGACCGATGGGGCCCATAGCCAATAGGAAGAGCTGATCCCAAGAGGCCCGGAATGAGGGGGAGGAGCTGGCAAAACTTGGAGGTGTGACTAGCACTGCCGAGGCGTGGTCACAGATTAAGCTCCACCCGGGGCTGTCGAACCCCTGAGTAGAACTGATGGGCGGGATTAAGATGGAACCGACGACCAAACACAAACTCTTGAGCTAAGGCATGGCCAATTGGGCCGGGGTAGAGAGGAGGGGTGTTGCGGGTAATTTTAGCCAATAGAGAGTAGAGAGCGGTGGGGACTGTAGAACCTCTTCCAATAAGAAGCGGTAAGGGCGTGCCTTGCCCCTTTCACTAGGGCAAAGGGAGGGTTTGCCGAAACCTCCCGAAACCGGCCAATGAGATCGGAGGCGGAGCCAAGTTCAGCCAACCAGAAAGCTGAACTGATCTCAGCACCGTTACTGGGCGGTGCCTACGGTCTTCGAGCCACTAAGCTCTCGTCAGGGGAGGCCCCGGAGCCTTCCAATGAGGGACTGGGGCGAACTCTAGTTCTTCCAATCGGTGCGCGGCGCTGGCAATTCAAACTGATACCGGGTTGGAGAGGCCGGAAAAGCGGAAGAGGGAGCGAAAACCAACGTGTTTGGTGACAGACCCCAGCGCCGACTGAGCCCCCAAAGCGACTTCAGCCTTGCCCCACCACCACCGCGCGCCCGGGAACAGCCGCTCCAGGAAGAGACCTGAGGGGACTGCGGGGGGCACGAGGGACAGCTGAGAGGAGGAAAGACGCGAGAGAAACAGCGCGAGCACGCCGAGGGCCGGGGGTTGCCAGGAAGGGGGCCCGCGGACCCGCAGAGCGGAGGAAAGTCCAGGAGAGAGGGGCGGGACGGAGGAGAACCCGGGATCGCCTGGCGGAAAAAGCGAAGGGAGTTTCTGAATCCTGGGAAGAGGAGAAGTGGGAAGGGACGCTTAGCCCGAGATCCGAGAGCAGGGAACGGGAGCGCTCCGCGGGAGGGGTTTAATGCTGGGAAAGGGGCCTCTTAAAAGAGGAGAAGCTTTAAATAAGACGATCGGAGAAGGCTGAGGGAATTGCTATGACGGGGCAGGGGCTGAAGAGTAGAGGACTCCTTTAGACAGCAGAAAGGGAAAGCTGTTGAGAAGTTCCCTTCAAACCCCACCTGCCTCCTCTCCAATTCAAACTCCACTCCCTTCCCCAAAAGTTAAAAAGAAAAGCCAAGTTGCCGCGCTCCCCTGTTCCTACTCAATAAAAACTTCTACTCCGCCACTGGGAAAACAGAAAAAAACTAATTTCCTTCCCAATATCAGAACTTAGAAAAGCTCGAGATCTCGCAACTTGAATTTTAGCCTAGGGGAATCAAAGTAGTAGGAGCACTGCTCTTGTTTCCTTTTTCAAAATCTCACACCTCATCCTTCCTGCGACACCATGTCTACCAACATTTGTAGTTTCAAGGACAGGTGCGTGTCCATCCTGTGTTGCAAATTCTGTAAACAAGTGCTCAGCTCTAGGGGAATGAAGGCTGTTTTGCTGGCTGATACTGAAATAGACCTTTTCTCTACAGACATCCCTCCTACCAAGTAAGTCATGCTAGTGGCGGGCAACGGTAGCTTTTAACTAAATGGGAACACTTATGGCTTGGATCTGTGGGAGTCAACAAAGAGGTTATCATTTCGGTGTTCCAGCCACTCCCACCAGTTTGATGATCCCCTTGGAATATATCTAAGTGGGCAGACTGTCTGGACAAAGTCTGTGGTTTAGCCAAGGTGGTCAGTCCTGATACAATGCTTCTAGTTCAATTATAGTCATATGACCACACATCTCTTAAGTTTGATTCCCCTTTCAGTGCCCTGCCCAACCATCCTATTTCGCTGAATCAAGTCCATGACGTAGACTCTAGGTAAATTCAGGCGAAATTTTCTGTACTGTTGGAGAGGAGAGGTCATTTAAGTTTTTCATTTCTATCCATGAAAGTTTGCACCAAAAAAAAAAAAATCAGTTTTCTACCATTATTTGCAATTGGCATCCTAAATCAGATCCGTTGTTCATCAAATTCAGTTTTCTTTCCTCAAAACTCTCTCTCTCTGAAAGAGATGTAAATAGATTTTTATGGGATGAAAAATAGAGACTTAGCCTTAATCCTTATCTCCAATAAAGCCTATTTTGGACATTACACATTTGTTCCCATACTTGAACCCTTTTAAAATCTGTTTGTGGCCGGGTGCGGTGGCTAACGCCTGTAATCCCAACACTTTGGAAGGCGGAGACGGGCGGATCACCGGAGGTCAGGAGTTCAAGATCAGCCAGGCCAACATGGTGAAACCCCGTCTCTACTAAAAATATAAAAATTAGCTGGGTATGGTGGCAGGCGCCTGTAATCCCAGCTACTTGGGAGGCTGAGGCAGGAGAATCGCTTGAACCCTGGAGGTTGCAGTGAGCTGAGATCATGCCATCGCACTCCGGGGGGCAGGGTGGGGGGGACAAAAGCAAGGCTTTGTCTCAATAAATAAATAAATAAAATCTATTTGTTTTCAGCCACTAACTGCTTTCAGGTGTAGAGTCCTTAAGAATTTGCCTCCTATTTGGTAAAATAGCCATTTTATTTGACTCAAATAAACCTTTTTCTAGCTCTAAATAGTACTTTCCCTTTCCATAGTCAACATATATGTGCCCTACGTGAATCTTCAAGATTTAGTTCTTTATTGAAATTGTATTATTAAAAGGAAAGTAATTATCCAAAATATGAGTGGACAGTTATTCTCTAAGTCTTTGCATACAGATCCAGAGGAAGCAGGCTAATAACTGCAATTCATTTTAAATTAATTTCATGATAATGATAGAAGCTTTACAAGTTTTTAAATTTACCCAGGTAAAGCTGTGTACTCTTCCTTTCTTGAAATATTTTCTGAATTGATCTAAGTGTAATCATGCCTAACAGCAAAGCCAAAGGCTCTCATCTATTGCAGAGATAAATGGGTTATTTTAAAATCTTATCAATTTTTTTAAATTCTAAGTTAATATTTGACATTTGTGTGTGTGTGCATCATATATGTATTTCAAAAAAGGAAAAACACTAGAAAATAAATAATAGAACCTACTGCTACGAAGTTCTGAGATTCATTGTCCACTGCTTTTTCTTTTTAGTAGCTCATACACAAATTTAAAATATTAACCCATTCATTGCAATAGCTATGGTAAGTAATAAGGCAGTCATAAGGAAGGCTAGGTGAATTGTTACAGGTTAGACCCAAGTCTAGAATAGAATCAGGTTTTTCCTATTTTCTGCTCTTCTTTGTAGGGGTTAAAATAGTAATGAATTAGCGTGCTAAGATGTGTGTGAATCAATGAACACATAAAAAATTTTTAAATGGAAAATTTGTCAGATGTTTATGGTGAGCTCACAAATCTGAACTGACTCTTTAAAAATATACTGTAGTTCTATGTTAGCTTTCAGCTCTTTGGATTGACAAAATTTGTGCTAAATCAAGCATAGAATTACTATCCGATTCAGCAGTTCTGGGTTCATATCCAAAAGAATTCAAAGCTGGATCTTGGAAGAGAGATTTGCACACCCATGTTCATTAACAGCATTATTCACAATAACCAAGAGGTGGAAGCAATCCAAACGTCCATTGACTATACATATGAATGGATAAACAAAATGTGGTTTGGGTACCTATAGTTCCACCTACTTGGGAAACTCTGGTAGGAGGGTCACTTGAACCCAGGAGATTCATTACACAACAGTGTGATTATATTTAACACATCTGCTCTGCACACATAAAACTTGCTAAGTTGGTAAATTTTGTTAATTTTTTGCCACAATTAAATTTTTTGTAAAGTACATTTGACTGTCTTTTTATACCTTTCTCTCTCCAGCGCAGTGGACTTCACTGGAAGATGCTATTTCACCAAAATCTGCAAATGTAAACTGAAGGACATCGCATGTTTAAAATGGTAATTTGTGGCACTATTCTGGATAGCCCTGGGTTTGGAAGATGGATATTGACACCAAAGCATAGAGAAAGATTCAATGGGCTGCAACAAGCACTGGTATAAAGCATGCAATGAGCCATTGAAAAAGCATTTATTACTTAGAGCTATTTTTTAAAAGGGTTTTGTGATGCTTCACATTAGTATATAATTTTACAATTTTCAAAGTGTATTCACAGTATCCGCTTCAATTTTCAGAACAAGGCAATGTAGGTTAGTGGGGGAAAACACTTGGATTTACAATAATAAAAATCATGTTTGAGGTCTGACCCTACCCTTACTCTCGATGTGATCTTGAATTAACTCCTTAAGCCTCTAAACTGCTGAACCTCTGTTTTCTTATTTAATTTCTAGGTTATTATTTTTTCTTTCTTTGTTTTTAGAGGGGTCTCATACTGTTGCTCAGGCTAGAGTGCAGTGGCATGATCATAGCTCACTGTAGCCTTGAACTCCTAGGCTCAAGTGATTCTCCTACCCCAGCCTCCTGAGTAGCTGGGACTACAGGCAGGCACCACCATGCCTGGCTGTTTTTTATTTTTTGTAGCAATAGGGTCTTGCTATGTTGCCCAGGCTGATATCAAACTCCTGGCCTCAAGTGATCCTCTCTCCTCAGCTTCCCAAAGGGCTGGGATTACAGGTGTGAGCCACCGCATCCTACCTTAATTAATTAATTAATTAATTTATTTATTTATTTATTTTTTAGAAGGAGTTTTTGCTCTTGTTGCCCAGGCTGGAGTGCAGTGGCACAATCTCAGCTTACTGCAACCTCCACCTCCCAGGTTCAAGTGATTCTCCTGCCTCAGCCTCCCAAGTAGCTGGGATTACAGGCATGCACAGCTAATTACAATGCCCAGCTAATTTTTTTTTTTTTTTTTTTTTTTTTTTGTATTTTTAGTAGAGACGGGATTTCTCCATGTTGGTCAGGCTGCTCTTGAACTCCCAACCTCAGGTGATCTGCCCACCTTGGCCTGCCAAAGTGCTGGGATTACAGGCATGAGCCACCACGCCCAGCCATTCTGTCTTATTAAGATAGAAATTTAATAATCTTCTGTGTTTACCTTATCAAGTTATTGTAAAGATCAAATATGAATGTTAAAAGGCTCAATAAACTATAAATTACAACACAGCTGAGAGCTATTACTATAATCTTTTGAGAAGTAGACAGACATGTTGTTATTTTCACTTTAGGAGGAAAAAAGTTGAAATTTTCTCATTTAGATGGGGTTTCTATTATAAATGACAATCCTAATAATTTAAATTGGCAAACTCTTCTTATGTACTATTTTATTTCATTCCTTTATTTAAGCTATACTTATATTGAGGAGCCAGTATGTGGTAGTTGTTGTTACAAGGACTGGAAATACAACAGAATCTAGATGAAGTCACTGGCCTTTTTTCTGAGACGGAGTCTTGTTCTGTCGCTCAGGCTAGAGTGCAGTGGCGCGATCTCTGCTCACTGCAACCTCCGCCTCCCAGGTTTAAGTGATTCTCCTGCCTCAGCCTCCTGAGTAGCTGAGACTACAAGCACGCACTGCCATGCCCAGCTAATTTTTTGTATTTTAGTAGAGACAGGGTTTCACCGTGTTGCCCAGGCTGGTCTCAAACTCCCGAGCTCTGGCAATCTGCCCGCCTTGGCCTCCCTAAGTGCTAGGATTACAGGTGTGAGCCACTGCACCCAGCCCACCTGGCTAATTTAGTATTTTTAGTAGAGATGGGATTTCACCATGTTAGCCAGGCTGTTCTCAAACTCCTGATCCACCTGCCTCAGCCTCCCGAAGTGCGGGATTACAGGTGTGAGCCACCACGCCTGGGCAACAACATTTTTTTTTTCTTGAGATGGAGTCTTGCTCTGTTGCCCAGGCTGGAGTGCAATGACATGATCTCAGCTCACTGCAACCTCCATCTCCCATGTTCAAGTGATTCTCTCACCTCTGCCTCCCAAGTAGCTGGGACTACAGGCACACACCACCATGCCCAGCTAATTTTTGTATTTTTAGTAGAGACAGGGTTTTGCCATGTTGGCCAGGCTGGTCTCGAACTCTTGACTTCAAGTGATCTGCCTGCCTTAGCCTCCCAAAGTGCTGGGATTACAGGCGTGAGCCACCATTCCCGAGCAACATTTTCAAAAGAAAACCAAAACAGGAAATTTTAATCATATATTTTGTCTAACCCAATGTATCCAAAATATTATTTCAATGTGTAACCAACATAAACTACTAATGTAATGTTTTATATTCCATTTTTTGTTCTTACTCTTTGAAATCTGGTGTACATTTTACACTTAACAGCAGGCCAGCCCCATTTCAAGTGTACGACAGCCACATGTAGCTAGTCGCTATTATTCTTGACAGCATAGACTCGCACCTTGGTATGGAGGGGTTTTATTTTTGTTTTTGGCTGTTGAAGGGGTTTTAACCAGGCAACAGAATGATCTGATGTAGCCACTAGAATGTTAGCTCCATGAGAACAAGGGCTTTGTTTTGTTTACCACTGTATTCCTAGCACCTAGAGCAGTGCCTGACAGATAGTAGATACTCAATAAATGTTAGTTAAGTGATGAATCAATGGATGAATGAATGAATACAAGTGGTAATTAAAGCCATGGAATTTATTCTTGCAATACATTGCATATATAGGACATGACATGACAAATATCTTGCAATATATTGCATATATAGGACATGACAAATAACTGTCAGTCCTAGTCCAAAAACAACTTTTGTTTTCATTTGTTTGCCTTTCAAGCAAGTTATAATTAGAAGACATATTTTAGGTGGGATGGTACCTTTTATAGTAATCTTTATTGGGTCTCATAAAAATGACTGACTCACAAATCTCACAGAGTAAGATTAAGCTTCAATAAGAATTTTTACAACTCAAGGTATAAACAGTTTATGTTGCTGTTTTTTTTAAGTACTAGCTAAAACATTCCCTGTAGGTTCACTCTATTTAATATGTGACTAGCTAGTTAAAAAAAAAAAAAAAAATTGTGAAAGAGTGAGGTACTTATAATCAGCTAGATAATTCTGAAAACTGTAAAAACTTTTGCAACTTTCTCTAGAGGCTGTAGATTGCTTTATTTCTGAATTCCTTCAAAAACATTGAGACTAAAATTAGAGCAGCCAGATTGTATTTGGTTTACAGGGACTCATGCTGTCTTCCTACCTCTCCATCTGTTGAAACAGTTTTTAGGTGCTGGCATGAAACTAGAACATGTAAGAACCCAACTTGCCACAGTCCTGGGATAGCAAAAACCTTTACACACAGAACTGAGTTTATTTATTTTGTCTGTACAGCACATCAGTTTGGGTGGTTTATAGAACAAATCGCAACATTATGGCATCTAGAAGCTAACTTCTGAAGGGAGAATGCATAAAATAATACTAGCAGGACAAGTGTGGTGGCTCACGCCTGTAATCCCAGCACTTTGGGAGGCCAAGGCAGGTGGATCACCTGAGGTCAGGAGTTCGAGACCAGCCTGGCCAACATGGTAAAACCCCGTCTCTACTAATAATACAAAAATTATCTGGGCATGGCGGCATATGCCTATAATCCCAGCTATTCTGGAGGCTGAGGCAGGAGAATCACTTGAACCTGGGAGGCGGAGGTTGCAGTGAGCTGAGATGGCACCACTGCACTCCAGCCTGAGCAACAAGAGGAAAACTCTGTCTCAATAACAACAACAACAATAATAATAGCAAAGAAATGTGAGAATATGTTACTGTTATTCACTTGAAGACTGCTTTCCCACTTGATGGTAGAACTGCACCCCCATCCCATCCCAAAGATCCCAGCAATGAAAGTTGTTAGGAGGAAATGAGATCTAAATTATATGGTCTATTTATATAAGCATATGAAAAGACTTATCTGGCCAGTTATTACATGGTATCTAGTAACATTTACTTTCTTTTCTAGTGGGAATATTGTAGGTTATCACGTGATTGTTCCATGTAGTTCCTGTCTTCTTTCCTGCAACAACGGACACTTCTGGATGTTTCACAGCCAGGCAGTTTATGATATTAACAGACTAGACTCCACAGGTAAGAAACAATTGACTTGCACATTCCTGTAACATTTCTCTGTCAATACCTGAGTAAAATTCCCAATAGATCATTTCGGGATTCCTTTTAGATCTTCTTAACCGGATCAGCTAGAGTGAAACTTCAATTCTTTTTTCCCAGACATTCACTTATGAAAACTATTAGGCAAAATTCATTGTCATTTCTATGTTCATCCTTGTACTTAAGGCCTCAAACTTGGCTGAATTTCTTGGTCTTTTAATATGAATATTATAATTGCTCTTAACTGCTGCCTTAATACATATTCTGACTCCAGAGAATTTTTGAAGATTTTAGATTTGCCAGTCAAATGTGGGTGTGTGTGTGTGTGTGTCTGTGTGTATGTGTGTCTGTGTCTGTGTCTGTGTGTGTATCTGCGTGTGTGTAGGAAAGGGAGAGGCCAGGCTAGGGCAATGGGAGTTGAGACGAGGAGGACTAAGTAACCTCTGTATCTGGTGATGCTTCAGAATAAAAACAGACCCGACATCTATGTTAATACGTTATGACAGAATTTTAGTCAAGGGAAATATTTAACACCAAAGTATAAAGTATGTTGTACAGGTGCAGTTGGAGATATTGTGGGTTCAATTACAGACTACCATAATCATAAAGCAAGCAAATATCACAATTAAAGCAAGTCACACAATTTTTTGGTTTTCCAGTGTATATAAAAGTTATGTTTATAATATATTGTAGTCTATTAAGTGTGCAATAGCAGGACCTTTAAAAAGCAATATGCATACCTTAATCAAAAAACACTTATTCAACCGAGAGCAATGGCTAATGCCTGTTATCTCAGCACTTTGGCAGTCCAAGGTGGGAGGATCACTTGAGCCCAGGAATTTGAGACCAGCCTGGGCAACATGCTGAGACCTCATCTCTACAAAAAAATACAAAAATTTTCCAGGCATGGTGGTGCATACTGTCATCCCAGCTACCCAGGAGGCTGAGGTGGGAGGATCACTTGAATTTGGGAGGTAGAGGCTGCAGTGAGCTGTGATCATGCCACTGCATTTCAGCCTGGGGAACAATATGAGACCATGTCTCAAAAAAGAAAAAAAAATGCTTTATTGCTAAAAACTGCTAATGATCATCTGAACCTTCAGCAAGTCATAATCTTTTTGCTGGTGGAGGGTCTTGCCTTGATGTTGATGACTGCAAACTGATCAGGGTGGTGGTTGCTGGAGGTTAGGATGGCTGTGGCAATTTCTTAAAATAAGACAATGATGAGGTTTGCCACATGGATCGACTCTTCCTTTCACAAAAGATTTCTCTGTGGCATGTGATGCCGTTTGATAGAATTTTACACATAGTAGAACTTCTTTCAAAATTGGAGTCAATCCTCTCAAATTCTACTACTACTTTACCAACTATGTTTATGTAATATTCTAAATCCTTTGTTTTCATTTCAACAATATTTATAGCATCTTCGTCAGAGTAGATTTCACCTCAAGAAACCATTTTCTTTGCTCATCCATAAGAAGCAACTCCTCATTCATTAAAGTTTCATCATGAGATTGCAGCAATGCAGTCACGTCTTCAGGCTCCATTTCTAAGTGTAGTTTTCTTACTATTTCTACCACATCTGCAGTTACTTCCTCCAATGAAGTCTAAAACCTCTCAAAGTTACCCCTGAGGGTTGGAATCAACTTCTTTCAAACTCCTGTTACGGTTGATATTTTGCCCTCCTCCCATGAATCAGGAATGTGCTTTTCCAGAAGGTTTTTCAATGTACTTTGCCCAGATCCATCAGAAGAATTACTATCTATGGCAGCTATAGCCTTATGAAATGTATCTCTCAAGTAATAAGACTCGAAAGATTAAATTACTTCTTGATCCACAGGCTGCCAAATAGATGTTATTTTAAGGCATTAGAGCAACATTTATCTCCTCAAACAATGCCATCAGAGCTCTTGGGTGACTAGGTGCATTGTTAATGAACAGTAATATTTTCAAAGGGATTTTTCTGAGCAGTAAGTCTTAACAATGGGCTTAAAATATTTAGTAAAACATGTTGTCAACAGATTTGCTGTCCTCCAGGCTTTGCTGTTTCATTGATAGCACACAGGCAAAGTATATTTAGCATAATTCCTAAGAACCGTAGAAATTTCAGAATGGTAAATGAGCATTGGATTCAACTTGAAGTCACCAACTGCATTATCTTCTAACAAGAGATTCAGCCTGTCCTTTGAAGCTTTGAAGCCAAGTATTACTTCTCCTCTCTAGCTATGAAAGTCCTAGATGGCGTCTACTTCCAATAGAAGGCTGTTTTGTGTATATTAAAAATCTCTGCTGGATGCAGTGGTTCATGCCTATAATCCCAGGACTTTGGGAGGCCGAGGTGGATGGATCACCTGAGGTCAGGAGTTTAAGACCAGCCTGACCAATATAGTAGAACTCTGTCTCTACTAAAAATGCAAAACTAGCCGGGCATGGTGACACATGCCTGTAATCCCAACTACTTGCTACTTGGGAGGCTGAGGCAGGAGAATGGCTTGAACCCAGGAGGCAGAGGCTGTGGTGAGCCAAGATCACGCCATTGCACTCCAGCCTGGGCAACAAAAGTGAAACTCCGTCTCAAAAAAAAAAAAAAAAAAGAAAAGAAAAGAAAAATCTGTTGTTTAGTGTAGCCACCTTCATCAATGATCTTAGCTAGATCTTCTAGATAACTTGCTGCAGCTTCTACATCAGCACTTTTTGCTTCACCTGCACTTGCATGTTGTAGAAATGGCTTCTTTCCTTAAACTTTATAAACCAACCTCTGCTAGCTTCAAACGTTCTTCTACAGTTTCCTTGACTCTCTTGCCCTTCATAGAATTGCAGAGAGTTAAGACCTAGCTCTGGATTAGGTTTTCGCTTAAGAGAATGTCATGACTGGTTTAATCTTCTATCTAGGTCACTAAAACTTTCTCCATATCAGCAATAAGACTGTTTCACTTTCTTATTCATGTTTTCACTGGAGTAGCATTTCTTATGTCCTTTAAGAACTTTTCTTTGCAGTGACAAGTTGGCTAACAATTGGGCATAAAAGGCCCAGCTTTCAGCCTGTCTCAGCTTTCAATATGTCTTCCTCACTACGCTTAATCATTTCTAGCTTTTGATTTAAAGTGAGAGGCATGCAACTCTCTTTCACTTGAACACTTAGAGATCATTGTAGGGATATTAACTGGCCCAATTTCAATATCGTTGTATCTTAGGAAATAGGGAGGCCCCAGGAAAGAGAGAGAGAACAGCTGGTCAGTGGAGCAGTCAGAACACAGGAAATATTTATCGATTAAGTTTGCAGTCTTAAGTGGGTGTGGTCTTAAGTGAGTGTGGTTCATGGCACCCTGAAACAATTATAACAGTAACATCAAAAATCACAGATCACCATAATATATATAATAATAATGAAAAACGTTGAAATATTGAGAGAACTATCAAAATGTAACAGACACAAGGTAAGCATATGCTGTTAGACTTAATGCAGAATTGCCAAAACCTTCCATTTATATAAAGCCCAATATCTATGGTGTGCAATAAACTAAAGCACAATTAATTGAGGTATGCCTATGCTAATTATTTTAGCAAGGCCAGGCATGGTGGCTCATACCTGTAATCCTACACTTTGGGAGGCCAAAATAGATGATCACTTGAGGTCAGGGGTTTGAGACCAGCCTGGCCAACATGATGAAACCCCCCTTGAACCTGGGAGGTGGAGGTTGCAGTAATCCGAGATTGCACCACTGCACTCCAGCCTGGGCAACAGAGTGAGACCCTGTCTCAAAAAAAAAAAAAATTATTTTAGTAAGAAAGTATACTACCAATTCTTTTTTTTCTTTAGATTTTATTTTTAGCATAATTTTATTAATATGCACTTCAAATATACATTGAAAAGACATATAACAGATATGCAAAATCTAGGGTTAACGACATGGTGATATTTTACCAGATTTGCTTCAGGTCTTTTTTATTCTTTTAAGATATCAAATTACCTACTAACTCTCATCATTTTATCCCTGGAACTTACTATTACCTTGAAGTCAGTACATAACATTCTATACATGTTTTTATGCTATTGTCACATACATATACTCATGAGCAATGAAAAATATTGTTCTGTAAAATTTAAAATACTACATGCATGGTTTTGTACTTTATGTATCATTTAATATCTTATATTAATTTAATTTACATTTTCAAATGTACTTACACTGATATATTTAATTTTTAAAATTTCTTCTAAGTATACTTTACTAAAAATTGCCCTCCAAAATGGCTGTACTAATGTAGTCTCACCAGTAATGTACAAGTGTCTTATTGTATGGCAAGAGATTATGATATATTATACTAAGTCCTATTTTTTTTTCTTCTGATGATAAAGCTGGACTCAGTTTCCTAGTCTTCCTTGCAGCTAAGTGTTACCAAAAGACGATATTGGTGACATGCGAGTAGAAGAGATGTGTGGTCCTTAAGTTACAGTGACCAATAAGTGAATCTTCCCCATGTTTTATTTACCCATCTATCAACTGAATGGAGAGTTCTCTGAGGGCCATAAAGAAAGCTGAGCTTCAAGATGAGAGAAACAGGGTTTCCTGAATGACCTCATCATTTAAAAAAAAAAAAAAAAAAAAAAGACCTCGTCATTTAAAAAAAAAAAAAAAATTATTTTTCCTTGTGTTAAGGCGCTAAGGCACTGAAATACTAATTCTTTTTTTTTTTTTTTTTTTTTGAGACAGAGTTTCACTCTTGTTTCCCAGGCTGATGTGCAATGGTATTGCACATCTTGACTCACTGCAGCCTCCACCTCCTGGGTTCAAGCAATTCTCGTGCCTCAGCCTCCCAAGTAGCTGGGATTACAAGCATACGCCCAGCTAATTTTTTTGTATTTTTAGTAGAGACGGGGTTTCACCATGTTGGTCAGGCTGGTTTTGAACACCTGACCTCAGGGGATCCACCCGCCTCAGCCTCCCAAAGTGCTGGGATTATAGGCGTGAGTCACCATGCCTGGCCTGAAGTACCAATTCTTTTTTTTTTTTTTTTGAGATGAAGTCACTTTGTCACCCAGGCTGGAGTGCAGTGGCACGATCTCAGCTCACCGCAACCTCTACCTCCCAGGTTCAAGTGATTCTCCTGCCTCAGCCTTCTGAGTGGCTGGGATTACAGGCGTGCGCCACCACACCTGGCTAATTTTTGTATTTTTAGTAGGGATGGGGTTTCACCATGTTGGCCAGGCTGGTCTCGAACTCCTGACCTCAGGTGATCCGCCCACCTTGGCCTCCCAAAATGCTGGGATTACAGGTGTGAGCCACTGCACCAGCCAAAGTACCAATTTTTAAAGGGGATTTACATAATACTTTTTATATTGCCTGGAGCAATTGAGTTTTGTTGTAAGACGTATGTTCTCAACATCTAACATCTATTTACACAACAGACCAAGCTGATTTTAAGGAACTTTTCCTTTTTTTTTTTTTTTTTTTTTTTTTGAGACAGGGTCTTGCTCTGTCACCCAGGCTGGAGTGCAGTGGCACAATCCCGTCTCACTGCAGCCTCGACCTCCCAGGCTCAAGCAATTCTCCCACCTCAGCCTTCTCAATAGGTGGGACCACAGGTGTGTGCCACCATCCCTGGCTAATTTTTTGTATTTTTCATAGAGACTGGTTTTTGCCATTTTGCCCAGGCTGGTCTCAACCTCCTGTCCTCAAGTGATCTGCCCACCTCAGCCTCCAAAGTGCTGGGATTACAGGCCTGAGACACCTCGCCAGCCGACTTTAAGGAACTTGACAATCTAAGTCGACACTAGCATTCTTAGGTTCCTAAATGCATGTTTTAGTCTCCTTTAGAACTTAAATGTATTTTTAAATACATGATTTGCCTTCACAGACCAAAAGATCATGAATAGCAAGCTAGGTTTTCAAGGGTCTTTAAATCCTCCAATTATGCTTAGATTTTTATAGATTTGATTTTTTTTAATCATCTGAGATTCAACTGTGGCTCTCAATCTATCATTTATGGGGTCTTAATTTAAAACTTTGGTGTGTTAAGAAGGCCGTTTTCATGTAAGGACTTATCTGAACTCCCCTAAATGGAATACAGTCTCCTAAGTTAAGCCTCCAGTTTTATATTTGTATTGCCCATGGGACACATTAAAGGAAGTTTCTGCTTTGATAGTATTTTTCCTGCTTTACAGGATTCAAAACACAGGGTGGAGATTTTTCAAGTTTGATTTACTTTTTAATATTGGTCAATTTTTCAAAGATAAAAGCTCCGCGTTCCTCCATTTGCACTGAATCTAATCCATAAGAAACAGATGTATCACAGGATTTCCTTCCTCCCTTCTTAACAGAGAAAGGAAGGTGCTGCTTCTGTCAGATCCAATCTCTTAGTTTATTTTTCCTCCTTTGAACCAATTGTGCTGAGCAGCTTCATGTCTCTGAGTACTGACTCCAAGAATATCAAGCTTCTGCTTTGTAACCCTAATATTGTGATTTTAAGCAAGATTTTCTAGATGCTTGGTATCAAAGCAAGTTTTTAATGGCGTCACAACTGTCCTTGAATCACCTGAGCCAGCAGTGTCAAAGGAATGCACAGACAAGCTTTATAAATTCTAGAATGTTTAAACTGAAAAGGACTCCCGGAGGTCTGTTTTCTAGGCTAGTCTTCATATGGAGACCTGATTTCCCAGGACTTTCTGGAGGAGCCTTGGGAAACCTCAGCTCAAATTTCCTGAAATTGGCAAATGCCCTCAAAGGCAAAATGGCTTCAGCCCTACGTTTACGTTTATGGGTTCTAATTTTCTCTTTGATTTTTGCCTCGCAATTCCTTACAGCTCTTCCTGTCAGCTCTTCCATGACATTTACCAGGAGCAGAACACCATTCATTCTTGGGGTGGGGGTGGGGTAGCGTTTTTCATTATAAGCAATTCAAACACAAAAAGATTATAGAAAATAGTAAGATACACATCTGTATCCCTGTCAGCATCAAATACATGCTAACTTCTTGCCAGATTAGATTACAGTATCTCCCTCAGTCAAGGTAAACAGTTGATTATTTCTACTGTTTCAACAGTGTCACATTACACATCCCTGTGCATATCTCCATGAACCACCTATGCAAGATGGGCAACTGAGGAAGGAATGAGCAATGGGCTCCATTTGCAACATTTTTTAAAATTCATAAAATGGAATAATCTCCAGAAGTAAAAATAAATGAGCGAAATCTAAACAAGTCAACATAGATTAACCTCAAAAACATAATGAGTGAAAAAGCAAATTATAAAACAATATATAGTGTAATAACATTCTATACAAAATTTAAATCCACAAAACAATAATATATATTGTCTATGTTACATGCATTTGTAGTAAAACCATGCATGGTATACTAGCAGTGGTGAACACTGGATTCAAACCAAATCTCCAAATGCTGGCTCATTCTATTCTACCACATGGCTGCTATCTCAGTGTGTATGGAGTGGGTATCCTGAATTGCTGGGTCCTCTTTGTGTCCACACTGATAACTGGACAGCTTAAGATTTGTTTTTCTGGCCAGGCATGGTGGCTCACATCTGTAATCCCAGCACTTTGGGAGGCCGAGGCAGGGGGATCACCTGAGGTCAGGAGTTCAAGACCACCCTGATCAACATGGTGAAACCCCATCTCTACTAAAAATACAAAAATTACCTGGGCATGGTGGCACTCGCCTGTAGTCCCAGCTACTCGGGAGGCTGAGGCATGAGAATCACTTGAACCTGGGAAGCAGAGATTGCAGTGAGCCAAGATTACTCCACTCGACTCCAGCCTGGGCAACAGAGCAAGACTCCGACTCAAAAAAAAAAAAAAGATTTTCTTTCCTTGTGAAGTTAATTGGCTATCCTAGAGGTCAGTTATTTTCCATTTAGTGCTTTGAACTTATAATTTACATATGCCCAGAGTAATAAACTTGTCATTATCCTCTACTGTATGTTTAGTCATTTACTGTATACCCGTGCTGTATTCTTCAGTATGAAATCTGACTATTCTTTCTCAGTGAAGTTTTTGATTATTCTTTTGTTTATTATAGTGACTGCTGCAACCTGGCCCTAAAGTTTAGGTTACACCTCTGCCTGTGGACTGAAACCCACTGATATCAAGGATTGCAGTTCATATTATAACTGGCTCTGAACCCTTGCGTTTTTTCTGAATCAGAAAAATGGCACCAGCTACTTCTCTGCTTATTGAAGGGATGAGGAGACTTATTCAGGGCTTTTTCCTGAACCCTCCAAAGAGGCACTTAATCTAAAAGGATCTTGTGTGATCTCCACTCTTAAACATCATTAAAATAGATCAGAAAATTATCAGTGTATAGTGATTATGGTATAATGCAGCTGGAGGCAGGGTTTGAGTAAATGGACTCCTGAGAGCCTTTTGAGCTGTAAAATTCTAGATTTCAAGCCCTTGCTTAAAAGGATTTAAAGAATGTTTATGTCCTACCCCTTAAAAAAAAGTGTTTGCCAGGCATGGCGGCTCATGCCTGTAATCCCCAACAGTTTGGGAGGTCAACGAGAGACGATCGCTTGAGCCCAGGAGTTTGAGACTAGCCTGGGCAACATAATGGGAACCTGTATCTACAAAATAAAATTAGCCATGTGTGGTAGTACATGCCTGTAGTCCCAGCTACTTGGGAGGCTGAGGTAGGAGGATCACTGGAGCCCTGGAGGTTCAGGCTGCAGTGAGCTGTGATTGTGAACTGTGATCCTGCCAGGCACTCCAGCCTGGGCAACAGAGAGAGAACTTGTCTCAAAATAAATAAATAAAGTTTATGTCCTAAATGGATAATATTAGATAATTTTATTTGCAGTACATTCTTTAATAGCTACTCTTTTTACTGCTAACATGATGGTTTATATAAGAATATTAACATGTAAAGTTTCATAATTTGTGTTCTGAGTTATAACAGTAGTGAACATTAAAGAATTTTATGACTTTTTATTTTCAGGTGTAAACGTCCTACTCTGGGGCAACTTGCCAGAGATAGAAGAGAGTACAGATGAAGATGTGTTAAATATCTCAGCAGAGGAGTGTATTAGATGAATGAAATTATGATATATATGACATACAGATTTTTTTCTATTTAAAAAATATATTAATGGGTCAACTTTAAAATTGTTAGTTCGCCAGTGATCTTTTTTGGAAAACAAAAATAGGACGTTTGTTGATTTATTTATTTTCTGTCTCTAATTAATTACCTCAGTTTGATTGAAGCCAGTGGAGTTGTGCTTTTCCTCTACTTCTAAACTTCCTCTCCCCCACCTTCTTCTGCCCAGTGTAGGTGTATTCTTAAATTCAGACAGGAGAAGATTCTTTCACATATCACTCAGTTACCTCCCAATCTGGGGGAGTTTTTCTTACAACTTGATACCAGATACCATTAATTTTACATTCCCGAATAAAGGCCTAGTGCCCACGCATATTTCAACCATGCATATATCAAGCTCAACCGAGTTTGAATAGGGGATGTAAAAAACAAGCTGTTAGGTTTCCATGGGCACTGGTTCTCATAGGTTCTATTGGTGATAACTGCTTTAATATGGAGCAAGAGTTTGTGAATCAAGAAATAGAATAAATTAAAATTTAAAATATATGGAGGAATCCTCTCGACTGCTCAGCATGATGTTAGATAAATGAATTTGTCAGAAAATATCAGTGTACACTGTTTACCAATGTTATTTATTTACATTCTTCTAAAGCCATTATGGATACTGTATGATGAGAGCTAAACCTAAATAAGTTATCCTGTTCCCTAGGACTTTCTCTGTAAATAGCGAATTTTAGATGAGTAGTCTGTCCTAAATCTTAAATCGAAAAAAAACTAAAGAAGCGATTTGCTTAAGCCATTGTGCATTGTAAAAAGCTGTTTCGCTTTGCTTTGCTTTGCTTTGTTTTGTTTTGTTTTTTTAAAGCTGTGCTCAGAGCCACAAAGGAATAGGAAAGTAGGGTAGTGTTGGATTCTGGTTTTATGTAAAGCTAAAATAAATGTATCTCTTTAATATCTCAGTTGTAGGGATTTTGTCAATACCAAAGCAGACTGAGTTGTGGTTTTGCAAATAAAGTTTTTTCTAAAAATGACCATTCTTCCTTTAATTTTTTATTATACCCACTTATCATATGTAACAGTATAAAGAAATAGTACTTAAAGTATAGAATATAAGGCTAATGTTTCTTGAATACTTACCATATGCCAGATGCTGTTCTAAGTGCTTTAGACATTTAACTCCACACAACAAACCTATGAGGTAGGTACCATTATTAATCCTTTTTTTTTTTTTTTTAACTGGTAAATCAGGTGAGACAGAGAGAAGTTAAGTAACTTGGTTAAGGTAGCATAACCCGTCAGAGTGCTCAGACAGAAGACTGACTCCAAAAGCTCCTGCTCATGTGAATTATTTATGGTCTTACATAGCCAGGATACCTGCTGGGTAACTAACTACATTGTTATGTGCCCTAGATGAGGGCAGAAGTGACTGATTTGAAGGTTGAATAAACTCATGCAGGGTCTTAGGGTATAAGTGACCTGAGGGCATTGAAAGAATCATTTGCCACAAACCAAGATAAAAGGTGCTTCAGGAAATGCTATTACTCCCACCTGGAAAACTTTTCCAAAAGTCTTTCACACCAACCATTAACACTGATAGAAGGCCATCAAAAGAACCAATGAAATGAGTATGGAATAATTTGGCGATTTGGTTTTTTTTTTTTGGGGGGGGGGTGTTTTAACCTCAAGTTCTTAGGTGGGCATAATCTATAAGATAGAAATATATATATACTTATTTGGTTAACTTGTTCAACTAGAGAAGAAAAGTTTAATACTAGAATAGGAAATGTGGCAAGTTTAAAATTCAATAGAGTTCATCTGGTTTCCGTTCAGCTCATGCCTTCAAAGGCTATGGTTGACCGAGGGTCTCTCTGAAGAGCAAAAGTAAGACAGAGGTGCACTGATTGAAGCAAGCCCCAAATGTGATTCTACTCCAGCTGGGGAATATTTCAAATTACTCAACTACCTTTGGCTAACTGGATTATGGGAAAGCCAATTCTAAACAGAAAACTGATTAATAAAGTTTTATCTAAAGAAATATATTCATGACACTAGAGTGGTTTGAGGGTTTTTGTTGTTATTGTTGTTGTTGTTGTTTTCGTTAGAGACAGGGTCTTGCTTTGTTGCCCAGGCTGGAGTGCAGTGGTGTGATTATGGCTCACTATAGCCTCGAAGTCCTGGGCTCAAGCGATCCTCCTGCCTCTGCCTCCCCTGTAGCTAGGACCACAGGCATGCACCACACCTGGCGAAATGACACTGGTTTGTGGGATTTTTTGTTTTTGTTTTTTGGTTTTGGTTTTGATTTTGTTTTTTTGTTTGTTTTTGTTTTTTTTTTTGTTTTTTTTTTTGTTTTTGAGACAGAGTCTCGCTGTGTCTCCCAGGCTGGAGTGCAGTGGCGTGATCTCGGCTCACTGCAAGCTCCGCCTCCCGGGTTCACACCATTCTCCCGCCTCAGCCTCCCAAGTAGCTGAGACTACAGGCGCCCGCCACCACGCCCGGCTAGTTTTTTGTATTTTTAGTAGAGACGGGGTTTCAGCATGTTAGCCAGGATAGTCTCGATCTCCTGACCTCGTGATCCACCCGCCTCAGCCTCCCAAAGTGCTGGGATTACAGGCTTGAGCCACCGCGCCCGGCCTGATTTTGTTTTTGAGAGAGGGTCTCACTCTGTTACCCAGGCTGGAGTGCAGTGATGTGATCTCAGCTCACTGCAACTTCCGCCTCCAGGGTTCAAGCAATTCTCATGCCTCAGCACCCCTGAGTAGCTGGGGCTATAGACATGCACCACCATGCTCAGCTAATTTTTGTAGTTTTAGTAGAAGCAGTTTTGCCATGTTGGCCAGCCTGGTCTTGAACTCTTGGCTTCAAGTGATCCACCTGCCTCGGCCTCCCAAAGTGTTGGGATTACAGGCATGAGTGTGAATCCAACACTGTTTTTTGTTTTTGTTTTTTGCTTTTGTTTTGTTTTGTTGTTGTTTTTTGAGACAGTTTCACTCTTGTTGCCCAGGCTAGAGTGTAATGACGTGATCTTGGCTCACCACAACCTCCACCTCCCGGGTTCAAGCGATTCTCCAGCCTCAGCCTCCCAAGTAGCTGAGATTACAGGCATGCACCACCACGCCCAGCTCATTTTGTATTTTTAGTAGAGATGGAGTTTCTCCATGTTGGTTAGGCTGGTCTCAAATTCCCAACCTCAGGTGATCCTCCCACGATGGCATCCCAAAGTGCTGGGATTACAGGCATGAGCCACCGTGCCCGGCCTGTCAACACTGTTTTAAATAAAAGCATATTACATTCACTCTGGTAAGACCAAAGCAGAATCACATATGTGGATTTAGGATACACCTTCTACTCCTATTACAACTCCTAGGCCTGGAAGATCCATCTATTCTTTGGTCCTCTTTTAATATTTGATTCAATTCAACACACCTGTATTATTCTCCAATAGGGTGGCAAGAATTGTACAATGACATGCTCACACTTGCCTTCAGGGAGTACATAGTAAGTTGAGGAGAGGATAGAACTCTATGAGTCCATGTAATTCATTGGGTTAAGTGATTTAACAAAGGCTTGCTTAAAGTGCTATGACTCCAGAGATGAAAGAGCAATCATTCTGAGTAGCAGGGGAGAGTGGGAGTTGAACAAGAGAGAGTGGGAGTTGAGAAAGTTACTGAGAAGAAATGATACTTGAGGCAGGCTTTAAAGCAGTTAGGAGTTGCCAGCTGGGATGAGAGTTTTGAGCAGAGGGAATAGTGTAAACAAATTGACGGGAATTTAAAAGTATCTTGCTTATTTGGGAAGTTCTAAGTTGTCCCCATACCTTCCAAGATATGTAATAAGAATTAATTCAGCCAGGTATGGTGACCCGTGCGTATAATACCAGCATTTTGGGAGGCCGAGGAGGAAGGATTGCTTGAGGCCAGGAGTTTGAGACCAGCCTGGGCAAGATAGTGGGAACCCATCTCTACCAAAAAATACAAAAATAAGCCCAGGGTGATGGCACAGGCTTGTAGTCCCAGGAACTTGGGAGGCTGGGGTGGGAGGATCACTTGAGCCCAGGAGGCTGGGGCTGCAGTGAGCCGTGACTGGACCACTCTGCTCCAGGCCGGGTGACAGAGCAAGACCCTGTCTCAAAAGTTAAAAAATAAATAAATAAACTGTTTCTTAAAAAAAGAATTAATTACAAGGTGAGGTTAACAAGGAAGGTTGTACATTATGAAGAATATTGTATATGATTGTAAGTTTAGACTTGGTCCAGTAGCAATGTGGAGTTATTGAAGTTTTTAAGCAGGAGAATAAAATGATCAGATTGAGGATGATGGCTCTGATGGTAAAGTATAATCAAGTTTAGCTTTCCTAATGTCCTTTCTTTGATGCACTTAACAACTTGATCATGGAAATTAAACTTAACTGCCTTTACCCTAAGAACCCATGTAGTTCTTCAAGTTCTCAGAATTTCTTGGGTTTCATGGAGCCTCTAGTCTGCAGTGAGGCATTGCCTTTTTTTTTTCTCCCCCCGTTTTCCATTTTGTCATTCCTGCAGTTCAAGGAAGGGGCAGTGAGTCATCAGCTCACCCGCCATGACATTTCTGCTACTTTATCTTTCTCCTTAAGCTAGTTTCTCAACCTCAAACTTAGCCTCTGAGGAGGCATCTTGGGTGGGGCCTAATCTTAAAGACATAAATTTTAAATAATCAATGGCTCTGAAAATCAGGTCCTTAAATATTAGTAATTTAGAGAGATTACCCAAAAAGAATGCTCTTTTGACCTCTGAGTCACATGTGGCTGGTCAAGAATAATCTATATTGTTTAACTTGAGTGAGGAAGTGACCATGATATATAAACCATGATCTAGAAAACAACTAACTAACCACAAAGCAAATAGGGAGTGAGGGGAAGTAGGTGAGAATACGGATCATATAGTCTTGATTCAGTAGTGAATTGCTCGGTGAAAGCTTTCCCTATTTTAACATTCCTGCTTATAAAAGGAAATAGTTTCCTTTTCTGCCTTTTTTTTTTTTTTTTTAACTTTAAAAGCAGCCTAAACCGTAGTTTCTTTCTTGCCTGGTATTGAGTGTATGCCAAATCTACCCTAAACTGCACAGATGGAAAGAATTAGTCTATGTCTGTGGTACCTCTGGGGTTGAATATTTTTAGTACTGAAATCTTTAGCTAAAGATTCCTTTTTCCAACACTCTCAAAGAATCCCTTTATTGTCATCCAATGAAAAAACTTACTGAGATAGAAATTAACAATATCATGTTTTTTATACATTCCTTTATGGTTTATTATGAGTTTTCACATACAGTGTCATTTACTCCTCAGAATAACCTTGGGAGCTATCTTTCCCATTTTACAAATTATGAAAGAGGCCAGGCATGGTGGCTCACGTCTGTAATCTCAATACTTTGAGAGGCTGAGGCCAGAGGATCACTTGAGGCCAGGAGTTTGAGACCAGCCTGGGCAACAAAGTGAGGCCTAGTGTCTACAAAAATTTTAAAAATTAGCCAGGTGTGGTGGCACATGCCTGTAGTCCCAGCTACTCGGGAGGCAGAGGTGGGAGGATCACTTGAGCCGGGGCATCAAGGCCACAATGAGCTGTCATTGTGCCACTGCATTCCAGCCTGGGTGACAAAATAAGACCCTGTCTCAAAAAATAACAATAATAAGTAAATAAATAAATGAGCAAATTAAGAAAGAAAATCCTGGTTGCAATACCCAGAGAGTTGGAAAAATCTGAACTTCAATTAGGCTTCTCATCTTAGTTTAGGGTTTTCTTCTACCTCCCTGACTCTAAATTGCAGTCTATTTTTCCCTTACTAGCTATAAAACTTAGGAAAAATTTTATTTGACTTTCAATCTCAAAGCCCAGTTATTTTTCATTGATCAATTAGTTCAACGAATATTTATTCAGTGCCTACTATGGTCAAAATAGATGCTGGGGATACAGAACTAAGTAAGACAAAGTAGCTGCTCTCACCTGGAGCTGACTTTCTAGTTGACGGTAAAGAAGAAAGTGAGTTTCCATTGATAGAGGGTTTACTGTGTGCCAGGCATTGTTCCAAGTGCTTCACATTTAACCCCTAACTGATGGATCCTATCCTCCCCACAGAGATCAGGAAACTGAGACACAGAGAGGTTAAAGAACTTGTTCGTGGTCACCCAGCTAACAAATGACACCACTCTAAGATTTGGAGAGGCCAGAATTAAGTGGCTTAATGACTGTGCTTTCCTTTTCTTTTTTTTTTTTTTTTTTTTTTTTTTGAGATGGAGTCTTGCTCAGTCACCTAGACTGAAGTGCAGTGGCGTGATCTCAGCTCACTGCAACCTCCACCTCCTGAGTTCAAGCAATTCTCCTGCCTCAACCTCCTGAGTAGCTGGGTTATAGACACACACCACAGTGCCCGGCTAATTTTTTTGTATTTTTAGTAGAGACAGGGTTTCACCATGTTGGCCCGGCTGGTCTTGAACTCCTGACCTCAAGTGATCTGCCCGCCTCAGCCTCCCAAAGTGCTGGGATTACAGGTGTGAGCCACTGTGCCGGGCTCTTTTTATTTTTCAATGCAGTTGTCTTCCATTCAAGTAAATAAAACGAACAAATAAAAATTTTAAAATTAAATACAAATAAAATTTAAAAATAAAAGTTTTCCATTAGCAATCTTCCTGTACGCGTCTTTTCCTATTAGACCTTATTTGATTTTTGTTTTAAATTGAGATGGGGGCAACAACATCTCCCTTTTCACTAAGGGAGATTTGGTTTATCTGTAAACAATAAAAATGCTAGCCTTATATACTATAGAGAAAGAAAAAAAATTATGCAAAACTCCTAATTTGCAACTTTGCTGTTCTATCTAGAAACAAAGTCTTTTTTACTAGTCCAGATTTTTATCTTACAAGCAACAAAAGTTTACAGCAGAGTAAATAAGCTCTTTAAGCTATTTATATGTCTCAAATATTTCATAATAAAAAGTGAATGAAATGACTGCCTTTTGCAAATTGCTCTAATCCCAGCCTTCTTTATAAGCTTGTATTTAAAAATCTATTTATATGAAATTTCAGAAGCAGCCTTGCCTTAAATGAGCACTACTGAATCTTCCTAACAAGATTATGTATTTGTTATGTGGAAAGCAAAAATAGGTATCAAATTCATATTCGAATTTTGCATTTTGAGACTTCCAGAGGAATGGGTTGACAAATAGCTGATGATTAATTGGATCTGCTAAATATGGGTACCACTGAAGTGTGCCCACCAGAATGCATCTCTACACCTCCGTTCACACGAATCACTTCCTCTGGAAAGGCGCCCATGGTAAAAGTAGGCATATGGGAATGATTCACTTGGGGAAAGTTGTACCCAGAATATCAAAACAGTTTGCTTTCTGTCGCTATATTCTTGCCATAATTTTTCTACCCAAAGGAACCACCTGCTATTATGGCTGTGACACCTGAAAAGCTTTCTGTATATTGCAGGAGATTGCTCATGTGTGGGTGGATTTTCAGGCTGTTCAGCGGTATTTTAAAAAATGGTTCTTTGGGGAAAATATTCTCAGAGACTGGAACATTGCCTCGTCTTATCAAAACTGCTCTGTAGTCATGTTCACAAATACCTTCAAACATTGAGCTACAGATGGAATTCAGTAGAAGACATACTGAGCTAATTTCCTTTGTGTGACATTACCCAGAGAAATCAAGCTGTCAGTATCCTGAAGAACAAGCCCTCAAAGGGAGATGGTGGCCAAAGCCATAGGAAGCAGAAATGATTGAAGGGCTTGCGCTTCAAAACCTTCTTCCCATTCTCCCAAATTCAGCTTTTCCAACTAAAATGTATTACAAAACAAAACAAAACAAATAGACCCAGCATGTCTGACTTGGGATGGTTGTACACTGATAGTAAAGATGGTAAATACTAGGCTGAAAAAAAAATCCTGAATCCTAGATCTTTCTTGATATTCCAGAATATATTTATAAAAGGGAATTACAGAAACAGTTTTAGGCATACAGAATTTCATACTTTGGGATAACTAGAGACAGTCATTTCTAAATTACGCTTTTGCTTTATCAAACTTTAGTTCAGTCATTTAACAAATATTTAATGAGCATCTCTTTTGTGTGAACACTATTGTGAGTGTTACATAGTGAACAAAGCATTTTTTAAAAAATTCTTTCTTCTGTGCCTTCCCACAGTGCCTAGGTCAAAAAGCTAGAAGTGGGCTGGGTGCAGTAGCTCACGCCTGTTAATCCCACACTTTGGGGGGCCAAGACAGGAGGATCGCTTGAGCCCAGGAGTTCGAGACCAGTCAGGGCAATAAAGTGAGACCCCAGTCTCTATAAAAAATCAAGAAATTAGCAGGGCGTGGTGACACACACTTGTGGTCCCAACTGCATGGGAGGCTGAGGTGGGAGGATGGTCTGAGCCCAGAAGCTCAAGGCTACCGTGAACCATGTTTGCACCAATGCACTCCAGCCTAGGCAACAGAGCAAGACCCTGCCACAAAAAATAAACATAAAAAATAAAACAGCTAAAAAGATTCTCTTGCAGCTAGGGGTTGATACATAATTGACTTTTTGCTAGTTATATGTATTTGCATAAGTCTTGATTTCAGAACAAACTTTAGTGAGGGAAAAGGTGATCATGGCAATTTATTCATTTTGCTATCTAAAATGGCTCTGTGGTATGATTCTGGAGCCAACAGACTTGTAGAGACTTCCTGATGTCCAGAGCATGACTAAGATAGTGTGTTTCTGAAGCTAGAAAGTGGTTGATGGCTTCTTGATCCTTAGCTTCCAGACCATGGCAGGAGCGGCAATTCTTCTAACAGGCCAGTTCTGCAGTATTATTCTGTGAGTCATTCCTGGAGGCCACATTTACAGCCCACCCCACCAACCCTCCAGTGGTTTTGCAATCCTTAAATTTAGTGACATTTCAGTTATCTCTTGCTGTGTAACAAGCATTCCAAAAACTTAGTTTGCCTGGGAAATTCTGCTGATCCTACCTGGCCGCACATATGTGGTTGTATTCAGCTGTCAGTGGCCCTATGTTGTCTCACTTGCATGTCTAGGATTTTGGCACAGATGCCTTGAAAGGCTGAGCCGTCTCTCTCCTATGCTCTCTCATCATTCAGTAATCTAGCCTGAGCTTCCTTACAGGATGGCTGCCCTCTTCTAAAAGAGAGAGTAGGAGCCGTAAAGCCTCTAAAGGCTAGGTCTGGAAGTGACACAGCATCACTTCTGCTTCATTCCATTGGTCAGAATTAAACCAAGGGCTAGCCCAGATTTACAAGGAGGGAAAAATAGACTTCATCTCTTTATGGGAGTTGTGGCAAAGACACATTGCAAAAAGGTGTGTGAAACAGGAAGGATTTTTGTAACATCAATCTACCACAACTGTTTTGAATCCCTTTCTGCTTCAAATAGCTAGAATGGCTTCTGTTATCTGCAACTGAATTCTGGCTGATATAGAAAGCATGCAGTGAGACCAGATAAGAGGCTGCTATCAGAAGAGTGTACATTAGCTGATAAATGACACTTACCAGTCCGTTTCTGGATTATCATCAGTTTCTTTACTGACAATACCCTATTCCGTCCCAATGGGTCCTTGTTTGAATTGATTGAAATCTTTCATTTATTTCCACTAATGCCAACTGTGTAGCTGTGAGTATACAATATAATATAATATATCAAGTCTATAATATAGTATATATAATATAATCAAAATATCATATTTTGATAGCAGCCTCCTATCTGGTCTTCGAGATAGAGGAAGATTTGGGGCATATTTTGAAAGTAGAGCTGACAGTATTCTGATGGATTGGAAATGAATATGAGAGAAAGTGAGGAAGATGCCAAGGATGGAGTCAACAGTGACTTCAAGGTTTTATGGTAACCATGGTGCTATTTATGGAGATGAGGAAGGACAAGTTTGGAGAGAAAATTCAAGAATTTGTTTTTGAATATGCCTATTAAATGTCAATCAGGCAGTAAGGTATAGGATTCCGGAGTTTTAGGGAAGAGGTATGTGCTGTTGATATAAATTTGAGAGCCATGTGCATACAAAAAGACATTTAAAGATGAGAGACTTGATTTGATTAACAAGGGAGAGGTGTAGGGAGGGAGATACTGAGCACAACAATGTTTAGACGTATGGAAGATAGATGAGTACGCTCCATTTCAGTGTATACAGGAATCCCTGGAGACACTTGCTAACAATGTAGATTCCAGGGTCCTAGTCCGGTAAATTCTGATTCAGGTCTAATGAGGCCTGGCAATCTGCATTGTCAACAATGCAGGTTATCCTGAAGTGGGTAATCTGGGAATATCCTTTGGAAAACACTGAAATAGACTACCATCATCTACGAAAACATTTATGGGTCCTTAAATTTCAGGATGTTTCTTTTCTTTCTCCCCATTTCCTCTCATCCATTATGCGTGAAAGACTTTTGTAAGATGTGGAGAGGGGAACTTGGGCTTTTTCTTTTTTCTAATTGCCTTTTGCAGAGTGGTGGAAAGTTAACTACGAACTCCTGCTGGGAAAAGAAGGGACGTCGTAGGCCTAAAAATCATGTCTACTCTGCAAGAGAGGTGTATTCTCCTTTAAACACCCAGTTTGATGCCCAGTGGTAACACTTTATGAAGCAAGACCAAGAGCAAAGTCAACATTTCTTTGTTCCTTAATTACAAGCAGCATGTGCAACCTGCATATCTCAGCAAGTGATACAGTCATACTCCCCCAAATACTGAATGGAGGGTTGAGAAGATTAGATGAAAAACAAATGCTTAGCAGCCTGCTGTAGATTGTACTTTCATATCTATCAAAATTAATGTTGATTAAGCCTCTATAAAGGGAAAACGCCCCTCCCTGTTTATACCATCATTGATACAAGACTGAATTCTTATTGACAGTGAACCTGTATTTCTGAAATATATACATGTGAAAATATGTTCACTCCTATCCAGTCTGAGACAGTGAATCAAATGTTGTTGGTGGTAAAATTAGACAGACATAGTCTCCTCTTTTGCAGTTCAGTAGTTGCAAGAGGGCCTGAAGCTGCAGTAGCCATGTGCTGTAATAATGATTGCATTGATTAAGTGCCAATTACTTCTGGAGACTTTTCAAAGGCTCTGCTGCAGAGTTGAAACTAGGCTTTCTGTCTGATATTAGGTACATCTCTGTAATGCTAGGTGATGGCTGGTTTGGGATCTCTGGCAATTACTTCTGTCATGTACTTTAATCAACAGCGTGCCTACTATTATAACAAGTCCCCACACCCACTGTGAAGCATTACTCAGACTCTCTTTCCCTTAGCCCCCACCCTGCTCACATGAACCTGAGCTTCTGACCCATAGATGATTAAGTTGCCCTGATGAATCATCCTCAGTGGGATGGGGCAGCCTTCCAACCACAGCCAGATCTTTACCACAACCAAGTGCTTGTCTGGAGGGATGATGGATCCTACAGGCCCAGCCAGAGGTCAAATTACCTGTCTAGCTATTCTGCTGGGTATCAGTCTTCTGGCAGGCATCCTATTTAGCACATGCTTCCATTAGCAAATAATTAGGAAGGACCTATGCTTGCATATAGTTCCCCAAAAAATTATTTGCAACAAAGTTTTGGATCTAATCATCATCACTGGCTGATTTTGCCACCATCTTTGAAATAGTTGGCAGACTGTGATAGAACATTGATGGACTGAAAGTTGAGCTAAAAGAGTGACTAAGTCACCAACTTGCTGTGTGACCTTGGGCATTTACTTCAAAACGAGGGGATTGAGCAATACATTTTCTGAGATCCCGTCCAACTCTAGCACTCGGATTAATTTCATTTTTGCAGTGAGCTTCTAATTCATTTGCCAGAGGCAATTGAACTAATTCACTAGGGCTGCCATTCAAAGTTCTTCAAACTGGGTGACTTAAGCAACAGAAATTTATCTTCTCACAGTTCTGGAGGCTGGGAATCCAAGATCAAGGTATTAGCAGGGTTGGTTCTTTCTGAGGGAAGTGAGGAAGGAATCCATTCCAGGCCACTCTCCTCGGCTTGTAGAGGGCCATCTTCATCTTCATATGGTGTTCTTCCTTTGTGTGCATCTGTCTCCAAATGTCGCCTTTTTATAAGTATAGCAGTCATACTGGAGTAGAAATGCCCTAACAACCTCATTTTAACTTGATTACCTCTATAAAGACCCTATCTCCAAATAAGGTCACATTCTGGGGGACTGAGTGTTAGCACTTTAACATATGAATACTTGGGGGACACAATTCAATCCATAACAAAAATTAAGTATCAAATATAGGTACGGAATAAAGAAAAATGCTTTGGTGACCTTTAAGGCTAGTAACTAACAGGGGCATGGTCAGCCAGAGAGTAAGCATAGATTGTCAAATTTATGTTGTACCTCTAATGGCTTAAACCAACATTAACACTAATTTTATCTCCACATATGGATATTGTGTAAGAGTCAGCTCTGAATTCTCTTCTATCTGAAATTTTTCAGCGTTGCCCTGCTTTCCAATGTTATTTCATCTGTTTTTATAATTGCATGTGAAATTTCTTGAGAAAGAGTCCTATGACTCTTTAACCAATTACTTGTTCAAAGGAGTCCCCAAAGTGTTAAGTAGGTAGGTCATTGTTTAATTAAATGACCCTGTTGAGATTTGATTGAGTTTGGCCCTCAGAGGATATAATTATAAGCGGAATATGCTTTCCTGTGCTGATATGGGTCTCCTGATTATATAATGTTATTGATATATTAAGAAGAAAGAAAAGGAATGCATTAGATTCTGATGACTCACAGCTACACATCTGGCATTAATGGAAATAAATAAAATATTTCAATCAATCCAAACAAGGACATGTTGGGATGGAATAGGGTATCATTAGTAAAGAAACAGACAATAATCCAGCAACTGACTGGTAAGTCTCATTTATCAGCAAATGTACACCCTTCTGATCACTGATCTCTTTTCCAGAGTCTCTCTAGCCTGGAAATCCACTAGGTGGAGCAAAGGACCAGGAATTAGCTGCCCAAGAGCTCTCACAAGCAAATATCGACCAGTACTGCAGCTATACCTTTTCCTCTATACAATCTAGATAAAGGCTGGGGGAAAATTGAGTTTCTGAAGCTGCTTGAGATCGAATGTTCCGTGTTCATTAAAATGGACAGTAGCTCAAGGAATAAAGAAACTCAGATTTGCTGAGCTCAACATGATTACTAAATACACAGGAGGCACACCCATCTTGGACTATTTCCCCATGGCTTGGCTCTCATTACATATTTCCTTTCTGCTTTCATTGGTGGCAGATGGAATTTGGGACAGACCTCTTATCCAAGCTCCTGTATTCGAAATATCCTATGCTTAGATCATACATCTTTTTCCCGCCTACTCTAGGCATCCCAAAGTTCTGGTATCAACCTGGTTTCTATTTAAATATATTCTCTTTGATTCCAGGCCCTTGGATTCTAACATTTCCTTCCTTGGATTCCAATCTTGTCTTTTTTCTGCACTTATGTATCAGTTAACTGAGCAGATGCCAAGTTCTTATTTGAGGATTTTTAAGGTGTAAAGGGAGACTGTCCTTGTTTCCCCATCAGTTCTTTGTCCCTTGTGCAAAGTGTACTCTGCCTTTGCATTCAAACTGCAGTTGTTAACTGTCCTATATCTCAGTCAAAATCTGCTAGCAATAGGAGGCATGATTTATTTATTACAATCATCATTCCATAACACGCAAGTCCAACACTTGCAGAGGGAAACTTGAGATAGGAGGTAAGCTCCAAATCCAAAGTTACTCTGTTTTACATGGCTATGACTCTGTGGCAGGATAATCTATTTAAATATTAATTTCTTTGTCTACTTTCTGTACTTTCTCTACCCCTTTGACCTAAGTAAGTTAGGTAGGCCCTTAGTAATTTCTTACCTTAGAGATATTTTGCAGAAGGATCTAGCTGTCTGTAGATAAAACCTGAACTCAATGAAGATAGTATTATCAATGTCTTTGAAGGCAGCAGGAAAAGGAAAGGAGAAGATTTCCCAAGAATATAAAGAAGTTTTCAGTATATGGATGAGGGTGAGTAGGACTACATATGGCCACAGGAGAGTACTGGACTGCAATGAACATGTCAGTTGTAACCAGTATGTATTGACAACTGGCAGAATCTCTGCCAGGCTTTGGCGCCATATAAGACTCCAGGACCTTGCAAAACCCTTGCGATGGGGAGTCCAAATAATGACTGAGATTACAATTTCTGCCAATCAAGCTGGGTGGGGACTCAGAGTCAGATTTAAGTAGGTGAAAAGCAAATGAAGAAGTGAGATATTACTTGCACATCTGAGTTTATCTGAGTTTCCTATTGGCTACATTCTAATTAAGAGTTCATCATGGAGGTCTGTGATCTCAGAGCAGTATAGAATGGTGGATAAAGTATGCTCTCTGGAAACAGGCTGCCTTGGTTCAAATCTGAGCTCTGCTACTGATTTGGTATGAATCCTTGTACAAGTTATTCAGACTCTCTCTACCACAGTTTTCCCCCGGTGAAGTGGGGATGATAGTGCATATCTTACAAGGTTGTGGTTGAAAAATCAGTACCTGACATATAGCAAAATTAAATGAATGTAAACTATTATTTCTATAGGGTTTTTTGCATCACTATGACAGTTGTTGAAATTTAAATTAATTTTTAAAATACACAATACACACAAATGGTACAAAAGTTTTTAGAAGAGGTACCATGAAAGATAAAGGTATACAACAAAAAACTCCTACTTCTCCTCCCCAGATGCAACCTGTGTCACTAATTGTATATTACACAAATGAAACTCCTTATTTATGTTTCTGCACATTTCCCCCTACTTGACAGTGCATTGTGAAAATGTTCTTTGATAGTATTCCATTGTATGGATATATTCTAGATTATTAACTTATTGTACTAGTCTTCCTCATGGACTGGTTTTTTGCTCTTACAAATTAATACTGTAATACAATCTTTGTACCTACATCTTTGAGCATGTCTGGAAAATTTGTGGGATAAGTTCCTAAAAGTAGAATTACTAAATTCAAGGCCCTGTGCACTATAAAATCTGATAGACACTGTCAGATTGCCCTCCCTACAACAAATTATACTCCCGAGGCCAAGGCAGGTGGATCACGAGGTCTAGAGTTCGAGACAAGCCTGGCCAACATGGTGAAAACCCATCTCTACTAAAAATACAAATATTAGCGGGGTGTAGTGGCAGGTGCCTGTAATCCCAGCTACTTGGGAGACTGAGTCAGGAGAATCGCTTGAAACTGGAAGGTGGAGGTTACAGTGAGCTGAGATAGTACCATTGCACTCTAGCCTGGGCAACAACAGTGAAACTCCATCTCAAAAAAAAAAAAAAAGGAATGCCAACGGGGGAGGTTGTTCACTCTTCTAATATTTGCCAATCTGTTAAGTCCCCTCATAATTTGTATTTGTATTTATCTTAATAATGAGATTGAACATATTTTTCATATTTAAAAATCCCATTTCTATTTCCTTTTTGAGAAACAATCTGCTATAAAAAGCACTGTTCAGAAGTGACAATAACATATCTGACAGTTATATGAAGATCCTTCTAATCTCATCACCAGGAAAATATGTTTCTGCCATCACAAGCTTCCTGACAGTTCCATTATGTGATGTACTCTGAATTCTTTGTGGTTATCCCTCAATTCCACTGAACCAGGGAGCTAAGAGAAGATTTTTGTTTCCTTCAGTATATCTGGCAGTGAAAGGCACCCAGGGATCAAAGGATGAAAGTGATAAGATGCTTCCTTGGACACATTCTTAGATGCAGTCACTTCCTCAGAGAATATGGAGAATCCAAAAGCAAAAGAACTTGAATGAATCTTTGCAACCAAGACACCCCAGGAACAGCTTTCAGAGGTGAGAGAAGCAGAATCACATTTTATAAAATGTCTGAATAATTTTAAAATGATTACCTTGTGCTGTTATACTCACTACAGTTTTTCTGTGAAAGTGAAAAATAAGTAAAATGAGAATAGTTCAATCAAATGTCAGCCATTTATCAAAAGAACCTCAGGAAACCATAAGCTCCTTTTTCTAGGCTGTTATCTGGAGAGGAAGAGACACCGGGAGAACTGCACAGTCAGAGCTAACAATAATGCAAGGAAGAAGGAAAAAATTGATCAGAAGTGGCTGTTCTGTCTGACACATACTATTTCTTTTCCAGGAAGGAAACACTGCTAACTAGGAAGCCAAATCCAAATTTAGAGATTTAATTAATTTTCCATTTGAAAGTTACAGTTAGGATAATCAGTGTCTACCTGCAGGACACCCTCTCTGCCACCCTAAGCATTAGCACACCTGTGTGTGTAATTGACCTAGAAGGTGGACTGTTATTCCAACCATCAGATGGGCAGAATCTAAAATTTTAGGTATCATCTAGTTCATCATTTTACAGGTGCAGGAATCTAAGATGAGAGTCAGGTGGTTTCTTCAAGGCTACACTGTGGAGAGTGGGTACCACTGCTGAAAAGGGAACGTAGGCTCTTCACCTCATCATACTGTAGCATAGGGCTCTTTGCATCAGTAAAACCAGCTATGTGGCTTCTGCAAGGTTCCTATTCAAAGACACGTTTACATATAAATCTATATTAGTCTGCGGGATTACTGATAGCAAAATATCAACAAACCAAAATATACCAACACACCAATACCAAAATATCAACTAATACCAACAACAAACAAAATACCATAGACAAAATGTCTGTTAAACAACAGACATTTAGTTCTCACAGTTCTGTAGGTTGGGAAGTCCAAGATAAAGATGCTGACAGCTTCAGTTCCTGGTAAGGGTTCTCTTCCTAGATAGCAGTCAGCTGCCTTCTTGCTGTGTCCTCACAAGACATAGAGAGAGCCCTGATGTGTGTGTCTCTCTCTTGTTTTTTCTTTCATTTTGAGACAACCTTGCTCTGTCCACCATGCTGGAGTGCACTGGTGAGAACCATAGCTCACTGCAGCCTCAACCTCCCGCCTCAGCCTCCCAAGTAGCTGAGACTACAGGTGTGTGCCACCACACTGGGCTAATTTTTTTTATTTTTAATAGAGATGGCATCTCACCATGTTGCCCAGACTGGTCTCAAACTCTGGGCTCAAGCGATCCTCCTGCTTTGGCCTCCCAAAGTGCTGAGATTACAAGCATGAGCCACTGCACCTGGCTCTTTCTCTTCTTAAAAGGGCACTAATCCCATCACAAGTCCCCACCTTCATAACCTGTTCTAAATCTAATTATTTCCCAAATGCCCCATCTCCAGGTACCATCGCGTTGGCAGTTAGGGCTTCAGCATATGAATTTGGGAGGGGAGGGAACACAATTCACTCCACTGCTCTTCCTCTGTATGCATTCGTTGTTGTTGTTGGCCTCCTCCCCCAAGGAAGAAAGCTCCACGGATTTCGTCTGTTTCACCGACTTTAGCATTCTCATCAGCTAAAACAGCAGCCACACCTATATTCAATAAACATTTATTGAATGAATGGATTTACTGAGTGCTTGCTGTGTGCCAAACACTGTCCTAAGCACTTTAGATTAACTTTTAGAATCCTTATAATGGCCTTCTAAGCTAGGTACTATTAGTCCCTTCATTTATACATGAGGAAACTCAGACATGGAGGGGTTAAATAGTTGCCCTGGTTTCATAGAAGACAGAGCTGAGGTTGTGAAATAAGGCAGCCTAGCTCCTTAGCTCATTTTCTTTTCTTTCCTTTTTTTTTTTTTTTTTTTTCCTGAGGCGGAGTTTTTACTCTTATTGCCCATGCTGGAGTGCAAGGGTGCAATGGCTCACTGCAACCTCCGCCTCCTCGGGTTCAAGCAATTCTCCTGCCTCAGCCTCCTAAGTAGCTGGGATTACAAGCACGCGTCACCACCCCCAGCTAATTTTGTGTTTTTAGTAGAGATGGGGTTTCACCATGTTGATCAGGCTGGTCTCGAATGCTTGACCTCAGGTGATCCACCTGCCTCAGCCTTCCAAAGTGCTGGTATTACAGGCATGAGCCACTGCACCTGGCCCTTTAACTCATTTTCTTTTCCATTATGCTATGCACAGAGTATTATTTTCCCCGACAACTACTAGGAGGTGCCTATGGAGTTTAAAATCTGCATAAATGTAAAGTACAACGTTGGCTAATGTGTTGGCTTTTTTCCCTAATATTCCATAGTTTCTAGAAATGCTTCTGATTATAATACCTAAATTCTTGCATATAAAAACTGTCCTGGTGAGGACAGTGTTGCCCCTGCACTGTTGTTATCCAGGCTTATATTCTAGGTGTGTATTACTTGTTCTAGTCCTGTGTTTCTGGTAGCCAGGGGATGGGTTCCCTCCTACTCAGATCCTTCCCAACACAGTATTACCATTGACTTATTTTTCCATTCTCAGAGTCTTCTCATCATTGTAAAAAGCGATAATAAGTAAGGTTATTGATGGCAAATGGACTGGGGGTGGGGGCAGAGGCCTGTGGAGAAGATCTTTAGAGGTGCACCAGTAGCAAAACATGACACAGCTGTGTTTTGAGATAAAATGTCATCTTACTGGTCAGGATGGACATTCCAAGAATATCACATAAATTCCATGTTTACTATGGGCTGGGCACTTTTATATTGTATGTTATATAATCCTTACTCATAGCTAATAAGGGCTCATAGCTAATAAGAGGAAGAACTGGAATTTGAAGCCAGGTCTGTGTGACTTCAGATGTCTGCTATTTCACTGGCCTGTTATTGCCTTCTTTCCAGGGAGAGCACCATCCCGTAAAAAAGTGAGATGGCAACGCACCTCATCCACTCTTTAAGGTAAGTATTTGCAGTTCTTAGGGATAGCAAGTGTGTGTGACCAAATTAGGAAGCATATTATGCTACCATCATATCACAATCTGATCAAAAAGTAAAATTCATCAATGTACCAGTCATACCTCTAACCAATCTCCAATTATTTTCTGTAGCACACTGCATAGACTTTCTCTCTCTCTCTCTCTCTCTCTCTCTCTCTCTCTCTCCCCCCCCCCATTGAATAGTTATCCCAGACTGAAGTGCAGCGGCACAATGATAGCTCACTGTGTCTTCGAACTCCTGGGCTCAAGCAGTCCTCTAGCCTCAGCCTCCAGAGTAGCCAGGAATACAAGCACGTGCCACCATGCCCAGCTAGTTTTTATTTTTTGTAGAGATAGGGGTCTCACTATGTTGTCCAGGCTGGTCTTGAAATCCTGGTTTCAAGCAATCCTCCAGCCTCAGCCTCCCAAAGTGCTGAGATTACAGGTATGAGCCACCCTACTTGGCCCTTTTCTTCTTTTTTTAAACAGCTTTATTGAGATAACTTACATACCATAAAGTCCACCCATTTAAAGGGTACGACTCAATGGTTTTTAAGTATATTTAGAGAATTGTGCGTCATCACCATAATCTAATTTTAGAATATTTTCATCACTCCCCAAAGAAACTGTGTACTCATTAGCAGTCATTCCCCAATCACTACCTCCTGAGCCCCAGACAACCACTAATCTATTTTCTGTCTTTAGATTTGCCTATTCTGAAGATTTCCTATAAACGGTTTCATGCGTTACGTGGTCTTTTTGTGACTGGCATCTTTGACTTAACATGATGTTTTTGAGGTTCATCCACATTGTGGCATATATCAATACTATATTTCTTTTTATTGCCTGCAAAGTCTCCTTTTAAAAAACCCTTCTTTTATCCATAAATGTGTTTTGAATTTGGGCTAACCTCTCCAGTGAGCCCAGCCTTGACCAGAGCCTGTTTCCTGGTGAACCAGCTTCCACATGTGACAAGGACAACATCAGAACAGCACAGACTGACCTTCAGTTCCTTTCCTGGCCGCTGCCAGTAGAAATCCCAGAATTTCTTCGAAGGACAAGGTGTGGCTCTGTAGATGGCAGGCAGGGAATGACATTAGGATCTGTCGTGGCAGGGGCCAATGGCACCAGTTCCTCACTCTGTTTTGTTTTTGTTTTGTGTTGAGTTTAGATTTTTAGATTAAAGATTTTTACTCAAAAGCTGCTTCTCCTCCGAAAACCATTTGAAACTTTATACAGCTGGCTGGCTCCAGAAGTTTCTGCAACCAGAAAGCTCGACTCTGCTGCCACCTGCTGTCTAAAGCCAGAAACAACTTTGGATAAGAGACTTTGTTCAGAACATGTTTGAATAAAGCATGAGTTGCCATTCTGAAAAGGCTTTTTTCCCAATGCTATGCTTATATATTTAGGTCTCTTCTTTATGTCTGTATTTCTCCATTTTCTGCCTGAAAGTTCTGATCCCTTGAAAACCCACCAAAAGAGTGTTCCACTAAAGCTTTGTCAATATGAAAATACCCATACAAGCTTTTTTCCTTTCTTTAATCAGGCCTCACGTGCTACAATTGTTCATTTCTTTGCTTCTTTCCCTCTCTTATGTCCTTCTTGCCTTTCATAGGCATTTGTTTAGTGTTTATTATGTAGCAGTTTTTGTGAGGGCTGTAAAGGTATAAAATGTGAAAGACTTGGGTCATTGCCTTCGAAGAAATTATACTGTGGGTGATGGTTCTGCCCCGATAGCCAGGATGGCCTGCTGAGCAGTGAATCCCCTAGACTTTTTTTCTATGAAAAAAAGGCATAAGTCTGCACATATTTTTTACTTTTTATTTTTAATCTTAAAATACTCTTTGGCGATCCTTCCATGCCACATAAATCTATTCCACTTTATATAGAATTTCACTGTATTTATGAATCATGGTGAATTAAACCTTTCCCCTATTAGTGGGCATTGAGATCATCATTGTTTTACTTTTACAAACAATGTGTAAGGGAACTTCTTTGTACATATCTCTTGGAGGTACATTTCTGAGTATTTCTTTAGGAATACACACCTGGAGGTAAGTTTACTGAGGCAAAAGTACCTATGTTTTTCATTGTAATAGGTACTGCTAAATCATTCTTTTCAAAAAGCTGCCCAATTTATGCTTCCACCATCAGATTCAGATTTACCATTTACACACAATAAGATGGACACTTTATGTTTTCACGCTTTAGTTTTGGCCAATCTGATGAGTAAAAATTAGTATTTCATTGTTTTAATTTGTCTTTCCCTGCTTATTTAATAAGATTAAGAATATATTTTCATATGTTTATTGGTTATTTGTATTTTCAATTACTTGTTGATATCTTTTGCTCACTTTTTGTATATTGGTGTGTCTTGTTTTCTTATTGACTCATAGGTGCTCTCTATATATTCTGGATTTTAATTGATTGTTAAGTTTGCTGCAGAATAGGCACTGTATCTACAATTTCTTGTTCTCACAGCAACCATGGAAGGTAGGTTTTGTCATCCCTGTAGCAGAATTGACCTATCTGAGCCTAAATGTCCACTGGGCATGTGGAGCATGTGATCACCCCTGTCCCCAACATATATTTGTATGATCTGAGGGACATGAGACTTTTGTGTGTGCACATATGCCTGTGCATGTGTGTGGGTGTGAGTGTAAGAAAGGAGAAAGTTCCAGTACAGGTGCATTGGAGGCAGTGGGAAGAAGAGAGGGAGGGAAGGGAGAATGGAAGAAGAGAAGGCAGAGTGGAATGGTGTGGTGCCCAGTCTCCCAGCCCAGCCTTGGTTTGGTAGAGGAAGCTGTGGGGGCATCAGGGGCAGGCAATGGTGTTTCAGGGCCCAGGTGACAAAGCACAGTGCAAAGTGAGAGGAGAGTTTCTGTTTCTCCTAGAATACAGCAGAACCACTTGACAGGCCTGCTGAGCAGCAGCAGTGAAGTGTCAGGAAGGTGCGTCCTCCTGGCAGGCATGGCAGCGGTGACAGTAGCCAGGGGTCCTTTCCAAATAGCTTGTCGAGAGAACATGGGCATCTGTGAGAGACCTCCTCTAGGCACCTGGAAATAACAGAGGAGATTCTGCGGTTATGCAGCCAGGAATCAAGTGGTCAGCATATTCTTGTGCTGGCCTCACTGTTACCCATGGGCATGGATGGCCCTGGAACATTTAGTTTACACGTGTGGGGGGACACTGAATCCCAGAGAGTTTAGGTAACTTGCCCAAAGTCTGCTAGCAAATAAGTATTGAAGAAGCCAAATGTCCTACACCTTTGTAACTTTATTTTTAATGAAAAAGTAAACTTTAATGTCGAAAATGCAAACTGTAACCTTTCAAATACGACTCCCAAGAGGGATCATCATGCAAAATCAGAAGAAATGATTCCTTGAATATTTTTATGAAGCTGGGCCTGAAAAGTATAGAGCATTGACAGATTCTGTTAAAATCAACTCCCCACAACAGGACATGTAAAGTCCCAGGAGGCCCATTAGGGGAAAGTGTCACAATTCCAGATTTTTTACGGCTGCACTGTAGAAGAGGCCTTCCCCACCCACTCTACCAGTCAAACCGGGACTCCCGCCTCTGCAGGTCACAGGGACTCAAGTTCAACTAGACTTTCCCCCAGATTCATTCAGATCCAGATGTTATCAAGACCCAAAGATTACCTGCCCCAGGCTTCACTCAGAAATCTCACACATCATTCATTCAACCTGTCAACCAACAATCACCGAGTTTCAGTTTGGGATCTCAGGCACAGTCCTAGGCTTGAGAAGGATAAATAGATAAAACCTACTGGTTCTGCCTCAGGAATTTTACAGTTCAGTGAGGGAGGCAACAGGTAAATGGATATTTACAGCACAGCAGTAAGTGCTATGAAGAGGGGAGCCCAGGACCATGAGATCCTAGAGGAAGGTCAAGTAATGAAAACTGGGGAGAGGTCATTTAAAAAACAACTTTTTTTTTTTTTTTTTTGAAATGGAGTTTCACTCTTGTTGCCCAGACTGGGGTGCAATGGCACAATCTCAGCTCACTGCAACCTCCAACTCCAGAGTTCAAACGATTCTCCTGCCTCAACCTCTGAATAGCTGGGATTACAGGCGCGCGCCACCATGCCCGGCTAATTTTTGTATTTTTAATAGATACGAGGTTTCGCCATGTTGATCAGGTTGGTCTCAAACTCCTGACCTCAGGTGATCTGCCTACCTCGGCCTCCCAAAGTGATGGAATTACAGGCATGAGCCACTGTGGTCAGCCAAAAAATTGTTAAATTGTGTATATTTGAGATTTATAGCACAATGTTATGGGATACATATAAATAGTAATATGGTTACATTTATGAAGCAGATTAATGTTTCTATCATCTCAAATAGCTACTTTTTTGTGGCAAGGGCAGCTAAAATCTGCTTATTTAACACAAATTCCCAATATGATACAATTTTTTTTTTTTTTTTTTTGAGATGGAGTCTCGCTCTGTCGCTCAGGCTGGAGTGCAGTGACGTGATCTCGGCTCACCGCAAGCTCTGCCTCCCGGGTTCATGCCATTCTCCTGCCTCAGCTTCCTGAGTCGCTGGGACTACAGGCGCCTGCCACCATGCCCGGCTAATTTTTTGTATTTTTAGTAGAGACGGGGTTTCACTGTGTTAGCCAGGATGGTCTCAATCTCCTGCCCGCATCGGCCTCCCAAAGTGCTGGGATTACAGACACAATTTATTTAACTTTAGTCTTCACGTTGGACCTTAGATGTTGAGACTTTTCATGTTTTGTATCCTTTGACCTACAGTGCCTCATTTCCTCTCCCCACCACCCAATCATGGTAACCACTCTTTCATTCTCTATCTCTGTGTATTTGAGCTCTTTTTAAAATGCCACACATAAGCGAGGTCATGCAAAGTTTTCCTTTCTGTGTCTGGGTTATTTCACTTAGCCTAATGTCCTCCAAGTCCACCCATGTTGTGGCAAATGACAGGGTCTCCTTTTCTTTTTTTTAAGACTGCATAGTATTCCATTGTATGGGGGGAGCTTCAAAAGGTTCATGGAAAAATGGAATTAAAAGATAAAAATGGAAAGTATAAAGTATGTCTCAACATAATCTCCATCAAGTTCAAGATGCTTTTGAAAGCAATGATACCAGCCATTTAGTCCATCTCTGAAGAACTGAGGGTCTTGGGAATTTAAACACATCTGTGCAGTCCTTTTTACATTATTAGCTGAAGAAAAATGGGTGTACCTTATAGGGTTTTGTTAAGATTAGGAAATCAAAAAATGTCAGAAGAATACAAATCAGGACTGTAAGGTGGATGCCTAATGATTTCCCAGTGAAACTCTAAAAAGATTGTCCTTGTTTGATGAGAGAAATGAGCAGGGGCATTGCCATGGCGGAGGAGGACTCTCTGGTGAAGCTTTCCTGGGCATTTTTCTGCTAAAGCTTTGACTAACTTTCTCAAAACATTCTCATAATAAGCAGATGTTATTGTTCTTTGGCCCTCCAGAATGCCAACAAGCAAAATGCCTTGAGCATCCCACAAAACTGTCGTCATGACTTTTTCTTTTGACCAATCTACTTTTGCTTCGAATCGACCATTTCCACCTCTTGGTGGCCATTACTTTGGGCTTTGTCTTCAAGATCGTACCTGTAAAGCCATGTTTCATCTCCCATTACAATTGTTTTGCTTTAGGAGCTTGATGTCACTTCTTTAAAATTTGGATTGAAAGCTCTGCTCTTGCCTGCAGCTGATCTGGGTGCAACGGTTTTGGCACCCAGTGAGTGGAAAGTTTACTCAACTTGAATTTTTCAGTCAGATTTACGTAAGTGGAACCAGTTGAGATGTCTCTGGTGTTGGTTATTGTTTCTGCTGTTAGTCATCAATCCTTTTCAATTAGGGCATGGACAAGATTAGCTTTTTCCTTGAAAACTGATGTGGATGGTCTGCCACTATGGGCTTCATCTTCAACATTGCCTCATCTGTTTTTAAAACAAGTTATCCATTTGTAAACTGCTGATTTCTTTGGGGATTGTTTCCATAAACTTTTTGTAAAGAATCAGTGACTTGATCATTCTTTCACACAAGCTTTACCATACCTTTGATGCTTCTTCTTGCTTCAATTTTAGCAGAATTCATGTTGCTCTGACAGGGACTCTTTTCAAACTGATGTGTTATCCTTAGTGTCTCTAACTAGATCCTGTCCAGACATGTTACAAACAAGTTAGTACTAGTTTATTTTGTTGCAAACAATTTTGAAATCCATATATAGTTTTTGGGTTTTTTTTTTTTGTTCTGTTTTGTTTTTGAGATGGAGTCTCGCTCTGTCACCTAGGCTGGAGTGCAGTGGTGTGATCTCGGATCACTGTAAGCTCCGCCTCCCAGGTTCATGCCATTCTCCTGCGTCAGCCTCCTGAGTAGCTGGGACTACAGGCGCCCGCCACCACGCCCGGCTAATTTTTTAATATTAATATTTTTTAATATTAACGAGGTTTCACCGTGTTAGCCAGGATGGTCTTGATCTCCTGACCTCATGATCCGCCCACGTCGGCCCCCCAAGTGCTGGGATTACAAGCGTGAGCCACTGTGCCCAGCCACATAGTTGTTTTTTGTTTTTTGTTTTTTTTTTATAATACAGACTTTCCATGAATTTTTTGAAAATACCTTGTATATACACCACAAAACCCATTTTCTTTATCCATCCTAAATGTCAATAGGCACTTAGTTTGTTTCCTTTCTTGGCCATTGTGAATAACATTACAATGAACAGGGGAGTGCAGACATCTTTATAAGGTGATGATTTCATCTCCTTTGGGCATATACTCAGGAGAGGGATTGCTGCATCATATGGCAGTTCCATTTTTAATTTCTTTAGGAGCCTCCATACTGTTTCCTATAATGGCTATACCAATTTACATTCCCACCAACAGTGTACTACAGACTTGAAACCATAAAACTCCTAGAAGAGAACATAGGGGAAAAACTTCTCCACATCTGCCTCGACAATGGTTGTTTTTTGAAACGGAGTCTTGCTCTGTCACCCAGGCTGGAGTACAGTGGTGCATCTCGGTTCACTGCAACTTCTGCCTCCCGGGTTCAAGCAATTCTCCTGCCTCAGCCTCCCGAGTAGCTGGGACTACAGGTGTGTGCCACCACGCCCAGCTAATTTTTATATTTTTAGTAGAGATGGGGTTTCACCATGTTGGCCAGGCTGGTCTCAAATTCCTGACCTCAAATGATCCGCCCGCCTTGGCCTCCCAAAGTGCTAAGATTACAGGTGTAAGCCACTGCACCCGGCCTGATTTTTTTTTTTTTTAATATCACATCAGAAGCTCAGGCTACAAAAACAAAAATAAATAAATGGGACTACATCAAACTAAAAAATTCTGCACAGCAGAGGAAACAATCGACAAACTTAAAAAGCAACTGATGGACTAGGAAAATATAATTGCAAACCACATATCTTATAAGGAGTTAATATCCAAAATATATAAGGAATTCTTACAACTCAATAGCAGAAGAAAAAATAACCCAATTTTAAAAATGGGTGAAGAACTTTTCTGCCTCCACTGCCACCAGGGCGCCCGCAAAAAAGCTTGCCGTGAAAGGGGACAAAAAAGGAAGCAGGTTCTGAAGTTCACTCTTGATCACATCCACCCCATAGAAGATGGAATCATGGATGCTGCCATGCTGCCAGTTTTGAGCAGTTTTTGCAAGAGAGGATCAAAGTGAATGGAAAAGCTGTGACTCTTGGTGGAGGGGTGGTGACCATTGAAAGGAGCAAGAGCAAGCTCACTGTGACACTGGAAGTGACTTTTTTCCAGAAGGTATTTGAAATATCTCACAAAAAATATTTGAAGAACAATAATCTATGTGATTGGTTGCGCACAGTTGCTAACAGTAAAGAGAGTTATGAATTACGTTATTTCCAAATTAACCAGGACAAAGAAGAGGAGAAAGATGAGGATTAAATTTTATTTATCTGGAATATTTTGTATCAATTCTTGAATAAAACTTGGGAACCAAAAAAAAAAAAAAAATAGGCAAAGGATCTGAGCAGACGTTTCTCCAAAGAAGACACAAAAATGGCCAACAGTTATATGAAAATGTGCTCACCATCGCTAATCATCAGGGAACTGCAAGTTAAAATCACTATGAGGTGAGATGCCACTTCACACCTGTAAGGATGGCTATTATACAAGTGCAAGTACTACTTGTACTTGGTGAGGGCATGGGGAGAGGTTTTTATGAATGTTTTCTTTGAAGAGGTGCCCCATAGAATATAACTTAAATGACAAGTGAGAATTTGTCACAAGGAGGAGGAACAGCAGTGTGTCTCAGAAATGTGAGAAGCTCAGTAGTACCAGCTGTGTGATGGTTGGAGCTGCAGGAGATGAAATTTGAAGGGTGGGCAGGATTAGATCAGTCAGGGCCTTTGTGCCCTCTCTTTGAGCCTGGGTTCCCCCCAAGAGCAGAGCCTGAGACAAGAGCTTGCATTCAGGTAGTTTATCTTGAGACATTCCCAAGGAACTGGAGTGAAAAACTGGGCAGGTGAAACAGGAAGGAGGAAAAACCATTCCAAGGACATGCTAGTAAGCTGGTCGTCATTATAAGCCACTGGTCCTTGATTCCACAGGGATCGGAATTGTCTTTCTTAGACATCAAACAGGAAGCATTGATCTACCAGCTCCTGACCCTCATTGATTAAGGCTTGTTCCTGCCGTGATAATCATGCTTCCAGGTGCACATGTATAGATTATCTGAGCCAGTTCCTGAAAGTGTCCCAGTAGCAGAGAAGCCCTGGAACAGAAAGCAAGGGACAGACAGCTGAGGAGAGCTGATGCTGGGTCACATCAGTTCATAGCTGCAGCAATGGTGGAGTGAAAAGGTAGGCCAAGGAATGTGAGCAGTACGTGGGAGGTGTCTCATGTACTTTACTAGGGAGCTTGAAGTCTTCCCTGAAGGTAATAAAAATCCAACAATGCAATAAAATTTATTTTTCAAGTTCACCCTGGCAGCCCTATGGAGAAAAATTTAGAAAGGATTAGGATGAGAGCTGGGGTCTGTAGATTAGCTTTTAAGGGTTGTCTGTTATATCTAAAATGTTGTGCTTATGTGACCATGTGATTCTTCCTTGGAGAGGTTCAGAGTTATTGTTGGATTCTCAAAGTACTCCATGGCCCAAAATAGAGGAGGGTGATCATTAAGGCATCTAATGCAACTGTGATGATGAGAACATGAACCAAGGCTGTGGGTGGTATGGCCAGGTGTAACTGGCATTTCTCCAGGCATATCAACCTGAGGGTGTGGTTGGGGTACAAAATGCTGTAAGCAGGATTATAGTCAAGCACTGCATAATGACATTGTGGTCAAATGGACCACATATATGATGGGGTCCCATAAGATTATCATGGAGCTGAAAAATTCCTATAGCCTAGTAACCCCATAGCTGTCATAAAGTCCTAGCACAACGCATTACTTACGTGTTTGTGGTGATGCTGGTGTAAACAGACCCTCTTGCTGCCAGTCATATAAGAGTCCAGCACATACAATTATGTACAGTACATACTTGAGAATGATAATAAGTGACCATGTTACTGCTTTATGTATTTACTATATATTTTGTTGTTTTAGAGTGTATTCCTACTTATTAAAAAAAAAAAAAAAAGGTAACCATTAAACAGCCTCTGGAAGGTCCTTCAGGAAGTATTCCAGAAGAAGGCATTGTAATCATAGGAGATGACAGCTCCATGCATGGCGTTGTCCCTAAAGACTTCCAAGTAGGACAAGATGTAGAGGTGGAAGACAGTGATATTGATGATCCTGAGCCTGTGCAGGCCTAGGCTAATGTGTCTTTGTGTCCTAGTTTTTAACAACAACAAAAAATAAGTTGAAAAAATTAAAAATTTAAGATAATAGAATAAAGCTTATAGAATAAAGATATAAAGAAAAAAATGTTTTGTACAGCTGTACAATGTGTTTGTGTTTAAGCTAAGTATTATTACAAGAGTCAAAAAGTTTAAAAAATTTAAAAGTTTATAAAGTAAAAAATTTACAGTAAGCTAAGGTTAATTTATTATTAAAGAAAAAATACGTTAAAATAAATTCAGTGTAGCCTAAGTATAGAGTGTTTATAAAGTCCACAGTGGTATATAGTAATGTCCTAGTCCTTCACATTCACTCACCACTCACTCGCTGACTCACCCAGAACAGCATTGAGTCCTGCAAACTCTATTTATGGTAAGTGCCCTATACAGGAGTATACGTTTTTATCTTTTATACTGAGTGGAAAAAACAAAACTGTTTTTACTCTCCTTTCACATCACAACCACAGACGACTCCTGAGACCAAATGTATAGAGGTTTCTCACCACCACCAAGCAAGCAGTCGATTCTACAGATGTGCCAGCTTGGTGTCCTCCAATTCAATTCATTCTGATGCTCTCTACCTGGAGATAGTGTCAGATCACACAGTCCCCAAGACTGCCCCTACTTCAGATATCTGTCACAAGTCTGACCTCTGGAACTTCTGACCAACTGGCTTCAAGTTGAGATTTCTACATCCTCCTCTTTGGGCTCAATTAATTTGCTAGTGCTGTTCACAGCACTCAGGGAAACACATTTACCAGTGTAGTATAAAGAATACCACAAAGGATGCAGATGCAGAGATGCACAGGGCAAGGTATGGGGAAGGGGCTCGGAGCTTCCATGCCCTGCTTGGGTGTGCTGCTCTCCAGAAACCTCCATGTGCTTAGGTACCTGGAAATACTCTGTACCCAGTCTTCTTGAGCCTCTACGGATACTTCACTGCGTAGTCTTGATTGACAACCATGCAGAAATGGGCAAGAAGGGTATGATCTAATACTAATAGACTATACTAATAGTCTATACTAATAGTGGAGAAACCCAGCAAGGCCTGTCGTTCAGATTCTTCTTGGCGTCTCTGTGCAGCATTCCTTCTTCCTGGGTGTGGGGCAGGACTCCTTCTGAATTGGGGGTTCTTACGGCCTGCAATCAGATAGGGTAGGTAAGAGAATTTCTTTATGGTCAGCTCCAAGAGAGGTGAGAGAAGAGTCCTGCCTTGGGGAGGCAGGAGGTGGTCAGAAGGCCAGAGAGACAGATACTCTGTTCTCTGAGGCCTAAAGCTCCCCAACATTATATAACAAGGGCTATGGGAGTTATGAGTCAGGAACTGTGGATGAAAGCCAATACGTATACCAAAATATCACAGATACCATATTTTTACTGTACCTTTTCCATGTTTAGTTATGTTTGGATACAGAAATACTTACCATTGTATCACAGTTGCCTGCAGTATTCAGTACAGTAACATGCTATATGCGTTTGCCACCTGGGAGCAATAAGCAACGCCATACCCGCTAGCTGTGTAGTAGGCTCCACCATCTGCATTTGTGTAAGCACATGCTATAAGATTCACACAATGACAAAATCACCTATCACTGCATTTCTCAGAATGCATTTTTAAGTGGTGCATCACTGTATTTGGGGACTTTCTCCTTCCCCACTTATATTGCTAGAGGGTGAGGAGAGGCGGAAGTCCCTAGGGTGTCTTATAGCTGATGTCTTCCGTTCTGTTTCCATGTAGCTCCTGACTTTGAAGGTGCTGTTTTGGTATCCTCTCTCCTCCTAACATATAGGCTGTCTGAAGCCATCACTGCCCCCGAAATCCACGAGCTACTATTCTGTCCATCAGCCTCTATACTAAGGCCTGGCCTCAGGGAGCCACCCTCCACCATGAAAATTTTCCACCTCTTCTAGGTACATGGCAGCACTATTCTTGTGCCTTTATTATTTCATTCAAACAACAAATAAATGAGTGCCTACCAGGTACCAAGCAATGACAATGCACACTATACATGCTCCGATGGGGGAAATACAGGATCTGTCAGAGCACAGAGGAATGACATCTAATGCAGACTTAGGAGATCAGAAAAGGCTTCCTGGGAGAAGTAAGAAGTAAGATCTAATTTCAACCCCAAAGGTTAAATTTGAGTTAGCTAGATAAACAGAGAGAGAAAGCCTGGCCCAGGGAATATATATATATATATATATATTTTTTTTTTTTTTTTCTTTATTTAATTGAGACATGGTCTCACTCTGTCCCCTAGGCTGGAGTATAGTGGCATGATCATGGCTCACTGCAGCTTTAACCTCCTGGGCTTAGGCGATCCTCCTGCCTTAACCTCTTGAGTAGCTGGGATCATAGGCGTGTGTCACTATGCCCGGCTAATTTTTTAAAATTATTATTTGTAGACACAAGATCTTGCTACGTTGCCAGGGCTGGTCTTGAACTCCTGGGCTCAAGCGATCCTCACACTTTGGCCTCCCAAAGTGCTGGGATTACAGGCGTGAGCCACCGTGCCTGGTTTGCAGCTTTTATTTTACTCATTTTATGCACTCTTCCACTAATGGAAGCATAGTTCAAGGGGAAGGAGCCTGCCCTAGTGCTGTTGTTTCTAGGTGCAATTCATAGTATCCACTCCCCTCTAATCCTGTGTCCTCACTCCCCCACATCAGCTGGTACATCCTAACTCCCTCTCCTCAGGATAAGGCCTGTGCCAGCAGGTAACACTGCTTTGGGGATGACCCAGAATGAGACCTGCAGATACTCGGGTTGTATTTTCTTTAAATATGTCCTCAGTGCCCAGTAGAAAAAGGATAAAGAGGAGGACCACCAGCTGCAAAGCCTCCAAAATCCAGGGGGCTTTAGCTCTGGCCCCAAATGTACAACCTCTCTCTGAAACAACAGCTTCGTAGTTCACTTGACTATGCTTTTTAGAAGGACCATCTATTGTCACCCAGGCATACCCCTTGGGGTCTTACCTTCCACCCCTATCCCCAAGTGGCTCATCAAGGTATTTATTCCAACCCTATTGAGTACTCTTTGTGAGAAGATTTCAGATTAAAAAAAAAAATTACTCTTTGAAGTTCTATTTCCAGTGGTATTTTAGTGCCCTAGTGATATTTTACCCCCCGTCATAGATTGACAGTAAAGGCAATTGTTGAACTGGTTGGTTACCCCTTAATGTAGGTTCTCCTTGGGGAGTTTGAGAAATGAAGAGGTTAAAAAGCAGCACCCACATGTCCAACACTATACTCTTCCCACAGATTCTTCTACTTGTGATATAATTAGCTCTCCCTGGTGGGTCCATCTTTCACCTGCACCAAGACTGCACCCCACTCCAACCCCTACAGGCCTAGACCTGTCTGAATTAGTTGAGTAAGTATAGATGAGGCTTACATGCTGGTGCCTCAGTTGACTTATAACCCAATTGAGAAGGGACAGGGATTTATGATTAAGAGACCAGAGAGGAGGAGCTAACAGCTCCTGGGTTTTAAAATATCAACAGTACTAATACTAATACTAGTACTATAACATTCCATTTTAATGTTCTCTATAATGTTCAAAGATCTTTGAATCCATTTTTTTTTTTTTTTTTTAAGACAGGGTCTTGCTCTGTTACCCAGGCTGGAGTGCAGTGGTGCAATCACAGCTCACTGCAACCTCAACCTCTAGGCTCAAGTGATCCTCTTGCCTCAGCCTCCCATGTAGCTGGGACCACAGGTACCTGCCACCACACCCAGCTAGTTTTCTGATTTTTTGTAGAGACGAGGTCTCACTTTGTTGCCCAGGCTGGTCTCGAACTCTTGGTCTCAAGAGATCCTCCTGTCTTGGCACCCCAAGGTGCTGGGATTACAGATACACAATTTGGTGAGTTAAAGAAGTGAGGTCCTCTCAGCCTCTCCAGACACCATCTACACCACCACAGGCACTGGCTGCTTCAGGTTGGGGACCTTTTAAGGATGAGTTGTAGATAAGATGGGCTCCTTTTTAACATGTTCATTCATTGCTTCAAAGGGGTGTCTATTCAACAGTAGGAGCCTCTGCTTCTTTTTTTTTTTTTTTTTTTTTTTGAGAGAGGGTCTCACCGCGTCACCCAGACTGGAGTGCAATGGCGCGATATTGGCTCACTGCAACCTCCGCCTCCCAGGCTCAAGTGATTCTCCTGCCTCAGCCTCCTGAGAAGCTGGGATTACAGGCCTGCACCACCATGCCCTGCTAATTTTTTGTATTTTCAGTAGAGACAGGGTTTCACCATGTTGGCCAGGCTGGTCTTGAACTCCTGACCTCAAATGATCCACCCGTCTTAGCCTCCCAAAGTGCTGGGATTATAAGCGTTAGCCACCGTGCCCGGCCCAGGAGCCTTTGCTTCTAACTCCTATAGGGTTGCTGAAAGATTAGTTCCCTGTTTTAGTATTTAATCTAGTCCCTTGTCTCCATTTTATGGGTTGGTAAAAAGAAAAGTAACAATCTCAACCTGCTGTTACTTTCCTTTAACTAAAAGGTTGCTGATTACAACCAGAATACCATATGCACTAAGATAAGGTCTCAACGGTTTCGTTTCTACATGAACAAATAAGATTAAAAGGTTTCAGGTTGCTATTTCTAAGCGCCTTTAAGCAAATAATACATTGTGGGGTGTAAAGTCTCCATTCTCTGTAAATGAGAGGCCAAATCAGATAGGCCATTACAGGGTCCACCTGAGTCCCCTTGCACTTGAGTTTACAGCATAGGTCCAGGGTTGCTGTTCCAACCTGCGTGGGACACTCTAGGGCCAATGTGGATTTCTTGCGCACGGATTCCTCTGGTTTCTTGGTTTGGATTAGTTTTATAGTTTTATTGTGTTTTGTTGCAGGACTGGGAGGCAACCAGTCAAAATGGTCTCTGGCTATCCAGTTGTTGATCAGTTCAAGCATGTAATACAATTTCAACATCAAACAGGCAAAGATGAGGTGGAGGAGTGACTGATTAGATGATCTCAAGCTGCAGGGACAGTCTGGGATTAGCTACTGCCACTCCAGTTGTGACTATATCACAAGTAGATTCAGGAAGCAACAGGAAGTTGAGATTCACCAACCTCCCAGAGAATAGTAAAACAGTGTTTCCTATCCAGTGGATCATGATCCCTGACAGGTTTACCATGTTACCCCAGGGGCTTTACATCCTTAAAGGTGGGATTAGTGTCTAGTTTGTTTCATAAAATTCTGTGAAAGTAAATGGGTTTCTCAAATACAAGATGGAAGAATCGAATATCAGGCCTTGAAAGTAGTTTTTTTCTTGTTATATCATGTAGTAAATTTCAATGTGTACTTTAATATGAAAACCCCAAACCAAACACTATAGAATATGTCTTTTCAAGACTTATGTGTTGACTAATCATCCTTTTTCATGCAATTAATTTAAAGTGAATTGAGGAGCATGCATCATTTGTTGAATGGGGAAAAACATAAAACTGGCTCAATGTTATAGTTATTAGTAAACATTAGAGTAAAATGAACATTATAAATGCAATCCTCGATCATATAATGAACTAAAGAAAATATTTGTTTTTAAAATCATGTGTTGTTACATACTTTGTGTGATAGCATTTGTCATTCTTTTTTTTTTTTTTTTCTAAGCTATCTAAATGCTTTGAACACTCTTTATATTTGGGACTCTCCCATCTAGTGAATCTATCTTTTGAAAATAGAGGCCAAATTTTCCCAGGTTCCCTTGAAGTGAGGCAAAATTGTGGCACAGACTCCACCAATCAGTGCTTCTGCATGTGATTTCAGTGTGGAAGGCTGAAGTCATGAAGACAGGGTCCTGAGGGAATCCATTCAGGTGACAGCACAGAGGCAGCAAAGATACATCCCGTTTCCAGAGGGAATCAAGGCAGGGGCTTGGCATAGCATCCCTGCCCATCATTTGGCCTGTGTTGAGTGGCAGGGACAGCGGTAGCAGTACTGGTTCTGGCTACTCAGCCTCTAAGCTTGGTTTTCTGATTGTGTCTCCTAGAGATTATGCTAATAGTCTTTTAATATAGTGGTCCTTCAACATTTTATGTGTGCGCTCCCAAAACAAATTTAATGAAACTGGCTTTCTAAAGTGTTCAGGTCATTACACAGTAGTTTACATCTTAGGAACATTTTGTTCTACATAAGTAAATGTCCTGTTGTTAAGAATGTAGTTTAATCTATCTTGTGGAAATAAACAGCAAAAGGAAAGGCAGGTGTTGAACCTCTGGTAAGTGTGCTGATTACAAAAGATACATCAATTATTATTTAAGTGCATTATTTTCAGTTGAATTCACAACGTATCTCCATGGAATTAATCTAAATCTAGTAAGTACATACTATGAATGACTAAACCCACAAAGTGGTTGATGAGGAACAGCAGGAGAATGTGTCCAAGTAAAAACTGAGTATGGTTTTATGACATCAATCAGCTTTTGGCCAAAATTTATGACAATTTTTTTACAAGTCTAAAGGAGCATTTATGGAAATATAGAGTGCCACTACCGTATACTTTCAGTTTCTTTTCCTAACTTGAAGATATAATGTTGATCTGTTGGAAGTAAATGTGTGACCTCACCTTCTCTTTGAAATAATGCAAATTAGGCAGGGCTTAGTGACTCATACCTATAATCCTAGCATTTTGGGAGGCTGAGGCAGGAGGATTGCTTGAGCCCAGGAGTTTGAGGCCAGGAGTTTGCAACATAGCTAGACATCATCTCTGAAAAATAAAATAAATAAAATACAGTAAAATAAAAATGTAATAATGCAAAATACTCAACTGAGACATGGGTGAATGCAAATAAAATTTCATAGCATGTTGTTATTCTCTGACATGCTTCAGACAAAATTTAAATATCTTAATTCTAAGATGGACAAAAAGGAAGGAAAGGAGGCAGGGAGGTGGATAAGGCATAGAATCTTGTCATAAGTTTGTCTCTTGGATGGAATGAGCTCTGATAAGTTCTGTATTTTGTACTGAGCCTCTCTGCTTTGCTCTCTCAGAACTCTCCTATAGTAGCAATGCATTATTTGATCATAATTAGGCGATGCAAAAGGCAAGACCATTCAACAAAATTTGCCGTAACTCCTGCCACTTCACTCCTCAATATACATGAATTCAGGATGTCCCTAAATACCTTGTTTCTATATTATGCTGCACACTTATCAAAAATATAAAGACAAACACACATAGCCCTAGTGTAGGATTATAATTTCTTGACTAAAGGAGGCTTCCATATATTGAATTGTTCTATAATATTATGCTGCAGGTAATTACACCCCAGTGGAATGCCCTATAATTACATTCAGGAAGCCTTCAACATGTGATAATCATCTATTCATTCATTCATTTTTAATAAAATGGAGAATGGCAATTGTGAAAGAGGAGGTGGAAATGATGAGACAGTATGACACCTTGACTTCAGACATGCAATAAGACATATTAATTTTAAGAAAGAGGCCAGGCGCAGAGGCTCACACCTGTAATCCTAGCACTTTGGGAGGCCAAGGTGGGCGGATTATGAGGTCAGGAATTTGAGACCAGCCTGGCCAACATGGTGAAACCCTGTCTCTACTAAAAATACAAAAAAATTAACTGGGCGTGGTGGCACACGCCTGTAGTCTCAGCTACTTGAGAGGCTGAGGCAGAATAATTGCTTGAACCCGGGAGGTGGAGGTTGCAGTGAGTTGAGATTGCGCCATTGCACTCCAGCACTCCAGCCTGGGCAATAGAGGGAGACTCCGTCCGAAAAAAAAAAAAAAAAAAGCCGGGCGCGATGTCTCACACCTATAACCCCAGCACTTCGGGAGGCCGAAGCAGGTGGATCACAAGGTCAGGAGATCAAGACCATCCTGGCTAATATGGTGAAACCCTGTCTCTACTAAAAATACAAATATATATATATTTGTACGGCCAGATTTTATGCATGGATATTGTGATCCCATATGGAGTCCCTGTTTCTATGCCTGGCATAACAGATTACATGCAAGGAAATCCAACTTCTGTGAATGGCACACAAGTTCTGTGTGTGTAATTTCAGGTTTCAGCCTGTTAAGATTACTTTCCATGCTTTGAGATTTTGATTCTGAATATGGATTGCTAGGTTCCATGCTTGTATAGTCAGGATCCATTCTTGGAGGTTGAGATTACAGTCATGGTGTGCCAGGTTCTATACCTGGAGGTAGAGTTTTACAAATGGAGGATGAAGTAATAGCTTGGAAGTTTACATTTCCACACTCTGCAAGACAGGTTTTACCTATAGATGATAAAGTTCTTGCAATAGTTAATTTTACGTGTCAACTTGACTGAGCTAAGGAATGCCCAGATAGGTGGTAAAACATTATTTCTGCATGTATCTGTGAGGGCATTTCTGGAAGATTTCTGGAAGAGGTTAACATTTAAATTGATAGACTGAGTAAAGAAGACCATCATCATCAATGTGGGTGGGCATCGTCCAAACCACAACTGCCCAATAGAACACAAAGGTTAAGAAAACACAAAGTTGCTCTCTCTTATTCAGCTGGAACATCCATTTTCTCCTGCCCTTGAACACCGGAGCTTCTGCTTCTCTGGCCTTTGGACTCTGGGACGTAAATATGTTCCCATTGGTTCTGTTTCTCTGAAGAATTCTAACTAATACAAATCCCAGCATGAAGAGTAAGATTCCACTTCTGTAGATTAGGATTCATTACTTTCTTGGCCATATTTCATGCCTAGAAATACAGATACCATACTTGGAATGTCAAATTCTAGGCCTAATGCCCACCACATTGTGTAATTGGAGGTCCAGATGTTTGCCTTATGATTCGGGTTCTATAGAACATGTTTCATGATGACTAATCCTTGTTTTATACTTGGAAGTCCATATTCCACATTTGGAGAGCAAGATTCCAGGCCTGGATGGTGAGATTCAATACCTAGGCCAGATGACATTAAGGTTCTACCCAAATTCCACAGAAGGCCAGGTTAGGTTACAAACTGAAAGAGAAATTTCACACAGTTTACAATGCATGCCATGCTTGAAGCCTAATTTCATGTCTACATTGCCTGAATCCAAACATAAAAGCACTGGTTCCACACCTACTGTGCAGATTACATGCTGGCAAACCAGTTTCCATGCTTGGAGAACCAAATTCTATGACAGAAGTGCCATGCTCCATATCTGAGGCTCCAGTCTCCAGTGTGTATGGTCATGTTCCATGCTTGAACATTAAGACTCAGGGTCATACTTGGAAGGCTGGTCTCCATGCTTAGAGATTGAGATTTTACACATGGAGTGCTAAGTTCCAGTTTTATAAGTGGAGTCTCAAATTACTTTGATATTTACCTTTCTGCTCACAGAAAACCAGATTTTTCCCATCTTAGGCCAAGCTCCTTACTTGGAGAACCAGATTCCTCTTCTACAGATCAGTATTTCCTACTTAAAATTCCAGGTTCCATACCTGGAAGGTGAGATTTTGTGCCAAGTTGGCTAGGTTCCATACTTGGTGGGCCAGGTGATGTGCCATGAGGTTTGGGCTCCAACCTAGAAGGTCAGGTTCCAAGCCTGGAGAGAGGAATTTCTCACAGGCTCCCATGGCATGCCTGGAAGTCCTAATTCCATGCTTAAAAGGTCAGATCCATATCTAAAAGTAAAGGTTTCAATCCTAGAGTGTCGTATTTAATGCCTGGGGAAGATCACAACTGGGGAGACTTTTCATGGCTAGACATTCAAAATCCATGTGGGAAGGCCAGGTTCCATGTTTTAAGGCTACATTCTACACAGAAGGAGCAAGTATTTATGCTTAGATGTCTAGGTATCATGCCTAGAGGTTCAAGTTCCATGCCTATAGGGTTAGAGCTCATGGATTTCTACATTATATACTTGGAAAGGTAGACTTCACATCTAGAACATGTAAATCAGTTCTAGATTTCATACATGGAATGCCATATTCCATGCTTTTGGGGCCAGATTCCATGCTCAGAGGTTGAGATTTCTTTCATGGAATGCCACATTCCATGATTGTTGCATGTTTCCATTCTTGGAGATTCTTAGATTCTATACATGAAGTTCCATCTTCTATGCATGGGGAGCACCAGCTTTCATGTCTTAGGTGACCAACTTCTATGACTGAGACACAAGTTTAATATCTGGAGTGCCAAGCAACATATTTATTAAGCCATGTTCCATTGGGGAGATTGAGATTCCACACATTGTGTTCCATTCCATTCCTGAAAGTTTAAATTTCATGCTTGGAGATAGAGATCCTTACATGGGGTACCAGGTTCCATGTTTTTAGGGTCAGAATCCATTCTGGAAATTGAGATTCCACACATGCAGTGGCAGATTTCATGCTTATAGGGCCAGCTTCCATGTTTGGATATTGGAATTCCACACACAGAGTGGCATTTGAGTCACAGAAGCCAACTCTACATGCATGGAACCTGGTCTTCCAGATCTGGCACTCTGTGTGTAGAATATCAATCCCCAGCCATTGAACCTGACCACATAAACATGGAACCTGTACTCCATTTATGAAACATGGACTTTCAGAGATATATTTAGCTCTCCTAGGTGTGAATCCTGCCTTTTTATGCATATGTAATCTGCTCCTCCACATAAAACCTGGCTCTATAAACATGGAAATTGGGTTTCCAAGTATGAAACCTGACTTTCCAGGGTTGGAAAGTAGCTCCTGATGTGAATCCTGCCTCTCTAGGTATAAAACCTGATTCTTTACTTGTGCAATCTGGGCTTCTACATGTATGCCTTGGTGATCTAGGTATTGAATTAGACCTTTCGAGCATAACATGAGTATGAAATCTCTCTCTCCAAGCTTGGAATCTGCCTTGTGAGGGTGGAACCAGAACCTCCTGAAGTACCATCTAGCCCACAAGTAAAAAAATTCAGGGTAGTGTTAAGTGACTTTTCCAAGGTTAAACAATTGATTTTCTATGGAACTGGGACTGGAATCCAGGTCTCCTGATTCTCAGCCAGTGCTTACTACAGAGATGGTTGTTCTGCTTATCTTTCTCGCTAATGGTGTAGCGAGGGAAAAGAGAACTAGACAGGTGGACAGGAGTCAGAACATGCAAAGTCTGTTGACAGCATTGCCCTGTCTGTCCTGTCTGCCTCTGTTGCCCTTAGACAGATGGCCCAATCCCACTGAACTTTACCACCTCCCTTTTCATGCAAAGGGGGAGTCAGACAAGATGGTTGCTGAGACCAGTTCCAGCCCTGGCATTCTGTTCTCTGCCTCTATGTTATGCTTCTCTTTATTAAGAGCCTCTTCTTGTCTTTGAGCAGCGTGAGACTGAATTGGTCTGGGGCATACCGGGCCATCTAAGCAAGGAGCAACCAGGAGATTAGCTTTGATCCTGCCGTGACCCCCTCCTCCCTCCTGTGGTTTCCTCCATTATTTCAGCTGTTGCCCATGGAAGAGATTTTTTTATTTGGTTGAAAGGTCTCATTCAACCCAGAAAATCAAATACCATTTTAAAAGATCCTGACTTTGGAAGTTAGCCTCACAGCTGCCTGGGGTGCCTCACGATCCCTCTTTATTCAAAGGCCTGTTCTTGTTTTCCATTTTATAGCTGCTGTTCTGGCTTCTTCTTTCTGCTTCGGTGGGGTTGGCTGCCTAAGGGACTCAGGTCCTATTGCCACTTGGATCTAAGCAGGGGAGGCTATTAGGGCCAAGGGAGGGAATTAGACTAACCTTGGAATGGGGAGAGTTAGGGCATCTCCTGTCCTTTTGCCTAAGGGTGACCACTGATTTTTTTTTTTTTTTGAGATGGAGTCTTGCTCTGTTGCCCAGGCTGGAGTACAGTGGCACAATATTGGCTCACTGCAAGCTCTGCCTCCTGAGGCCATTCTCCTGCCTCAGCCTCCCAAGTAGCTAGGACTACAGGTGCCCGCCACCATGCCCGGCTAATGTTTTGTATTTTTAGTAGTGATGGGGTTTCACCATGTTAGCCAGGATGGTCTCGATCTCCTGACCTTATAATCCGCCCGCCTCGGCCTTCCAAAATGCTGGGATTACAGGCATGAGCCGCCGCGTTTTGACTCTTTGTCCTTCATATGCCCGAAACATAAACTTCTAGTGCTTTTTCTTTACTTATCAATTTTGGACATTACCTATTTATTTTCCGAAATGGTAGGTAACTCTTCCACACACTGACGCTTCTCAGCTCTTCTGTTCCATCTTCCTAATATAGTGTCTGGGCTTTTATGACTCTGAACTATTGTTGACCCCAGAATAAGTATGCACTATGCCATGATTACATTTCTTTTCCTCTCTAGCTTTTCTCTGCCCCTAGTTTCAACATTTCTTTCTTTTTCCTCATACTATTTGCCTTGATCCTTGCCGCATTCTTTTCTCTCCAAACCTCCATCATCTCACCTATTTTATCTGCCACCTTTCTTCCCAGAGATCTTGTACACAGAGTCCTTTGTAGAGGAAACACATTTGTTTAAAAATAGACATGGAGTGCCCACTGATAACCAGACCTGCTTCAGTTAATTTATTAAGTCACTAAGTCATTGCTTTCAATAACTGTACGCTGAGTGCCAGGCACGAATAATACAGAGATAAATAAAATATAAACTTTGTGCCCAAGTAGCTACCCTGTCTCTTTCCCTCACCTGGGTCAGGATCTCTCTTGTTCCTGGCACCTAGCTCAGTACTTAGCACATGGGTGGCCCTTAGTAAATATTTATTGTTGAGAACATTATTGGACCCATTTCTCAGGCCCATCTTCACTCATCTCCCCTGAATGTTGCTTAAATAGGGATGACCCTGGTGTCATCCCTATTTAAACCCAGTGCACAGCGATTTAATCTCAGAGGTGCTCAGTGCAGGCTTCAGGTTCTCTTCTGCCTTAGCCCTATTATTGCATGGGATGCAATCCTGCCCCACTTCTGGCCCCAGATATGGTTTCCTGAGCTGCATCCTCTGGCACACAGTCCTTCCTATCCCCCAAGGGAGGCAATGTATCGGTCCTAGGATAGCATTGAGAACAGGGGCCTAGGCATCTGCTCTGATGTCCTCATTTTCTAAGCCTAAGGCAGTCTCAGCCCTCCTCCAAGTCTCCATTTCCCTGGCAGCCCTGCACTTCCTCCCCATTTCTGTTTCCCTGGCTGTAAAACTCTGAAGCAAGGCCTGCCCTTCTCTCCTTCCCCTGCATGCAGTTTAGGACAAAGTGGAGGTTCTTAGCTGTGAGAGGCCTCAAGAGGACTATTAATGCAGTCTTTAAAAGGATTTTGTTTCAGCTCAAATGCATTCTGCAGGGATTTCGCAGTGACAAAGAGTTTGTGTATGTGTTGCGAGACAGCTCCCTTCTCTTGCCCTGAGGGAGTTCGCACCTGCTTACTCAGGACAGGCTTTTCCACAGACTGTCCTCCCTGCTGTCCTCCCACCTCAGGTGTCTGGTTACTGCCAGAACCATTTATTCCGACCCTCCATCTGGCCAACAGATTAAAAATCCCCACACAATGCAAAGGGCCACTGCAGATGGCCGTGCACCTGGGAGTCCCAAATCCCTGGGTCGCAGGGCCTGGCGTTGGACTTTGCTGCTTGGCTGACAGCCTTGGAACCTCCAGTTCATCTAACAGGGAACTGTAAAGCCAGCCCCTCATTAGAACAGCCTGCAGCCCAAGTCCACACTGAAAAGAGATGCAGGTGCTAAACTGATGCCTGTAACTTAATATCTGGTGAGTTCGCCCACGCAGTACACAAGAGACGCGCATTCAGCCACCGTATGTGACTGGCACTCAGAGTTCTTCTCCTCCCCAAAGCTACAGCCGCACACTGTGTCCCCGATGCAGCCCTTCTTGGCAACCCTCGGGAGACATTCTCATGACTTGTCACCATCTGAATCCCTAGCTCTCATCTGTCTCTGGTGAAGAACCTGGGTTCAGAGGCTTCCAATCTCTTTTCCACACGGCAGCCTAAAAAATGTATATACTTTCAAATATAAAATGAAAACAGAAATGTTGTTCTCCCTCAATGCTTGCCAGTGCACTTAGAATATGACTCCAGCTCATTCCCATGGTCTAGGAGGGATGTGGCCCTGTCCACCCCACCCATGACCTTGTCTCAAGTTGCCCTGCCCAGATCTTCATCCTCCAGGAGCACTCCCCTCCCGACAGTTCTGATAACTTTTTCTTTTCCTTGGAGTGCTTTTCACCCCATACACAGGATGGCTGACCTTCATTTTCCTGGTTTTGGCTTAAATGTCATCTTGGAGACATCCTTAATAACATCTCTGTCCAGAATAGTTCCCCCCACACTCTTATTCCCCCAGATCCCTAGCTCCCTGCTCTTTTTTTTCCAGGGCTATTTATCTCAATTTTTAATTGTGTATTATTTTTTGTTGACTTGTTTATCTTGTGTTTCCCATAAAACAGTAAGCTCCTTGAGGAAGGGATCATATATAGTTTAACCACCCAGCCTCTGGCATGTTGAATGTCAAATGAACAAATGTCAGGAAACAAATGTCAGTCGAGTAATTTCCTGAATTCAGTGTCTTTTAGGGCAGTGGTCTCAGACTTTGTTGCACATTAGAATCACCTGGAGAGGTTTAAAAATACCCCCATAGCTATTAAATCACAACCTCTAAGGGGTGAGACAAAAGCACCCATTTTTTTAAAGGTCTTCAGGTGATTCCAATGTGCAGCTAAGAACCCAGTGTTTACAGCTGTGGTCCTTACATGTAGTCCTGGACTAGCAGTATCAGCCTCACTTGGGGACTCATTAGAAACGCACATTCTTGGGTCCTACCCAGATCTACTGAGTCAGAAACTCTAAGGTGGACCCAGCGAGCCACTTTCCTGAGCCCTCCAGGGGATTCTGAGGCAGGCTGAAGTTTAATAACCACTGCTTTAAAGAAGGGGTCATGCTGTCTCTTCGCCTGGTCACCTTTTGTTGGCATCAACAATAGGAAAATGGGACACTCTTCAGCAGGATGACCACTGTTCCAGTTTGTGGGGGATTGTCCCTGTTTTACTGAAAGTTCCACATCCCAGGAAATCCCTCATTTCCCAGCAACCAAGACAGTTGGTCGCCCTACTATTTAGAACTCTTTTGATTGAAATACCAGATTCACTGGACAAGTTGAGTAAAGTATGATAAGTGCATTGGTAGGTTTTAAAATGTTAATGTGATCTAATATCCCTGTGATGGCTCCTCTGAGTGCTGGGGGATAGCTGTGTGGCCATCAGGCATGCCTGGTCACCATGGCTCCCACTTCAGATGTCTGCAGAAAGCAAACATTGCTATGCCTTGCTCAGGTCCACCTCACTTAGTGCTATATGTGGATAATTTGGTTTTGTGTTTCAAAGGAGGGCACTACAGCATTATAAAACAATTCTTAGAGACCCCCACTACCACCTTTGTACTCACATAAATGGCTTAGAAGAAAGTGCAAATAGACCTTTCTATTTCTTGTACAGGCAACAAAATGATGACATCATTCACAGGTTGCAAAGGCCTCATCAGAGAGCAGCAGGAACTTATATTTTTTTTTCTCTCTCTCTCTTCAAAATGTATTTACTTTTAGATTTTCCAGTTAGCTGGGTATGCTGTAGGAAAGCCCAGAAATGTGGCTTCGGATTAAAGTTGCAAACCTGGATCTACCTAGACTTCTTTCCAAACCAATGTTTACAAATGAATTTAAAACCTAAATGCCCAAGGAAGTCAAAGAAAGAATCCCAAGTTCCTTTTAACTCAAAGGTTGGTTTCAAAGTGAGTTTAAGCTTTCTTATGGTCACAGCTAGGATTATTTGGAGGTGGTTTCTGACCAAGGGAGAAAGTGATGACCTGCCTAATTCTCTGCCCCCTAGAAAATCAGTGTATCAGCTGAGACCACTTAAACAGATGAACTGGGAGAGTTCCCTGACCCCCCTCGCAGGATGTGTGATGGAGGGTGGTTCGTATGTTGGGTTGCTGCGTGCTCAAACCCCTTACAGGAAGGGGAGCATGCAGACAGTCAGGTGCAGGAGTCAGGGTGAGCGCTTTTTGGGCTTCAGCCCCATGGTAGTGTCTATGGGTGGGTGTCTGCGACTCCCAAAGCCCAAGTGGGCACGTGTTACAGTGCTCTCTTTTAGTCTTGCTGTCTAGGGATGGCTTAAGTGTTAGACAGCTCAGTAGACACTCTTGGTACCCAGGTCCTTGTCTGATGTCCAGGAAGAATCAAGTCACACACAGGCTTGAAGGATGAATGGAGGGGTTTTACTGAGTGGTGGAGGTGGCTCTCAGTGGGATGGATGGGGAGTTAGAAGGGGAATGGAGTGGGAAGATGATCTTCCCCTTTAATTTGAATGTCCAGTGGCTGATCTCCTCTCCGACTGCCCCCAGCTGAATTCCTCTCGATGTTCAGACATTCCTTTCCTTCCCTCTGCTGCATTGTTCTGCCCTTCTTCTGCTTTTCTGTTTGTCTCCTCATCCACCTCTGGAGCCTGGGGTTTATATAAAGGCAACTTTGGGGCATGAAAACTGGTAATGCCTATTCCCATTTAGGGCCATGGATTTCCAGGATTGAGGGTGGGGCCTTTGCCAGGAAACCACCCTCTTCTACCCAGTATTTCCCTGTCTCCTCTCTATATCACAAAAACACAGGTTGAAAAAGTTCAACCTGGTCCAAACTCTGGGCCTTACCCGGCTTCAGAAAAGGAAAGGTGAGAACATTTGATTCAGTTTCAGGTCAGTCTTGTTGGCAAATCCTGACCATTGGAGAAGGTAAGATAGGATTCATCAAGTATCTGTGTTGGGGGTTGCAGATGCTGCATCTGATGAAATTCTCACAGGAATTCTGGGAGGAGTGCACAACCAGTGTGAACACCTCCACTTGACAGGTGAGAAAACCGAGGCTCAGAGAAGTTCACTGACTTGAACAAGATCACATAGCTAGCATTCAGCAAAAGTAGGATTGGAATCTGATGTCCTGACTTCCAGTTCAGTGCCAACTGACAGCTATCTTAATTCCAGCAATCAGATTCTGGAATATTTCCTCGTTACTACCACCATCACCACTCTTACTATTACCTCTACTCCTGTTAATTCCTTCCCCATTACCATTACAATTGCAATGACTATTTTAGTATTTACTATGAACCAGGCATAGTCCTAAACCCTATTCACACATAATCTCATTTATTCCTCTCAACAGCCTCATTTCATAGGGATGTGGAGACTTAGAGAGGTTAAGTAACTTGCCTGATCAAGCTGAGGTTTGAGCCTCGGTCCATTTGGCTGTGAAAGTTGAGCTCTAAAATAGCTATCATATAGTGCCCTCCTCACCAAATGCCATGCCTGAATCTCCTCTCTGTTTCTCAAGGTTGAATTCCTACTCGGGTTATTTGTCTGGTACTGAAGTTCCTGGAATTTTGGACCTGCTTGGTTTATCCCATTCCTTCAGGATATTCTCATCTCTAACTCTGATTAGATCCCTGCTGCCCTCAGCTCATGACCACAACTTCTCCTTTACTAGGAGGCCTATTAGCTAAACCACTCACTATCTGTGGCTACCAGAATTGTCTCCTATGGTTAAAATTTCTACCTTCTCAGTTAAAATTTTTCCCTACCCACTACTAGTGGTTTCTTTTGAGATGTATCCCCTTTTATCTAACAGCCAGTACTACCTACTACTACCATCTTCCTTATTTCTCATAATGTGGAATGAAGACAGCCCCAAGTCACTCTGATGGAGGTACCCAACCTCCAGAACTATAGTCTCCAATTATACCATTTCCCTTTCACAAAGGTCTAGAACACTTTCTTCTTCTTGTTGTTGTTTTTTCCTAGTTCTTTTTGAGCTTTATTTATTTATTTATTTATATTTTTAAAAACTTTTTTAAAAGTTTGTGGGTACATGGTAGGTGTACATATTTACGGGGTATAGGAGATGTTTTGATATAGGCATGCAATGTGAAATAAGCACATCATGGGGAATAGGGTATCCTTTCCCTCAACCATTATCCTTTGAGTTACAATTCAATTACACTCTTGAAGTTACCTTAAAATGTACAATTGAACATTTTATCCTTAACTTCTCAGGAAAAGGGTTAAGAGGACCATCATTCATATGTTTACATGGAATGGTAATTTTGTGAATGTTCATTTTTATGTCTGTCATTCTATCAGGAAAAAGCCTGCTGGGCACGTGCATTCTCTATTCTCTCTCCATTCAAGAAACAGGGAGCAGCTGTCTCCCTGGGAGGGCTTGGGAACCCTCTCCCCTTTCCTCCAAACACCCAACTACTTATCTGAGAGGAAGCAAGTAAACTAGTAATTACAATAACTGTGCTAAGTTGTATCCATGGTCTTCACCCAATGGTGTGGACTCAGAGAAGAAAGCGTCTAACCCTGCCTGAGTAGTTAAGGGAAGGCATCATGGAGGAGGTGACATTTGAGTTTTGAGTTTTGAAGAGTGGGCAAGAGTTCTTAGTGTTTTAAGATTTCTCTGTGTTGAGATTTTACTATCAATTTATAGCTTTTTTTTTTTTTTTTTTTTTTTTGAGACGGAGTCTCGCTCTGTCGCCCAGCCCAGGCTGGAGTGCAGTGGCGCGATCTCGGCTCACTGCAAGCTCCGCCTCCCGGGTTCACGCCATTCTCCTGCCTCAGCCTCCCGAGTAGCTGGGACTACAGGCGCCCACAACCGCGCCCGGCTAATTTTTTGTATGTTTAGTAGAGACGGGGTTTCACCGTGGTCTCGATCTCCTGACCTTGTGATCCGTCCGCCTCGGCCTCCCAAAGTGCTGGGATTACAGGCGTGAGCCACCGCGCCCGGCCAATTTATAGCTTTTCACATTTACTAAAAGTTCCACCCAGCCCAGCCCTTCAAACTTTATTCAATAAGTTCTACGGACAAATGTTAGCTGGTAAGGAGATGGCAAAAGAAGGTGAGATATGATCATGTCCTTTCAGGAGCTTACAGTTTTGTTACCAGCATACCTACATATGTAACAGTTACATAACTTTTCAAGATCGTTGGTTTGTTAAGTCCTTGAATAGGAACTGTGGCTATCTTGTTCACTGCCCTGTCTCTGATTCCTGACTATTGTACCTGGGATTCAATGAGTCCTCATTAAAGGCTGACTGAGTATAGGAAAGAATGATAAATGCTTAGTGAGTGGGGAAGATTTGATTTGGACCTGAAAAGCAGGGTCATATTTGGATAAATAGAGGAAAAAGCATACACTATCTTGCCTTCCTTCATGTTTTTTGCATGCAGGTTTGTGTCACCAACTACATTACATGGACTATATTTTATGCATCTTTTATAGCCAAAGTGATATGGTGTGGATGTGTGTCCCCTCCACATCTCATGTTGAAATGTGATTCTCAATGTTGGAGGTTGGGGCCTAGTACGAGGTGTTGGATAATAGGAGTGGATCCCTCATGAATGACTTGGTGCCCTCCCCGTGGCAATGAGTGAGTTCTTGATCTGTTAGTTCACGCAAGAGCTGGCTGTTTCAAGGAGCCTGGCACCTCCTCCTCTCTCTCTTGCTCCCTCTTTTGCCACAAGACAGGCCAGCTCCTCTTCCCTTCTGCTATGACTAAAAGCTTCCTGAGGCCTCACCAGAAGCTGAGTGGATGCTGGTGCCATGCTTGTCCAGCCTGTGGAATCGTGAACCAAATAAACCTCTTTTAAAAATAGATTACCCAGCCTCAGGTATTCCTTTATAGCAATGCAAAATGGACTAACACAAAAAGAGAACTAGGCACTTACTAAATGATCATACATGTCAGTTAGATTCAAGGGCAAGCTAGAATCTTATCCATCCTTACTGAAAAGCTACACAAATATTGGTGTTGGGAGAGGATGAAACTCATGTGAAATGTTCCCAAGTTTTTTGTCTTCCCAAGCAGAGCTTATTTGTGTATAATCTGCATATTAGTGGAAAAACATGTGTTCATTGATTACCTACAGGGCACGTGTGTGTGTATATTACATAGACATTGTCACCATGTTTATGGAGCTTTCAGTTCTGCAGTTGAACAAGACAGACAATAGAGCCAAGCATTATTAGTTGATGATAATTTCAGTTGATGACCTCAAGAGTCTTGAAAGCATATTGAGTACTTTGGCAGGTTAATCTGGGCACATTCCCCAAAGGAGGAGAAAGGTCTCTAGCTATTATTATTATTATTATTATTATTATTATTACTTGAGACAAAGTCTCACTCTGTTGCCCAGGCTGGAGTTCAGTGGTGAGATCTTGGGTCATTGCAACCTCCACCACCTGGGTTCAAGCAATTCTCGTGCCTCAGCTCCTGAGTAGCTAGGATTACAGGTTAATTTTTGTGTTTTAGTAGAGACGGGGTTCCACCATGTTGGCTAGGCTAGTCTCAAAACTCCTGACCTCAGGTGATCCACTTGCCTCGGCTCCCCAAAGTGCTGGGATTACAGGCATAAGCCACTGCACCTGGCCTCTATTATTGAAAGCTGTGATTATTAAGGTTCCCTGAAAAGGTTAGAATTCCCTAGAATTTCTCACTTTTCTTGTTATCCATGCTTTCTTTTTTGGGCTGGTATAACAATAGCTGTAGCCCGTTGCTGGGTCAGATTGCTGATTTGTTGCATTTTGGAAGAATAACCCTTGCTTTGCTACTGATAGGTTTGTATTCTGGATACTCTGTGTTACTATTTGTTTTGGTAATATCAAACTGTAATGATTAGAATTTTGGAAGACCATTTCCCTCAGGTCAGATGCTTTGGAGTATACCTGGGAAAGTGGAAAGTATAAACAGAGCAGGGGAGGGTTTCAAAATTCTCTGGACTCAGATTGTACAACTCTGCCCTATGAATGAGCAAGAACTAGGTGGGATTCTATAGAATGGGATCTAGGTAGCTAGAAAGGGCAAAGGTGAAGCATGAGATGTATTAGCAGTCAGGGAGAAACTACCCGGCAGATCCAAAGTATTCCAGGTACTGGGAAAGTCTGTTTTGTGAATCCAGAGTCATCCCCAACAGGAATAAAATTCTTCCTTTTATAGCCATCCAACTCTCTCCCAAATCCTTTCATTCCATCCCCACTCTGCACTGGCAAGGGCTCCCACTGTCCCACCACTAGGGAGTTATCCCTCAGGTTTAAGGCATTTACAGCACTGGCCATTCTCTTTGAAAAATATAAGAGAAATAGTGCCTTATAGAAATGATTTTCTGTTTTTTCTTTTAACAGAAAACTCCTTTTTTGTCCCTAATAATAAAAACTGCTCTGGCTGAAGCAGGGGCCTGGGCCTTCCCCCTTAGCCTCACCCTTGCTGGCCCTTGAGACACTTGGGTGGAAGCTGGAGGGTTCCAGGAAAGCTGTTTCAAAAGCTCTGCTGCAAACCAACCAACCATACAAACTCATTATTGGGACAGTTGGGGAAATTTGAATATTGACTGGGTGTTAGAGGATGTTTAGGAATTATTGTTCATTTTGTCAGATGTGAGAATGCTATAATGGTTATGTGAGACAACATCCTGATATTTTAAAGCTTCCTATTTCATGATGCTTGAGATTTGCATAAAAATGAAGTGAATATGGGCTGGGCACAGTGGCTCACACCTGTAATCCCAACAGTTTTGGAGGCCGAGGAGGGTAGATCAGTTGAGATCAGGCATTTGAGACCAGCCTGGCCAACATGGTGAAATCCCATCTCTGGTAAAAATACAAAAATTAGCCAGGTGTGGTGGTGCACACTTGTGATCCCAGCTACTTGGGAGGCTGAGGCAAGAGAATCGCTTGAATCTGGGATGCAGAGGTTGCAGTGAGCTGATATCATGCCACTGCCCTCCAGCCTGGGCGACAGAGTGAGACTTTGTCTCCAAAACAAAACAAAAGAAAAAAATGAAAATGAAGTGAATATGGCAAAATGAAAATAATGTTAAGTTGAAGTGGTGGGTTATGGGTTCATTATAATCTCTCTGAAAAATTTAAAAGCAATGCTTCAAGCTGGTAGTCGTAGGTATCCTAGGAGGTATAGGTTTATTGGCGCAGTTTTTCTTTGAGACTTTGGGTGCCAGTCTAGAGCAGGGCACAGAGGGAATACAGGGGTCAGCTACATTCATCTGCTCACTCACCACCCATGGGTGCTGGCAAGGCATCAAACTACACCCTAAAACTCTCCCACAGTGTAACTCTTTGCTCAACCTTATTAAAGGACGTGTAACATGGTTTAACATTAGCAGCAGGGCTAACTCCATGCACATCCACCCCCAACCCCTACAGCTGTCTGGCCCATCCTGCCTGTCTTATTTGAGTTGGCAAAATCCTCTCTCCCTACGCAGCACGCCCCCATTCCCTATATGCCCTCCCCTAAGCTAGCACCTGCTGCCTCAAAGGAATACTGAGCTGGTAAAAGTCTTTCTCTCCTTCCCCACCTCATTTCCCTCTCCTGGGCATCCAGGGATCTGAGGAGAGCACTTCTGGTTACTAGGAAGCTGCTAGATGCGTACTGGGCAATAGTACTGTCTTCTCATTTCAGAGACCCACCCAAGACTGCTCACTGGCCGAACACCAGCACTGTTCTCACATCTCCTTGCTCTGCCCTCTGCCACCAGCCAGGCCAGGAAGCTGAGATGTAGCATCAGAGAGGGAAGAGACTTCTGAAATCAAGAAGTGCAGCCTCCCAAGCAGAGCAAGGATCCCTGCAGGCATCTGTGATGGGTGGTTACCTGGTCTTTGCTGAAATGTTCCCATTGGAGATTGTTTCCACAAACATTTACATAGTACTCCTCTGGGTCAGGCACAGAGGAAGGCACTAATCAGGGTCAGAGCCCAGGGACAGTGAGAGTTCAGTAGCAAACTGCACCCAGGACCCACCGGTCTCCTATTGCAGACCTCTGCAGTGGGGGCTGGAAGCCGCAGCACCCAAAACTCTGGGTAGGCCCATCTCCCTCTAGCAGCAAAAAGGTGGCTGGCTGGCAGATGAAACTATATCCCTTGGTAAGGATGCCACCGTTTGAGTTTTGCCTGATCAGCTCCTTGGTTTTATAATACCAGGAACTCAGTTTTATTAATGGTCCTGGGAGTTATAGACCTGTGATAACCCAACCTCATAAGAAACATGCATGCTGGCCAGGTGCTGTGGCTCACGCCTGTAATCCCAGCACTTTAGGAGGCCGAGGCAGGTGGATCAAGATCAGGAGATCGAGACCATCCTGGCTAACACGGTGAAACCCCGTCTCTACTAAAAATACAAACGATTAGCCAGGTGTGGTGGCATATGCCTGTAGTCCCAGCTACTCGGGAGGCTGAAGCAGGAGAATCGCTTGAACCCGGGAGGCGGAGGTTGCAGTGAGCTGAGATCGTGCCATTGCATTCCAGCCGGGGCAACAGAGCGAGACTCTGTCTCAAAAAAAAAAAAAAAGAAAAAGGAAAAAAGAAACATGCATGCCAAGAGGCCAATTTACAAATGAGTCATGAGCGAGCACAGCTGTCCAGCAACCAGAATATTCACGTTTGCTTTCCAAGACACACATTTCCTGGTATGGGATTTATAACTAGGAGGTTGCTTGGTGAACATGAAATTAGCTTAAAGGGCGGGGAGGCTATGGAAGAAGCTGAGGGAGAGCTACCCTTGGACTTTACAACAAAATACCTGTTTCCACGAACGGGGTTTCCCTTGAGTGGACTCTTTTCCTTGATACGCCTTTTGTGATAGCCACATAACACCATCTCAAAAGGTTACAACTTTCTTCATATCAGCTATATTTCTCATTGTGTTTTCCTGAGGTCTCCTTGATACTCTGGGGGAGGGTAGGTGACTGTACCCTGGACAGCACCGTGGCCCAGGGCTTTCTTCAGTACTAGTTCTGGTATTTGTATACAGATGTATAGAGGTGAGGGTGGGGGCAGAGGTGACAGTTTGGCAACTCTTCCCTTTTTCTGGTTCTGTGTGATGTTGGCAGGTGTTATAACAGGGCTCATAAACATAAATGCAATGGGGTCCAGGTATGTAGCATAAAGGAAACAAGCTGAATAAAACAATCTCAATAGCAATTTGAATATAAATATGCTTCTTTGTGCTCTTTTTCTTTTCTTCTTTCTTTCTTTATACATTTATTTATTTATTTATTTTGAGATAGAGTCTCACTCTGTCACCCAGGCTGGAGTGCAGTGGCATGATCTCGGCTCGCTGCAACCGATATAATACCAGGAGCTCAGTTTTATTAATGGTCCTGGGGATTATAGACCTGTGATAACCTAACCTCATAAGAAACATGCATGCCGGCCAGGCGTGGTGGCTCACGCCTGTAATCCCAGCACTTCAGGAGGCCGAGGCAGGTGAATCAAGACCAGGAGATTGAGACCATCCTGGCTAACACGGTGAAACCCCGTCTCTACTAAAAATACAAAAAATTAGCCAGGCGTGGTGGCATACGCCCCGTAGTCCCAGCTACTCGGGAGGCTGAAGCAGGAGAATCGCTTGAAACTGGGAGGCCTTCCGGGTTCTTCTGCCTCAGCCTCTTGAGTAGCTGGGACTACAGGCACGTGCCATCATGCTTGGCTAATTTTTGTATTTTTTAGTAGAGATGGAGTTTCACCATGTTGGCCAGGCTTGTCTTGAACTCCTGACCTCAAGTGATCCTCCTGCCTCAGCCTCCCAAAGTGCTGGGATTATAGGCGTGAGCCACTGTGCCTGGACTTTCATGCTCTTTACTATGAGAAAAAAATAATACAGACATGAAGATAATGGCAATGAAAGCTCAGTGGGGTGAGTGGGCAGTGGTGAGTTGTGGGGACTCTGGTAAACTGGGGCGGGCACTCTCCTTTGCAAGATGACTACTGCTCAATTCCAGCAGACTGTGGCCAGGTGAGAACGAGGCCCTGAAGTTACCAGATCTGATATATTTTTTAAGAGAAGTTGGTAAACTGGATTTTTAGGTGAAATCACTTGTATTTTAAGTGTTGGCAGTCAACTCAAACTAATTTTAAAAATGCTTCATGATGCTGGGCACGGTGGCTCACACCTGTAATCCCAGCACTTTGGGAGGTTGAAGTGGGTGGATCACCTGAAGTTACTGGTTTAACTATCTCTTCCTTTCTGCCTTCCAGACCTTACCACCAGGGCCTTACCTCTATCTCCCTGGAGCTTATTAGGTCTTTTCCTAAGCAAAGGCAATTCTTTTCTGAGAGATCCTAGTGTTAGTTTTATGAATAGCAATTTTCTAGGAACCTCACCCACTTGGCCTAGCCTGTGCCCCCAAGGGAGCCCCTGGAGCACCTTTGGGGAACTCTTGGGTTCCATTTTGAAAACTGATGGGCTAGATTACTTTTTTTTTTTTTTTTAACAAGTGGCTTTCTCTGTCACCTAGGTTGGAGTGCAGTGGCATGGCCAAGGCTAACTGCAGCCTCAATCTCCCAGGTTCAAGCGATCCCCAGGGCTCAAGTGATCCTCTGGCCTCAGCCTCCCAAGGAGCTGGACTGTAAGTGTGCACCACTATCTCCGGCTAATTTTTTTTGGTAGAAATGGGTTTCACTATGTTGTCTATGCTGGTCTCGAACTCCTGAGTTCAAGCGATCCTCCCGCCTCAGCTTCCCAAAGACCTGGGATTACAGGCATAAGCCATGGTGCCCAGCCAGGCTAGATCATTTTTGAGAGCCTTTCCATGTTTCAAGCTGTATGAGTCTATGATTCCTGCATTTCAAGTCTGTGTGACTGATAAAAAACAGGCAGAAATGCAAAGCTGAGAAGAAGGCTTGGCTTGGAACGGTGATTCTCAAGATTTTTACACTCAGAATCCCTTTATACTCCCTAGGAGAACCCCAAAGGATTTTTGTTCTTGTCCCTTATATCAGTCTTTAAGTGCTGTGTGATCTTGGTGTAGTAATTAGCTCCTCTGAACCTCAATGTCTTTCTTAAAATCTGGACTGAAATATCCACTAGGAAGGACTATGGTGAAAATTAAATGAGATAATGTAAGATCGAAGTAATTTTTCAATTTTGAAGGATTATGTAAATATTAGCTGTTATTAGTATTATTGGTTCTATTAAGGAGATAATGGAGATGCTCCAGCTGTATGTCACCTTCTCTAAGTACCCAGGAACAGCAAGAAAGGCTGAATTTTGGAGTCTTATCTGGAAAAGACTTGGAATTGTAATCCCCCACTTCCTGACCATAAGAGCCTTGGGTAAGTCACTCAACCTCTCTGAATCATCTCAATTTACTCACCATTGTGGGGGAAAAAAGGAAAATAATACAGGGTTTATTTTCCAGGCTTATAGCAAGAATTTGGAATCATGCCTTGATAGAGCTGGCACCAGCTAGATACTAAAAAGCAAACAAAATCTAGTCTGTGCTTCTCTCCAACGTACTGGTTCACTTAAATCTGCCCTCCTATGCAATATTTTGTCAGGACTGTTTTTTTTTTTTTTTTTTTTTTTGAGATGGAGTCTCCCTCTATTGCCCAGGCTGAAGTGCAGTGGTGCGATCTCCACTCACTGCAAGCTCCGCCCCCCCGGGTTCACGTCATTTCCTGCCTCAGTCTCCTGAGTAGCTGGGACTACAGGTGCCCGACACCACGCCCGGCTAATTTTTTGTATTTTTAGTAGAGATGGGGTTTCACTGTGTTAGCCAGTATGGTCTCCATCTCCAGACCTCGTGATCCTCCCGCCTCAGCCTCCCAAAGTGCTGAGATTACAGGCGTGAGCCACCGCACCCGGCCAGGAATATGTTTATTTCATAAAAAGTTGACTATAGAAATGTACCAGCAATTCCATTTTAGACACGTCCTTTAAAAATATGTTTTTGGCATACAATGACTTTTTTTTTTTCATTGAGGGGATCAGGATACCAGATTCTGAAGGTAGAAATATGTTAAAGACCAGACCTGAATTTAAGCCAGATCACAGGAAGGGAACATGGCATGGACCAGTATGGGAGGCATCTCAGAGAGGGACATTATCTCTCTGAATGAGATTGCTCACCTTCCATCCCACTGTCCTGAAGCCTGGCCTGCTGTACGACATTCAGACATCCTCTGTCTGGGCAGTTGCCTATCCTGGTTGTTGAGTGGGACTCTGACTCGGAATCTGTGCCCACGAATCTGGCCCATGACTTCCCTCTTTAGCTCTGAATTTTCAGAATTCGAGTCCCTCCTTGGGTTGGGTGCTATTTTTCAGAAGGCCTGTTTTAAACACTGGTATCACCTGAGAAGAATAACAGCTCAGCATATATTCCTCAGCACGCAGCCCTAACAGCTCAGCATGGGTCAGGATATTGTGGAATTGTACCATCATAGGACCCTAAAAGAAGTACTGCAAGGACCTTAGTGATCAACCAATCTAACTACCTTGTTTTATATAAGAGAAAACTGAGGCCAGAGTGATGAAGTGACATTATCAAGGGTATACTGAGTCATTGGCAGTACCGAGAGGAGAACTCAGGTTTCCCCATTTCAGGTCCAGTGTTTTTTTCCCCCATATCTGCCATCCATCCCCCCTTCCTATAAAGGACTATTGGGAACCCATTATGTGCCAGGAATTATGGAGAGAGCTGGGGATACAGAGGTGCCTAATAGATGACTTGGCCTTCATGCTGCCTGCCTGTGCACATTGGCCACATGGATTAATGAACTCCCCTGCCCTCTGCCACCATCAGTGGGCACAGAATTGGTAAGTGTTGATGGGAAGATAAATGAAGAAGGATGTCCCTAATACAGGCTGCCATTTACCCATCCACCAACCAAACCTGAGCAGTAACACTTACTGTTGGGGGAATGCACATGAATATTGGGAACATGGCAGGAGTGTGTGTGGCGGGGGCGGGTGTGGGGCAGGAAAAAAGAAGCACAGATCTCTGAAAGCAGGCTTAGGAAGACACTGAAGCCAAACCTCCCTCCTCCTGTTGTAGCTGAAGGAGAGGAAGCAGGTGCCTACTTGGGCCAGCTTAATGATGAGTCTTGCTTAAGACTCTACTTCTCTAGAGGATCAAGGAAACTCTGGCACTGAATTAAAAAATAGGAGGAAGCTGGACTCAGCAGCTGTTCCCAGCCTCCCACCTCTTGGGTTCAGCAGCTGTACACCTCCCTGCTCCTGCACCCTGGACCCCTCTCTCCACAGGGCTCCCAGCCTCAAACAGTCAAGCCCACAAGTTGGCTGGGGGACAGCTTTCCCAGAAACTAGAAAGCTATGCTTTGCATCTATCCTCTGTGAGTCACTGCCCTCATGTCATTAAGGAAGCTTATTGGAGGTCTGATAGCTACAATGAGCTTAAAAGAAAAACTAAAACTTTTTCATGAAATGACAATAATTAGTTGAAAGTTTCAACTGTTCTCCCAGAGCAGTCAAGGGTGGTGTTATTTGAGCATAGCAAGATCGCCTCCTCTTCTAAGAAGCCGTGTCAGAGAGCTAAGTATGTATCCCTGGAGACTCCAGCCCCATTGCCAATGAAGCTACGTTACACTAACTCTGCCTCTCCCCGCTCTTGGAGCTGAGGTCTGCAGAGGGGCTTCCAGGGGAGAGAGTTCCTATTCTATAAAGGGCTACCCCTCTGTAGATGCCAGGATGCCTAGACACTAGAGAGGGAAACCCCTTTATAGAATCCCTCTGTGTTTCTGGCTGCCAGGATGCCTAGGCACTAGATCCCCTCGCAGGCCTGAGAGCCTCCCAAAACCACTGTACACACATATGCCCCTGATCCAGTGGGGCGACTGAACTTCTTACCACCATTAGAGTCATTTCTCTGATCTACTCTCTAAAAAGCCCCTGGAAAAATGCAGATCATATACTATACAAAGTATTATACTAGCCTCTCTACTTTTGTGAATTTTAGAAATTCTACAATCCAGTTGAAAAAAAATAAGGCAATATTAGCTGTGAAGGATAATCATTTACTCATTCATGCCCATTAAATTCTGCATTAACATTCAATAAAAGTTTATTGAGCTTCTGCGATGTGCCAAGCCCATCGTACAAGGTTAGTTGGCTTTATTGGCTCCAGGGCTGAATCTTTTGCCTTAAGGCAGTGAATCAGATTCTCTGTGGGTGAGGCTTAGGCAGTTTACAGTTTGCCCTGGAGATCTGAATGTGCAACCAGGGTGGGGAACTGCTGCCCTCAGGAAGCGATGCACAGAAGGGGAAAAAAGAGCTCCTGGGTAGATTTGGGTCCCAGCCCTCCCCTGCTCCAGGTTGGATCATCTCTGTGCAATGTTAAGAATGCCATTTGTAGGCTGGGCATGGTGTCTCAAGCTGTAATCCCAGCACTTTGGGAGGCCAAGGCGGGCGGATCACCTGAGGTTAGGAGTTCGAGACCAGCCTGACCAACATGGAGAAACCCCATCTCTACTAAAAATACCAAAATTAGCTGGGTCTGATGGCACATGCCTGTAATCCCAGCTACTTGGGAGACTGAGGCAGAAGAATCGCTTGAACCCGGGAGGCAGAAGTTGTGGTGAGGCGAGATTGCACCATTGCACTCCAGTCTGGGAAACAAGAGTGAAACTCCGTCTCAAAAAAAAGCACACCATTTGTCTCTTTGGCTTTCAGTTTGGACTTTCTTCTGGAAAATGAGAGACTGCGACTTGATAATCTTTGAGGTCCTTTCCATAGTCCTCAGCCTCTTGGCCAGAACCAAAAGATAAGTCTCTTTCAACTGCAACATTTTGTGACTGTACAAGTTATCTTGTGATTAGAAGAGCAAAATGGAGGCTTTCTGGGAGTCCCTGAAATCAAAACCAACCAGGCTAACCCTCCTGTCATTCACACAATTCTTTTTACCTGTTTACTGTCCATCACACTGTGTTAAACCAACTTAACAGAAGACGGTGGCAACATCAAGTGCTGCTCCTAGCTATAAAAGGTGCATAAATCTTTGTAAAGGTCCATCTTCCCCATACCACTTCCTCCACCCGGACATTTATGGAATGGTGAATCAAGGGTTGCCCGGGAAGATCTCTGTGCAGTGCCAGCACAATGCAGGTCACAATGTTCTGAGAGGGTTCTGAGTCGTAACCAAGAAGAGGCTTCTGCAGGCCAAGCTCCCAAAGGCTTCAGGGAGAAAAATGTCCTTATTCACTTTCTTCTGTCCAGATCATGGTGTGGTAGAAGAGGGACACATGTCCCCACTCCTCTTTGGCAAATAATAATGCTGGAAAAATTTTGAATTCACCCTTTGGCTAAAATGGGAGATTGTTAAATGAAGAGACATTGATAAATATGTATTCTGAGAAAGAAATTTTATTTTTCATGATAGATCTGTTCCTGAAAACATGGTGTTCAAGTTGAACATATGAAAACAGAACTTCTTTCTTCTTCAATGGAAGTGACACCTAACAATTTGGATTTAGATTTCTCTGCCTCTTACGTCCACTACTTGATAATGTAGAAACCAACATTCAAATCCAGGGAAGCAAATCCTTTTTTAAACGATTTGATTAAATTATCTGAGGATAAATTGTGCCTTATTTTTTATTTTTAACTTTAATTTTGGGAGGGAGCTTCACAAACTCTTTATTATTCCCTTAAGATCCAACTTTTGGTTTTTATGACATCAGTTTCAGATGAGGATGCACAAGTCACTATTCCCATTACTATATTGGGAGGGTGGGGTACTGAAAATGTGCAATGTGAGTGTTGAGTCTTTGCTGGAAGGGTACTATCTGCTCATCCACCAAAGGGAAGGTAAATAGAAAATTCCTAAAACTAAAAAATCAAGAAGTGGCAGTATGTATTTGTTATTTAAAAAATCAAGGTTAATAGCAAATAAATCTACTAAATTGAATTTAAAATGGTGACCTACATCAAGAAATACCACAAGTCAAGTAAAAAGATCAGTGACAAAATGGGAAAAAATATTTGCAACTTAAATGTCAGACAAAGGTTAATTTCCACGGTATATAAAGTTTCTCAAAAAAGATAATTAAAAAGGTCAACAATCACAGAAGAATCAGCTAGACATATCAATAATTATTAGAAAAAGAAATGGAAATGACCCTTAACATTATGAAAAGATGTTCAACCTCACTTAAAAGACATTCAAATCAAAGGTAAACTGAGATATTATTTTTGACTTATCAGATTGGCAAAAATCCAAAATTTAAGAATACACTGTTGGCAAGACTGGGAAAACAGACACTCATGCATTCCTAGTCAGAACACAAATTGGTTCAATCCCTACAGAGGATAATTTGGCAATATATAGCAGAATTGTTTGTGCATATACCCTTAACCCAGTAATCTCACTTCTAGGAGCCTATTACAAAGATTGTACTAGTGAAATATGAAACGATACACACACACATACACACACACACATATATATACATGTTTATCTTTATACATAGATCTATTTATCTATCTATAGAAAGAGGCAATTTATTATAGCACTATTTGTAACAGCAAGACCGGATACAATCAGAATGCCTATCAAAGGTGACTGGATAAATAAAGTATGGTATTTCCATACACTGAAGTATTAAAAAACTGCAAAAAGGAAAGAGAAACATGTCTGAATTCTCTCATGAAGTGATCTGCAGGATATGTTAAGTGAAAAAAAGAATTACAAAAAATGTGCAGTATGCCACTTACATGTTTGCCATGCCAGAAAGCAATAGAGCTATCAAAAAAACACTAAGACTTACAAAAAGGACTCAGGATAAAGTGGTACAGCCAATTTTGAAAAAGTTTGGCAGTTCCTCAAAAATGTGAACAGAGTTACCACATAACCCAGCAATTCCATTCCTAGGTATATACCCCCAAAATTAACAATGTATGTCCACACGAAAACTCATACATGAATGTTCATTAGCAGCATTATTTGTAATCTGTCCAAGGTGGAAACAACCCAAATGTCTATTGACTGATAAAAGATAAAATGTGGTGTATCCATACAAGGGAAATATTATTTATCCATAGAAAAGAAGTACTGCTACATGTTATAATATGGATGAACCTTGAAAACACTGTGCTAAGTGAAAGAAGCCAGTCACAAAAGGCCACATATTGTATGATTCCATTTGCATGAAACGCCCAGAACAGGAAAATCTGTAGAGACAGAAAGTAGATTGGTAGTTGTTAGGAGCTGGGAGTGGGAGGGGGAATGGGTAGTGACTGCTAATGGGCATGTGGTTTCTTTTTCAGGTAAGGCAATTATCCTGCAATTAGATGGTGGTGATAGTTGCACAACTTTTTGAACATACTAAAAACCATTGAACTGTACATTTTAAAAGGGTGACTTTTATGGTATATTGAATTGTTTCTCAATCAAAAAGGTATACACATTAGGGCTGGGCGTGGCGGCTCACGCCTGTAATCCCAGCACTCTGGGGGGCTGAGGCAGGAAGACAACATGAGATCAGGAGTTCGAGACCAGCCTGGCCAATACGGTGAAACCCCATCTCTACCAAAAACACAAAAATTAGCGGGGGCATGGTGGTGGGCGCCTGTAATCTCAGGTACTCAGGAGGCTGAGGCAGGAGAATTGCTTAAATCTGGGAGGTGGAGGTTACAGTGAGCTGAGATCGTGCCAGTGCACTCCAGCCTGGGGGACAGAGCAAGACTATCTCAAAAAAAAAAAAAAAAAAAAAAAAAAAGATATATACATTAAATTTTTAAAGTAAATATTCATTGATAAACAAACAACAACACAAAAGGACTAAGGTACCAACATAAATCAGCTTCATTTGCCAAAGGCGGGACAATTTGAGCATCAAAGTAATAACTATAAGTGACTCAAATATATAAAATTTGTTTAAATATATGGTTTGGCCGGGCGTAGTGGCTCACACCTGTAATCCCAGCACTTTGGGAGGCCTAGGCAGGTGGATCATGAGGTCAGGAGTTCAAGACCAGCCTGGCCAAGATGGTGAAACCCCGTCTCTACTAAAAATACAAAAAAAATTAGTCAGGTGTGGTGGCACGCACCTGTAATCCCAGCTACTCCAGAGTCTGAGGCAGAGAATTGCTTAAACCTGGAGGGGCGGAGGTTGCAGTGAGCCAAGATCGCGCCACTGCACTCTAGCCTAGGTAACAGAGTGAGACTCCATCTAAAAAAAAAAAAAAAAAAAAAAAAAATCCGATTTGAAGAAGTCCAGAAAACAAATTTATTTTCTTGAAAACTATTAATAATGGAAAAATAAGCATTTATTCTGTCTTTTCTGTACAAGCTATGCCTAAGGATAACCAAATAGTTGATGAGAGAAGATTCTCTTTACAGAATTATTTAAATTAATAAACAATGAAGGAATAATAGAACATGATCACTTTGCAAAGAGATGAATTATTGGATCTGTGCCATAATTAACAATGGTTGATAACATCACAAAAAGAGAGACAATCACACATTATGTATCCCTGATGGATGCACCCAATAACACCTATGAAACACTCTTGCTAAAAAACTAAACTAAACAAATCTAACCAGAATCTGATCAGGCATCAGCAAACAAAGAAACTTGTTAAACAACTTCACAGGGATGCAATTTTGAAAACATACATCATGGGAAATTCTACAAAACAGTCTGGTTTCTTCAACAACAACACTGCAAGGAACAAAGCATACAAAGGGATGGAAGTGTAATCTGCAAATCACAGACCTAAGAGGCACATTAACCAATGCCAGTGCGTGAACCTTATTTGAATCTGGATTCAAACAAATAAACCGCTATTGGTTCTATTCCTCTGGAGAACGCTGACTAATACAGCGATGGTAAGGTGTTGTAGTTATCTTTAAGAGTGCTCATCCTTTAGAAATACATATATGAAATACAGATAAAATGATATGATGTCTGACATTTGCTTCAGAATAATCTTAGGATGGAAGGAAATGGATAAAGATTTAGATGAAACAGATTGGCTATCTGTTGGTAATTGTTAAAGCTGGGTTATGAAAGCATGGGGTTTCCTCATGGTATTCTCTCTGCTTTTGTATATGGTTACAGTTTTCTTTAGTAAAAAATTAAAAAATGGAAGAAAATGAAAAATAGGAAATTGAAAAATATTAGTAGTGTGGGGGAATTACTTTTTCTCATAACAACTACTGTAGAATCATTTGACTCTTTATAATATGTGTATGTAAAACTAAGTATCTTTTAAAAATTAAAAAGTGAAGAGAACCTACCATAAATATAACATGTAATGGTGAAACTTTAGGTGCATTCTCATTAAATGTAGAAACATCAATGATGCCTGCTCTTTGACATTGTACTAGAGTCTTAACCTTTGCAATAAGACAAGAAAAAGATGAGCTAAATAGAATGGGAGAAAAAAAAATTATTGTTGTTTGCAAACAATACTGTGTGTATAGATAATCCAAAATTATTTACAAGCTGCAGGAAAACTGCTGGATATAAGAGCAAGACACAAAAATCAACATTGTTCCCATATACTGGCAATAACCAGTAGTAACTAGAAAATGTGGTATAACAATATTATATACACAATGGCAACAGAAACTGTAAGATACACAGAAATAAATCTATCAAAAGGTGGGAAGACATTTTTGAAGAAAATTATAAAACATTATTGAGGGACATAAGAATAGACCTGAATGAAATTATAAATATATTAATTATCTCCCAAATTAATCTCTAAAGTCAATGCCTCAAACCAAAAGCTCAACAACAGAACTTTTTTGGAACTCAATAAACTGATAACAAATTTCACCATTTCAAAATTGTGAGAAACATTTAAAAAATAAGAACAAAGGGAGGCTTGTTTTTACCAAGTATTAAGGCTCATTAGAAAGCTGTCGTACATAAGATAGTGAAATATTGGGACAGGGATAGAAAAATAAATTAATAGAATAGGCCAGACATTCCAGAAATAGCCTCACATGAAATTTGAAATAATATATTATACAGATGATAGTTGAAAAATGATGGACAATTCAATAAATGGAGTAATTGGTTTGCCCTGCTGGGGAAAAAATGAAGTTAGAGTCTTACTCCACACATAACACAAAAATAAATTCCAGATGGATTAAAGCTCTAAATATGAAAAACAAAAGTTAAATTTGTTAGAAGAAAATACAAGGGGAAATATTTCCATTCTCAAAGTACAGAACACAAGACACAAAAAGCCAAAATAATAAAAGGAGGAATTGATTGCATCATAAATTAAATTTTCTGTGTAACAAATGACCCCATCCAAAGCAAAAAGATAGTGACAGATTAGAGAAGATATTTTCCAACATATCAGAATATATAGAGGTCCTACAATTTGATAAGGTAAACAACCTAATAAAAAGTTGAGCAGAAGATATGAATGATTTACAGAAGAGAAAATCCAAACAACAAATAAATACAAGGAAAGATACTCAAAATACTTAGTAATCAGAGAAATAAAAAAGAAAAATGAGATGCTATTTTACACCTATCAGGTTGATAAAATTATACTTTATCAGGTTGATAAAAATTAAAAAGTCTGAATGTGAAGATGTTGGGAAACTGAAATGCAGCTGGTTGGACAACTAATTTAGTACAACTAATTTAGAGATAAAATTCAGGATATGGTCCTACTTAGTTGAAAACTTATAAATTATATGACACAACAATACTTATACTCAGCATATACTTCTAGATATACACCTGGGAGAAATTCTGACATGTGAACACAAACAGGCATATGAGAACATTCCCTGTAGCAGTTAAAAATGAATGAACTAGATCTACCCTATGTATCAGCATAGACAGATGTCAAAAATAATGTAGAATTTATTTATTTATTTATTTTTGGAGACGGAGTTTTGTTCTTCTCATCCAGGCTGGAGTGTAATGGCCTGATCTCAGCTTACTGCAACCTCTGACTCCTGGGTTCAAGTGATTCTCCTGCCTTAGCCTCAGCTGGGATTACAGGTGCCCGCCACCACGCCCAGCTAATTTTTGTATTTTCAGTAGAGATGGGAGTTTCACCATGTTGATCAGGCTGGTCTCAAACTCCTTACCTCAGGTGATCCACCCACCTCGGCATCCCAAAGTGCTGGGATTACAGGCGTGAGCCACCACGCCCGACCATAATGTAGAATTTTAAAAGCGATTTCCAGAATAGTACAATGTATCATTTATTGGGAGTAAGAGAATGGGGACAAACATAGACAGCTGTTTTGAGAAGTGCTGCTGTGACATGGTAGGGATTTTAACAGCTGGAAGTGGGAGTATAGTGGCTGAGGAGAGTTATAATTTTTTTTTTTTTTTTTTTTAATGAATGTTACTAGAGCTTGTTTGCAAATGGGTGGGAATGATCTGGTAGAGAGACTGAAAAATCACCTACAAAGAGCGAAATCCTTTGGAAGGTGGAAGCTTGGGCTCCAAAGCACAAAAGGAGGATGCTACTACACTTTAGGCAGCTAAATGGTAAGTGGCCATGGGATGGAATGAAGGCGCTGAATTTGTAGGCTGTTGCAGAGATAGAACCTTCAAGAAGTAATGCTAATTTGCTGTTTGGTGACATTGTAAAGGGGAGTCTGGTTAAAAGGCAGGACAAAGGCCAGACGCGGTGGCTCATGCCTATAATCCCAGCACTTTGGGAGGCAGAGGCGGGTGGATCACCTGAGGTCAGGAGTTCGAGACCAGCCTGGCCAAAACGGTGAAACCCTGTCTCTACTAAAAATACAAAATTAGCTGGTCTTGGTTTGATTGCCTGTGAACCCAGCTACTTGGGAGGCTGAGGAGGGAGAATCTCTTGAGCCTGAGAGGTGGAGGTTGCAGTGGATTGAGATCGTGCCATTACACTCCAGCCTGGTGACAGAGCAAGACTCTGTCTCAAAAAAAAAAAAAAAAAAAAAAAAGCCAGGACAAAAGGACCTACCTATGGTCACAGACTCTGCCCTTTCTGAGAGTCTGGGACCTTGCTATTGTCACTCCTAACCTCTAATTTGCTCCAGGGAGAGTCCTAATAGTCCATCTGGCATACTGAAGATGATGTGAATTCCACAGCCAACACCACACAACATCTTCTCTATTGAGCTGTAAGCTGCCTCTGGACTGAATGGGGTTTTGTTTTTATTCTTACCCTCAACACCAGTGCCTCTCACACAGAATTTAGCCAAGCCAGTTAGGTGCTAAGCGCTGCTGCTGCGCTATCAGAACGGCACACGGGGCTGGTTCTAGACCGGCCTCTGCTGCTTACTAGTTCAGTAATCTTCTTAGAGCAAGTTCTTGAACTTCTCTGGGCCTGTTTTCTACCTTGCAGGGTGGTTAATTGCGTTTAGGATCTTGGAAGCACCTAACGCAGGAAAAGCACATAAGCCAGAAGTCTCTTGGGGACGCAAATACCAGGAATTTCTCCCGCTGTCCCCGTCGGTCAAGCGCACCAGGGTTCTCAGGTCTAGCTCCTTCCACCCCCCACGTCCACAAATATCCTCACTTTTTCTTACTCTCCCTATGCCTCGCAGTCCCTCAATGGGGTCTGCGATCAGACGTCACTCCCAGGTGACTGCCAATCAGGCATGCCGCCTAGCCAACCTGGCCATCCTTGAAGATTGTGGATCCTGCACCGGCTAGCCGGCTGGCAGGGGGCGCGCCAACAGAGCCGCCAGCCAAAGTGCCCCTGCGTGGGTGGGAGGAGTAACCGCCTCTCACCAACCCACAGGGATGACTCCACCTGTGGAGAGACAGCCCGAGAGTTCCAGGGTGAGTGCGCATTGGAGCTTATCTGCTTGCCTGCCTGCGGGTCGGTGGATCCTGCCGGCTGCTGGGTGCTGGCTTGCGTCGCCTGCTTGTCTCGCTCTCTGTCCCTCGTCCGCTACCCACTCTGGCCCCCCTCCCTCCAGCAGCCGGCCTCTTGGTCCTCCAGCCGGGTGGTTGCCTGCGAGCTTCACTCCGCCCTCCTCTGCTGGAGCCAACTGGCGAGCCGCAGGCCGCCGGGCTCGGCGTGAGAGCCCATAAAACCCCATCCGGCCGCTCCGCTGCGCTCCCGCCGCTGCTCACCAGGCAGAGCCAGCGGGCTTGGCTGGGACTTCCAGCCCTGAGCGCGACACCGACAGCCCCGGACCGCGCCTCCAAGCAGGCTGAAGGGCTTCCGCTCTTGGCTTCCAGAAAAGTTTGGAGAAAGTGAATTTGAGGTGGATTGGAGAGTGGTAGCCCCTCCCCAGCCTTCTTTCCCTTCCAGAAGCCTCACTCTGCATAGCCTCCCCCATTCTTCCCGTCCAGATTCCCTGTCTTCCTGACCCCTCCTTCTCTCTCTCCTGGGTCCCCTCTCCTCACTGGGATCAGCGATCGCAGTCACATTGTCTCCTTCCATATTTCATCCTCCCTCCTCCTCTCTATCCCTGTCCTCTGAACGATTTCCAACTATTTGCAAGCCTTCTCCCTGTCATTCTCACGCTTCTCCTTTCTCTCCGCCTTCAGCCTTTCCTTTGCCACTCCATTTTATCCATCAAACCTCTCCACTTGCATCCACATCCTCCCTCCATCCTCCCTCCATCCTCCCCTCCCAGCATACCTTGCTCATGGATTCTGGGCCTCTGTGGGATGCCAACCCCACTCCCTGGGGCACCCTCCCTGCCCCCAATGCCACAACACCCTGGTTGGGCCGGGATGAGGAACTGGCCAAGGTGGAGATCGGAGTCCTGGCCACTGTCCTGGTGCTGGCCACTGGGGGCAACCTGGCTGTGCTGCTGACCCTGGGCCAGCTGGGCCACAAGCGCTCCCGCATGCACCTGTTCGTGCTGCACCTAGCCCTGACAGACCTGGCTGTGGCGCTCTTCCAGGTGCTGCCCCAGCTGCTGTGGGACATCACCTACCGTTTCCAGGGCCCCGACCTCCTGTGCAGGACCGTCAAGTACCTGCAGGTGCTCAGCATGTTCGCCTCCACCTACATGCTGCTGGCCATGACGCTGGACCGCTACCTGGCTGTCTGTCACCCCCTGCGCAGCCTCCAGCAGCCCGGCCAGTCCACCTACCTGCTCATCGCTGCTCCCTGGCTGCTGGCTGCCATCCTCAGCCTTCCTCAAGTCTTCATTTTTTCCCTGCGGGAGGTGATCCAGGGATCAGGGGTGCTGGACTGCTGGGCAGACTTCCGCTTCCCTTGGGGGCCACGGGCCTACCTCACCTGGACCACCCTGGCTATCTTCGTCCTGCCGGTGACCATGCTCACAGCCTGCTACAGCCTCATCTGCCATGAGATCTGTAAAAACTTAAAAGTCAAGACACAGGCCTGGCGGGTGGGAGGAGGGGGCTGGAGGACTTGGGACAGGCCCTCACCTTCTGCCTCAGCTGCCACCACTCAGGGGCTGCCATCTCGGGTCAGCAGCATCAAAACCATCTCACAGGCCAAGATCCGAACTGTGAAGATGACCTTTGTCATCGTGCTGGCCTACATCGCTTGCTGGGCTCCCTTCTTCAGTGTCCAGATGTGGTCCGTGTGGGACGAGAATGCCCCTGATGAAGGCAAGTGGGGTCTGTGTGGGGGCAGTGAGGTGGGAGAGACAGGAAGAGAGGATGGGGGATTAGGTCAGGGTTACAATGCCTCCCAGGGCCAGGCAGGTGACAAACTAGTGGGGCAATGAAGAAAGATGGTGCCTCCTCCAAGTGAAAAGGGGCAGTTATGACTACCCTACCAATGCCATGTCAATACTCATCCAGCCTACCAATGCCATGTCAGTATCTTTTATGTGAAATTTCTAGCTTTAAAAATTTTGGTAACTAACAATTTTAAAATGCTGTGTGGTACTAGTGAAATATGGCCATTAGCACATTTGGCCACCAACTACCAATTTGCTGGATGGGCTTTAAAATCATAGAATGATAGCAATTTGTGGCCCATGAACTTGCTCTCTCAGCCTTTTCCCTCCTGCTCCTGGACATGCCTTTGAGCTCCTTCTCAACAGACTCTTCCAGTTAATCAGAGTTGGCACATGAAAACCCTGAAATTTCCAGTTCAACCTCTTCATGTTACTAATAAGGAAACAGAGGCTCAGAGAGGAAATGTTACCAGCTGATGTGGTGAAGTCCCGGATTCTTGGTGCCACAAACAAAGAATTGGATGTGACACACACAAATAGCAAAGTAGCAAAAGTTTATTAAGCACAGTAACACTCTCAGAGAGGGGAGAGTGGGCTGACCTCTGTGAAATGAGATCGGCATCAGTTTGGTGTACTTTGGGCCTTTTTATATGTTCTTTTTTTTCTCTTCCCTGAGCTGCTTAATCTTTAGCCAGCATCTGCCTTTTGATAGGTGGGTTGCTTAGTTACTTTGGCCCTTGTGCACTTGCATGTGGCCTTCATCTCAATTTTAAGTGCATGTATTCTATGCAGTACCTATGCATGAGCTTTAATGAGCTGATTCTTATATGGGGTCATTTTAGGGATACTTTTTCTCTCTAACACACATGCCCATCTCTGAGGAGCTGCCCCTTACTGGGTTGGTCTGGATCTAGCCAACCAAGGGGCTCTTGACTCACTTCATATAACTTTTGTTTTGGCTCAACCTCTGCTTTTTATCTTGCCTCTTGCTCACCCTCCTCTTTATCCTGCTTCTGCTCCTACTCATTCTGCTTTTTATCCAACCTCTAATTCCCTCTGCTGTTTTCCTGCCTCAGAACCATGCCTTGCCCCAGGCCTCACAGCTAGGGAGTGACAAAGTGAAGAATAAAGCCCAAGTCTTCTGTCTCCTTGTCTTTTTCCTCAACCTCATTAATAACTCTGATTTTAAAAGTGGTTATAAAAGGAGGGAGACCTTTCTTCTGTGTGAAAAGCAAAATGGGAACCTCTAAGAGGACTGTGCTCCAGCTGGCACATGGGAGGCCTGGCTCTCATCATTTTTCTGAGAGATGAAATAGAGGAGAGATGAAATAGAGGAGAGGAGAAATAGAGGAGAGATGAAATAGAGGAGAGATGAAATAGAGGAGAGCCATTCATGAATTTAACACAACCATGCAAGAGAAGTGCAAAAGTAATACCAAACTTCCTTCTTAATACAATATCCCTTCTTAATCACCCTTTTGACATTGTCTGGGCAAGAGACTATTTGCAGATTATCCTTTAAGCAATGAGCATATTAATTCTAACCAACTGTGGGGACCTCCCTGCTCTAGCCAAGCACAGAATAGAAGGAAGGAGGGTTTCCTAGGTACAGGCTCATTCAGCCCTCATGCTACTGAGGAGTGGCCTTCTGTATTTTACATTTGAGTCACTTGAGACTCATAGAGGTAAAATAACTGGTCCAAAATGCCACTGCTAGTGAGAGACAGAGCTCGGGCTTGAATTGAGGTCTTTATGGGCCAAGCTTTATCCAGGTCATGGCTTTACTCCCAACATTGTGGCTTAGCCAGTGGCACTGGGGTGAGATGGTCATCTGCCTCTTTATTGAGGAGAAGATGGTGCTCCTGCCACTTAGCCAGTGCAGACTTTCCTGCTTGCCCATGGTGTCCACCATCATCACCAACCTGTCCCTCAACACCTCAGCCCTCACTTGAGTACAGTGATTTACCACTTACCAAGGACTTATTTGGGCAAGGAATGCATGGGACAGTGGGTTGTCCCAAAGAGTTATCTTACAGACAATGTGCTCCCAGAAAAATGAAAGCCCTTGGGGCAGAAATTCATTACTTTAAACTTGCTTTCCAGTACACAAAGTTCCCCTCCATCGTATGCTGGCCTCCAGGCCCCCTGGCCCCAAGTCTTTGGTCAGAGCCTGCCTGTTTCCTTGTCCCTGCCCCTGTCCCCGACCATCAGTTGAGTTTCTGGCAAGAGGCAACGAAGGCCAGAACTGGGTGTGATGTATCTACCCTCAAGGGCTGGGAAGCGCAACCACCACTGCCTCTGGCACCTCCTCTGCAGCACTGCCTCTGTGGCATATCTCTAGCCCCTACCAAGGCCTGGCTCAGGTGAGCCAAACCAAACAGGCACTCCTAAATGAAGGAAACTGTGGAACTCCTTTGTCCCTGGCTTAATCTTGGACACTAAAGGCACACTGATGGAGCAGACAGGATGAATACTGTCCCCTCAGCCAAAGCCACTTCCCAAATCTTCCGCAATTTGTAGTTAGTTACACATTAACTAGGGAGCAGGCCAGAACTCAGGCAAAACGGAAGGAAGACTGAGTTTGTTTTTGAGGCTTGTCCCTTGTGTTAGTCCATTTGCACTGCTATGAAGGAATACCTGAAACTGAGAAATTTATAAAGAAAAGAGGTTTATTTTGGCTTACGGTTCTGCAGGCTGTACGAGTAGCATGGTGCCAGGCTGGGTGTGGTGGCTCATGCCTGTAATCCCAGCACTGTGCAAGGCTGAGGCAGGGGGATCAATTGATTCCAGGAGTTCAAAACCAGCCTGGGAAACAGTGAAACCTCATCTCTACTCAATAGAAAAAAAATTAGCCAGGCATGGTGGCACACTGGTTCACCCCTGTGGTCCGATCTACTGAGGAGGCTGAGGTAGAAGGATTGCTTGAGCACAGGAGCCATAATCACACACTGCACTCCAGCCTGAGGGTCAGAGTGAGACCCTATCTCAAAAAGAAAATAAAAAAGAAGCATAGTGCCAGCGTCTGCTTCTAGTGAGGGCCTCAGGAAGCTTCCAATCATGGCAGAAGGTGAAGGGGGAAGCCAGCATATCACATGGCAAGAGAGGACAAGAGAGAGAAGAGAGAGGTCCCAGATTCTTTCAAACAACCAGATCTCATGTGAACTAACTGAGCGAGAACTCATTACCAAGCGAATGGCGTTAAGCCATCTATGAGGGATCCACCCCTGTGATCCAATCACCTCCCATCAGACCCACGTCCAACACCGGGGATTACATTTCAATATGAGGTTTGGAGGGCACAAACATCCAAACTCTCTCTCTCTCTCTCTCTCTCTTTTTCTTGAGATGGAGTCTTGCTCTTGTCACCCAGGCTGGAGTGCAATGGCATGATCTCAGCTCACTGCAATCTACCTCCCAGGTTCAAGCAATTCTCCCGCCTCAGCCTCCCGAATAGCTGGGGCTACAGGTGCACATCACCACGCCTGGCTAATTTTCTGTATTTTTAGTAGAGGCGGGATTTCACCATGTTGGTCAGGCTGGCCTTGAGCTCCTGACCTCAGGTGATCCACCCACCTTGACCTCCCAAAGTGTTGGGATTACAGGCATGAATCACTGCACCTGGCCGACATCCAAACCATATCATCCCTCCTCCACTTCCAGGTGCTTCCCACTCTACCTTCACTTCTGTTCCCTGAACCAGTCCATCCAGGCCCAGGTACCTTCAGCTTCCCACCTGTATGACTCATGCCCTCTATCAAATGTTCTCGGCCTATGTCTTCCCTTCTCTTGAGCCATGAGTTGCCACACCCATGAGCATGTCCCTGGGACATGTGCACAAGGAGTCAGTGTATCTGAAGCTTTCACAGTGCCTTGCAGAGTAGGCACTTGAGCTTTGCCTTTTATTTTGCTGGTTGAAGCTCTGGTGGAGTATAGGATCTCTACCCTGGAGCTGAAAGACTTCGAGTTGCAGCTGTTATTAACTGTGCTATAAAAACTAGAAAGCTTACTTCTAAGGTTCCTTCCAGTTCTGAAACTGCTTTCACTGATTCTACAACCTCCACTGAAGAGTAAGGTGACTCAGTATGCCACCTATGCCATGGCTATAACCATGACAGATCTAGCAGGAGGCCAGAGCTCATCCCAGCAGCTTTCCTGTTGCCATGAGGGTTTCATTTAGTCTTTAGAAAGAACGTTTTGTCTGGAAGGAATCTTATAGCCTTGGCATCCTCACATTTTGACTGCCCAAGAGAGAAATTAGTTTTTCCCTACAGAAAGGTACATTTCCTAGGCACAATCTAAGAACACAGAACAAGTTCTGGTCTGGAGAGGGATGCTTGGAAGCCCGGTACGTAGAAGCTGCCCCCTCAGCTGCAGGCAGCAATGATGACATAGGTGTCTATAGGGCATTCATGCTCCATTGACTGCCCCATCAGATCCCCAGCATTGGGCCTGGCAGAGTCGATGCCCACACACTCAATGACTGAATATAGAATGAGTGGGCCTGCCCCTGAGGAATGGAAGGGGACAGAGTCCAGGAGGCCATGTGAATCCATGATCTATGATGTAAGTGGGGATGGAGATGGATGAGGCCTGAGCTTGGTTATTTTCCCTGCCTGTTTTACAGAAGTTGTCTCATTCTAGGTCTACATTCATTAGGGGACTCAAGGTCTAAGTTTTGTAAAAAAGTTGGTTTCTCCTATCTGGGCTGATCCTATCCCTGACAACATTCCTTCTTCTCAATTAAACTTGAAGCAAACCTCAGCTCCTACCTTCACCCTGCAGTTACACAACAAAAACGAGCAAACAAAATCAGCATGGTAAGACTCTGGAGCCAGGAGTCCCAGGTTCAAGTCTCAGCTGTGTGTCTCTCTAATTACAGGACCCTGAGTGACTCCCTTCTCTTCTCTAGGACTCAGTTTCCTCATCTGTTCCTCATTGTGGGGCCTGGACACTCTCCCGGGTCCCTTCGAGCTGCCATTCTGAGGCTTCTCATGCTTCTCTCTTGGTAGATTCCACCAATGTGGCTTTCACCATCTCCATGCTTCTGGGAAGCCTCAACAGCTGCTGCAACCCCTGGATCTACATGGGCTTCAACAGCCACCTGCTACCGCGGCCCCTGCGTCACCTTGCCTGCTGTGGGGGTCGCCAGCCCAGGATGTGCCGGCGGCTCTCTGATGGCAGCCTCTCGAGCCGCCACACCACGCTGCTGACCCACTCCAGCTGCCCGGCCACCGTCAGCCTTAGCCTCAGCCTAACCCTCAGCGGGAGGCCCAGACCTGAAGAGTCACCAAGGGACTTGGAGCCGGTGGATGGGGAAGCCACCGAGGAGACCATCATCTTTTAGGAAAGACTCGCTGGGGTCTGGCACTGCCCCCAGGATTAGTGGAGGTTCTCTGCCAACCTCGGGCACTGGACATGAGAGCTGGGAGGGTGAGGGTTGGAGTTAGAGGAGCCCTGTCTGAAGCGGGGTGAAAAGGCCAGAGTGGGCTCCCTATCCTGGTGTCACAGCTGCCCCGAGAGTGAGGGCTGCCTCATGAGCTCCCAATCTCAGACGCTGGCAGTCAGGGAGAATCAAACTGCCAGTCTCCCTGGTCCTGCCATATTCACAGGGTGTCCATGCACACATGGTGTCCCAGATCTAGGCAGGCCTAGGATGGTGCCGTCTAGGGATCCACAGGGGGCAGGAACCCAGAGGTTGGCCTTGTGCTCTGGCTACCTGTCTCAATTCTAAACTGACTGGCACATCTCAGCCTAACCAGGAGAGGGGAGAAGTGAAAAACTGGGAGGAGGACTCTATTTGGATCTTGGATTTTTTTTTTTTTTTTTTTTTTTGGTAGAGAGAAAATGGTTTCATGAAGAAAAGTGAAAGAGTATGTAGGGCTTACCCTGTTGTGCCCAGCTGTCTGTTGAGGGGAGGTGGTCTCATGGAGATGCAGGATTCAGTACAGTACTTGGTACCTAGCAGGATCTCTGCAAATGCCAGTTCCTCCTCTCCCCATGCCACCCCCTATGACAGCGTGGATGACAGGGGAAAGTGTTGTCTATTCTTTGTGGTCTGGTCCACTGTGAGTGTGGGTGGGAGGAAAGAGGGAGGGAAGCAGAAGATGAAAATGGTCATCATAAAATTAACAGCAGGAATAAGCCTCAAGGGCAGCAGGGACTTGTTGCCCTCCCTCCTTTCCCCAACCCACCCCCCAGGGAGTCCAGCCTGCTCCTTCCTCAGGGGCTACACCTTTGAGAAAAGGTGACATCGTCGTGGCTCTGGACACCCTCCAGACTCTTCAGAGCTTCCCCCATGAATCATATGGATGCTGTGATCCAGTTAGGAGCCTAGGTTTGAATCTCAGTTCTGCCTTCAGTATCTGTGTGACCTTGGGTGAGTCACCATACATTTCCAGGACTCAGTCTCCTCACCTGTATAACAGGTGAGATGATCTCTAAGCTCCAACCTTCCACGATTCTGTAATCCTGAAAATGGTGTTACAGAGAAACACAAAGGAAAAGGTGTTACAGAGAAACACAAAGGTAAGCAACAGGGTCTAGAAGAGTTGTTGCATTTTTATGACAATGACATTGATATACTCTTTGACTCAATTCTGGTGATGGTGGGTCCCCCCATGGTCATACTGTCCACTTTTGTCCTCATCTGGGATGCTGAATCCTCCTCCAAGGCTGGGAGAGGCTATAGGCCAAGGGAGAGCCAAGGTAGACTTTCTGGACTCCAGGGGACTTTTATCATGGGGTAGCTTCCCCCCCCCAATTCTGATTCCAATTGAAGAGAGAGCCTTGCTGGTGGAAAAGACATCAGCTGAAACGTCAGGGGAGCTGTATCCTGGTTCTGCCACCAGCAATGACACACATCAATAAAATGCTGGCCAGTCCTTGCTAGCTTGGTTCTGGGAATCAAATAGGACTGTGGATATAAAAGTCATTTGTAAAGTCATGAGCTCTATACTAATGTAAGGAATTACTAATCTAATTAAAAGCTCCTGAGGGAAGCTCTAGGGAACACTTTCGGTCTCTACCCTTGACTCCCAGGGAAGCTTTGAGGAATGACTGTGGCTTTGCGGATATACTTCTTTAAGAGGCCACTCAGCTCTGAGAAGCCTCCTGAGGCTTTCTAAAAAGAAAAGAGCCTTGCTGAATGTTGTGAGTGAGCAAAGCATCCCAGTCCTTCAGTGCTAGAGAACTGGAGAGTGAGACCCTAATGGGACCAAGGCTCAGGCATATGAGAGGACCCACAGTCTCCCTCTCACTGAGTTCTGTTGCCCATATCAGCCCCTGACATCCAATGCTTCTTCCCTGTCTATCTGCCCTGGTGAAGTGGGCTTAGAAGCCTTCCATGCCAGCCAGAGCTGTTGAATCTGCTCCCTCCCCTGCATACATAAGCAGCCTCCCCACCCCCTTGACCCATCTTTAGACCACAGTTTCTGACCCTAACGCCTAGAGTTGGTAAATCTTTATTCTTCATGATGACTGGGAGGTAGAAAGAACACCAGCTGTGTGCCCCAAAGACCTGGGTTTGCATCTTGATCTCACCCCTTTTCTACCTGTATCAACTTAAGCAAGTTGTCCAATCTCCCGGAGCAATGCTTTCTTCACTTATTAAATAGAAATAGCAATGCCCACTTTGTTAGGAGGGATTTGTAAGATTAGATTAGAGATAGAACACTCAACAGATGTTAGAGAGGGGAATAACGGCCTGGCTCCAGATTGCGTCTGGTCAATAACCTCCAGGGTCCTGACCCAGGAGAGTCTACAGTTCAGAGAGGAAAAGAGGAGACAGACCGGGGATGGAGGCTAAATCACTTTTCTTGCCTACCCTTTGCCTTCTATAGATCCCCTCTTACTACTATGGTATTTTCTGTTTTGCATTGCACAAGAAGAATTTACCTGGGGTGGTGGCTTTGGAGCCCTCCTTGTTCCTCCCATGGAAAGGCTGCAGTTGATCTTTTCCAGAAAGCTGGTTCTGTCCTGTGATCTGGCCCGTGGGGAGCGACCGCACACTGGCTGAGGGCCTCGGGAAACCATTCCAGGAAGCTCCCGAAGGAAATGGTGGATCTCACTGGATCTATGAGTGTAAGTTCTGCAGGACCTCTAGGAGGCTTGCCTAGCCAGTCTGGGCCAGAGGAAGAGCCTTGGATAGGGTTCAAGGAGGAGGGGCCCTGTGGAAGCAAGAAGGAGGCTCTGCGCTCTCCGGGGTGAATCCCATTTCTGACAGCTAACCCCAGGAGAAGCTGAACAATGCCATCTCTGCCGGGACACTTGTGTAAAATGTTTATGCCATCCTGTGACTGTGAATGACAGTACTTTAGTCCCTTAAAACCTATGTACAAGCAGGACATGGTGGGTAGACGGGACAGAGAGGAGGGCAGGAGGGTTCATCGGTTGACTATGGGGATTTCTCAGAATCGTTTCTTACACAGTTTGGTACAGGCCAGTACTTCCCCAGATAATGTGTCTGTGTTTTCTATGTAAATAGGTCTTTTATCTACTACAGGGCTATAGATTCAGCCCAGGCTGTAGCAGTTTATTCCTGGGTCAGAAACCCAGGTTGAAATTCACCAATAAAAAGATTTAATATCCAGGAAATTCCTGTGCATCTTTAGTTTTCTAGGGACAATGATAATGGGATGTGCAAGATAAAATTAAAGTGTGTTTGTCTTGAGTGAAGGGGTGAGGTGGTTGGGGGAAGGGACCACCCTGCATCCAGTTTAAGTGGGAAAAGCAGAGTGTCTTCGAATTTGCCATGGGACCACAAGGTGGCAGTGTGGAGCCAAAAGTGGGCCTGGCCTGGGCTGGGCTTTACTTGGCAGCTCCTGCCTAAGAATCAGGGTAAGGCCCTTTCTCTAGCCAAATATTGCTGAGATCCAGTGCACATTCTTTAACTCTCCTGGAGAATACGAAGCAGTAATGACTTACAGGGAAGGCCAGGAAAGTCACCCAGCCTCTTAGCTTGTGAGTCCTCAAGTTCCAAAGAGTCTTGGTCCCTCACTTGACCCTGTTCTCCTGAGATAACTGGACATACACTTAGTTCTCTCTAGACCCACGGAGATTTGGCAAGGCAAAGAACAAGAGGTTTCTATTGCAAGGTGAGGAAATGAGTATAGGAATTCCTGCCCAAAAAGCAGCAAGACATATTAGTCAGTGTTTGAGGGCCCTAGTAGGACCTCAAAAAGCCACATGAGCTATAGTTACTTTACGGATTCTGGTTTAGAATCTGGAGGCATGGGTTAGGAGGCCTCCTTGAGTGTGCCTCAGAGCCCAGCAATCTGTCCCAATTCCAGAAGCAAAGAAACCCACTGATGTTGAGCGTAAAATACCTCCTCCCCCAGTAGGTCTTGGTGGCTAATAAGATGCTCATGGAATTTTGCTGCGGTTCCCATGGTATGCATTTGGATGCTTGCTCCTTTAGAATAAGAATTCATTGAAGACAGGTCACATTTATTATGGTCTACTGTGGTCTATATTCCTAGGTCATTGTTGGCATGTAATCCACCATCTAGTGGTTGTCAATAGCAAATCAGTTTTTCTGTGTCTTATTATCAGATAATTTTGGAAAAATCTTTGTCCAGTCCACGTCCTTGGAGAAACCCAGTGTGAAACAGTATAATTGTTCCTGGGAGGTACCAGTGACATATAACGTGGGAGAATGTGACTTCATTGAACTGGAAGCTATGCTCCTCAAAGGGTGGTTACTCATACAGGCGACTATTTGTACCGATTTAGATAGCTCACCCTTGAAGCTCATGGAAATATGACAAACAAAAGGCCATTTTATTTCTAGGTGGCTTGCAATGACTTTGAGGATTAGTTCAGTTTGTTAGCTGGCCCCAATCATTAGCTTATTGGCTCAAACTCCTCAGGAGGTGACATCAGCCTTCCTCTGTACTTACGAGGGCATCTAAGCAGTCATGTGCACTATTGAAGTTCTAAGCTCTTGGTAGAGTCACATGTTTAAATCTACTGTTAAACAGCACCCTCCAAGAATGCCTTCACTTTATAAGCAATCAGGATGGGTTCTAATATTAACCTCCATGATATATTCACTATTGAATGTCATATTTCTGAAGCAGAGTTTATTATAGAGCTTAATCAGATGGTCTATAATCATTCTACAGCCTCTGGTCTCTGGTCCCCCTGACGTCACCTCCCTGTGCCAGAGTATCACAGCAGCCTCTGAGCCCAGACACAGACAGTTCTCCAGACAGTGCCACTCAGGGCTGCCCCTCAGGCATTTATTGAGAGCCTGTAGCAGGTCAGATCTGTTCCTTTACTTTCTGCCTTTTTTCCCATCTGTTGATTTTCCACCCTTTTTTTGTAAACTGAGATCAGAAATCACCTCTTTCTGGGATGTTTTCTCTGATTAAGACTGCCTGATTCTAGCATCCTATTCCCTGGATCTGTGAAAATACTGATAGGCTCTTGTTTCATTGCTCTGTGTTCATTGTTTGTTACCTGTTGTTTTGTACATGTTCTCTGGCTCTTTCCTGTCCCCATAGTTAGGTCATAGATGCCTTGACCCCACCCAATCTTCTTTTTTGAGGATCTCTCTCTCAACACCCAAGGCCTGTCCCAGAATTCTGCGGAAAGCAGGCAGTCTGTTTACTCTCATCCCCTCTCCTGGTGGGAACTGTCTCAGCAGCGTCCCTGCAGTGTCTCTTGGGTGCATTGTAAATTGTCTATATCTCTTCAGTACACTTTTGAATTTTTTTTTTTTTTTTTTGAAATGGAGTCTTGCTCTGTCACCCAGGCTGAAGTACAATGGCACGTCTCGGCTCACTGCAACCTCCACCTCCCGGTTTAAGCTATTCTCTTGCCTCAGTCTCCCGAGTAGCTGGGATTATAGGCATACACCACCACAACCAGTTAATTTTTGTATTTTTAGTAGAGGCAGGGTTTCATCATGTTGACCAGGCTGGTCTCGAACTCCTGACCTGAAAAGATCCAACCACCTTGGCCTCCCAGAGTACTGGAATTACGAGGTGAGCCACTGCACCTGGCATTTTTTTTTTTTTCCTTTTTTTAAGAGATCAGGTAGGGTGCAGTGGCTCATGCCTGTAATCCCAGTGCTTTGGGAGGCTGAGGTAGGAGAATCGCTTGAGGTCAGGAGTTCAAGAGCAGCCTGGGCAACATAGTGAGACCCTCTTTACAAAACAATTTTTAAAATTAGCTAGGCATCATGGCATGCACCTGTAGTCCCAGCTACTTGAGACGCTTTGGCAGGAGGATCATTTGAGCCCAGGAATTTGAGGTTACACTGAGTCATGATCATACTCCTGCACTCCAGTTTGAGTGACAGAGATCCTGTCTCTGAAAGTAAATAAATAGATAAATAATAAATAGAAGAAATCAATAAGAAGTAGAGTTTCACTTCTTGATGGGACAATGTTGCTGTTATTATTTTTGGTATTTATTCCTCATTCTACCTGTCTAATCAGTAGACTCTGTTGTGTCCCATTAAGAAAAGCTTTGTAAAGAGAGGAATGACAATGGTAACTAAAAGGTGAAGGAACAAATAAACCAGCAACATTTTCCAACCCAGAAACCCAAACCAGAATCATCCCCTTACATCAGCTTGGGGAAGAATACCTCAGGAGAAGGAAAGCCTGCCTGCCGCTCTCAGGGCCAGGACTGAAAAGGACATCCACAGCCAGCAAATGGAGCACAGTTCATAAATCTCAGATGTCTGAGACCTGAATGCCACTGGTCTTGGGTTTGAATTTGACTAGGAGTAAACCTAGGGTTTCAATTCTGGGGGCATGTTTGTTTAGCTATTATGAGCAAAATTTCTTTTTACTTCATGTCTTAATTAGCTGTTGGAGAAAAATACTCCTCTAGTCACTGGTTACTCATGTTATCAATTTTAAAGCATTTTAATTCTCTGTGGTTTTCTAGGGCTAGGATATCTGAAAAGGATGACAAATTTTTCTTCATTTCTAATTTTTTTTTTTTTTTTTTTGAGACAGTGTCTCGCTCTGTCACCCAGGCTGGAGTGCAGTGCCACGATCTTGGCTCACTGAAGCCTCCAACTCCCGGGTTCAAGTGATTCTTCTGCCTCAGCCTCCCGAGTAGGTGGGATTACAGGTGCCTGCCAGCAAGCCTAGCAAAGTTTTGTATTTTTAATAGAGACGGGTTTCACCATGTTGGCCAGTTTGGTTTCAAACTCCTGACCTCAAGTGATCCACCTGCTTCAGCCTCCCAAAGTGCTGGGATTACAGGCGTGCAGCACCGTGCCTGGCTCCAATTTTTCATAGTTCTTGATTTTGTTAATTGTTTTATCACACTGATTAGAACGTCTAGAACAATGTTAGATAACAAAGGAAATGGCAGGCTTGTGGACATTCTTACTTTGTTTCTGACTTAATAGGACTGTGTCTAGGAGATTACAGTTAAATATCATGTAATCTCCTGATTTGAGATAAATCATTCTTAATTGAGTTAGGAAGTGTCCCTGTATTCCTAGTCGTTTTTTTTTTTTTTTTTTTTTTTTTAAACCAGGAATGAATCTTAAATTGTATTAGATTGAGCTTTGGGAGATTTTTCTTGGAATAAGAGATTATGACGCTGATTGATATTTACCGGAATTCCATTTGTCCTCTTTAGCTTATAAGAAATAGCAGATTCAAAGGTTGATGGATGCTGGGCTTTGTAAATGCACTATTTAAAGTTCTGAGGGCCGAGAAGGATTACTCAACAAAACACGTCACTGAAAACGAGGAAAACTGCAGGGTTAGGCAACAGGAAAAGAAGAACTGGTGGTGGTTGCTATTTTATTTAAAACTTTTAAAGAAGTTGTTTATTGCCAATAATTAAAGAGCTCAAAGAGAAGTCATTTAACCATGAGATTGCCAAATAGAACTCTACAACAGCCGATTAAACCTTTTTAAAATTTTCCCTGGGGAGAGACTTCAGCACTGTCTCTGCTAATGGACTCCATGGTTCTCATACTTTACCTGAAAGTTCTTCCTAACATCTGATCGGAATCTTTCTTGCCGGGGCATAGGCCTGTTTTCATACCCAAGTCTTGTTTTTGTTTTTGAGGAATAAACAGCCTTTATTGGGTACAGACCAGGAGTCCAAGGGTCTTGAGGACCTCTGTGTGTTTGTCAGCTTTCTTTTCCACATTCTTTTTGGCCTGTTTCCATAGATTTGTGAGCCCTATGCCTTGTTTAAGGGGGGAAAATGGCATTTCCCTACAAATTAAATGTAAGAATCTGTAGAGAACTGGACCCCATTAAAAATATCTGGAATTCACATGGTCACTTGATTGTATTCCGCTGGCTCAGACAGAGCAGGGTTGACAAAATACCAGAAATTGGGCTTGTGGCTTTCTGGATTGACATTGACATAATCTGTGATTTCCTTTATGTTCTCATAGTCCAGGGCGGAGTCATTTTTTAGTTCTTCAGGGGCCGAAAAGATGACTTGTGTGTAATCCACATCCTTGGTGTCCTTAGGAGAAAAGCAGAGACATGTGGGTCAAGATCCCTACCACGTTTGGAGGAAATAAGACCCAGACTGAACTCTTACTCAAAGAGGTTTGCCCATGGCTTGGTGGGGAAGATCTGGGTCCAAGTAGCTGTGTCTGAGAGCAGTCCAGGGCAGCGAGGAAGAGTACCAGTGACTTTGTTCCACCTGTCTGCAGGGAATGGGATTACAGACGAGCACGTGGAGGCAACAGGAAGATGCTGAGACTCAATTCAAGTGAGATCAGGACTCAGAGCAGACTTTAGCCCAATGACTGGGGCATGGGGAGAGGGTTTCCCATCAGCACTTTCATTTTTATAGTCTGTTCAGACCCACTTTGTTTGGGTGATCCATGCTGATATGGGTTATGGGTGGAAGCCTGACTCCCCTCACCTGAAGATGCTGTAATGACTCAAGAACCCCTCTTTTCTTGCTCCCACTCTATAGCTGGGGTAACCTGAGTTTTCAGTGTTTTGCAGCAGGGACCCCCAGATGGCATATGTTGGTCTGAGATCACTGGGCACATCAATTACCTGGCAGGCGGGAGGCGAACTGCAGGAGCTGTCCGAGCTATCTGAGGATGTGTCGCTGCCATCTGGGGAGAAATAGAAACGATTCCTCTTCCAAAGCAAGCCAGAGGGTGTTAAGAGAGGATAGAGACAATGGAAGGGAGAATTGGCTTATTATCGGATAAAGACAGAGGCAGAGCCAGCAACACAAAGTGGGGTAGGGAAGAGAGATACAGAGACCCCAAAAGAGGAAGAAGGAGAAACAGAATAGGGCAAGAGTTGGGGGAGAGAAAGTCTCCAAAAATAGGCAGGGACATGTCCAAGAGGCCAGGCACTGCCGCTTCATTCAACTGCATCTAAAACTAATTTTAAAAAATACACTAGGTTGACTGTGCTTGGAAAGGGCTGTCTTCTAGAAAGAAAAGTCAGGAGGAACATGCTGGGACAATGTGGCCCAATGCAAACAGCCTTGGCCTCAGAAGTTACACCTTCTAGTCCAAAGCTGTCACTAAATCTAGGCAGATCACATCTCTTTTGGTGCCCTGGTTTTCATCCCCCCCAAGACAAGAGGGTTGAGCAAGAGTCTCTGAGGTCCCTGCCAGCTAAACAATCTCTGATTCCAGCCAGGCTCTGGTGAAGCTTTGGGGCCAGGGGTTAGGGTAAGGCCAGTGCCTCTCCAGTTCTGCTGAAACATGCATATAAGCAGCACCCGCAGGTCCCCACAGGCAGGCACTGAGGCCATGTCTCAACTGTCTCAACTGAAAAGATAAAATCAGGACAGAGCAAATTCAAACCAATCAAGAGATAAACCAGTGGAAGAAGTGCAATCTCCGGTGAGTGAGCCCCCATCCGGGAGTTGCCTTGTTGCCAAAGCAGTCATTTCCACTGTGAATCGTGACCTATTGGCTCACTTGCAGGAGGGTGATATAGATTTGAACCAGCAGCAAGATTCGCATTTATACACTCAGATACCCATGCAGATCTAAGACCATGAAGAAGGGTCCCTCTAAGGACTGTGGAGGAGCCAACTAAGGAGCCAGTCAATAACACTGACATAGCAGTAGCCATGGTGGAGGCAGGCAGAGGCGGGTGAAATTCTAACTCCACTATTAGCTGATCATTCCGAAGAAAAGATGCCACAGCTTTACAAAGAGAAGAGCAGGGACATTTCCCAAGCCCCCTGCAATCATTTGCACACGATTAAACCCGGAAAAGAACTTAGACCCACACAAACTCAGCAGGAACTCCCCCACGAAGTAGAATAAAACAGCTTTCTGAAAAAAGTAGGCTGGCAAGGCTGTCCTGATGTGGGTGTGAAGAATCCTCAGCCTAGAGGTTTGGGCCCACGGGGTTGCTGCAGGGAGGTCCTGGGTGTCCAGACAGAGCAAAGTAAGCGCCGAGACAAGTTCTCCCCTCAACCCCTTACTCACTCCTGTAAAGGGGATCAGACATTGGAATGTCTCTTTCTGTCTGAGTCTCCTTCATCTCTTTGGCAGCAGGTGGATGATGGTGGGCAGGGCTGGGCCTGGGGACCTGGAGCCTGGACGCTTTCAGTATCTGTTCACTCTGGTGGACTAGAAGGGAGAAGGGAGGGATCAAAAGTAGAAGGTGGCCGGGCACAATAGCTCATGCCTGTAATCCCAGCAATCTGGGAGGCCGAGGTGGATGGATTACTTGAGGTCAGAAGTTCAAGACCAGCCTGGTCAACATGGAAACCCCGTCTCTACTAAAAATACAAAATTAGCTGGGCATGGTGATGTGTGCCTGTAATACCAGCTACTAGGGAGGCTGAGGCAAGAGAATCACTTGAACCCGGGAGGCAGAGGTTGCAGTGAGCCGAGATTGTGCCACAGAAATCAAGCCTGGGGTACAGAGTGAGATTCCATCTCAAAAAAAAAAAAAAAAAAAAAAAGTGGAAGCTGCCTGGGTTGGGCACATCGGCTCTTGAATCAGTGCCTTCTGAACACTGCCCTCAATAAAGCAAACCTTTCAGAAAGATCCCTTCAAACCTCAGCACTGCTGTGCTCAAAACTCTGGCGTGGTTCTGCACCTCACTTGGAAAAAGCCAAGTCCCAGCCTTGGAGGGCTCACTCCTCCCTCCCCTCTGGCTTTCTCCTGCTTCTCTCTGCCCGCTCCAGCTGCCCGGCCTCTTTGCTCTTGCTACTGTGTGCCTAACACGTTCCTCATGGAATGAAAGATTTCGAGGGTAGGAATTTTTGTTTTGTTCCCTGTTGTATAGCCTTAGATCCTCAAGAAATATCTGTTGAATGAATGAATGAACAAACGGATGAATGAAGCTCAACTTAACTAGAGAGACCCTCAAAACATCATCTTGCCTGGTCCTTTCTCTTAGCACAACCAAAGCAGCAGCATCTTGCCTTATTTTCCCTAATTGAAATGCCTTTCCAGGACTGAGCTTCACTCCCTTCTATTGTATATCAGTTCAAGAATTTAATCTCTAAGTCTAGCCATATTTCCTTCTGTTGTAATTCAAGGCCATTTCTTCATGTTCAGTCCTTTGGCAGTGATGAAGAAAATTAATTAGACCCAGGTTACACGAGCACTTCCTCACAGGCATTGCAAAAGCTGTGTCTAGGCAGAAGGTCTGGGTAGTGGAAGGATATGGATGGTCACTTCCAGCCAGAAATAGTTGGTTAAAAGGTGAGGTCAGAGTGGGGATTACCCAATTACAGTTATGGGGTAGGGTGGGAGGTGTGGAGGGGGAAGGATTTGGCTGGTGGGTCCTCTGGTAGGTTTTTGAGTGACATTTGGGAACTCCAAAGGGGTCTTGTGCTGCTGGAGGCTCAAGAATGGTCTCTGAGAGTGACTAGGAGGGAAGAGGACGCTGAGCCAGTTACCGATTTGCCTGCTGAGCAGGTAGTTGATGACGATGAGGAGGCAGGCCTGCAGCAAGAGGGACACCACTGCAATCACTAAGCCATGCCAGACCTTCATGACCCTGTAGGGAAAGAAAAAGGGGCAAAGTCAGAGATTGCAGAGATGTGAATACAATTGCAAATCTATCCCTGTCCTGGCTGGAGGCAGACATCTGGCATTGCTGCGTGTCCCAGGGTAGGTCCCTTTGCCTCTCTGGACAACAAGGCTGGGGCAGCCAGGAAGGGTGGTGTGTGTGCTTGGAAGCCAGCTACACCAGTTAGCTTGGTGGGAACCCTGCTCCTGCTTTTCTTGGGCCTACTCACTCTGTCAGCATGATGAGCTCCTTGCTCATAAGTTGGGGCTCAGGCACTTTCGGGAACCACCCTGGCACCTCGTCTCTCAGTAGGGTGCTGGAGATCTGCAAGAGGTAAGGAGCTGGTCAGGACTCCACGGCTCTTTATACAAATTTCCCTTGGGCAAACTCAGCTACTTGAAGATCAATTGTGACACATGCCCAGTTTATTCATCATACTTGCTTCAGTCTCCACTTTCCTACATGATACCTTCTAGACACTTCTCCTAAGGAAATTTAATGAGTAAAGTGCACTTAACATTTTCACTCCCAAAGATTTCTGTCTAGTTCGGTTTATAAAGGTGGATTCAGAATCCAGATATGAGTTCCTTATTTGATATAGATTCAGCATGTGAAAGGGGTAGGTGGGGAGTGAAAAGCAGCAATGTTCTAGATGGGAGAACTCCCCTTCCTGTTTGTGCTGGAGCTCTCTCTCCATTTGTCCCTGCACCCAGTGCCAAGAAGCACCACAGGTCACCTTGTTACCAGCAGGGTTTCTGGGTTCTTTCTGTAGGAGAGCTGTGACTAGTTGCTGGTAAGGAGGGCCGCAGGGAGGCAGGAGGCAGGGACCCTGGGGACTGACCCAGACAGCGAACGAGAAAAGACTCCAGGAAATTATGTGCCTCTCACCTCCTCGGAGTCCTTAGACAAATGGATAGAAAATCCGTTATTGCCCAATGATCAGCAAACTCCACAAAGAAAGTTCAGTCAAAATTGACTTGGGCCAGGTAGGATGGCTTGCCCCTGTAATCCCAGCACTTTTGGAGGCTGAGGTGGGCAGATCACTTGAGCCTAGGAGTTCATGACCAGCCCGGGTAACATGGCGAAACCTCATCTCTACTAAAAATATAAAAATTAGCCGGGCATGTGGCATGTGCCTGTGGTCCCAGCTACTGAGGAGGCTGAGGTGGGAGGATCGCTTGAGCCAAGGAGGTTGAGACTTCAGTGAGCTGAGATGGTGCTGCTGCATTCCAGCCTGGGTGACAGAGCAAGACCTATCTCAAAAAAAAAAAAAAGAAAAAGGGACCTGTGCACAAAATAAAAAGTGTAGAGCCAACACACTGGAAAGAAAACACAAACATGATTGCAATAAAGCAAGACAGAGATTTTTCAGAAAAAACAATGATCTTGAAGGATTTGGTGGCTTGATTGAAAAAAGGGGAGAGCTGTACTGAAAATGTCCTGCTCTTGTCTAATTTTGGATAAGCCCCCCACTAAGATACATTTCAGTACAGATCCTGATTTCTCAAGCCTCATCTGGGGTTCCTCAAGACCCCTGCCAGGGCAGCTGCGCAAGGAAGTCTGGGCTTTACCAGAAGAGCTTTATTGTATCATGAAAGAAATGAAAATTGTGGAAGGGGGCTAGAAGCTAGGCCAGTGTGTTTGAGAAAGCAACAATGTTCCACTTTTAAAGGAATTCAGGTGCTTTAGTGTTGATTGTCTAATACTGAATGTCTCATTTTTCCTTAATCACAGATACGATTCTCCCCTCGAGGGGGTCGGCCAGTAGGTTGCCCGGGCTGTCCTCCAATATTACACTCAAAGTTTTTATTTTTTAAGGCTCCTCTTCTACTTTATTTATTTAAAATTATGCAACTAGTAGACATTTGTCGTCAAAGAATTAAAAATATGAATGAGCAACGCGTTTTAGAAAATTGCCCCAAATTGAGCCAGACACAGTGGCTCATACCTATAACCCCAGCACTTCAGGAGGCTGACGCAGGTGGATTTTTTGAGTCCAGGAGGTCAAGACCAGCCTGGGTAACATAGCAAGACCCCATCTCTACAAAACATACAAAAAAATCCGCTAGGTGTGCCTGGCACATGCCTACAGTCTCAGCCACCCAGGAGGCTGAGGTGGGAGGATCACCCGAGTCCAGGTCGAGGCTGCAGTGAGCCATGATCATGCCACTGCACTCCAGTCTGGGTGACAGAGTGAGATCTGGTATATATAAAAAAAAAATTACCCCAAATCTTTTTTTTTTGAGATGGAGTTTCACATTGTTGCCCAGGCTGGAGTGCAATGACACGATCTCCGCTCACTGCAACCTCTGCCTCCCAGGTTCAAGCGATTCTCCTGCCTCAGCCTCCCAAGTAGCTGGGATTACAGGCATGCACCACCACGCCCTGCTAAGTTTGTATTTTTAGTAGAGACAGGGTTTCTCCATGTTGGTCAGGCTGGTCGAACTCCCGACCTCAGGTGATCCACCCGCCTCGGCCTCCCTAAGTGTTGGGATTACAGGGGTGAGCCACCGTGCCAGGCTGAAATTACCCCAAATCTTATTCCATATCCTTCCAGAAAATTGTCTAAATATTTTCACGAATGTAAGTGCAAGTATATATGCAAATATGTGTGTACACAGAGACAATGCCTTTAAAACATGGAATCATACAGATTGTTAGCTTTTTTTTTCTTTTAATATATCATAAACATGTTTTTGGGTCAGAAAAACCCCCATTAAAAGGCTCCAACCTGGCTATCCACAGGCCACATTTGACACCTACTTTTTGTCTGATGAAGTGCTTTAGTGATTTGAATTTGTATGTCCCTAAAATGGGATGTGATTTCTTCACTTGCTGACTAATCCCTAAAGGCATTTGAGTTTGCCACCTTTGAGTTTTGTAGTATCATTTCAAATTCCTACCATTGCCCTTGATCAGTGTTTCTTGGTAGTATCTGACATTTGGAGCCAGACAAGTCCTTATTGTCTAAAATTGTTTTGCAGACTGCAGGTCATGGAGCCTCCTGAAAGCACCCCAGTGTAACAGTCCAGTGTAATGGCCAAAAGGACCCCAAATTACCCTACACATTTCCAAAGGCCCCCCTGAGGTAGGAGGATTTGCTCCCAGTTGAGAATCACTGAATTTGATATATGTTCCATTATTTTAAAATTAATACCTTATTTTGGCCCTTTATACAAAACTAGATTGCCTACACCTTCTTCCACATTTGAATATATTCTGAGCATATACTCAGAGCATATACTTTGGGAGAGCGAGGTGGAAGGATCATTGAGGCTGGGAGTTTGACAACAGCCTGGTGACAGAGTAAGACCCTGTCACCTCTACTAGCCAAATGACACAGAGCAGCTCATCCAAATGAAAACAGTAAACAGTACGGACGTCCAACAGTCTTAAATACGAATTTCAGTTCTGTTCCCTTCTAGATGTGAATCACTGAACTCAGGGTCTTGGTTTAATAATTTCTGTATCTATAAAATGAGAAGAATAATAGCTTCCTTCTTCACAGAGTTCTTGCATGAGCTCAGTGATTCATGCTGTTTGTAAAGACCTTTACACAATTCCAGGAACATAGGAGGTGTCAGCCTCGGAGCCCAAGCTAAGCCATCATATCCCCTGTGACATGCACGTGTACATCCAGATGGCCTGAAGCAACTGAAGATCCACAAAAGAAGTGAAAATAGCCTTAACTGATGACATTCCACCATTGTGATTTGTTCCTGCCCCACCTAACTGATATGATATATTCTCCCCCTGCCCTTAAGAAGGTACTTTGTAATAGTCTCCCCCCAACTTAAGAAAGTATTTTATACGCCTATGCCAAACCTATAAGAACTAATGATAATCCCACCACCCTTTGCTGACTCTCTTTTCGGACTCAGCCCGCCAGCACCTAGGTGAAATAAACAGCCTTGTTGCTCACACAAAGCCTGTTTGGTGGTCTCTTCACAGGGACGCACACGACATTAGGTGCCTAAGACCTGGGACAGGAGGACTCCTTCAGGAGACCAGTCCCCTGTCCTTGCCCTCACTCCATGAGGAGATCCACCTATGACCTCGGGTCCTCAGACCAACCAGCCCAAGGAACATCTCACCAATTTCAAATCAGGTAAGCGGTCTTTTCACTCTTCTCCAGCCTCTCTCCCTACCCTTCAATCTTCCTCTCTCGCTACCCTTCAATCTTCTTCTCTCACTACCCTTCATTCTCCCTGTCCTTCCAATTCCAGTTCTTTTTCCTCTCTAGTAGAGACAAAGGAGACACATTTTATCTGTGGACCCAAAACTCCGGTGCCAGTCATGGACTCGGGAAAATAGTCTTCCCTTGGTGTTTAATCACTGCAGGGATGACTGCCTGATTATTCACCCACATTTCATTGGTGTCTGTTCACCACGGGGACACCTGCCTTGGTCATTCACCCACATGTCCTTGGTGGCAAGTCAATTGCAGGGACGCCTGCTTTGGCTGCTCACCCACATTGCAGCCCAGGGCTGCTCACCTTCCACCCCCTTCTCTGTATCTCTACCCTCTCTTTTCTCTGGGCTTGCCTCCTTCACTATGGGCAACCTTCCACCCTCCATTCCCCCTTCTTCTCCCGTAGCCCGTGTTCTCAAAAGCTTAAAACCTCTTCAACTCACACCTGACCTAAAACCTAAATGCCTTATTTTCTTCTGCAATACTGCTTGGCCCCAGTACAAACTCGACAGTAGTTCCAAGTGGCCACAGAATGGAACTTTCAGTTTGTCTATCCTACAAGACCTAGATAATTTTTGTCGAAAAATGGGCAAATGGTCTGAGGTGACTGACGTCTAGGCATTCTTTTACACATTGGTCCCTCCCTTCTCCCAATGCAACTCGTCCCAAATCTTTCTTCTTTCTCTCCTGTCTGTTCCTTCAGTCTCCACCCCAAGCTCTGAGTCCTTTGAATCTTCCTTTTCTGTGGACTCATCTGACCTCTACCCTCCTCCCCAGGCTGCTCCTTGCCAGGCCGAGCCAGGTCCCAATTCTTCCTCAGCCTCTGCTCCCCCACCCTATAATCCTTTTACCACCTCCTCTCCTCATACCCAGTCGTGCTTACAGTTTTGTTCCCTGACTAGCCCTCCCCCACGTGCCCAACAATTTCCTCCTAAAGAGGTGGCTGGAGCTGAAGGCATAGTCAAGGTTAATGCTCCTTTTTCTTCATCTGACCTCTCCCAAAGCAGTTAGCATTTTGGCTCTTTTTCATCAAATATAAAAACCCAGCCCAGTTCATGGCCCATTTGGCAACAACCCTAGGGCTTTACCGCCCTAGACCCAGAGGGGCCAGAAGGCCGTCTTATTCTCAATATGCATTTTATTAACCAATCCCCTCCCGACATTAGAAAAAGCTCCAAAAATTAGATTCCAGCCCTCAAACCCCACAATAGGACTTAATTAACCTTGCCTTCAAGGTGTGCAACAATAGAGAAGAGGCAGCCAAACGACAACGCATCTCTGAGTTACAGCTACTTGCCTCGGCTGTAAGACAACCCACAACCACGTCTCCAGCATACAAAAACTTCAGAACATCCAAGCCACAGCTCCTTCAAAACTTCCTAGTGGACCTTGCTTCAAATGCCAAAAGCCTGGTCACTGGGCCTCAGAATGCCTGCAGCCCGGGATTCCTCCTAAGCCGTGCCCTGTCTGTGCAGGCCCCCACTGGAGGTCGGACTGTCTGACTCTCATCGCCGCCGCTCCTAAAGCTCCTGGAGCCCAAACCCAGCGTTCCTTGGCCGATTCCTTCCCAGATCTCCTCGGCTTAGTGGCTGAAGACTGATGCTGCCTGATCGCCTAGGAAGCCCCCTGGACCATCACGGATGTGGAGCTTCGGGTAACTCTTACAGTGGAGAGTAAGTCCATCCCCTGTTTAATCGATACAGGGGCTACCCACTCCACATTACCTTCTTTTCAAGGGCCTGTTTCCCTTGCCCCTGTAACTGCTGTGGCTATTGACGGCCAAGCTTCGAAACCCCTTAAAACTCTCCCACTCTGGTGCCAACTTGGACAACATTCTTTTACGTCCTCCTTTTTAGTTATCCCCACCTGCCCAGTTCTCTTATTAGGCTGAGACATTTTAACCAAATTATCTGCTTTCCTGACTATTCCTGGACTACAGCCACATCTCATTGCCACCCTTCTTCCCAACCTAAAGCCTCCTTCGCATCTTCCTCTCATATCCCCCAACCTTAATCCACAAGTATGGGATACCTCTACTTCCTCCCTGGCAACTGATCACACACCCATTATTATAACATTAAAACCTAATCACCCTTACCCTACTCAATGCCAATATCCCATCCCACAGCACGCTTTAAAAGGATTAAAGACTGTTATCACTCGCCTGTTACAGCATGGCCTTTGAAAGCCTATAAACTCTCCTTACAATTCCCCCATTTTACCTGTTCAAAAACCGGACAAGCCTGAACAGGTTAGTTCAGGATCTACGCCTTATCAACCAAATTGTCTTGCCTATCAACTTCATGGTGCCAAACCCACAGACTCTGCTATCCTCAATACCTCCCTCCACAACCCCTCCACAACCCATTATTCTGTTCTGAATTGCAAACATGCTTTCTTTACTATTCCTTTGCACCCTTCATCCCAGCCTCTCTCTGCTTTTACTTGGACTGACCCTGACACCCATCAGGATCAGCAACTTACCTGGGCTATACTGCTACAAGGCTTCACAGACAGCCCCCATTACTTCAGTCAAGCCCACATTTCTTCCTCATTTCTTACCTATCGCGGCATAATTCTTCATGAAAACACACGAGCTCTCCCTGCTGATTGTGTCCGGTTAATCTCCCAAACCCCAATCTCTTCCAAAAAACAACAACTTATTTCCTTCCTAGGCATGGTTAGGTACTTCTGCCTTTGGATACCTGGTTTTATCATCCTGACTAAACCATTATATAAAGTCACAAAAGCAAACCTAGCTGATCCCATAGATCCTAAATCCTTTTGCTGCTCCTTTCCATTACTTAAAAGCAGCCCTAGAAGCCGCTCCCACAGTAGCTCTCCTTAACTCATCCCAACCCTTTTCATTATACACAGCCAAAGTGCAGGGCTGTGCGGTCAGAGTTCTTACACAAGAGCCAGGACCGCGCCCTGTAGCCTTTCTGTCCAAACATCTTGACCTTACTGTTTTAGCCTAGCCCTCATGTCTGCATGTGGCAGCTGCCACTGCTTTAATAGTTTTAGAGGCCCTCAAAAATCACAAACTATGCTCAACTCACTCTCTACAGTTCTCATAACTTCCAAAATCATTTTCTTCCTCACACCTGATGCATATACTTTCTGCCCCCCTCCACTACCTCTCAGCAAGCCAAACTCATTGCCTTAACTTGGGCCCTCACTCTTGCAAAGGGACTACGTGTTAATATTTATACTGACTCTAAATATGCCTTCCATATCCTACACCACCATGCTGTTATATGGGCTGAAAGAGGTTTCCTCACTATGCAAGGATCCTCCATCATTAATGCCTCTTTAATAAAAACTCTTCTCAAGTCTGCTTTACTTCCAAAGGAAGCTGGAGTCATTCACTGCAAGGGCCATCAAAAGGCATCAGATCCCATTGCTCAGGGCAATGCTTATGCTGATAAGGTAGCTAAAGAAGCAGCTAGCTTCCAACTTTTTTCCCTCACAGCCAGTTTTTCTCCTTCTCATCGGTCACTCCCACCTATTCTCCCACTGAAACTTCCACCTATCAATCTCTTCCCACACAAGGCAAATGGTTCTTGGACCAAGGAAAATATCTCCTTCCAGCCTCACAGGCCCATTCTATTCTGTCATCATTTCATAACCTCTTCCATGTAGGTTATAAGCCACTAGCCCACCTCTTAGAACCTCTCATTTCTTTTCCATCATGGAAATCTATCCTCAAGGAAATCACTTCTCAGTGTTCCATCTGCTATTCTACTACTCCTCAGGGATTGTTCAGGCCCTGTGACCTCCCTTCCCTACGTATCAAGCTCGGGGATTTGCCCCCACCCAGGACTGGCAAATTGACTTTACTCACATGCCCCGAGCCAGGAAACTAAAACACCTCTTGGTCTGGGTAGACACTTTCACTGGCTGGGTAGAGGCTTTTCCCACAGGATCTGAGAAGGCCACCATGGTCATTTCTTCCCTTCTGTCAGACATAATTCCTGGGTTTGGCCTTCCCACCTCTATACAGTCCGACAATGGATCGGCCTTTACTAGTCAAATCACCCAAGCAGTTTCTTAGGCTCTTGGTATTCAGTGGAACCTTCATACCCCTTACCATCCTCAATCTTCAGGAAAGGTAGAACGGACTAATGGTCTTTTAAAAACACACCTCACCAAGCTCAGTCACCAACTTAAAAAGGAGGACTCTGTCAAGGATAGAGCCCCAAAACTCGCCAACCAAGCAAGTAATTACGCTGAACCCCCTTGGGCACTCTCTAATTGGATGTCCTGGATCCTCCCAATTCTTAGTCCTTTATACCTGTTTTTCTCCTTCTCTTATTTGGACCTTGTGTGTTCCGTTTAGTTTCTCAATTCATCCAAACTTTTATCCAGGCCATCTCCAATCATTCTATATGACAAATACTCCTTCTAACAACCCCACAATATCACCCCTTACCACAAAATCTTCCTTCAGTTTAATCTCTCCCACTCTAGGTTCTCATGCCGCCCCTAATCCTGCTCAAAGCAGCCCTGAGAAACATCGCCTATTATCTCTCCATACCACCCTCACAAATTTTCACTGCCCCAACACTGCATCACTATTTTGTTTTATTTTTCTTATTAATATAAGAAGACAGGAATGTCAGGCCTCTGAGCCCAAGCTAAGCCATCATATCCCCTGTGACATGCACGTATACATCCAGATGGCCTGAAGCAACTGAAGATCCACAAAAGAAGTGAAAATAGCCTTAACTGATGACATTCCACCATTGTGATTTGTTCCTGCCCCACCCTAACTGATACGATATAGTCTCCCCCTGCCCTTAAGAAGGTACTTTGTAATATTCTCCTCCGCCCTTAAGAATGTATTTTGCACGCCTATGCCAAACCTATAAGAACTAATGATAATCCCACCACCCTTTGCTGACTCTCTTTTCGGACTCAGCCCGCCAGCACCCAGGTGAAATAAACAGCCTTGTTGCTCACACAACGCCTGTCTGGTGGTCTCTTCACATGGACGCGCATGACAGGAGGCACTCAGTAACTAGGTATTATTCAACCCTAAAATCCTCCACCACAATGGTGACTAGAATTATTAAAAATTGGATTGGTCTACTTTAGAAAATTTAGGCATTTGTTTTGAGTACAGTTTGGAGATAAGATCCAGGACAGGGTGAGGTATGAAAATTATGACAGATGTCATTATTTAAGTGGCTAATGGCTCTAACCACAATGAGCCGGTTGTTCCTTGGGGTCTAATTATAGACTGCTGATCAGACAGTCAGCAGAGACATCTGCCCATTTGGGCACATGCGCGGGTGTGCGCACACACACCCCAAATAACCAGGAAATGGGCAATTTAAGGTAATTATGTTGTGAAAAAGCACATGGACTATGTTTGGCATGCCTTGTTCCATCCTCGAGGTAGGGACGGTCCTGTCCTCTTATGCTGTGCTGAATTTTGGCACCCAGATCTCACACTAATGTAGTGCCCTGCCAGGCACCTCAAAACCAAACTTCAGGCTGGGCATGGTGGCTCATGCTTGTAATCCCAGCACTTTGGGAGAGCGAGATGGAAGGATCACTTGAGACCAGGAGTTTGAGAAGAGCCTGGGTGACAGAGTAAAACCCTGTCCCTCCTCCCCCCACTAAAAAAACCCCACTTCGTCCCAGTGCTAACAGCATTTATTCTGTTTGCTTCAGACTTGTAATTAAGGCTGGATTCCATTTTATTAAGTTTCCCTCCTCCACTGATACAGGAGCTTTCTCATGGCCTTTCCAACAGGTGCAGCGTAACATCAGGGGGGAATAAAAAGACACCCACTTTCCTGCCAGACGCCATGCTTTCTTTGGATAGGTTTATTCTAGAAAGAATGATTTAAAACAAGATCACAATAGAAGATGATTTCTATGAAAAATCATATGGATTAGGCCAGGCGCAGTGGCGCACACCTGTAATCCCAGCACTTTGGGAGGCCGAAGCGGGAGGATCACGAGGTCAAGTGTTCAAGACCAGCCTGGCTAAGATGGTGAAACCCCATCTCTACTAAAAATACAAAAATTAGCCAGGCAAGGTGGCAGGTGCCTGTAATCCCAGATACTCGAGAGGCTGAGGCAGAGAATTGCTTGAACCTGGGAGGCAGAGGTTGCAGTGAGCCAAGATCACATCGCTGCATTCCAGCCTGAGCTACAGAGTGAGACTCTGTCTGAAAAAAAAAAGAAAAAAGAAAGAAAAGAAAAGAAAAATCATATGGATCAAAGTAATTATAATCAACATTGTCAGCTGACTTTATCCATCTTTTCAAATGAAGTAGCTGTAAACTTTCTTTGCAGTCTCCATTAATTTGTTGTTTTTAACATTAGCTAAGGTATAAGGGAAAGAGAACAAAAAGAAGGGAGAACAAAAGAAGGGGAAAGAAGGGAGCTAGGGCCTGCCTTCTCCTGGGTCTGTCACTTGCTAACAGTGTGACTTTGGACAGGGAGACGTCCCCTCTAGGCCCTGGTGAATTAGGGAGCTTGGCAAAGTACTCCTAAGGCTCTTTTGAGCCCTGAGCATCCTGCTCTTTAAAGGTTGGAGTGAAGTAAGGTGAAAAGAAAGCAAAGCTGATGGAAATGGAAATTTTAAAAAGAAAAAAATCTTTATTTCCATTTTGTAATATCCAGCCTCCTCCACATTGCTAGACTTTCTCCCCCAGTTTAATATGCAGTTTCCAATAATGAAGAAAAGGAGGAAACACAAATAAACCGAATTAATAGTATAGGGACTATTAATCTCAGAAACAGAAGGGATTAAAATTTTTCAACAAAAATGAGGTACCAAAAAAAGAAGAGATTTTTAAAAAATTGTTAGACTACAAAATTTTTTTGATGAAATCTCAGTAAAATGGATAGTTTCCTAGAAAAATATAAATTAACAAAATTGATTCCATATGGCATGGAAAACTTAGACCAAAACCAAACCAAAATAACAAAAAATAAGTTTAGGAAGCAGCATGGTATCTAGGCATTAAAGGCAAAGAACCTGGCGTCAAACTGCTTGGGTTCAAATCCCAGCTCATTCTCTGCATGAGCTTGGCCTCGTTATTTAACCTCTCAAAGCCTCAGTCTTTTAATATATAAGATGGGAACAATAACTAATTGTGGGACTAGATAAGACAAATATAAATGACAACTACTTCTGAGGATGAAATTAGATGAGCTATGTGAAATAGTTATTAGAACTTTTGGCACATAGTAATAAGCATCCAATGAATGCAAGCTATTATTATTTAGAAATTAAAAGCATTGACTGGCCCCAGTGGCTCACACTTGTAATCCCAGCACTTTGGGAGACTGAGGCAGTTGAATAGCTTGAGCCCAGGAGTTGGAGATAAGCCTGGGCAATAAGGCAAGACCCCACCTCTATCAAAAAGAAAAGAAAGAAAAGAAAAGAAAGAGAAAGAAAAAAGAAAGAGAAAAAGGAAGAAGAAAGAAAGAAAGAAAGAGAAAGAAATTAGAAGCATTATCAGACTTATTTCCTCAAAACCTGTCTAGATGGTTTGACAAATGAGGAGTTTCAAACTTTTAAGGAACACATAATTATTATTCCACAAGCCAATACAGGGCACAGGAAGACAGAAACTTTGGGGTCCATCTCATTTATGAATACAGAGGTATATATGGTAATATCAAGAAGTTAGCCCAGTACGTTGAGGAAATTGATTATAACAAAGATGGAAACTAACACTGAGTGTTTTCCGTGTGCTTTAATCCTCTCACTCTACAAAAATAGACATTACGGCCGGGCGCGGTGGCTCAAGCCTGTAATCCCAGCACTTTGGGAGGCCGAGATGGGCGGATCACGAGGTCAGGAGATCGAGACCATCCTGGCTAACACGTTGAAACCCCGTCTCTACTAAAAAAAATACAAAAAACTAGCCAGGCGACGTGGCGGGCACCTGTAGTCCCAGCTACTCAGGAGGCTGAGGCAGGAGAATGGCGTAAAAAACCCGGGAGGCGGAGCTTGCAGTGAGCTGAGATCCGGCCACTGCACTCCAGCCTGGGCGACAGAGCCAGACTCCGTCTCAAAAAAAAAAAAAAATATATATATATATATATATATAGAGAGAGAGAGAGAGAGAGAGAGAGAGACATTACCACTACTTCATAGATGAGGAAACTAAGGCTTAAGAAGATTAAAAAATTTGCCGCTTTGCCAGCTGGAAGATTCATGTTTCCTAAACCAACTGACTCAAAATCCTAAATCCCAATCATGTCAGGAAGCTGTCTTTTATATAATACAAATACAACATTGATAGATCAAATTTTTAAAATTATGATCTTGGTAAAGTGCCAAAATGTGCTGGATAAACTGAACACTTATTACTGATTTTCGAAGTTAATAAAAGTATGAGGATTGTTTCTTACTATAATAAAGAATAACAAGTTGGTGCAGTATTGATTACTGCACCAATAATCAGTATCTGACGAAATGGTAAATTATTTTAGCAACTATTTGAGAGCAAGGGTGTATGCTGCAACCCTTATCTGAAACGAGTACTAGAAGTTCTAGTTTCTGGAAATGGAAAGTTCCTCCAATCTCTAATAGTAATAAGGGTATTGAATATTTATTGAGCATGTTTTATGTGGCAGACACTTTTATATACATTAACTCATCCAATTCCCACAACCACCCCAGGAGGTAGATACTATTATTATTTTTAATTAACATTTTTTAAGACACAGAAAGGCTACCTAATATACTCAAGATGACAAAAACAGTTCATCAGCCTTTGTGCTCAGGCAGGCAGGTGCTGGAGCCTGAGCTGTCAGCTGCTACATTAACAAAATGAAAGTATAGTTTTGGGCAAGGAGAAATCAAATTCATTCTTGTTTGCAAAATATATGATTTTATACCTAGAAATCCCAAAGGAATTCATTGCAAAACTAGAGGAATTAATGAGATTGCTCAGTAAAGTCCTGTAGATATAATAAATATTCTAAAATTACCAGCTATTCTTACTGTTATACTAGCAACAGACATAAAATAGAACGGGGAAAAATACCCTGAGATTTAGCAACTACAACAATAGAAATACCTAAAAATAATATTAATTATAAGAAAATTATTTTGAAGAAAATAAAAATTTATTGAGAGACATAAAAGACTTAAACTCATAAAAAGACGCTATTTCAGATTGAGAAGCTGTAACATTTAAAAATCAGTTTTAAAGTTAATTTATAGACTTAATACAATTCTAATAAAAATTATGGTGAGTTTTTTATAACTTGAGTTTACTCTAAAATGTATCTGGGAAAACATAAGAACAACCAAAAAGAGCGGAAACGTTTGAAAAGGAATTGTGGGCTGGGTGCAGTGGCTCACACCTGTAATCCCAGAACTTTGAGAGGCCGAGGAGGGTGGATCACCTGAGGTCAAGAGTTCGAGACCAGCCTGACCAATATGGTGAGACCCCATCTCTACTAAAACAATACAAAAATTAGCTGGGTGAGGTGGTGGGCATCTGTAATCCCAGCAACTCTGGAGGCCGAGGCAGGAGAATCGCTTGAACCTAGGAGATGGAGATTGCAGTGAGCCAAGTTTGTGCCACAGCACTCCAGACTAGGGGATAGAGCAAGACTCCGTCTCAAAAAAAAAAAAAAAGAAAAGAAAAGAAATTGTTGTAAGGTAGATTTCTGACTACCACTTTTTAAGAGAAGTGTAGATTTGAAAAAATGTGCTACTGTGTACAGTAAATGTTATAAGAGTAGTCCACAAAGCAAGTGGAGGAAAGGAAATCATTATTTAACAAATATTGGCCCCAAGACAATGGTTTAGCTACCTGTAAGGAAAAAGAAAATAACTTAGGGCCGGGCGCGGTGGCTCAAGCCTGTAATCCCAGCACTTTGGGAGGCCGAGACGGGCGGATCACGAGGTCAGGAGATCGAGACCAGCCTGGCTAACACAGTGAAACCCCGTCTCTACTAAAAAATACAAAAAACTAGCCGGGCGAGGTGGCGGGCGCCTGTAGTCCCAACTACTCGGGAGGCTGAGGCAGGAGAATGGCGTAGACCCGGGAGGTGGAGCTTGCAGTGAGCTGAGATCCGGCCACTGCACTCCAGCCTGGGCGACAGAGCGAGACTCCGTCTCAAAAAAAAAAAAAAAAAGAAAATAACTTAGATCAAACCCCTAGATAGCAAAATGAATTCCAAATGGATTAAGGAGGTAAATATTTTAAAATCAAGCCATTAAAATTAGAAGAAATTAGGATTGAATATTACTATATTTAAAATCTTTATTAAATCCCCAGATGAGAGAAAACTTTCTCAGTTTATATGCAATGGAAGAAATCACAAAGAAATACATGAAAAATAGATTTGGCTCTAAACTATTAGAACTTCACATATTAACAAAATTTAAAGGCAAACAGAAAAAAAAACCAAAACCTGAAACAAGTAAGGCAAACCACAATTTTAAAGATTTTGCATCTTTGGTTTTTATAAATTGTTAAGAAAAACACTAGGACCCCCAAATAACAAATGGGTAAAGAGTGTAGAGCAGACAATTTGCAAACAATCCAGAACAGACTAAAGCTGTTATGCAAAAGAGCTCTGTACAGTGTCATTATAAAGGTGAAAAATGGGAAGCAATCTAAAGAAAAAAACAAAAACTGGAGAAATGAGGATTGAGGCTTTGAATGGAAGACCACGGGGTCATTTAAAATTACATTTAGGAAGAATTCATCTGGAGAAAGAAATCTGTTCTATGAAAATGTACAATGCAGTTGTATTTAGTTACATAAGATATAATCACAATTTTGTAAAACGTGAACATAAAGCCGGGCATGATGGCTCATACCTGTAATCCCAGCACTTTGGGAGGCTGAGGTGGGAGGATCACTTGAGCCCAGGAGTTAATAGAACATTGAGATGATCACTTGAATGTCTGAATTTCAATCAATCAAATATTTATCAAGTGGTCCATGCACATGGTCCTGTGTGAAATACTCTTGATGGCGCGAAGAAGAAAAGGCCATTTGCACTTTCAAGAGCTCATTTGTACTTGGAAAATCGAGACATTAATATGTGAAAAGTCAAAAAGTGGAAGAGATGACACAGGTGAAGAATAATGAATTGTCAGAAGGAGTGGTATCAATAATGCATTATAGTTCAGAGGAAAAAGAGATCCCCAAGCGGTAGAATGTTCAGGGAAGAGTCACTGAGAGGAAATTGTTTGAAGGACAGGTAATGGATGGATGGAAGGAGGGGAGAAAAGCAATCTAGCTAAAGGTGTCTTGCCAACCCTGGCTTTGGGGCAGCTTTAGTGGAATTGATTGTCTTCTAACAAAGTTGGATTTCTATTTGACCACACGTAAAGAGCATAATGTGGAAACATCTGAGTATAATGCAAAGCGACCACACAAGTGAGTATAGGCAGCTGGTCAGGTGCAGAGACTTAGGGGCCAAATAGATTGTGTTTAGGACCTCAGTTCTGGCCTTCCTAGCTGTGAGTTGCTTTATTTTTCCAACTTCGGGGTTATATCTGTAAATGGGGATGGCACCTGTTTTATGGGTTTTTTTTTTTTTTTTTTTTTTTTGAGACAAGGTCTTGCTCTGTTGCCCAGGTTGGAGCGTCCAGTGGTGCAAGCACAGGTCACTGTGGCCTCAACCTCCTGGGTTCAAGCAATCCTCCCACCTCAGCCTCCTGAGTAGTTGGGACCACAGGTGCATACCACCATGCCTGGCTTAAGTTTTTAATTTCGTAGTGACAGGATCTTGCCATGTTGCCCAGGCTGGTCTCAAACTCCTGGGCTCAAGCAATCCTCCTGTCTCAGCCTCCCAAAGTGCTGGGATTACAGGTGTGAGCCACCGTGCCTGGCCTGTTTCATGTTTTTAACTCAAACATGTCTTGTGTTTACCATGTATATGCCGGTATCATAAAAAACATTTTGCATCAATTATTTAATCCTCAGAATAACGACCTTATGAGGTAGATACTATTGTTCTCTCAATTTTACATATGAGAAAACCAGCTTCTAATCCCCCGTGAAGGGGACAGAATTCAGACACAGGTGGTTTGAGGCCAGAGCCTTCACCACATTGCATTCAGTATTGAAAATGCTGGCCAGGCGTGGTGGCACACACGCATAATCACAATTAGAAAGGCAGGGGTGGGAGGTTGGCTTGAGCTCAGAAGCTTGAGACAAACCTGGGCAACACAGTGAGACCCCATTCTCCACAAAAAGAAAAAAAAAAAGAAAATGCTCGGTAGAGAGCCTGGCATATATGGGTACCAGGGGATGATCCTTGGACCAGAACATTCAACTCAAAATTGTCTTAAATTTATAAACACACCCATTTCCATAAGGCCTTGTAAGAACACTGGGCCCACTCATGATTTTCAGGTGGGAGCAACACAATATACAAAACCACGAGGTCCTGCGACATCCCTGGTCCCAAACAATGCCTGTTCCTATGACTGTCAATGAGTCACTCACCAGGGAATAAAGAAGGTCAAAACGCCAGGCTGAGGGAAGGGAGGGATGGAGTCTGCCAAATATCATGGGGAAAAGGCCAACAGAGGGTTACAGGATCACCTTCATTCTCATATCAGAGAAATCTTGCCTGAATTCTCTTTGGCTCTCATCACCATGTCAGGGGCCTCACCCCAGGTGGTTATGAGGCTAGGGCTCATCTGGAATATGGCATGAGAGCTTAGATGAACATTCCAGCTCAACAACTTTATACATTCCTTGGGCACATTATTTCCTCTCCCTGAGCCTCAGTTCCCCTGTCTATAAAATGAGAGGGGTGGGCTAAATCAATTTAGTTGCGACATTTTGTTATTTTATAATTTTTCTAAAATGGACTAAAAAGTGAGATTCAAATTAACGAGAAAGAGCAACTTTGAGCCTCAAGTAGATAAACCACATCTCCAGTCACACTTACTTCTAGGTGCAAGCACTGCCAATTTCTAGCAGGGAAGCAAGTCATCCAGAGTTTCTAATTAGTAATTTTGGGGAAAGCAGTTTTGCAGGAAACTATTAGAGATGAATGCAATGTGGATGCAACTTCGTTCCAAGACTAAATCAGCAAGAATACAAAAGGTTGCAAGCTACTCAAGCAGTATTCACGGATTCATTTTGCTAGTTCCCACAAAACTCCAGATGAACTGGAAGGGGTCAAATTATTCTGTTTCATCGATTGGCCTACTAAATTTTAGGAAAACTAGGCACCTTCTACAGATTATGCACCTTGTTGGCTGAGACTGCATATATTACACTCCACAATTCATAGCACAGTACTTAGAGACACGGAGGGGATAGGGGTGGAAAAAGCATTTCAATGTGTAACACTCTGTACACATTGCCACTAAGTCAATTCGCATATAATAAATGTTGTTTAACCTTGGGGGAGCCACTTAATGTCTCAGAGTCTCACTTTTCTCCTCTTTCAATTGGGCAGTCAAATGTCTCTTTATTTGACTTATTTTCCAGTTGAAGAAACTGAGGCAGCAAGGTGTTAAGGGACTTGACTGAATCGGTGAAAGAAAACCCTTCTGGAGAACTTTAGCGCAGAAGAGTTAGACCAGGCATTTCTCCATCTCTCCAACCCAGGGAGGGTGGGGAGCTCAGAATTATTAGGAGGGCTACATGAGACCACGGAGACTTCCAGTACCATTCCTGCCTCCTTGTCGGAATTCAGGGCCAGTGCTGGCTTCATGGGCTTGCAACCCGTGCAGACGAGTAGGGCCCTGTGCTCACAAGGACCCCATGATTGGCCTAATGCTTTGTGCCTGTCATCTTTAAATTCATAATAATTTTTGAGTAAGGGACCCCAGATTTTCATTTTGCATTGGGTTCCACCAATTATGTGACAGATCCTACTCAAGGCATTGAATTGGGTAGAATTGCCAATGCTCACAAAATAGGTCAACACACAGAACAAGAAGAAGGATTAGCCCATCCTTGGGTACCTGATACATGCTTCCCAGCACCGCATTGTCTGAGCCCCTCCCAGGTTGGAGAGATGGAGAAAGGCCTGATCTAACTCTTCTGTAATGAAATTTTCCAGAAGAGTTTTCTTTCACTGATTCAGTGAAGTCCCTTAACACCTTGGTGCCTTGGTTTCTTCAAATGGAAACTAAGGCTCTTAATAGCACTCACGTCTTTAGGGTTGTGAGGAGTAAATGGGCCAATCTGCGTAAAACTCTTTTAACAGTCCCTGGCAGATAGTAAGCTCTATATAAGGGTCAACTGTTTCTGTTTTGTGCTGTTATTAGCTTTTCCTTGTCCAGATGCTCACATGGCCTTTTTCTTTGATGGTGCACATTCTCTGACCTCCATTCATAAAATTTTAAAACTCCCAGGCTGGCTCTCCTCCGTCCACACATACTAGTCCTTTGCTGCTCAGAATGTTTTCTCAGGGAAAACACTCCTATGGGATGTTTATGGGGGAGATAGGCTCTGAGATCTGGTTCCCATTTGACTTAAAAAGGAAACTTCACAGCTGCTATTGGTGGAGCACTGTACTGGCACTAAATGTACATTGTCTGAATCCACGTAGCAACCCTGTAAGGTGGGTGTTTTATGCCCATTTTACAGATGAGGAAGCTGGAAACTGAGGCTCACAAAAGGTGAGCAGAGTGAGGATTTGGAACTGGTTTTTGCTGGACCCAAAGTCCATGTACCTTCTGGCCAGATCCCCGATGGCTGCTGCTGCTAGTGCAGAGAGATGCCTCAGGCACAAGAAATTCATGTCTATAAAGTGTAATCTTAGGCTCGCTGTAAGCTGGTTGCAGGCTGAATTCCACACCCTGGAATCTCAGCCCATAAACAGAGAATCCTCTCTAAAACTTCCACACGTACATGTTCGCAAACAAATGCACATTGCAAACTAATTTAAAATCCTGTCTCCACAGACAGTACTTACCCCAGGGCTACGAGCTCAGTCTGATCCTAGTCTGTGTTTCAGCGATGTCCTAACGGAAACATCTCCCCGACCCGAGTCCAGCCCCTACCCAGAAACTTCTGTGTCACTGAGGTCAGTCACAAGTGTTTCAACATTTCCAACAAGGCGGGGACGCTGCCACTCAGAAGATAGCAATCTCGCTCATTGAGTACAGCAGGGTAAAGGGAGAGATGATGCCTGTCTCTTTTGGCCATGCTCTGCCCAGCTCCCTGGTACAGACAGTTTGTGTAGATGGAGATTAGTAATCTCTTTTTCTCCCTGTGGGCACCATTTAAATACCGCAAATACACACGCAGCCAGGTAGAGTGGAAAGGGCCCTAAAGGAGGAGTTAAGAGGCCTGAGATCAAGTCCCAGCTCTGGCACCAATGTGTCACATGAGCTCAGACAATTTGCTTTCCCCTAAAGGGACTCATGTTCTTCCTCTATAAAATGAAGAAGTAGGTCTCAGACATTAGCAAAGATCCCTTCCAACCTAGCTCATCTCTGAATCTATATGTGATGTAGTCAAAGATTAAGTGAGTAGGGGAAGTAGGGCAATAGATAAGAATAAATTTTTGAGGACAACTTCTTTGTCATTAAGCATCAAATGAGGCCAACCAAAAATGGCTGTTACAGTTTGTACGATAACAACAGGAAGGGAAGGAAGGCTGATTTCAGGCTCTTTGGGGGGGCTCTAAAACCCCAAAATAGAAACTTAAGAGGAAAGAAGAATGGGAGGAGGATAAAATGACCCAGATATAAAACAAACAAAGAAAACAGACTTGTAGGCCTCTACGATGTCAGTCCCTTGCTGCGAACAAATTGCCTGGTGCAATTTGAGTAACAGCTTCTGAGTTAGATATAATCAGGTTTCAATCCTGGCTGCACCACTTGGTAGCTGGGTGACATGGGAAAAGTTAGTTAACCTCTCTGATTGTCAGTTTTTTCATCTGTAAAATTGGGTTAATAATAAATACCTGATATTTTTTAAATCTCATAAGGTTGTTTAAGGTTAAATAATATAAATAAGTAGGCAAAGCACTTAACAGAATATCCTTTCTGTAGTGAACAACAGATGGTATCTATTAACATTTTTTTTTTTTTGGAGATGGAGTCTCCCTCTGTTGCCCAGGCTGGAGTGCCATGGCGCGATCTCGGCTCACTGCAACCTCCGCCTCCTGGGTTCAAGCGATTCTCCTGTCTCAGCCTCCTGAGCAGCTGAGATTACAGGTGCGCACCACCATGCCTGGCTAATTTTTGTATTTGTGGTAGAGACGGGGTTTCGCCACGCTGGTCAGGGGCTGGTCTCGAACTCCTGACATCATGAGCCACCCGCCTCGGCCTCCCAAAGTGCTGGGATTACAGGCATGAGCCATGGCGCCCGGCCACTATTAACATTTTTATTCTCTAAATGTAAGTCAGAAAGCCACCCCTTGGGCTGAGTCCCTTTCAGTGTTTTATGACCCGTTGATGTATCACAGCTCACTGTGGAATTACGTCTATAGCTGCAGTTTGCTTCCCTTTGCAGAGTTCCTGTTAAAAACATGAAGCCCCTTTATCACTCATGATTTGAGGAAAGCAGAAGAACACTGGTAGCCATGTGGAGTGATTTCCTAACTGGGCTCTCCACCGGCTCTAGGTTTGCCCTGCCAGCATCAATACACACTTCGCTCTGCTCCTGACTCAGCCATGGACACTAAGTAATCCATTCTAGCTACAGCTAACTGTGGGGTGATGCCAAGATGCTTGACTTGCTATTTCTATTATCCATTCACAGGAACCCAGTGTAGATATGGCAGCACCCAATGTTGCATAACATGCATGCAGCTCTAGCCTCTGTGTGGACCACTCTCGGACCAGAACCTTCCATCATGCTACTCCAAGATTCACAAGATCATAGGGTTGTTAAAGATCTTTGAACATGACGTATTTCAGTGTCATTTTAGAGATCCTCATTTGATTAAGGACAGTGATGGGGCATTTTTACCACATGTCAGAGATAATGATTCCTTTATTTAAGTTACACTTTTGTGCACACTCTTGCTAGGACTGCGTTGCAGCAATATGCTTCCATCTTTATAAGACACATCAGAGTTTATTAGAAAATCCACCTGACTTGAACTTCTGAGGCATTTATCCTCTCTGGACTACATTTTTCTTATATCTCATTATAAGAATTTTGGATTGGATCATTTCCAGCATCCTTTCTGCTCTAAAATCTCATGGTTTTGTGTATTACATGTCATCCACAACCCTGCTTTAAATAGCAAAGTCAGAATAATTGAAGTCTGTGCCTTATTCTCTGTTTCCCCACCAGCCGGGATTGTGCCTGTACCTAGCATGTGCTTGGTACATGTTTGTGGCATGGATAAATGAGTGATTTAAGGTGCTGTGTTACATATGCATGGTGTATACATGCATCATGTCCAGTCCTTACTACATGCAAATACTTGCTGATGATGAGAAGATAATTTGCTCAAAACGACTCTTCAGCCTGTAGTTCCAGCATTTTGGAAGGCCAAGGCAGACAGATGGCTTGAGCCCAGGAGTTTGAGACCAGCCTGGGCAACATACATATAGAGACAAGATTTTGCTATGTTGTGTATATGCGTGTGTGTGTGTGTGTGTGTATTTTATATATATGTGTGTGTGTATATATATATATAAATTTTGTGTGTGTGTGTGTATATATGTGTGTGTATATATATGTGTGTGTGTGTATATATATATATATAAATTAGCTGGATGTGGTGGCATGTGCCTGTAGTCCCAGCTACTCGGGAAGCTGAGGTGAAAAAATCGTTTGAGCCTGAGAGGCAGAGATTGCAGTGGGCCATGATCACTCCACTGCACTCCAACCTGGGTAACATAGTGAGGCCCTATTTCAAAAAGAAGGCACTTTGCCTGCTCCTGCTCAGAGGCTACTGGGAATGGATTCACGCTGATGCTTCCTACTGAGGTCTGGGTTCAGGGCTCCATCTGCCAAGCCCTGGGACATGTGGCCCCCTTATCTCTGCTTCGAGCTGACAGACTCCTGCCCCGAGGGTAACGTGCTAGGGGAGATCAAACAGTGATAAGTGAAGTTATAACATCTGTAACATCAACAGGAAGCTCTTTTTGATGGTTTATCACCCACTGGAAAAAGAACTTCTGATGGAGGTCGATAACACACTTTCACCTCCTACCCCACCCACTAGCCCATTTCGTAAGATAACAGCCTCCTTCCCAAGCCTCCCCACTCTGTGCATAGTCTCCTACATTTGTGGGACACAATGTTTCACAGAAAACACAGCTGCTGTCTATAGGATAACTGTTTTCTCTATTTTAAAGTAGGGAATGTTATGTCAACAGGATTGGGGATTTTTTTTTTCTTTTTTTGCCCAAGCCCCAGGCTTGCAAAATAATAATAAGACTGCATGTGCAGCTTTCATATGAGGTGTCAGAAATAGGATTGGGGAATTTTTGACAAGGGAGAAAAAACGCTACCCTCTATGCAATCACCCTGATACATTTTTGTGTAATGCCTTGTCTGCATACTTGCATTTAAAAGAATAGATTTCCACATTATAAGGAAGGATCATTTAAAACCCACCATTCTGGTTATGTCACCCTCTGCTCAGAATTCTCCAGTGGCTTCCCTTTGCAATTAGTATGAAACCCATGGTCCTGAACAAGGTCTATAAGGCTTGTCCCCTCTGATAGTCGTGTGCCCTTTCCACTGTATTTCTGCCACTTTGCTTTCTTTTCTGTCTTCACACTCTACCAGGCTTTCAGGATGTTTGCAAATGTGGGTGCCTCTGCATCCAAACAGTTTTCATAGTACTTGTAATGGCTGCTAAATATTGTGCCTTGCTGGCGGAGCGCGGAGGTTCAGGCCTGTAATCCCAGCACTTTGGGAGGCCAAGGAGGCAGATCACGAGGTCAGGAGTTTGAGACCAGCATGACCAACATGGTGAAACCCTGTCTCTACTAAAAATTCAAAAATTAGCCGGGCATGGTAGTCACACCTGTAATCCCAGCTACTCAGGAGGCTGAGGCAGGAGAATCGCTTGAACCTAGGAGGTGGAGGTTGCAGTGAGCCGAGATTGCACCACTGCACTCCAACCTGGGCGATAGAGAGAGACTCCATCTAAAAAAAAAAAAAAAAAAAAAAAAAATTACCTTGCTGATATAACCTTAAATTCCTAACCATTCCCAGGGTTTTACTATTGGTAACTACACTGTGATGGATACCTTTGTACATACTACTTTTCTGGTTTATTTTAGATTATTTCCTTAAAGTTCCAGGAGCAGATATTGAAGTTAAAGGAAACATCTTTACTCTTGCATCATATTGACCTTCCGCTTTCATTTCAAGTCCGTTTTACTACACCACTAGCAGCATTTGAGTGTATCTATTTCACTGCAACCTAGATAGCAATGAATTATCATTTTTCAATAATTATATCTCCACCAGTTTTTAAATGTATTTTTAAAAATCTATTATTTGCAATAAAATATTTTACTATTTTTCAGCACCAGCCACTATATCAGCTGCTCTATATATACTTCTTTAATCCTCAGAACAACCTCACAAGGAATATATCATGAACACTATTTTAAGATGAAGAAACTCAAGACTGGGGAGATTAACTTGCTCAATGTCACAGAGTTGTGCAAGTAGCAGAATCAGGATTTGAATTCAGATCATTTATTATTGTTATTATTACTTCAAAAGCCATTTGCTTTATGCTATATTTGTCTACCTTCTGCATCCCCCCAGCTATTTGGCTTTTTGCACAGTCAACATGTCATGGCTTAGGGTGCAGTCCAGCAGGTCTAGACAGAATGACGACATGGCTTCGTGTGTGTCTTTAGGACAGCATTCTATAGACAGTCGCTTCCTGCCCCCCAGGCACCTCTACCACCCTTCCCCTGCCTTTCAGAATAAACTTTTCATTGATTGAAGGCCTCACTCTATACACTGAAGTTTAACCCTAATGACAGGTGCATTAAAATGTCCACCTTACAGAGTTAAGATTCAAAGAACTCATATGAAGTACTCTGTTAACTAGAAAACACTACAAATATCAGGCTTCGTTATATAACTTTATTTTATTTTTTATTTTTTTTGGAGACAGGGTCTCACTCTGTTGCCCAGACTGGAGTGCAGTTGCATGATCATGGCTCACTGCAGCTTCAACCTCCTGGGCTCAAGCCATCCTCCTGTCTCAGCCTCCTGAGTAGCTGGGACTATAGGCCCAAGCCACCAAGCTTGGCTAATTTTTAATGTTTAAAAACATTTTAAAAATATTTTGTAGCTACAGGGTCTCACTATGTTGCATAAGCTGGTCTCAAAGTCCTAGGTTCAAGGGATCCTCCTGTCTCGGCCTGCCAAAATGCTGGGATTACAGACATGAGCCACTGCACCCAGCCTGTTACGTAACTTTAAATATGGGTTAACTATCCCTTACCCAAGATGCTTATGACCAGAAATATTTCAGATTTGGTTGGCGGGGGAGGGTTGAATTTTGGAATATTTTCATATACATAATGAGATATCTTGGGGATGGAACCCAAGCCTAAACAGGAAATTCACTTACGTTTCTTATGCACCTTATATACATAGCCTGGAGGTAATTTTATGTAATATTTTGAATAATTTTGTGCATGAAACAAAGTCCGTGTACAGCAAAACCTCAGAAAGCAAAGGTGTCACTATCTCGGCACCCATGTGACCAATCTGGCTATTTGGCATCACCATCAATCATGGCTCTGAATTTACTTGCTACTGATAAGCAATGATTTTCTTCCACTTATTCACACATAAGTACTTAACAGAAAAAAATATAATGTGCCCTTAATACAGTGAAAAAACAATGTGTTCAGGGTAACTAAGCAACTACGTAGCATCCCTATAATACGTGTACCAGCTGTTAGACAACAGCAGCAACAAGCATCCCCAGGCTTTCAGTCTCCACTTACGATGTTGTAGCCTCAAGTTCCCAGGCTCAAGCAATCTTCCTGCCTCATGTGGCTAGGCCTACAGGCACTCACCACCATGCCCTGATAACTTCTGAATTTTTTTGTAGAGACAGGGTCTCACTATGTTAACCAAGCTGGTCTCGACCTCCTACCCTCAAGCCATCCTCCCTCCTTCCCATCCCAAAGTTCTGGGATTACAGATGTGAGCCACTGCACCCAGCCTCACCGTGTTCTTTATAGGCACTTTTTCTGCAGTATTAATGTCACTTGATGGTCACTATTATCACAATCACCTTGAATCAGAACCATTTCAGCTATTTCACCATTGGTCAATGAATGAACAACCGTAGACCCATGAATGTTAAAAAGTTCTTTGACATACACTTCTTCCTGCTTACTTACAGACTCTGAAGGTATATATTTTGCATATGTAAAGAGCTTAGACATCTTTTTTTTTTTCATTTGACATGAGGAATCCTTCCAAGTCATCACCTGTTCATCATCCTCACTGAACATAGTTGCAGACCAGAGTTCATGCCAGGCACGCACAGTTGTGTTTTTGCGTCGTTGTTTTCCAAGCCCTGGCAACAACCTCTTCTCATCATCGGCAAATGTTTGCATGTAGTAGGGACTGGACATGATGCATGTATACACCATGCATATGTAACACAGCACCTTAATTCACTCATTTATCCATGCCACAAACATGTATCGAGCACATGCTTGGTACAGGCACAATCCCGGCTCGTGGGGATACAGAGAATAAGACACAGACTTCAATAATTCTGACTTTGCTATTTAAAGCAGAATTGTGGATGACATGTAATACACAAAACCATGAGATTTTAGAGCAGAAAGGATGCTGGAAATGATCTAATCAAAAATTCTTATAATGAGGTGTAAGAAAAACGTAGTCCATATAAGCCATCCTTCAGCTAAATTTCTTTTGAAAACCTTCCACACCCACACCTCTGTTCACTGCTTCCAGGATGCTGTTCAAGAAAAATGTTTTTATATTTATTCTTTCCTGGTCTAAGGATATGCTGGTCACATGGCTGAATTAATGAAGTCACATTTGGGGGAAGTACATGGCATAAACATTTTTGATGAGAATTTCAGCTGGAAGACGAGCAGAACAGTTGTCGAAGAATAACAAAATCTTGCAGTTGTCATCCCGTCCAACTTCCCTGCAGTTGGCGTGAACCTCTGGTACAAAAGGTTTACGAAACCAAGCATAAAAGATGTCCCTGGGCTGGGTGCAGTGGCTCATGCTTGTAATCCCAGCACTTTGGGAGATCAAGGAGGGTGGATCACTTGAGCCCAGGAGTTTGAGACCAACCTGGGCAACATGGCAAAACCCCATCTTTACAAAAACATACAAAAATTAGCCGAGGGTGGTGGCATATGCCTGTGTATGCCTGTAGTCCTAACTACTTGGGAAGCTGAGGCGAGAGGATGGCTTGACCCCAGGAGTTCGAGGCTGCAGTGAGCTGTGATCATGCCACAGCACTCCAACCTGGGTGACAGAGCAAAATCCTGTCTCATTTAAAAAAAAAAAAAAAAAGACTCCCTTGTGATCCATGTTTTTCTGTTAGCATAATAATGGACTGGTAAGAAATTCACTTACAGAAAACAACAAGCTTTTGCCTCTCGCAGCAAGTGTACACTTATGCACGCCTGTTGCATTAGCACATCTAAGCACAGTTATCCTCTCCTTGGATCCTTAATTCCTATAAATACTGTCTCATCAGCTGTAGTCAGTGTCTTTCTGGGGCAATAATGCCAAGACAGTGATGTTTTGTCAGCATTAAAGACTTGTTCTGGCCGTGCACGGTGGCTCATGCCTGTAATCCTAGCACTTTGGGAGGCCGAGGCGGGTGGATCACTTGAGGTCAGGAGTTCAAAACCAGCCTGGCCAACATGGTGAAACCCTGTCTCTACTAAAAGTACAAAAATGTTAGCCAGGCGTAGTGGTGGGCACCTGTAATCCCAGCTACTGGGAGGCTGAGGCAGGAGAATTGCTTGAACCCAGAAGGTGGAGGTTGCAGTGAGCAGAGATCTCCCGCCTAGGCGACAGAGGGAGACTCTGTCTCAAAAGACAAAACAAAACAAAGACTTGTTCTGGCATCAGATTTCATCAGCCATGACCTTGGCAAACTCATCAATGAATTTCTCTGCTGCTTTATAACCAACAGATGCTTTGTCACCACAATTGTTTAAAAAATTAATGCTGTATCTTTACTTAAATTTCTGCCACAGCCTGTTGAATTTTCACAGGTCTCTTCAATTTTCAGTCCATCACAATAGATCTGTGCTTGTTTCATGGTCAGCATACCATTAATGGCATATGTCCACTGCTGATGATTCACTCTTTTCATACACAATTGAGGTCTTCATTTTTAGCTTTATGCAGTGTTTTTCTGTTTTTCATTAACTTCTGTTCATCACTTTCAGCACAGGACTCTAACAGTTTATTCTTGTTTCTTCATGTCATATATGTTGGCCATTCCAACACCATACTCTCCAGCAAGACGCTACACACTTACACTGCTGTCCGGTTCCTCCAGAAGCTTGATGTTCTGTGCTATAGATAAGCATGAATGCTTCCTCTTTTTCTTATCACTGTTACCCGTAGAGACATCTGCAGGCCTTCTGGACATTTTCAACAATATGTTTACGCCACAGGCAGAGAATGAGCAAAAAAAAAAAAAAAAAAAAAAAAAAAACACACACAGTGAGTAATGCACACAATTTTGGCCCCCCATAGGGCATTGTGGGAACAGGCTGTTGGCATATCTGACCCTGTTATTACCCTTTGTGGGTGTGCCTGTGTGAAGGGAACCTGGGCACGTGCAGAAAAAATACATCACCGCTGAGGGAGCTGAGAAGGTCTTTTTCCTTTGGGAATGTTGAATAAACTGTATGTTCTGTGCCTACATTTTGACTGAGACCTGTCACATGAGGTCGAATTGAAGTTTTCTGCTTATGGCATCATGTTGGCACTCAAAAAGTTCCAGCTTTTGGAACATTTCAGATTTCAGATTTTCAGAGTAGAGATACCCAACCTGTAATAATATAAAGGAAATGGGGGATGACTCCTGAGTGCAGGGTTTCCTTTGGAAGTGATGGAAATGGCCTGAAATTGATTGTGGCATACAATAATGGGTAGTTGCATAACTCTGTGAATACACTAAAAACCATGGAATTGTGCACTTTTAATTGGTGAATTGTATGGTATGTGAATTCTATCTCATAAGGCTGATATTAAAAAGAATCATATAAAACATTTGCTTTGCTACTATGGCCAGTATGCCATCCCTCCAAGTGACTCTGACGTTCATTCATTCATTCATCCATCCATTCATTCATTCCACAGATATTTCTTGATAGCTCATGATACATGTGGCTCTGTGCTAAGCACTTGGGATACAGAGTTGAAGAAGATAGACACTGTCCCTATCCTCAGGCAACTGGAAACATAGACTTTAGATAAAAAATTGCACTGAAGTGTGATGAATTTTGTATTAGGGAAAGTTAAAAGGAGACAAGGAACATACAGCAGAGGGTCCCATCACAGTCTTTGGTCAGAGAAGGTCCCAGCTCTGATCTAGGGAGTGGAGGGAGGATTCTGGGCAGAGGAAAGGGCATAAAGTCCCATGAGAGAGAAAGTGCCCAGTGCATTTGAAAAACTGAGAGCCAGCCAAGATAGAAGGGAGCGGGTAAGAGGCAGTGAGGAATGACGCAGCTGCAGAGGTGGGAATGGGCCGGACTACGGAGGCCCTTGTAGGCTGTGTTAAGGAGTTTGGATTTAACCAACAGACAATGGTAGCTAGTTGGTCAGTCAAAAGGAGGCAAGATCAAGTTCTTTTTAGAGGAACCCTCTGGTTGCAATGTGGAGGAGATAAACAGGCTGTTAAACAGATGTTTTAAATATGTAGGTGGTAGAAACGATAGAATTTGGTGATTGAACTTCTTTGAATGGAGATGGCAGGGAGAGAATCCCAGGGCGACTCATAGATTTCCAGCTTGGGCAAGTGGGTGGGTGGCGGCGAGACAGGGATTCATGGAGGAGCAGTGGGATACTTTCATTTCAGATGTGTTGAGTTTGAGAACACGGGGCCCAGTATGCATAGTGACAAAAACTCATACTCCGAAGCCCAACAGGCTCTGGCTGTGTGATCTTGGAGAAGTTACCTAAGCTGTCTGTGACTCTACTTCTTAGAGATGATAATAATAACAATAATAACAATAATAGCTTTCTGAAGTGCTGTCATGAGAATTGTGAGTTAATATATGTGAAATGCTTTCAATGTATCCGGCCCACTTAAAGACTATACAAATCTTTATAATCATCATCATGATTGTTGCTATGATATGCCCAAAATATGAGGTCCAGGAAACAGATGTATGCACCAGTCTGCTGCTGGCAATGTAGATTTTAGTGGCATCAGCAAGCAGATGGCATTTGAAGCCTTGGGGGTAGAGTGAGAGGGCAAAGGGCCAGGATAGACCCCTGAGGTGCTCCCACATCAGAGAGACAGGTGGAGCCTGACAAGGAGATCCTAAAGGCCTGGTAAAGACACAGGAGGAGCCAGGCATGGTGGCTTATGTCTGTAATCTCAGCACTTTGGGAAGCTAAGGCAGGTGGATTGCTTGAATCCAGGAGTTTGTGACCAGCCTGGGGAATATGGCGAAACCCTCTCTCTACCAAAAATACAAAAATTAGCTGCCCATGGTAGAGCACGCTTATAGCCCCAGCTACTTGGGGGGTTGAGGCATGGTGGGAGGGATTGCTTGAGCCCAGAAGGTTGAGGTTGCCGTGAGCTGTGATCACACCACTGTACTCCAGCCTGGGTGACAGAGCGAGACCCTGCCACCAAAAAAAAAAAAAAAAAAAAGACACAGGAGGAATGCCGTGGGTGTATACAAATGCTGAATACAGATGCTGAGCCATGAGGAGCATTCATGAAATGTTAGGGCTTCTGGTTGTCACCCTACTTTCCTTGGGCAGTCAAGACCGCCTCCAGTTGTGGTGTTTCCAGGGGACATGTTGAAATTCAGTAAATTGACTTTTTAATATCTATGCCCAGAAACATATTTTCAGAGTATATTAGGGGAGTATGGTATTTTTACAAACCTGAAATACATCCTGGTTTTTTGTTTTGTTTTGTTTTTGAGACGGAGTCCCACTGTGTTGCCCAGGCTGGAGTGCAGTGGCACGATCTTGGCTCACTGCAACCTCTGCCTCCCGGGTTCAAGCTATTCTCCTGCTTCAGCCTCCCTAGTAGCTGAGATTACAGGCTCTTACTACCACGTCTGGCTAATTTTTTGTATTTTTAGTAGAGATAGGGTTTCACCGTGTTAGCCAGGATGCTCTCGATCTCCTGATCTTGTGATCAGGTAGCCTCAGCCTCCCAAAGTGCTGGGATTAGAGGCGTGAGCCACTGCGCCTGGCCCATTCTCTTGTAAAAACAAAACTCTTCTTGGAATATGGGCCATGTTTCTACATTCATCAGTTTTGTATGTTTGGACCTTTGTACATTGAATTTGTCCTTTCCTCCTTCTGAGCTAGATTTTCTTCCACTGTTTTGTGCCAGTTTTAAATTCCCACCTAGATCATCAGCTCCTTAAGGAAATGAAAAATTAGGGACAGCATGAAATATTTATTTGTTGAGTTCCTGTTTATGAGGATCTGTTGCTAAATGGTACCCGAGACAGGTTCTAAAAAAAGAAAAAGGTATTAACTCATAATGGCTTCTTCCATCTAATGATGGCAAAATGGCAACTGATTTAGTTCAATTGACCAATGGGAAATAATCCTTTATAACATAAGCAGTTATAATCAATTTAATAAGTGTTCATTTTTTACACTTTTTACTTTTTCTTTTCTTTTCTTTTTTTTTTTTTGAGTTGGTGGTCGGGGGCATCTCACTTTGCTCCCGAGGCTGGAGCGCAGTGGCATGATCATAGCTCACTGCAGTCTCGGCCTCCTGGGCTCAAGGGATCCTCCTGCCTCAGCTTCCCTAGTAGCTAGGACCACAGGCATGCACCACCAGGCCTGCCTACTTATTATTTTTTTGTAGAGACGTGGTCTCGCCATGTTGCCCAGACTGGTCTTGAACTCCTGGCCTTAAGTGATCCTCTCACCTTGTCCTTCCAAAGCGTTGGGATGACAAATGTGACTCACTGCTCAACGCCTTTTTTTTTCCTTTTTTTTTTTTTTGGCATTTTTGACAGCATCTTATAGTTTACAGAATATTATCATATAATATCATCAGTATGATGGCTAATATTGAGCATCAACTTGATTGGATTGAAGGACACAAAGTATTTTTCCTGGGTATGTCTGTGAGGATGTTGCCAAAGGAGATTAACATTTGAGCCAGTGGACTGGGAGAGGCAGACTCACCCTCAATCTGAGTAGACACCAGCTAATCTGCTGCCAGCGTGGCTAGGATAAAAGCAGGCAGAGGAACCGTGAAGGACTAGACTGTCCTGAGTCTTCCAGCCTTCATCTTTCTCTCGTGCTGGATTCTTCCTGCCCTTGAGTATCAGACTCCAAGTTCTTCAACTTTTGGACTCTTGGACTTGTACCAGTGGTGTGCCAGGGGCTCTCGGACCTTCAACCACAGACTGAAGGCTGCACTGTCAGCTTCCCTGCTTATGAGGTTTTGGGACTCCGACTGACTTCCTTGTTCCATAGTGAAACTTCACCTTGTGATGGTGTGAGCCAATACTCCTTAATAAACTCCCCTTTATATATACGTCTATCTTATTAGTTCTGTCCCTCTAAAGAACCCTGACTAATAAAATCAGCCAGTACCTATCAATGTCATTATTATTTCCATTTTACAGGTGAGAAAGCCTGGACTCACAGAAATTAGTTACCTTGCCAAGTGTGGTACACAGTTGGGCCAAGACTGATGGCTGATAGGACAGGGGTGAACCAGGGGTGGGGAGGGCAATCTGGCATTCAAGGGGTGCATTGTCTATGGAGGATTTAAAAATAATAAAATCAACTAAAGGCAGTCTGCTTTTTATGATCACCAGGCACCAGCAATTCTAAATTTCAGTGATAAAATACTCCTCCTCAGTGGACACGAGAAGCTGGCTTCTCCTATTCCCCAGTACAGTAGAAACATTAAGAGAGCAAGCGAGCCTCATTTCCAGATATATGGGTGATTTCTCTCAGGACTGTGCAAAGCATTTCATGTTCCAAGTCCCTGCCTTTGTTAAAACATAGATGTATTTTTTTTTTCTTTGGGGATGTTCAGAGCTTTCCAGAATTATGCTTTCCCAGGAGAGATAACAACAGTCACGTAGCCAAATGTCTAGCAGTGCTTCTGCCTACTGAACAGAATTTCCTGAGAATCTTCTGGAAAAGCAGCACCTGGTTTCTCATTCTGCAAAATGCACTCAGCAGCTCCTCTGAGAGAAGCGTGTATATAGGGGGATGGCAGGAGAGAAAGGCAGTTCTCCCTGCCAGGTGGGTGACGGGCAGGGGTATGGACCCTTCTACTGAGGGTGAGCTGGTAGAATTTCTCTCAATGCTTAAGACCGAGAAGTTTATCATTCCCCTGACCCCCTGGCTTTAGCTGGAAATGTCCAGAATTCCCCCATCCTAACTGAGAAGGGCAGTTGCTTGCCCAAAACCCATAGAGACTAATTCTGTAGTGAAGAGTCCCTCAACTGCTAGGGTGACCAGCAGCCCAGGCCTGAGGGCTTTCCTGGAACCTGAAACTTTCAATGCTAAAACTAGGATGGTCCCAGGTCAGCCAGGAGGGTTGGTCACTCTTCTAGTTGCTGAGATTTTGAAATCAATGTTTAGTGTTCATTCTACTGTTATTGGAATTGCCTTGAGCCCTGGCTTGGGACATTGAGGGCCTGGGCAGTATCTTTATTTTAGATATCTACAGAAGCCAGAATAAAGGCAAGCTTACCTGTGAAGCCCAGGAAGATCCTGCAGTAGGTTTTCTCAGCAGCAGTGTGATGGACATTTGGGGCTGGATAACGCTTTTTTGTGGGGCTCTGTCCTGTGCGTTGAAAGATATTTAGCAGCATTACTGCCCTCTATGCATTAGATGCCAGTAGCATTTTCCCCACCCAGGAGTGACAATCAAAACACACCTTTAGGAATTGCAAATATTCACTGGGATGGGGGTAAGGGTGGCAAACTTACCCCCAGGTGGGAAGTACTGCCCAAGAGAGACATGTCTTGCTACCTCATTAAGCATTTGGAGCTGTTGAACACAAATCAAGGCAGTCAGAAAGCGCATCCTGGCTTCAGGCTGGGCATAACCATCCTATTTGCCACATAAAAGTCTAGTGGCTGCTCTGCACCCTTTCTGGATAGAAGCAGAGTTAGTTTGGTCATGGGGGCCCCCGTGGGACAGTGTTGCCCAGACAGGTACCCCTTTAAACCAGTTCTTCCCACAGGGGTGTCACAAAGAATACTTCTTGTCCTATGGGATGCCCCCTGGGGAAATAAAAGGGAATTCGAAAAATACTATATGGACATTCACAAAGTACCTCATACAATGAACGCTTTGAGAAGTGCTGAAATAAAGAAACCTGTTTAAAATTTCCACCAAGTTTTACGCCGAGGTCAACCTATCCATTAAGGTTTACATATAATTGGCTCAATCCCTTGAACTGTGGCGTCTTTAGATACTCTGGGACCCACCCTGAGATTCTGAGAATTTCCAGAGGGTGTATCTTCTCAAGGTCACTTCGACTCTGAGTTCAGCTTCCCCTTAAATTCTCCAGCTCATTCATAGTGCACCTCTTGCCACTTCTGCCTTATTTCTGCTCTATGCTGATAGAGTTGTGGATTTAAGTCCCCTCTTCCTGAATTTCCTTTCCCCAAAATACCCTATAAGGCATGTCTGTGTTCAGTGGCTTTACTAAGGTTTGTGGTGGTGAAAGCCTTTTACATCGCCATGATTTTAGCCCCTTTTCCCCCTCAAAACTTTCCTTTTATTTCCCTCACCCCCTCCACCTCACCCCAACTCAACTCTTCTCACTTTATTGTACAAAACAACTTTGTTTTCCTCTCCTTATTTGGTCTTGAAGCTACTTTTACATTTTCAAAGCCTTGTTAACAGGTAGCCATATAATTCGTCGTCCAAACTATGACACTTTTGAGAGTGAAAGTGGGCCTAGTAATAACTTCGCTGGCCGACAGGTATACAGCAGAAAAGTCCTAGGCAATCAGGTCACATGGGCTGTCTGCCCTGCACTTGCAGGTTATCAACACAGAAAAGGTGCAGAAGCACAGAAATGTTAGTTTCCTTTCTACCTTCTCCTCCCGTCTCCAGTCCCCGTAAGTGGAATGGAACCACGGAGTACGTATTTTCTTATCGATGTGAACCATTCCACCCTCCTTAGAAGACAAAAGTAGCTGTCATCTGTTGCAGGTGCAACTGGCTGGGGGTGGCGTCACAGATGGTAAAAGAATTTACCAAGACAGTAGTGAGTTAAAGAAAGCAAGCTCATTACAGGGAGAATATGTTGCAAGGAGGCAATGGGCAGCACAGCAGAGAAGGGGCTGTCCGCAAAGAGGCAGGGACTGGAGGGAGGTTTTCTAGGGTTGTACTGGAGGGGCTATGTGCAGAATGAGGTCGTGCTGTTGGGGCTATGTGTAGCGCGAGGTATTTGGGAACAGGATGTCGTGCCAGTGGGTTGTCAGTGATTAGCTGTCCGGCAGAACAATTGCTCTCCCCACCTGAGGCCCCCTCCAGGTTGCTGCTCACTTATCTTATTAGGAATCCACATCATCAGCTTTGGTTTTAAATGAAAATTTCTTCTTCTACATTATCCTTTGCTTATTCATCATTTCCCAAACTTATTTGATCATAGGTCTCATTTAATCTCTCTATCCCTACCCCCATTAATATCTCTCATAACGTCTCTCATAACTAGAAAAATACGCTTTGGGAAACTTTGAGCTCAGAGCTAGAAAGAACTATCTACATTGCCACTAAAATCTCCTTGGATGAAGACAGGATTAGGGTGGAGAGACCAGGAATCATGTTCTAGAGTCCCCTGTGGAACCAGAATAAAATCTGATGCCTCTGACAGACTGAATGGATCCCTCTTGGCCCAGATTCCCCAGAAAAACTTTAAGTTTCCCTGGCTTTGATGAGATAGGAGGTTAGACAAGCCTCAGTACCCCCTCTTTTTTTTTTTTTTTTTTTTTTTTTTGAGACGGAGTCTCGCTCTGTCGCCCAGGCTGGAGTGCAGTAGCCGGATCTCGGCTCACTGCAAGCTCCGCCTTGCAGGCTTATGCCATTCTCCTGCCTCAGCCTCCCGAGTAGCTGGGAGTACAGGCGCCCGCCACCTTGCCCGGCTAGTTTTTTGTATTTTTTAGTAGAGACGGGGTTTCACTGTGTTGGCCAGGATGGTCTCGATCTCCTGACCTCGTGATCCGCCCGTCTCGGCCTCCCAAAGTGCTGGGATTACAGGCTTGAGCCACCGCGCCCAGCCAGTACCCCCTCTTTTTGTTGTTACCAGGCTTTCTAAGAGATAAACAGAAACCAACACCTGAAAAACAAAGACTGGAAGATCCTTCCATGGACTTCAGCAGATCACCTGACACCATGGCCAGACTCCACTCCCTTATCACAGGTTCACCATGAAAACTGAGCGGCCTGACAAAGAATTCCATCCTGTCCTGATAACTGACCACCAACCACTGACGGGCTCTGACTGGTTTACAGAGATTAAGCGCAAAATGGCTTTGTGCCTTATGTTTCACCTTTTGACATACAGTGCCTAAATTTACTGTATTTTAACACTGTCTCTACAAACATGGGTCCTATGTAACATATATGTTTATCCACTACACATGCATTAGGACCCCTCATAAATATTTATAAGATTGTCCTATAACCTACTGAATATGTATGTACAGCCAATCTCACTAGGCATAAATCTCAGCCTCTTCCTTCTGTCTCTGAAGTGTCTGCTTTCAGTTTCAGCCAGAGGCTTCACTTCCCTGTCTGCAGGTTGTAACCCTTTTTTTTTGAGATAGAGTCTGGCTCTTGTTGCCCAGGCTGGAGTGCAGTGGTGCGATCTTGGCTCACTGTAACCTTGACCTCCCAGGTTCAAGCGATTCCCCTTTCTCAGCCTCCCAAGTAGCTGGGGTTACAGGAGCATGCCACCATGCCCGGCTTAGTTTTGTATTTTTAGTAGAGACAGGGTTTCATCATGTTGGTCAGGCTGGTCGCAAACTCCTGGCCTCAAGTGATCCGTCCACCTCGGCCTCCCAAAATGCTGGGATTACAGGCATGAGCCACTGAGCCCGGCCCAGGTTGTAACCCTTTACAAGAAAGAAAGTTCTCCTTTTTTAAAATTTACAGATATCAATAATTTTAAGTAGACACCCCTATAAATTAGGGGAATATCTAGTTAGCAGATAAGAGATTTGCAGATAAGAGCAACAAGATTGTAGGGAGTGGTAGAACCAGAGGCATATGCCTCTAAAGACCAGGGCTCTGGATGGATTCTCCATGGAATATGCTGGGAAACACTGTCTCCAGTCACTGATTCCCAAACTCAGGTACTGATTTGAATGAGAATCTTCAGAAATCCCTGGGGGGACCAAAGGTGCTGAACATATCCAGCCAGCAGTCTTCCAGGGCCCTATGTGTCGTGGCAGTCTAAACGGTGGTTCTTCTTTTTGGTCCCTTTGGTCCTGAGGCCTAGCCCAGTCCTGGCTAAAGCAGATACAGGCCACTAAAAAACCGAAACACCGATGGTTGGGTCCCCACTGCCTTCTGCACCCCTTCTGTGCAATGTCCCATGCTTCCCACCCTATCACCAAGACCAGGCCAAGCTGAGGGTACAGGGCAAGCAGCTGCCCATTCTGAGACCACATGTGGATGGAGAGGCGTGTTCCCAACATGCTGGTCCTGGCGAGAGGCCTAAGACTTGTTGAGTCCTGGATCCCTGTTGTCCCACAGGCAGGACTTGCCTGTCCCTATCCTCTCACCACCTCTAACTATCAAGCCCATTAGACTTCTCCCTAGGTGGAAGAAGATGAAAGAAGAGGTGGGGTTGCCAGAGCAAGACTCAAGGTAGAAGGCTTCTGGCCTTGTTAATCTTTGACCAGCCTCCCCAGGCACCTTTCCCACTGCCACCATTGGTCCAGTCTATGGGGTCCCTGCCATCCAGAGACTGACCTCAATATGGATTTCTCTCTTCTGCCTGGCGTCCTGCCTTCTAGCTGTCTCCAGAGAAGCATGCAAGTCCTTTTGTTTTGAGGGTTTAACCACTGGGCATTCCTGCATTACTACCTTCTCTACTTCCGCTCTCGCCCCTACAGTCTGGCTCAATACAGAAAAATCTTTTCAAAACACAAGCCATGCTGGAAACTTTCCATTTTCCAAGCCCCCTCCTAATAGTGAAGAACCCTGACTCCCTCCACATCGTTGCTCTGACCCCTGCGATCCCCCAGCTCCACTCCAGACACATTCACCTCCTCGCTTTTCTTTGACCATGCCAGGTACCCATCTACCTCCGGGCCTTTGCACTGCCTTTCCTCCTGTCTGAAATACTCTTTCCCTATTTATCATCAGATGTCACATTCTTACCTTTTTTTTAGGTCAGATGTCAGTGAGACCTTCCCTGAACACCTGATACAAACTAGCAACCCACTCTCACCTCTTACAAGGAAGTGTAGGGTAGAGAATGCTTGCTTTATTTCCCCATAGCACATCCCACCATCTGACATTTTGTGTGTTTGTGTGTTTCTTTGTTCATTCTAGAAGGTAAGCTCTGTGAGGACAAGGCTTTGTCTGTTGGGTTCACTGCTATATTCCCAGGACCTAGATCATGGAAGTGCTTAATGAGTATTTGTGAATGATGAAAAGAAGGAGTGAATCAATTGTAAAGTTCCAGTCATCTACCACAGTTCCCACGGGAGCTGTCTCTGGCCAGCGATGACACACAGCCCACTGCCCGCTTGGCACTCCTTCCCTGCCCTCTTTCTCAGGCGGCCCCCATGCTTCCTGGGAGCTCACCAATTCCTCAGTAGGAAGCACTTCCCAGGCACCTGCAGCCCTGCTGTGCCTCCTCCCCTACACCTGGCATATTGTCCAGCAATTGTACTGTGCAGACACAGCAGGCAGTCAGCCACGCACTTGATCACAGACATGAGCATGACTCCTAAGTTGACTCCCACGGGATGTTAACTCCTGATAGGGCGAGACTGGAGAGACAAAAGCAGCTGGGCCTGAAATGGTCTGAATCCCCCTCCTCAGCCCTTTTGCCCCAGGAGGGGCAGGAGCTCAGAGGGTTCCCTTATTGGCCAGTCTGTCTCACCCCGTGCCTCTGGGGCTGGGGGTGGTCTGGATGAGCATGTCCTGTGTCTCTTGTATGTCACTCCTTCCTATTAGAACTGTACTTTGAGTCTAATAAATTAAAAGAAATGTTCAGCCATCCACTTCCCTCAGAATATGTTTTTATGTTTTTTTGTTTGTTTTTTGTTTTTTGTTTTATTTTATTTATGTATTTTTTTTAGAGATGGAGTCTTACTCTGTTGCCAGGCTGGAGTGCAGTAGTGTGATCTTGGCTCACTGCAACTTCCGCCCCCTGGGTTCAAGTGATTCTCCTGCCTCAGCCTCCCAAGTAGCTGGGATTACAGGCATGTGCCACCACGTCTGGCTAATTTTTGTATCTTTAGTAGAGATGGGGTTTCACCATGTTGGCCAGGATGGTCTCGATATCTTGACCTCATGATCTGCCTGCCTTAGCCTCCAGGGATACAAGTGTGAGCCACTGCTCCCGGCCTATGTATTTTTTTTAACACACACATAAATCTAAAGCAAAGCGTATGCCACGATCCAGCTGGGCCAGGTCTGACCCCCACTCTGAGCATCTCGTTGGCTTCCCATCAGTGGAATTCAATGGAGGCATATTCCACTTGGTCTGGCGATGTCCTCCTGGGGTGATGAAAAGGGGGCATGTTGGCATAGACAGCAAAGTCATCCTCCTTCTGGGGGGCCAGGTTGATCACGTTGGAATATATGGCATCGGCATGGCGGGAAAGATCCTTTAGAGACAGAACCCTGGTTAGAGGCAGACCGCTGGGCGCCAGGGACTCCCAAAGACAAAACCAGGCACTAGGCTGTCCCTACAGGACAGCAAGTAGAATGCTGAGTTCTTGCTGCACAAGCCCTAGATCTGTTTTCAGAAACATTTCCTCCAGATCTGCCCCCTGCCTCATCCCACCACCCTCTCTGTGGGGTCTAGGTAGGTAGGAAGCAGCAAGGAGGCCAGGAGCCCCCCTCTACGTGCGACTGGACTAGCTCCTTACCGAGGACTTGTGGGGAAAGTTGGCCTGATGCCTCAGTTGTTTCTTAAATAGTCCTAGAAAAATGGATAAACTCAGAGTCAGTCTGTGTTGGGTTAATAACCATCTTTACTCAGTTGTTTGCTGGATTTAGGGCTTAACTTCAAAATGCAAAATCCACCTCACTCAGCCTATTGGGCCTCTGAGACTAAGTTAAATTCCCAGGAAGACACAGGAGAAATGAGTACACTTTATAATTTATAATTTTGTTTATGATTTAGAAGAGATTATTTGGCATCAATATTTCTTTTAGCTGAGGCATGTAGACCATAAGCATATATGCAGATGGCTTATACTATATATCGCTTTCAGCATGAAGAACTTGCATGATGAGTAAGTCTTATTGCTGTGCAGAGTCCCCAACAACTCTACAGAAGAGGTCTCCTCTTCATATCTCCTTCATATTACCCTCCCACTACCTGCCCCCTACTCCGACAAGGCTGCCCGTAGGGAAGACACCCCAGTCTCTGCCCCCAGTTTCTCCTCTCTTCATTCCCAGTTCCAGGGCCAGCTTGTTCAACTCACTCTCATGCCTCCATTTCTTCAGGGTCATGGACAAGAGACCCACCAGGAGCAAGATGAGGGCCACCACAGCAATGGAGCCAGAAAGGGCTGTGGCTGCTGTGCTTAGACTGAAGGAAGCAACCAAGAGACATGAGGATCATCCAGCTGCTCTGGCTGGCTTTGGTGACCCTCCACAAAAGTGCCCTGGGGCCTCCTCGCCCCTGTAGGAGCTCTCCCACTTCCAGGCTTCCACCTCCTTAGTGGCCAACCATCTCCTGCCTCCATTTTAGCCCCTCTCTTCAGCTCTAGCCTCCATAGCCGTGGCCCCACTCACACCAATCCCCACAGATCCCTTCTCCAGGAGCCCACCTTCCTCCTTCATGGGTCCAGCCCTTCTCTCACCCACCTGCTGAGTCCTTCAGGGTTAGTCTCTGGCTTCAGGGTGGTGATGTTCTCTGCGTAAGGGAAAGGAGAGGAAAGTAACATGAAGGAGATATGAAAGTAATTCTTGCACACCCATGCAAACGAGCTCTACAGAATCCTAAATGGTAATATTAGCTACTGTTCATTGTGAACTTAATATATACTGGGCACATTCATTATCTTGTTTAGTCTTCATAAATAGACTTGAGATAGGAACAATCATTATTCCTATTATACAGTAAAGAAAAACAGCTCTCGGGGATCACACTTGCTCAGAGTTATAAGACTGATAAGTGGCAGAGTTCGGACGTAAACCTCCATGTCTCTGACTTTAAATCGTGTGTTCATACACAGTACATTCTGCTGCCTCCATGTGATTGGTTCACTCCAGAGATCTACCATTCTTACCAAGGGTTAGCAGATACGATAGGAGGTCCAGAAAAAGAGATAACCAGGATGGTGCAGTGCTAGGTACCTGGGGGAGGAGCAGTGGCTCACGCCTGTAATCCCAGCATTTTGGGAGGGGCACGTGAAAGGGTTGACAGGATCAGGACATAGGCAAGGCCAGTAGAGCTACGACTAGGAAAATGTGGCAGGCGTGAGAGCTTGTCCATGCTCTGGTGGGGAAGGGGAGAATTATTCACACCGGGAAAGAATTTCTCCTGCCTCCAGGGATGGAGACACAAAGCCCATCCCCTCTCCAGCCACATTCCATCTGTAGATTCTCAGAGCTAGAAGGAATCTTAAACTCTCCCATTGCATAGGTGAGGAATCTCAGGGGAAGGCACTTGCCTGAGGCAAATACTGCAGCCAGGACTGGAGTCCGCATTTTGACTCCAAACCCAAAGCTCTCTTTACCTGCATTCAGGCTCCTTCCTGTTTATTCCCCATAAAGTGAAGTTGCATGATTCAGCCCTTATAGTGTGATACCCTACCTTGTTTTAACCTGAATTGACTCTCCCTTAGCTAGGATAGCCAGACAGACTCCATCTTGGCTCCTTCATTTGCGGCCCCTTACCCACCCTCCTTCCTCAAGGACTTAACTTGTGCAAGCGGACTCCCAGCACATCCAAAATGAAATTAACTGATAAGATACTGTGGCAAGCTATATCCGCAGTTCCCAGGAATTCACCCACTTAATAGCACCCAGAGCCCCTGCGTTTGTGTCCGGTTGATAGCACCCAAAGCCCAGCGTCTATCACCTTGTGATAGATTTAAAACCCCTGCACCTGCACCTGGAACTGTTTGCTTTCCTGTAACCATTTATCCTTTTAACTTTTTGCTTACTTCTCTAAGATTGTTTTAACGAGCCTCCCCTTTCTAAATCAAAGTACAAAAGAAAGTCTAGCCCCTTCTTCAGAGCCGAGAAAATTTTGAGCACTAGCCATCTCTTGGTCGCCAACTAATAAAGGACTCCTGAATTCATCTCAGAGTGTGGCGTTTCTCTATAACTCGCTTGGTTACAACAACAGCAGATAGCACCTCTCAGACCACATGTCTTGAGGAGCTGGCTGCACAATGCAGAGACTGCAGCCAAGGTGGGGTGGGGGGAGCTCATTGGATCACTAGAGCAATTTATTAGCCACCTTGGATAAATTGCATCTGGGAACACAAATACCAAGTTTCACAGTCTTTGGGGGCACCAAGGCCAGATGGAATACTGTTGGGTATCCTAACAGCTCCCTTCCTTTCTGCCTTTTTCCCTGTCTCCCTTCTGAGTGACATAGCTGACCTCACCAAGTTTCCCTTTGACAGCTACTGGATGGAGGGTAGGAAGGGGTCTTGGAAACCAGATCTTCCCAGTGCCCAGGGCACCAGCCATGAATCACACAAGACGAGGCACCAAGTCACAGGGCATGATGTATGGGGGAGTGGGGTGGGGCAGATGACACACATAAGCCCTGAGCAATGAGAGGGGAACTTGGGTCACCAGCTGGGGGAGGCTGGTGGGAGTGGAGCACACCTGTTTACAGCAAGGGGGACACAGCATGAGGGTGTCTATCCAGGGCTAGAAAGGCAAGTACCTATCCTGGGCAGGCAGAGGAGGTGGGTAGGGGCGAGAAGAACAAAGGAGGATGTCATGAAAGTGCCTGAGATTTAAAGCTCAGTGACCTAGGTCTCAGACACTTCCTAACTGTGATCTTAGGACAGACACTTAACCTTTCTGAGCCTCATCTGTGAAATGGACAGAATATGAATATCTACCTCATGGAGTTGTTTAAGAACTCAGTGATCAGACTATTATTTAACAGTAACAACAAGCCAGGCGCAGTGGCTCACGCTTATAATCCCAGCACTTTGGGAAGTCGAGGCAGGAGGACCGCCTGAGCTCAGGAGTTTGAGACCAGCCTGGGCAATATTAGACTAGACCTTGCCTCTACTTAAAAAAAAAAAAAAAAAAAAAAAAATTCAAAAATTAGCTGGGTGTGCTGCTGCATGCCTGTAGTCCCAGCTTCTTGAGAGGCTGAGATAGGAGAATTACTTAAGCTAGGGAAGTCGAGGCTGTAGTGAGCCATGATCACACCATTGTACTCCAACCTGGATGACAGAGCAAGACCCTATCACAAAAACAAACAAACAAACAAACAAAAAACAGGAATAGCAACCATTTGTATTGGTCTGGTTTTCAGTTGGTCTTACCTGAGCAGAGTAATTGAGTGGGATTGTCCAGGGAGGCATTGCTGGCTCTCCAGTCCTGGAACCTATGGTTGGTCCAATTCATTTTGCCAAAGGGTCCATCCACGAGGTTCTTGTTCCAAGTATTGAGATTCCTGAGAGAAGTAAGTCCCCTTAGCTAGAAGCAGAGTTTCTGAGAGGTATTTAGCAGCAGCTGGTGGACACAGGACTCAGGGAGCTGGCCCCCCTCTTCCCCTCCATGTCTTTCATTCCTGCATAAGAACCTGTCAGATGGGGAGATTGTTAAAATCTCACCACTGGAGGGGAGGCCCTCAAAAGCCATGGAGACAGCACCTCTCTCTTAGTGAAGGTATCTTCAGATAGAATTCAGCACAAGTCCAAAGGTGGCTCCCCAGCCCCTATCTGTCACATTGCCCTCTTATCTATTAGTATCTGAAGTTACCTTGATCATTTATTTGTTTGCTTGATTACTGTCAGCCTCTCATCACGTGAATGTGAGCTTCATAAGAACAGAGACCTTATCTGTTTTGGCCAACATTTCATCCCCAGTGCCTAGAAAGTGCCTCATGCAATGAATAGGTCCAATACATATTTCTTCAATGAATGAATGAATGAATGAATGAATGAATGAATGAATGAATGAATGAATGCCAGACTCCTTTATAAAAGCCAGGGTCACCTGACCTCTGCCAGAATTTTGGAGAGCCTACACCAAAGACTTTTGAACCTCTTAGCTGATGACAACTCTTTATCCTTTGAAGCAGAAATTGATTTGAAAGAGCCCAAAGTACTCTGGTAAAGTAGGTGATATTGAACTGGGTAATGTCAATTTCAGAAAAGGAGGACACGTGCCTTTGAAACATCAAAAGCAGTGTCCTGGGGTTGGCGAGGACACCTGCCTGGGTGTGGGTGGCCAAGGGGAAGAAGGAAGAGAAAGAACAGGGGAAGAAGCTGTCCCACAGCCACCACCACAGGTGTTCACTGGCCTGAGACGCCAGACCTGCTCAGGGTGAGAGGCAAAGAGGGAGGTACGTTTAAGGCCAAATGAAAGAGGATCTGCCACCCTCTCCTCCCCTCACTCCTACCACATCCTAGCAGAGAGAGCTGCAGGAGCAGTCTGGAAATCTCCTCTCTAACAAAGCAAGCATTAGAACCAAGAGCCCAGGTGGCACTGATGAGTCACTTCACCTACCTGGACTCAGTTCCCCTATTTGTGAAATGAAGCAAGGATGAGAAGAGGAACAAGACATGATTAAGAAAAAGGCGAATATTTTCACAAGTGCCTGTCATTGCCCCCTTCTGTTGTCCCCTTCCACATGTCACCTGGTACTTTGTACATTTATTCTAACAATTGTGTAATTGCCCAGGAAATACACAGAATTCTTTTAGAGAATAGGTTTTCTAAGTGTTAAAATTGTTTTTATTTGTAATTTTGTAAGGGGAGGACATCATCATCTTTTCAGTTTGGGACTTTTAAAGTTTATGTTTCATTAGGTCACATTCCGATGGTTTTAGAATTCAAAAGGTACAAAAGGACAGTCCTGGAAAAGCTGCTCACCTGCTCTTGACCCCAGCCATCTAGTTCTCCTCCCTGGAGGAAACCACATGCCCAGTTTATTGTGCACCTTATGCATACATGAGCAAACACATAGACACAGACACACACTCACTATACAGGCGTCTTCTTTACAGATGATAGTATACTACATACTTTGTTTTGCCTTTTGCTTTTTCACTTAATATATCTAGGAGTTAATTTATTATTAATACATACAGAATTTTTCTCATTCCTTTCTTCCGCTTCAGAGTGTTCTGTTCTATGGTTGCTCACAGTTTATCTAACTGGTCACCTAGTAGTAAATTTAGATTGTTTCCACTTTTTACTCTTGAAATGATGATGTAATTATTAAACTGTGACAAACATCATTTGCATAGGTATAAATATATGTGTAAAATTAGAGAAATGGCCATTAAAGTAGATCTGCCGTCCCAGTTTTAGGAAGACAGTATTCCCTTTTACAAATCCAAAATACAGTGTTACCCAATTTGACTACTCATATTAGAAACCAGATTTCATCACTCTGGCTGTTCCCAAAAATCAAAGTGCTTCTCAGAGAACAAAGATATGGCATCATGGAGGATATTCAACGGAACTACCGATTTCTCTAAAAGCCAGCCTCCAAGGAGAATCCAAACGCCTTCAGCAACAGCAGCATCACTAGAGTGGGTATAGAACGTCCCTGGATGCTGATGATAGAGCAATAAACCCTCATGACACAGACATTTCCAAACAATTCAAGCAAGGTTTACTGAGTGCCAACTACATAGTCTGTTTAAAACCCAGTCTGTCCTATTACATTGGTCTTTAAGTTAAAATAAATAAATAAATAAATAACCCAGTCTGTAAGGATGAACAGAAAATGGCCTTGTCATCAAGAAACCGATGATCTAAGCAGCAGTTCTCAAAGTGTAGAACCCTGGGGGTTCCAGAGATCTTTTCAGAGGGTTCATGAGGTCAAAACCACTCTCTTAATAATACTAAGATACTAGTTGCCTTTTTCACTCTCAGTTTCTCTCAAGCATACAGTGGAGTTTCCCAAAGTCTATGTGACATGTGGTATGGCACGAGACTGAGTGCAAAGGCAGACCTGAGAACTCAGCTGTCTGTTATTGAGCTAGGTATGAATAATGAGATTTGCACATGCATAAAACAGTGCTGCTCTTTTCACTAAATTATTCGTGCTTTGGGAAATACAGTTATATTTTACAAAAAGTGTTATGTTTAAGATGTAGTGGCTTTAGTACTATTTTCTAAGGGGATTAGATAAATATTTTTAAGTTTTCTTAGTTTTAATTTCTGATACGGTCAATATAAATAGACATAAACTACATAAACAATAGCGTTTTGGGTTCCTTAGTAATTTTTGAGAGTGTACATGGGTCTGGAGGCCAAAGAGTTTGAGAATTGCTGATCTAAGGACACATGGCATTTCTTCATCATAGGGCAAGAGAGGAGCGTATTGCCTTATTTGCCAAGAGTGTGCTATGCTACATCCAGGGGTGCAAGCCAAAAGATTCAGGAGGTACAGAAATGGGTGTTCTCAAATAGCGATGTGTCAAGAGGACAGCAATCGCTTGGGCATAAGAATTCCCCCTGGAGCCTCCTGGCTGGCAGTGCAGCGGCTGTGTAGAAAGGCTCTACTAGACGGGCAGCGTCCGGGCATGAGGTAACAAGGAGGCTCTGAGGTTGGGGGAGCCTGGAGAAGAAGCGGAAGCGGAAGCAGGATAAGTCCGCCGCCCTTGGACTAAGCTGCTGACTACCTCCTGCCTTGATTCCAAGAGTCGCTGCCTCCTTGCAGGCGCTGGTGCCTGAAATTCCAGTGGAGATGTTTCATTCCCTTAGCCGAAGGCAAATTCAATCCCAACAATGGCAAGTATCACTCAAGCTTACACAAGTGTGCAAATAACATTATGGAAGATAGATTCGAAGGTCACATTTCAATAAAACAAGAGAGTGTGTCTATAACAGGAGTGGGGTGGGATGGGTGGAGTGGATGGGAAATGGAGAACAAAGAAGACTCAAAAATATGAAATAAATAGAACATAAGAACAGTTCGTGGACCCACGATGTAAGAATGCCACTACGGGGATTGACCAATCTAATTCTGGGCATCTAAAGTAAAAGAAAAAAAAATCCAATTCAAACTTTTCTTTAGCATGTGGTATGTCCTTAGCAGTGTGAGACGGGTTTCAAGGATAGAAAAGAATGAGACATGGGCGCTGGATTTAGGGAGTGCTGCCCCACGCTCAACCCCACCCCTATTTAGCGAGGAAAATATCCGCGGCAACCATAGCAGCTGTAACAAAAGGTAGGTGTATAATCAAAGCTAAAAAGATGTACGAAAACAGGGCTATTGGATCAGAAAGGAGGAGCAGGTTGTTTCTAACTTGAGTGACAAGGGAACACTACATGGAGGAGGTGGCTTTTGTTGTGGTCACGGATGTGTAGGAAGGATTCCTATAGGCAGTGCTGAGGCTGTGGATACACCAGGTGGGAGGGTGCTTGGAGTGAAGGCATGGCAGCTGGAACGCAGCCATTTTTCCTTCAATGAACATCTGAAATCATTGCTAAGCGGGAGAATTGCACACCTAAGGGTGAAAGGAAGGCTGTCACCTAGGATGCAGAAGGAGGGAGGAACAGAACCTAGGAAGACAGAGGGCAAGAAAGACAGTTCATGAACTAGACTTCAAGAGCCCAGTGGACTGAAATCATGTCTAATTTCACTTATCTCCCCAGCTTCTAGGCCAGTGCCTGGAACACAGCAGGCCTCAATAAATGCTCAGTGAATGAATGAGAACTTGGACACATTCCCTTTGCTCATTTTCAGGCTGGCCACAAATGTGCTGGCTTAATCAAATGGAGCCATCAGGAGCAGACGGGAGGGGGATGTTTGAGCAAACTTCCTCCTGGCTTCCTCTGAAGTCAATACTCTCACCATTTCTATGACTTTAAATGTTTTTTTTGGTTGTTTTTGCAGAATTTCATTTCTCAAAATAGAAACCCTGTGTCCTCTTGAGGTTTGTTGCAGAGACATTCATTGGTTGGGGTTGCTTTAAAGATCACCATCAGGTTTTCATTTTGCACAGCAGCTTATTTGCAAATGTCAAACAAGTGCCTTAACATTTGGCATCCTAAGAAAATTAAACTGTCAGCCTCTCGGGCTCCTACAAAAAAGCACCAGTGAACACGTGAAACCAGAACCGTCCACTGGTGACTTAACAGGAACTGATCCCATATTACCATCCTTTACTGGCTCTGCGCATATCCTTCATTCAATTTAAAAACAAAATAAAAAAAAAATTAAGCAAGCACATTTTACTTACTTGTTTATTTAGACAAGAGTCTCCCTCTGTCACCCAGGCTGGAGTGCAGTGGCGTGATCTCGGCTCGCTGCAACCTCCGCCTCTCAGGTTCAAGCGATTCTCCTGTCTCAGCCTCTCGAGTAGCTGGGATTACAGGCACCCACCACAATGTCCAGCTAATTTTTGTATTTTTAGTTGAGATGGAGTTTCACCATGTTGGCCAGGTTTGTCTCAAATTCCTGACCTCAAGTGATCCACCGGCCTCAGCCTCTCAAAGCGCTGGGATTACAGGCATAAGCCACTATGCCCGGCCGCAAGCACATTTTTAACAAGTGCAAAATGGAAACCTTATGCACATCTTATGATTTCATTGACTGTTCAGAACTGGGGATATCTCGTGTGACCTCCGGTCAGCAGTTTGAAGGATGAAGCATACATAACCCCATTTGTAGCTGAGGTAACTGAGTGATAAGTGAATTGCTCAAGGTCACGGTTAGCAAACAACAAAGGTCTCACAATCCCTTAAACTATGCCTCCATTTACTACATAGATTGTTTCTATATTATCTTTATTAGCTGTAATGACTATGTAAATTTTGGAGCTAAGGACAGTTGTTCAGGTTGTTTATTGCTCAAGGGCATGACATCTAAAGAAACTATCCAACCTGTACTCCCAGGACTTTGAGAGGCCAGAGGCCGGCAGATCACCTGAGGTCGGGAATTCAAGACCAGCCTGACCAACATGGAGAAACCCTGTCTCTACTAAAAATACAAAAAATTAGCTACGCATGGTGGTGCATGCCTGTAATCCTAGCTACTCGGGAGGCTGAGGCAGGAGAATCACTTGCACCCAGGAGGTGAAGGTTGCAGTGAGTCAAGACCGCACCATTGGACTCCAGCCTGGGCAACAAGAGTGAAACTCGAAAGAGAGAGAGAGAGAGAGAGAGAGAAGAAAAGAAAGAAAGAAATTATCCACATCACAGACATCATTATGTTGAATTTTTTTCACTTTTTTTATGTAACTGCTAACTCTAAAGGTAGATGACATATTCTTATTACAATAATTTTCTGGCAAATAACAATAAAATGTCTTCTCTAACAAAAATCCTTTTTTATGACAACTTTCTTTCAGGTGGAAATAGGCTTTCTAACAGGGTTGACATTTACTTCATAAGCTGAAACAGAGTGTTTGACAAAGACCTTACTGGCTTAAGTAACGAGTGCCACAATAACTAGTGCTTCCAAACAAGGAGTTGTTTTCCAACTCTTGTTTCGATTTTTATCTAATTTTTTAAAAACTCCTGTGTTAGCATTTGTGTGTTGGCTAAATTTGAAGTTTTGCATTACAGTTCATGTTGTCTGCCTGAATGGTAGCTCTGAATTCCTAGTTTAGATCTACAGATTTTTATTATGACACAACTCACTTTTGTGGTAATTAATGATCAAGGCCATTATCTATTCATAAAATAATTATTTTATATTCATAAATTAGAGACTATCATATCATGAATTGCTAATTGTATCATAACTATTGTTTATGGAGTGTTAAAGAAAATTTCTTCAGGAGAAAAGTTAACTGCTGGTAAAGTTTCACGGTTCATTATATATATATATATATTAAAGTTTTAAGTTCTAGGATAAACTACGCTATTATGTTTTAATTTTATATATATATACATATATAATTTTTTTTTTTTAAGATAGAGTTTCTCACTCTGATGCCCAGGCTGGAGTATAGTGGCATGGTCTCAGCTCACTGCAGCCTCTGCCTCCCGGGTTCAAGCGATTCTCCTGCCTCAGCCTCCTGAGTAGCTGGAATTACAGGCACGCGCCACCACGCCCAGCTAATTTTTATATTTTTAGTAGAGACGGGGTTTCACCATGTTGGTCAGGCTGGTCTTGAACTCTTGACCTCGTGATCCACCCACCTCAGCCTCCCAAAGTGCTGGGATTACAGGCATGAGTCATCATGCCTGGCCTTAATAATATTTCTTTAATATTTAATAAGCTAACATAATATTATTTCTCCCAGGATACTGATAAGAAAAAAAAAAATCAAACTAAAACCAGAAGATGAAAAGCTGTCTAGATAAAAAGTAAAGTAAAACTATTTGGATTATTGAATAAATTTCGGGAGAAAAGGGTGGAATACCAAAAGAAAATAGAGAGTTTAGGGCTGTTTGTTTCAGTGAATGTGTCACAGAAATGTGAGATGTGAATTTACCTTTTAGTTCCATTGTCAACCATAATCAATGAATCTAAAAAAAAAGTAACTTTAAAAGTGCAAAGAATTAAAACACATGGCCAAGTAGTTTGAATAGGAAACAAAGATGTACTCTTGCTGAAAATTGTTCATCTCAAGTAAGAAATTTGTTATCTTTACAAAAGATAATACAAGTTGGAAGTTTTTGGAAATACAATGGACACAATTTTTTTTCCAAATGGTTAGGAGAAATGATAATGACTAGATTCTGATTATTTTACTATACTTCAAAGGACTCTGTATTTTGCCACCTCTTTGAGAACAAAAAATCATCTGGAAAATGGCAAAGATTCTACAGCACTTAGCACATTTTCTTAGTAAACGTGAAGAATCTGAAACAAACATCAATAGGAATGCTAAGTATTCAGATTTCAAAGCTGATTAGAAATATATAATTATTAACGCTGCAAAACAGATTCTATATGATGAGGAAAATATTACACTGAACACATAATAAACTCAATTCTGTTTTGGCAAGACAATATCTAGCATTCAGAGGATCATCTACAAAAATGTATAAGCAGCATAATAACAGGAATTTTCTTCATTTACAAAAAGCATAGAAGCTTAGTAGAACTTGGAGCAGTATACAAATATATATTTCAAATATGCAATATATTTGTATATATACAATATATATTTGTTTATATAAACATATACTTGTATATTATTGTACAAATATTATATACGATATGTTTGTATAAACACCAAATAACATTTACACATTATTTAGCAGGTGAAAAGCAAAACCAAATGATTAAAATATAGCAGATTTGTTGACTGAAATCATTGTGAATCTTGTAAGAAATGGTAAATATCACACAGTTAAATAACTTGAGGTACATTTCCTGATGTAAGCCATGTGGAACAGTTGACAATTATTTTTAGATTTGTAAATTTTCAAAATGCAAATATATATATAGATAAACATTAATTTTATTCTTACAGTAAATGATACAACTGGAGAAGGATTCTTTAGGTTTTTGGTTGAACGTCACCAACAAAAACACTGAACATAGGCTATGATGATTTGAGGGAGCAGGGATACAACAAAGATGAAAAAAATTTACGACAAACTTAATGGATTTCAGCATAAGTCCCCAAAAGATTCTAAGGTTGCCTATTCTTTTTTTTTTTTTTTTTTGAGATGAAGTCTTGCTCTGTTGCCCAGGCTGTAGTGCAGTGGCCTCATCTCGGCTCACTGCAACCTCCGCCTCCCAGGTTCAAGTGATTCTCCTGCCTCAGTCTCCCAAGTAGCTGGGATTATAGGCACGCACCACTGCACCCCGCTAATCTTCTGTATTTTTAGTAGAGATGGGGGGGTTCACCATGTTGGGCAGGCTGGTCTCGAACTCCTGACCTCAGGTAATCCACCCACCTCAGCCTCCCAAAGTGCTAGGATTACAGGCGTGAGCCACCACACCCTGCCAGGTTGCCTATTCTTTAAAGCCAATAGTGTTGCCTATTCTTTAAAGCCAATATTAAAAAGTCCTGTCCGGGTGAGGTGGCTCACGTCTGTAATCCTCTACATTCTGAAGGTCAATAGCAAAATTAATTTTTTTCTATATTGGAAGCAATAATATCTCCTTAAAAGAGAAGTTTATAATAAAGAATATCTCAAGGTCTTTTCAGTATTCTAGATGACATGCATAAATTGAAAAATTATGATAAATATGAGCTTCTGCAACCATTAAAAGTATACAACTGAAATTGAGAAACATAGGAGGAAGAGTGATACTGATGAAGCATTGGTGAAAGAGGAACTAAAATCCTGAAGTCACTTTCTAAAATCTAGTTGACGTGGCTGGGTGTAGTGGCTCACACCTGTAATCACAACACTTTGGGAGGCAGGAGGATTGCTTGAGCTTAGGAGTTCAAAACCAGCTTAGGCAACATGGTGAAACTCTGTATCTATACAAAAATTAGCCAGCATGTTGGTACATGCCTGTAGTCCCAGCTACTTGGGAGGCTGAGAGCAGAGGATTGCTTGAGCCCAGGAGGTTGAGACTGCAGTGAGCCATGATCGTGCCACTGCGTTCAAGCCTGGGTGGCAGAGCAAGACAACAAATGCACCTCAAAAAATAAATAAATAAGTAGATTAATAAAATCTAATTGCCTCCCATGAAGTGCCTCAATATATTTTCAGTAATAATATTCCAGACAGACACATTTTCCTAAAACCGTCGTAGCTCTTAGGATACATTAACTTTGGTGGTATCAGCAAGGAGTGGAAAATATAGATACTTTTAAAACAATTATAAAAAGCTACTTATCCAGAATGTCACAAGAAAGACTATCAATTCTAGTGACCATTTTTATAGAAAATAAGATACTGAGCCGGGCATGGTGGCTCATGCCTATAATTCCAGCACTTTGGGAGGCCGAGGGGGGGTGTGGATCACCTGAGGTCAGGAGTTCGAGACCAGCCTGGCCAACATGGTAAAAGCCCATCTCTACTAAAAATACAAAAATCAGTGGGGCATGGTGGTGCATGCCTGTAATCCCAGCTACTCAGGAGGCTGAGGCAGGAGAATCACTTGAACCCAAGAGACGGAGGTTGCAGTGAGCCGAGATTGCACCACTGCACTCCAGCCTGGGTGACAGAAGGAGACTCCGTCTCAAAAAAAAAAAAAAAAAAAAAAAAAAAAAAACAAACCTGGAACAAGTAGGTATTAAAATTGCCACAGAAAATGTTGTGCCCATGAAAATTATTTTATGACTAAAACTAGCTTATGGCGAATTGTTACATCCCAGAGACTTTCAAATCCTGGGTATTGTGACTAAAAACACTAATTTTCTATTATCTTGGATTTAATAATTTTATGTATGTAATTAATATAGAACCAACTTGTGTTTGTTTCGTTAGGGGCATCCCTTCCTTATCCCACACAAGTGCTGTAGGGGTCAATAGTAACCCAGGACCTTTTAGTGATTTGTTAAAAAGTGACTGGGGCAAGAGGACAGCCAGCAAAGCATCTGTTCTCTTCCACATGCATGTTACCTAGTGCGTGGGATTACTGTGCATGAACCTGACTGACAATGGTTGCCTACTCAGGCATGAAAGGCCTGGCATGATCTGAGTCCTGCCCACCTCCCAGCCAAGCTCTCTTACACTTTATGCTGCAGCCAGCCTGGGCTTCTTGCAGTTTCTCAATGCCCCAGGCTTGTTCTTGCCTGTGCACACTCCGCCCCACCCCTGCATCCCCCTCCCTCACGGGAGGGCTTTGGTTCAGGGGGCTCCCACACAGCACCTGCAATCGTAGCATTCCTCACACAGAGCTGCTGTTACCTCGCCTGCAGTCTGCCTTCCTCCCTAGACTGTCACTCCTTCAGGGAGGATGTGTGTCTCCTGTCCTTGCACACGGGTGCACTGCCCAGTCTCTGCACCTAACTGATGTTCTGTAATGCTCCTATTGGGAGAAAGACACGTGAAGATGGCCAAAGATATCTATGTCTTTAAAGAAGTTCCAACTCTAAAAACTAAATAAATTAAGTTAAAACAATTTGAAACTAATTTTTAAAAATAATTAAAATGCTCTCAGCCCAGCGAAGTCTTCTGCAGACAGACACTTTCTAGCAAGAAGGCAACTTGTAATCATCTCTCTGAAGGGCAATTTGGTGGTGGGTATCAAAAAGCAACGAAAGCCAGCCCCTGTGGCACATGCCTATAATCCTAGCACTTTGGGAGGCCGAGGCTGGTGAATCACCCAAGGACAGGAGTTTAAGACCAGCCTGGCCAACATGGTGAAACCCCATCTCTACTAAAAATACAAAAATTAGCTGGGTATGGTGGTGCATACCTGTAATCCCAGCTACTCAGGAGGCTGAGGCAGAGAATTGCTTGAACCCGGGAGATGGAGGTTTCAGTGAGCCCAGATCGTGCCACTGCACTCCAGCCTGGGCAACAGGGCAAGACTCCGTCTCAAAAAAAAAAAAAAAAAAAAGAGATGAGGGCTTCCTATGTTGCCCAAGCTGGCCTCAAACTCCTTGGCTCAAACAATCCTCCTACCTCCCAAAGTGTTGGGATTACAGGTGTGAGCCACCACACCTGACCTGTTTTCTAATTTTTCTACAGGGACTATATATTTTGCTAACAGAGAGAAGGATGAGAGGAGAGGAGAGAAAAAAATTTAAAACGAGCAGGATGCAGAGAGAACTGGCCTCCCCTGGGAGTGTCTGCCTCCCAGAGGCTGAAAACCAAAGAGAGGAAGTGGTCCAGGAAGAAAGGAGAGATTGGGAGTTAGGAGATGGAGAAGGGGAAGACTGATTTGAAAAGGCTAAGCTCTCCGGTACTGAGGAAACAAGTTTTGAAAAGTAAAGATACTTTTTCAAAGAAGTGTTGAGAGGTGAAAGGAATTGCCAAAGGCAGCCTGGGAATAATGGAAGTTGCCTGTGAACGCAGCACCTGGGGGCAAAAAAATTCTCCTGACAGTTAAACTTTTTTTTACAACCCTTAGAGATTTTCTCCTCTTCCTCCTCCTCCTCCTCCTCCTCCTCTTCTTCTTCCTCTTCTTCTTCTTTCTATTTACAGAGCATCTCTTCTTGCACCTAACAGAGCTCATAATTTATCTTGCCACTCCGATCTCTTTCTAGTAATGCCTGCTACTTTTAATATAGGTTGTTGTTTTTGTTTTTTTTGTTTTCCTGCAATGGATCTATTTTGATATATGATGAGCAAGGGTTAGACTATCTCTAGTTTTACTGAGATGGGTTTTAAAATAGAATCCTATTCTATTTTAAAACCCATCTCAGTAAATGTCCCCTTAATCTGTGTCCCCAAGACTCAGCGCCTGAGTCATGTTGGAGTCACTTTATATGTAGCTCATTTTGAAAATCAAAGCCTTGTGCAGAGTAGATGTTAAGCACGTGTATACTGTAAAGTAAAAGGGAGAGCTGTAAAAGAAAGAGAGCAAGTGAAAGCAGATCCTCTTGCCCCTCATTCCCTTCTCTGAGCTACTTTCCATCACTTCATCACTCGACAGACATTCCAGCCTGTTTTGTTTTGTTTTGTTTTGTTTTGGTTTTGGTGCCACTTTCAGGAAGAACTTCCTGGACCACCCAGAGGGAAGAGGGGTGTCCACCATCCAGCCGTTTCCCCCAGAAGCCTCCCACCCAGGGCTTGCAGTGCCTTTAGGGGCAGTGAAAGTGTGCGCCCTCCGGGGAACTATCGTCTCTCCATCCTCCTTCTCTATCCCCTTCCTCATCTTCACTGCAGACCCAGCACACCCTGGACTGCACTGCCACAGATCTCTTAGGATTTCAAGCCTTGCAGCCACACGGCCAAAGCCAAAGGAAGGGCCCTTTGGCTTTCCCCCCATAGAATGGGCACGTGTGTGCTTCAGTGGAGGCAGAATCCTTGCAGCCACTTCAGGAGCAGGCGACAGGGCTCAGCAAGAATGGCAAGTCAGCAAAGAGTTGGCTCCTCACCAGTTCCTGTTTATTCCGCATTGATTGAGTGCCTACTATGTACTCCCTGCTTTGAAAGGCTCTCAGCCTAATTACAAGTTTACGCAAATTTCCCTCAGCAGTTTCTAAAAATGCCACACTGTTCCCTAGGTTGATAATATGTACTTACAACCTCAGGATTAAGGTCATTTTTGCTTGTTTTTTCAGACACGCCTCCTGTTTTCAAAGGTCATGAATTTGGGGATTGGGGAAGGAATAAATAACAAGCTTTAGCAGTTATAGAAAAACATCTTTAGCTTATTCTTCCCATTAAAGCTTCTCAAGAGTAGGTTACCCTCCATTGGTCTTTTCTTATGGATTTTTACAGGAAAAAAATTGTATTTAAAGGTAACATATATGCCTTGACAATCTCCATTGTTGACATGTTGAAAGATCTTGGAGGGGTCGGGGGCGGTGGCTCACACCTGTAATCCCAGCACTTTGGGAGGCCGAGGCAGGTGGATCTTGAGGTCAGGAGTTCAAGACCAGCCTGACCAATATGGCGAAACCCCATCTCTACTAAAAATACAAAAATTAGCTGGCTATGGTGGCAGGAGCCTGTAATCCCAGCTACTCAGGAGGCTGAGGCAGAAGAATCGCTTGAACCTGGGAGGCAGAAGTTGCAGTGAGCCAAGATCATGCCACTGTACTCCAGCCTGGGCAACAGAGTGAGACTCCATCTCCCCCTCCGCCACACACACAAAAAAGAAGAAAGATTTGGGAGAGTTTGTTTTCCAGAAGTAACTCAATCGGACGCTTGTTTATATGAAATGTTTTTCCTCCTTTTATTTACAGCTACACTATGTTAGGGGGATACATGGAACAACAGGCAGGCCCTTATTGGTACTAGACATGCCTAAGAAATAGGTTCTCACGGCCTAACTAACAATTCTTTCTGTCCCTTTTCCCCAATGCCACCTTCAAACCCCAGAACCAAATTTCAAAGGGAAAGTAGATAAAGGATGTATTCCCTCACCCATGTTTTTTTTTTTTTTTTTTTAAACATCAAGGCTCAAAGACTTGAAGTGAATTAATGTATGGCTCAGCCTAGCTGAACAGATAAAAATCACTAGTCAGCCCAAAATCCATTTGCAAGATCTGACTACTGTGGGACACTTAAATTTACCCTCCAAAGATTTGGAACCAGAAATGGCAACTCATTTGGAAAATTAATCTTCACAGGCCTTCTTAACAGCAATCAGCAGGCATTGAATAAAGAAATTTGGGTAAAGCCTGAGTTGCGGTGGTTGGGGGCGGGAGTGGATATGGGGGCTTAACTGCCTTTGGACTAGTCAGCACAGCTGGGAAGAGCCTCAGGCTGGACTCCATTCACGCTTTACATCCAGTTTTGAAAAAGGAAGAAGCTGTCAGAGTCTTAACGAGGGAGCTCCTAAGGGCGTCCCAGCTTTGATGCTGCTCTAATAACATGGCTTTTCAGGGAGGATTAATAAGCAGACTTATGAAAGGATCTGGCTCTCCTCTCCGATCCACTAAACAGATAATGAGGATTTCTAGCTATTAGAGCAATGATACCAGATCACAACTTCCAAGACATGCACCAGCGTGAAGCCGCTCTGGAAACTGCCTGCTGAGTGGGCAACCTTCAAAAGCCCTCTAATCCTTGCAAATGAACTTGAGGTTTTCTGCCCACCCACATGACATAGACTCATTTGTCTGGAATTTAATGTTCAGGACACTCAACAGAAATTTTGACATGAAGAAATAATAGGCTCTCAGATTTTTTTTTTCAATTCTTATTTAGAAAAAAAAAATCCTCTAATTCCAGGTGTAACCCATTAAATTAAGCTACAAGGCCAGCCAAATGAGGTGGTGAACACCTGTAGTCCCAGCTACTTGAGAGGATGAGGCAGGAAGCTTGCTTGAACCCAGAAGTTGGAGGCTGCAGTGAGCTATGATCATGCCTATAAATAGCACTGCACTCCAGCCTGGGCAACAGTGAGAACTTGTCCCTAAAGCAAACAAAAAATGACAAAGGCAGCCTAATTCAATTTCCACTTTCCCCACCTAACAGGCTTAGGATCACAAACTGTAAAGGTTCTCTTTGTTTTATAGAGACGAGAAGCTACTTGTCCTAGGCACTTAGTAAATTAGGGACGATGCCAGCACTAGAATGTACTCAGGTGCTCCAAGACCTGGATGGACTTGTTCCTTGCACAATCTAGAAATCCGTGATAAAGAATAAATCATACAGGGTGTCCTTAATGAGCCCCTTCCATAGGCAGGTTGAAGGGGGAGACCCCTGTAGATTCATCTCAAGTTATGCAAACTATGAAGCCACGTGCTACTGGTGGGGGGAAAACTTGCTCTTTGAGTCAGGTGCACCAGGGTTCGAGCCCTGACCCTGCATCTCTTTCTATGTGGATGATTTCGGTTGGGACAGATTATCAGAGCTCTTGAGTCTCAGTCTCTTTAGCTGAAAAAAGCAGAGAAAACAATGCCTACCTAACCAAATGAAAATAAATTTAAAGAAGATAACATTTGTAAAGATGCTCAATTAAAGTCAATCCCTCTCCTAATTGCGGCTGCTTGAATTTCTTTCTCTCTTTCTTTCTTTTTTTGAGATGAAGTCTCACTCAGTCACCCAGGATGGAGTGCAGTGGCTTGATTTGGCTCACTGCAACCTCCACCTCCCGGGTTCCAGCGATTCTCCAGCCTCTTGAGTATCTGGGACTATAGGCATGCACCCCCACACTTGGCTAAGTTTTGTATTTTTAGTAGAGATGGGGTTTCACCATGTTGACCAGGCTGGTCTCGAACTCCTGACCTCAGGTGATCTACCTGCCTCAACCTCCCAAAGTGCTGGGATTACAAGCATGAGCTACTGCACTTGGCCTGAATTTCTTTACATTAGAACAAAGGGTGCTATTATAGGGAAGGCTTAAATGACATGACCAACACATTTGCTAAGATATATCAGTGATTGGACAAATGTAAAATACCCAGGAGATCCTGCTCTGACCAATAAAAGATTCTGAGGGCTTTAGACGCCCAGCGAGAAGGACCTCTGTAGTCTGATTAGAGGTTAAAGGGAGCAAGAAAGGATGGGAGAGGGGAGGCCAGCACAATATAAACCAGAGATGTTCAATAGAAACATAACATAAGCCACATGTGTAATTTAAAATGTTTTAGTAGCCGCACTTAAGAAGTAAAAACAAGCATGTAACAGTAATCTTAATAGTACATTTTATTTAACCCAATATATCAAAATGCTATTATATGAACTTGTTCTCATTTAAAAATTATTAGTGTTTTTTGTTCTTTTTTCCTACTGAGTCTTCAGAATCAGGGTATATTTTACACTTGGAGTACACCTCAAGTTCTCACCATTTTGGACAGCACAGGTGTAGAAGTGTAGGCAAATCTCCACGTCCATCCACTGTGCTGGGTGTTGGGGGACCAAAAAGTCTAGATTAGAGCATGGGTTTACCCTCAAGGGACTCAGTATCTAGTTAGGGATCTAGAACAGATGGAGAACATTCACCCAACAATATACATTTGGCTGCAGGTTCCCACACTGCTTATTTTAAGATACTCAACCTGCAGCTCAAGGCTTTTCTTATAAGCCTTAGACATACCCCAAGCACAATATTCTTTCCCATTGTCCACACAAGCAGTTGTCAGATGATGTAATTGATTTGGGGGTTTGGGACTATAGCACCCTAGGAAACGGCTCAAGGGAAGAGGGGGATGCCTTGCTTTCTAGTCCCTTTAGGCTACAGAATGTCCACTTTATATTGTGTGAGCCCAAATTCCAGACAAGTAGGAAAGAAACTGAAAGAGAAGTCTCAACCCTGCACAGAATGTTTACCTGTCTCCTGGAGCAGCAGCGGCAGCGGGAGGAGCCATCCGTGTTGAAGAGGCAGAGTCTCTCACTGCCAGCTGCACCCACCCTGCCACTGTCTCTTTCCCCTGCCCCTCCCTTGAGAGCCTCTTCATTTCCTCCACTGCCTGGCTCAGCTCACAGGGAGACTCAAACAACCCCAAAATGAAAAGCCAGTGGCTGACGTGGCTTGCAGAGCAACCTTCATGCTGTGCAGGCATGAGCCTCAGCAAAACCAGATATTGAAGTTTGCTTTAGATTCCCTAGCATTTTCTGGAAAGCCCTTTCCCCCTTTCTGCAACTCCACCCCTGTAGACTAATCTCAGATAATGCAAAAATGAAGCCGTGTGCTGCTGGGGGGGAAACAACCAGTTTAAGGAAAAACCAGGTTCTTCCTCAGCTATTTCTGCTGAGACACAAATTCGTACTAAGGAGTTAATACTTTGTGGGCCATCTTTCCCAGGGATATTTGCATTTTTTAAAGACTGAATAATAATTTTAAAAAAGAAGAACTCAAATGTATTGAGTGCTTACTAACTATTGGGCACTGTGCTAAGAGAATGATGCCTCACTCCAGGGAATGATAATGGTAGGATTTCAAGCAAGGTGGCACAGGTGGAACAGAGGTACCTTCCTGGTGCTTTCAGTAGACAACTCCTATGCGACCCTAACATGAGGAACAGTCCGCGAAGGATGTAAGACAGCTGCACTTTTTTTTCCCCTTAACTTTTAAATTTTAGCGCCATTTTCTTTGTTTATGGATTAAGGGTAGAGGAATTAAATTTGTTTTCGTCCACCCATTCATTCGCTCATTCATTCAGCAAACATTTACTGAGTGCCTACTCTGAGCCAGGTATTGGACCAAGTGCTGGGGATACAGCAATGATCAAGATGGGCGAAGCTCTGCTCTCATGAAACTTACAATACGGTGGGGAAAGACAGGCAATAAGCAAAGAAACAAAACAAGAGAATTACAGACTGTGATCATCCCATAAACAAAATGAACAAGGGGGTGCGATAGAGGCAACTAGGGAGTAGGATGGAGGCTCTTTAGATCCAGGCTGGGTGGGGAAGCCTCCCCGGAGGAGGTAATGGGGTTTTTCTGCATCCCCACTGGTGCTCCTTCTTGGCCTCCTTGGCTTCCTCTTCCTCCTTCACCTACCTGCAGGCTTCAGAGCACAGTCCTGGGGCTTCTCCTTCATCCACAAACCCTCTCTAGGTGCTCTTGGCCAGTTTCATGACTCTAACCACTTTCTATACACTGATATCTCCCAAATTAATATCTCCAGCCCTAACAAGCCTATAACCACCAGACCCACACATTCAAGAGTCAAGCTGATATCACCTCTGAAAAGTCTACTGGCATCTCAAACTTAATATGCCCAAACAAGTCTCTCGACTCTGCTTCCTACAGCCTGTTTCTGCTGCCTCAGTCCCTGTACTCTGTAAATTATCCACCTGATGGCTCAAACCAAAAAGCTGAGGAGTCACTATTTTTTCATCGTGTTTTAAACTGTTTTTGAATAAGTAACTGTGGTAGGCAGAATATTGGCCTCCAAACATGCTCGTGTCTAATCCCTAGAATCTGTTAATATGTGACTTTACATGGCAAAAGGGACTCTGTGAATGTAATTAAGAACCTTGAGGCGAGTTATCTTGGATTATCTGGATGGGTTGAATTTAGTCACAGGAGTCTTTAAAAGTGGATAACCTTTCCCCTCTGTGGTCAGAGGAAGACATGAATTTGGGAGAAGAGTCAGAGACACTCTGCTGACTGTGAAGACAGAGGAAGGGGCCATGAGCCAAGGCCTGCAGGGAGACTCTAGAAGCTAGAAAAGACCAAGAAACAGTCTCCCCTCCAGCCTCCAGAAAGGAATGCAGCTCACCAATCCCTTTATTTTAGCCCAGTGAGACCTGTGTCAAACTTCTACCCTACAGAACTATAAGATAATAAATTTGCACTGTTTTAAGCCACTACATTTGTGATCATTTGTTATAGCAGTAATAGAAAACTAATAAAGCAACATAGTCACATGACTCAAAATTCAGAGAGTACAAAATAGTAGACAACAAGCTTCCGTCTCACCCTGTCCTTACCCACCAACTTTTCCCCAGAAGTACCTAATGCTACCGACTTCTTGGTATATCTTTCCAGAGACATCCTATTCATATATAAGCAAATGGGGCTATGTATACTTTCACCTTGTATTTTAATACAAATAATAGCATACTATACATACTGTTACATTTTTCAAGTCAACAATATGGTCTACATGTTTTTCTTTGAGGCTTTTTTATTGTTTTAACCTGGCACCACCACATTCCATTGCATAGACGTAATTATTTAGCCATCTCTTATTGTTGGCTATTTCCAAACTTTTTATCACAAACAATGCCCTATGCAGAAATAACCTTGAACTTGCAGCATTTCATGCAGGACTCAGACAGAGACTGATTTGTCTCAGAGTGAGACAAATCCAGGAGTCATCCCTGATTCTTCCTTTCCTTCATTCCTATCTAATCTGCTAGCCTGTCCTGTGGGTTCTATCTCCAAAACAAACTTCAGCCCACCATTTCTTTCCTTGTCCACCATCCCCACTCTATTCTAAGCCACCACTGTCTCTTGCCTGAGCCATTGCAGTGGACACATCTATGGTCAGGAAGACTCTTGAGATTCCTATACTTGTGTCTTGCCCTTTTGAGGAAGAGCCGTCTTGAGGCCTCAGACTTTTTGTTCCTGAAATAGGATCAATGAAAGTAAGCATCCAGATTTTTCTGTGAATGAATGAGTGGTGTTTCCCAAGACTTCAGTAATGGGGTTTCATTTGGAGGCTCTCCTAAAAAAGAAGCTTGTTAAACCTGAAAGGAAGATCAGATGAGTGTCTCTGTGTCTTGGAATATACGTAAATTTAATTGCATCTTTAGTATGTGTTTTCCTTCTGTGGGTTTCCAGGGCACTTAATGGGCTGGGAACAAGACAGGAGTCTTTAGGAATGGAGACAAATTCACCTTAAACAAGAACCTGAGATTAAAGTTCTGCCTTTATTCTACTTAGCCACAGCCTAAATCCTTCCCTGAGGCCTCTTGAGGAAGTTCCAGGATGGAAACTGATTCAGAAAGTCCAGTGGTCCTGGTACAGGAAATAAAACATTAAAGAAACAAGCACTGCAGAGGGAGGCCCCCGTGACTATAAATGTAAAAAAGAAAACTCAAGGAGATTAATGGAAGAAAGGAATCAGATTTATGATGTATTTGCCATGGTATACTCTCTCTTCTTATAATAAAATGTTAATTAATTATTAAGTTTTTACTGTGTGTCATGCATTTTCACATATGCTTTTATTTAATTTCCTAATAACTCCATTTTACAGATAAGGAAACTAAGAGTCAAAGAGTATATTTATTTTGTAGCCTTTCAGTAGTTGAGCCCCTGATCACAGAGTAAGAAGTAAGGACAGGTGGCAACTTCAGCAACTGTCCTGAACAATTAAAATGCACATCAGTGTGAATGACCTTCAGAATGTATTTCAATCTGTTAATATACACAGTAACATATATGTAAACTATACATGACAGCTGAGAGTTGTGTTTAAGATCACAGATTCTTCTGAGACAGAGTCTTGCTCTGTCGCCCAGGCTGGAATGCAGTCGTGCAATCTCAGCTCACTGCAACCTCCGCCTCCGAGGTTCAAGCCACTCTCATGCCTCGGCTTCCTGAGTAGCTGGGGCTACAGTTGCATGCCACCATGCCTGGTTACTTTCTGTATGTTTAGTAGACAGAGTTTCACCATGTTGGCCAGCCTGGTTTTGAATTCCTGAACTCAAGCAAACTACCCGCCTCAGCCTCCCAAAGTGCTGGGATTGCAGGCGTGAGCCACCGCGCCCAGCCAAGATTACAGATTTTATAGAGAGACTTCCTGAGTTTCAGCATGCATAGTTCCATGATTACCTGCTGTGTGGCCTTGGGCAAATTCCTTTCCTTCTCTGGGCCTATTTCCTATTACATTTAAAACACTTAGATCTGTGCATGGCATAAAGTGGAATTTAGCCAGGCTACCCGTAATGAGGGCTTACTTGGTGTCAAGCACTGGGCTATGTAATACATAGAAAGCACTCATCCTGAATATGGTCTCAGGGAATCTTCAGATCATTCTGCAAGGAAATCATTCTTTCTTTTCTGTAGTGAAGGAATCTGAAGCTCTAGAACATCCCCAGTGTCACGCAATCATCTGTTAAGTGGCAGAGTTGGGAATTCAGACCTTGCTTTGTCTGCTTCCAAAGCCTGGGCTCAGTAACAAGCAAAGCAGATGGTGGTGTTAGTGTGCAGTCCTGCTTTTTGGCAAGCCTGAGGCATGAGCTGCTCTTCCTGCTTACAGGTGCAGACACACATACTCCCCGCCACAAAGACACACAGGCAGCATTCAAGTGAGAAATGTCCCCAATGCCTGCGCCCTCTGCTGTCTGTGCTGTAGCAATTTCTGGTCTGAAAGGCACTTTCCTGGAGTAGAATTGCTGTTGGTTTTGGAAATGACTCCAACAAATTGAATCCTTGACGTCGGGAGATACTGAAGACATTGAATCTTTCTTATTTCCAGTTGAATGAAAACAAGAGGCTTTGACGAACCAAAGAAAATTAAGATACACGGAAAAAGTAAGCTTTTAGTGCCAGGTGCTCTCTTTTGGGAATAAAAAAGTGGTTTGAGCACCTTAAATTTTATTTTTTCAGAATTAAGTGTCAAGGATGGGGGGTCAGAGAAAGGTACATGGGGGAGTTTTTGCTCCTATCAGCAATACAATAGTCACCCTTGCTGAGAGGCTCCTTGAAGGCAAAATAGAACATGTTTGCAAAAATATGCAATGAGAAGATATCTCATCATGCAGCTCCTCACCTCCACACCCCACCCTGCACACACCCATTTCTTCTTACAAGAAAAAGGCCTCCAATTTTTACCATGCAAGAAATTATCCTCTGTCCCTCTCTCCTTTTCCTCTCTCCCACTCCTCTGTGCCCTTCTCTTCCAGAAAGAAATTTTAGAATGTCAGACCTTAAAGATGATCCAATGCCGCAGTTAAGAACACTGACTTCAAAGTCAGGTAAACCTGGGTTTGAATCCTGGTTTCAGCACCTTATGCAAGTTACTTAAACCCTCTGTGCCTCAGTTATACCTCATCTGTAAAATGGGCTTAAAAACAATACCTACCTGATAGGATTGGTGAGATACTTGAATGAACTAATGCTTGTAAGTCCCTCAGCTCAGGGCCTGGCAAAGAGCTAATGCCTCCAAAGTGCTCCTTGATATTGTCACCCAATCAAGCTTCTTCATTTTATAGACAAGAAAACTAGATTCAGAAAGAGGGGATTTATCTGCGGTCATGTGGCCAGTTAGTGGCAGAGCCAAGACTGGAGCCAGGCATTTCATCTCATCTCATCTGGTACAGACATCTTTCTACTGTACCACACACAGCATCATGGATTTTCCCTCATTTCCTAACTAAGCAAAAGAGGTTGGGCCATTTCCCAGTTGGCCAGGTTTGTGCTGAACCAGTAACATTGCCAGAGTCAGGCATCCTGGAGTGCATCCTGCAGTGCCGGCTCCCCTGTGAGCAGGAGCCAGCTCATGTCTGACAGTAACAGACTCTGTCCTAGGAGCTATCAAGCCCTGATAAAACTGATCCACAGAGCACTGAGCAACTGTCCTCTTATATTATTATTATTATTATTATTATTATTATTATTATTATTTTGAGACATCTGTTGGCCTCTCAAGATGGAGTGCAGTGGTGCAATCTGGGCTCACTGCAACCTCCACCTCCCAGGTTCAAGAGATTCTCCCGCTTCAGCCTCCCGAGTCGCTGGGATTACAGGCGTGTGCCAACATGCCCGGCTAATTTTTGTATTTTTAGTAGAGACGAGGTTTCACCATGTTAGCCAGGCTGGTCTTGAACTCCTGACCTCACGTGATCTGCCTGCCTCAGCCTCCCAAATGTCCTTTTATTATTAATTTACTTTCTGGTAGCTGAAGCTCCAGAAAGAAGTTCACTAGATAGTGACACCACCACCAGCTTTCAAATGTTCTGGGAATAAAGTCTCTACATCCAGTCAGCCTCCAATCCACATTCCTGAGGGTCTCTCTCTCCTCCCACCCCTCTCTCTCTCTCTCCAAAGACCCTCTCCTAATGCAGAGAGTCTGGGTCATTGCCTATACTATGTGTCACTTTCCCCCACATCATACTATTTTACCTCAAATGCTCTTCTCTTCTCTCTCCCTCTACTCAAAGGACACACACAGACCACCACACATATGCCTAAGGTCTTTTGTTCTTTGGAAAGTATTCAAATTGTCCACAGCAATATTTGGTTCTTGCTGGAAAAAGCCAGTAATCTACAGCCAGGGTAGGTTCAGCTCCCAATGTCTCTGGAGAGGACAGATCTCATTAGCTCTGACAAACATCCCCAGTGTTCCTGCTCCTAACCTTTGTCAAATTTTCCAAAATCCAGCTAGACCCAGGGGCTCCTTGCAGGCAGTCCAGGCTCTGTCTGCTCCACTCAGTATCAGGTGGCCCACAGCTACAAGGACCAGTCAGCTTTTTCTCAAGCCTGGGCCAGGCAAACCCTCTACATTTAGTAAACAGGGGCAAGGGGGATGCGGGGAGACGTCTGAAAGATGGAAAAGGAGGAAGGGGTTATGGTTACGCTCCTTTCAATAGTTCAGTGATAATGATGCTATAATTCTGTAGCAGAAAGATTGCCCACCTAGAAGTTAGGAGGGCTGAGTCCTAATCCTAGATCAGCCACTAAATGAACCATGTGCTCTTGGGCTGATCACTTTGCCTCTCTGCCTCAGTTTTCTCATTCTGCTCTACAAGTGGGTTTGCCTTGAGAGTTTGTAAGAAGCTTTCCAGCACTTCTGAAACGCTGAAGTTTTTAGTGACAATCTTTCGTTCACATGACATGTTACAGTTTTTCAAGAACTTCCATATGCAGGCATCATTTGGAGCTACTGTGGGTTTGGTTCCAGACTACTGCAATAAAGTGAAAATTGCAATAAAGTCAGTCACACAAGTTTTTTGGTTTCCAAATGCATATAAAAGTTATGTTTATGCTGTACTGTAGTCTATTAAGTGTGCAATAGCATTGTGTCTAAAAACATCTTAATGAAAACATGCTTTATTGCTAAAAATGTTAACAATCATTTGAGCCTTCGGGGAGTCATGACCTTTTTGCTGGTGGAGGTCTTGCCTTAACATTAATGGCTGCTGACTGATCAAGGTGATAGTTGCTCCAGGTTTGGGATGGTCATGACAATTTCTTTCTTTTTCTTTTTTTTTTTTTTTTGAGATGGAGTTTCACTTTTGTTGCCCAGGCTAGAGTGCAGTGGCATGATCTTGGCTCACTGCAACCTCCGCCTCCCAGGTTCAATCAATTCTCTTGCCTCAGCCTCCTGAGTAGCTGGGATTATAGGCATATGCCACCATGCCCAGCTATTTTGTATTTTTAGTAGAGATGGAGTTTCTCCATGTTGGTCAGGCTGGTCTCAAACTCCTGACCTCAGGTGATCTGCCCGCCTCAGCCTCCCAAAATACTGGGATTACAGGCATGAGCTACTGTGCCCAGTTCTTAAACTAAGAAAACAACGAAGTTTGCCACATGGATTGACTCTTCCTTTTATGGAGATTTCTCTGTAGCATATGATGCTGTTTGATAGCATTTTACTCACAGTAGAACTTATTTCAAAACTGGAGTAATCTTCTCAAACCCTACTACTGCTATCAACCAAGTTAATGCAATATTCAAAATCTTTTGTTGTCATTTCAACAGTGTTCACAGCATCTTCACCAGGAGTAGATTCCATCTCAAGAAACCACATCCTTTACTCACCCATAAGAAACAACTTCTCATCCATCCAAGTTTGATCATGAGATTGCAGCAATTCAGTCACATCTTCAGGCTCCACTTCTAGTTCTCTTGCTGTTCCCACCACATCTACAGTTACTTTCTCCACTGAAGTTTTGAACCCCTGAAAATTATCCAAGAGGATTGGAATCAACTTCTTCTAAACTCCTTTTAATTTTATATTTTGACTGCCTCCCATGAATCATAAATATTCATAGTAGCATCTAGAATAGTGAATGCTTTCCAGAAGATTTCCATTTACTTTGCCCAGATCCATCAGAATCACTATCTATGGTGGCTATAGCTTTACAAAATGCATTTCTTAAATAATAAGACTTGAAAGTCAAAATTACTCCTTGATCCATGGGCTGCAGAATGAATATTCGGTTAGCAGGCATAAAAACATTTATCTCCTTGTGAATCTCCATCAGAGCTCTTTGGCAATGAGTTGCGTTGTCAATGAGTAGCAAAATTTTGAAAGGAATTTTTTTTTTTTTTTTTTTTTTCCTGAGAGTAGGTCTCAACAGCAAGCTTAAAATATCCAGTAAACCATGCTGTAAACCAATGTGCTGTCATCCAGGGCTGTGTTGTTCCACTGATAGAGTCCAAGCAGACTCTATTTAGCATAGTTCTTTAGGGCCCTAGGATTTTCAGAATGGGCAAATGAGCATTGGCTTCAACTTCATGTCGCCAGCTCCATTATCCCCTAACAAAATATTCAGCCTGTTCTTTGAAGATTTGAAGCCAGGCATTGACTTCTCTCTAGTATGAAAGTCCTAGGTGGTATCTTCTTCCAGTATAAGACTATTTTGTCTATGTTAAAAATCTGTTGTTTATTGTAGCCACCTTCATCAATGATCTTGGCTAGATCTTCTGGATAACTTGCTGCAGCTTCTGCTTTGGGACTTTCTGCTTCACCTTGCAGAAATCTCCATAGGCTTCACCTATGGAGATGGCTTCTTTCTTTAAACCTCATGAGCCAATCTCTGCTAGCTTCCAACTTTTCTTCTGCAGCTTCCTCACCTCTCTCTGCCTTCATAGAATTGAAGAGTGTTAGAGCCTTGCTCTGGATTTGGCTTTGACTTAAGGAAATGTTGTCACTGCTTTGATCTTCTATCCAGACCAATAACGCTTTCTCCATATCAGTAACAAAACTATTTTGCTTTCTTATCATTTGTGTGTTCACTGTAATATCACCTTCAATTTCCCTTAAGAACATTTTCTTTGCATTCATGACTTAGGTAACTGTTTGGTATAACAGGCCTAGCTTTCGTCCCTTCTTGGCTTTCAACATGGCTTCCTCACTAGGCTTAATACTTTCTAGCTTTGAATTTAAAGTGAGGAACATGCAACTCTTCCTTTCACTTAAACACTTAGAGGTCATCCTGGAATTGTTAATTGGCCTAATTTCAATATTGTTGTGTCTCAGGCAATAGGAAGGCCTGAGGGGGAGAGAAAGAGAGGGAGAGAGAGAGAGATAGGGGAATGGCCAGTTAGCAGAGCAATCAGAACACACAATTATACTTATTAAATTCTCTGTCTTATATGGGTGCTGTCTGTGGTACCCCAAAACAATTACAATAGTAACATCAAAGGTCACTGAGTACAGATCACCATAACAGATAAAATAATCATGAAAAAGTTTGAAATATTGTAAGAATTACCAAAATGTGACACAGAGACACAAAATGAACACATGCTATTGGAAAAATGGTGCTATAGACTTGTTTGACACAGGTTAGCCACAAGCCTTCAATTAAAAAAAAAAAAGCAGTATCTGCAAAGTGCAGTAAAGCAGAATGCAGTACAACAAGTACATCTGTACCTTATTATTTAATCCTCCTTAAAAACCCATTGATGTAGGTAGGGTATTTGGCAGATGACAAAACTAAGGTATCTGGTGAGTAAGAAGTTATGGGCAAACCGTGGCAGAGCTTACTGCCAAAATGAATGATCTGCACTTCTAGCCACTTCTGACTGAAGCTGACCTTCTAGGGTTAGACCGCTCTCCCCAGTGAAAGGACAATGAGACGGGCTCCTGGGAAATGCCAAACAGGCTTTGTTGCCTTGGGTTCAGGGGTCAAAGGTCTAGGCTGTTCCTTAAATCCTTTTGATGTCTTTTTAACATTTTTGGACCCAAGGGTAGGTTTGACTTAGCTCCATACTCCACGTTTGCTTGTCTTTTGAACTTCAGAGATGAAAGGCAGATCCCATAGCAGTGAAGAGATTTTCCAGACCACTAGCTGGTCAGGGCAGAGCTAAAGCTAAACCCAGGCCACCTACTTCCTACTGCTGAGCTAGTGCCCTCTGGAAGCATTGGCACATGGTGGTGGCCACTGCTGCCCTGGCTAAGAGGGTCCAATTAACTTGAGTCAGGGTCAGGGTCTTCCTTCCTGTAACCCCTTCATCCCCACCCCAGGCTGTGAAGTCCCACCATCTGTTTATGAGGCGGGTGGTCACAGAGATAGGCTGATGGTGAGGGGGTTTCACACACTGCGGTAACTAAGGCCTGAGCCCCACCCACTCTCCACCCCTGTGCTTAGTCCCACTTAACAGATAGAAGATCCTATTGTCCCTGAGCACTGTTAAGGGCTGAACTCTGTCCCCCAAAATCCATGTTGATGCCCTAACCCCTAGTACCTCAGAATGTGACTGTATTTGGAGACAGGGTCTTTAAAGAGTTATTAAGGATAAATGCAGTCATTAGGGTGAGCCCTACTCCAATATGACTAGTGTCCTTATAAGAGGAAATGTGGTCACAAACACATGCTGAGGGAAGACCCATGTGAAGACACAGAGACAAGGCAGCCATCCGCAAGCCAAGGAGAGAGGACTCCGAAGCAACCAAGTCTGCCAGCACCTTGATCTTGGACTTCCAGCCTCCGGAATAGTGAGAAAATAAATTTCTGTTGTTTCAGGCCTCAGTACTTTGTCATGGCCGCTCTAGTAGACTCATGCGGGCACTTGCTCCAGACGCTGACCCCCTTGACCCTCCCTCACTGCCCCTGCATTCTCCTCTATACACCCCTGAGCCCCAGCCCCAGATTCATCAAGTCCTTGGAGTCAGGAGAGTGCGCTCCATGAATCCGCAGCCACATTTTCCCATTTCAGGACCTTTGAGGAGTGCTGGTTTGTGCTTCAAAGTGGGCCAGGGAAGAGTAAACTGCCTTTGGAGCATTTGAGAGACTGAGGAGAGAAGAACAATCACTGAGAAAACAGACGGATGAATACTTTGCGTGAGAATCCTGCCACCCATGACAAGTCAGCTCCCACGCCTCCAGAGTCTCCAGCTAGAGCTCTCGCGGTAACAGCTCAGTGGGCGCTTCCAGGCAGCCAGGGATGTGCTGCCCTCTGGATTCATTAACACAGGGTTTCTTGGGGTCAGGGGAGGTGCCAAGGCCCTGGGAGAAGCCAAGCCTCAGAGGACCCTCTTGCTCATAGAGAATGCACGGACCCCCAAGTTCTACTCCCAGACTCACACTCCTCTTGTAGGTGGGAAAGGGACGGAGGGGTGGAGGGGGAACGCCCTGTTCCACATGCTGTATTTACTCTGGGCATGGCTAATGACTCCAGGGCCTTATCATTCAGCCCTCAGACTGGGCTGGGTAGGTCTGAGAGTTAGGGAAAGTCCGTTCCCACTGCCCTCGGGGAGAGAAGAAAGGAGGGGGCAAGGGAGAAGCTGCTGGTCGGACCGTCGGACCCACAATGAAAACGCTCCTTCTTTTGCTGCTGGTGCTCCTGGACCTGGGAGAGGCCCAAGGATCACTTCACAGGTGAGGAGACATCCCTGCACTGTGTTCAGCTGGGTAGACCCCTGCCCTGCAGCTCAGGGCTGCTCTGGGATAGGAAAGCTGACGGGGAGATGAAGAGGAGGAGAAGCTGAGGATTTGCATCAGTGCATGGAAGAGGCTTACCCAGTGGTTGCCTGTGTATGGCCTTCATCTCCAGTCCTCAACAAGTCATCCTCCTGCCTCCACCTCCATGGAGGTGTCTTCCCAAGTCCCGGGGAGCTTCTTGTGTTACAAAAGAGCAGAAACCTGCAGTTGTGGTTTGTAGCTCAAAGCACCCCAGTACTTCCCCAGGGGACTGACCATCACTGCCTCCAAGAGTTTTCTGTCCCTTTAAATCAGCCCTTCGTGATGGTCGTGTAAAACTGCAGACCTCCCCACATCTTCCATTTTCCTAGAAGATCTCAAAGAGCTCAGCTCCAGGAGGGGAGCCATTTCCACTCTAAGATTCTAAGACTCTCCAGGGCAGAGATGAGGCCGGGCAGTCTGAATGGCAGAGAGGACGCTGATCCTGCATGCTGTCTTGCAGATCCCCCCCTCTGTCTTCTCTAGTTGGCCCCTGAGAAAATGGGATGGGAACGGGGGGAAGAGGGAGGTAGAAGTACATCTCCTCCTCACACTGGGCTTTGTCTCCAGGGTGCCCCTCAGGAGGCATCCGTCCCTCAAGAAGAAGCTGCGGGCACGGAGCCAGCTCTCTGAGTTCTGGAAATCCCAGAATTTGGACATGATCCAGTTCACCGAGTCCTGCTCAATGGACCAGAGTGCCAACGAACCCCTCATCAACTACTTGGATGTGAGGCCTCCTGGGATCAGGGCTGGGGAGAGGTGGGAGCTGGAGGAAGGCCCAGCATCAGGGCATGGCCAGTGCCATATCAGTAGCGCTGAAGGCCATTGTGGATTTCTTCACTTGGATGGATGATCCATGGGGACTGATTCCCTGGGTCGCCATGGAGTTGGCTAAGCAGGCCCCAATGTACCCAAATGTCAGAGCTCTCTGCAGAAGGAAAGGGCTGGGAGTGAAAGCATCATCCCACACTGAAGGCCCCTGCTTCTGCTTTTCTCAGCTGGGCAGCTTACTGGCTGTGTACCCTTAGGCAAGTTACTTAACCTCTCCCAGCCCTAGTTCCCTAGTCTGTAAAACAGGTGGTTCTTCCTCCACTGCCTCTCCTACAATGTATTTATAAGAATCAGGTTAATGCAAGTAAAATCAAATGATGTAGCCAGAGGCTTGGTTTGATTTCCTCACTCATGGCCATTTCTCTGCTCCTTTTACCTTTTATTTTCCAGCATTGCCACTTCCTAGGCTCTGTAAACTCCAGTCTGTAGTACCCGAGGCTTTGGCCCCAGGGAGCTTTCCCTTGGCTTCCTGGTGAGCACCCTTGTCCCTCGCCACCACCCACACCCGCTTTCCTTCTCACTCTTCCTTGCAGATGGAATACTTCGGCACTATCTCCGTTGGCTCCCCACCACAGAACTTCACTGTCATCTTCGACACTGGCTCCTCCAATCTCTGGGTCCCCTCTGTGTACTGCACCAGCCCAGCCTGCAGTAAGTGGGGCCAGGAGCACCAGCAGAGAATGTCTGGGGGCCAGTCCTGTGAAGCCAAGCCTGATACTCTGGGGAAGCAGGGCTTAGGTTCCAGAAACTGGCCACCCCTGCCACACCAGCTTCCCCTCTCCATCTTTGAGTCTGCCCTGGAACTGCTTACAGCAGAGATAGAGCAAGGCCAAGGAAGAACTAAAATGTGGCTGCTGTCCAAGAGAGCAACTTCCATACAGATCAGAATTAATAGAAAGAAAGCCATTGAAAAGAGAAATCTTTGACATAATGACTCACTTCCTTTGGAACACCCAAAGGAATGTAGGGGAAAGTTTAATTTAATTGGTTATTTCTGAGCAGGTAGGTTAGTTGGGTTCTAGTGTAGAGAGTCTGCTTGCTTCAAGGAGGCTTGGTAGCCTTATCTCCTGGTGCACAGAGGTGCGGCTGGTGGGGCACAATGGCATGGGTGGGTTCATTTGGCCAGAGTTAACTCGGAGGTTTCAGCAAGGATTGGAAAAGAAGAGCTACAGAAAGATGACTTGTTCGACACAGGACAAGTCCCAGAGACAGAATCTCCCTGGAAAGCCCAAGGCTAGAGATGTCCACGGGTTGGGAGAAAAGTTGGGAGTAATTTCCTGGGGCAATTGTTTACCCCTGAGTTTCTTCTGAAGGCCAACCTCTGACCCACAACGGGTGGCCGGGACTGTGGCTGGCGCCTGATAAATGGCACTTATCTTGGTGTGCCTCATGAGGTCATTGTGGACAATCAGGTTTGCTCAGGGACAGCTATTTGGTTTCCAATTAGGCCACATCTGTAGCTAGAGGGAAATGTAATTGCTCACTAGGGAGGGGCATCACCAGGCTTCTAGGGGCTCTCCCTCAGTGTTGAGAGTTAAGGGAAGAGACCCTGACACACTGGGGCTGGGTGGCACCAGGGCGAGGATGCAGGCAGTGAGCAGATGGCATAGGCAAGAGCGATGCACTTCTTTCCAGAGACGCACACCAGGTTCCAGCCTTCCCAGTCCAGCACGTACAGCCAGCCGGGGCAATCTTTCTCCATTCAGTATGGAACTGGGAGCTTGTCTGGGATCATTGGAGCCGACCAAGTCTCTGTGAGTGCAAGTTCTTCATCTTTTCTGTCTTGGCCAAAAACTTGGGAGACTTATTCAGAGGTCTTGGGTTTCAAAACTGCCTCAGGAATGGGTGGAAACAGGGGTTAGGACTAACTTCTAGGGGAAAGGGGGACCAACACTCCCCACCTGAGATGGTAGCAGTGGGTCAGCCTGCACAGCATGCTGTGCCCTAGTTGAGGACAGTGTAGGGGGACTCCGGCAGGAAGCACTGCCCAGTGCACAAAGCCTGGTGACAGGGTGCACAGCTGGATCTCCAGTCTCTAGGGCATTGAGGAGATAAGACCAGGTCGCCATCTTGAAGGATAAAGAAGCCCATGTCAGCGGGCGAGGTTTGGACTCAGTAAAATAAGGGGGCAAGGTCTGAAATGAGAGCCCAGTCACAGAGCCAAGGCAGAAACCCAGTTGTCCAAAGGCCAAGGCCCAAACTGAACTCAGTGCTGAGCTCATGAGCTGTTCCTCAAACTCCCTCTGACCTCTGACCCTCTGACTCCCTCTGAAGTCCTATGGGTCCGAGAACTATGGGAATCAGACAAATGTGGGGACAGAGAACCAGGTACTTTTTCAGGCTTATAGACAGCAATATATGCCTGGGCCTTGGGAGAAACAGAGGTTGACCTATTCCTGGTGAGCATTGGTCCATGAGGGGGTATTCCCAAGGCCAGGAGGGCACAGCTTTCATCAACATCCCTTAGAGTGGGTGGAGTAGGACATATTATCAGCTGAAAGAATGCCAGAAGCAGAAAAACACCATCTATGTAAAAATATCATACAGATAAAACAATGCACTGCATTTTCTATTGGAACTATCTGTGTGTGTGTGCATACACACATTACATATATAATATATAATATCCGTATGTACGAATATATAATATATAGTATACTGTATATATCCATCTGTATATTTTATATAGATATATATTAGATATAGTCTATAATAATTGCATAATTTTATTATATAATATGTTATATATTATATACTTAATATGAGATGTAATACATTATATTAATATGTTATATAATATTAATTATATATTGTAAGTGATATAATGTATTATATTAATAGTATATTATGTGTTATATATTAATATGTTGTGTATATTAATATATAATATAATATACTAATCTATTATATAATATATTAACAACATATCATATATGTAATGTGTATATATTATATGATCTGTAAAATTATATATATTATGACATATACATATACATTATATATCTAATTACACATAATATATATGTAAAAGTACAAATAACTATTTAGAAGGCTACATCCCAAACTGATCATCACAATAACCTCTGAGATGCAGGGAAGGCACTGAAATAGAATAGAAAGGGGAATTCGCGCCTATAGCTTGTCACCTATCTGTTGGCTCACCTGGCTGGTGTAGGGCAGCAGCCAAGCCCACAGCAATGTCAGTTGCACTGCTCCTTCCCTCAGTTTTTCTGGCTCCAGGGCCAGGTGTGCACTTACCTCTATAAAGAATCATCAGATTTTGCTGCAGAACATCCCCATCATTGAGGATGGAGACTTGGGGACAGGGAGAGAACAATGAGGGTTCCAGTCCACCCTCACACTCATGGGTTCCAACTGGCCCTTTTTCTCCCACTTGACATCTATCTTCCCTTTCTGCTGTGCAAACTGTAGACAGCAGCTGCAGCACCAGGCCAGAAACAAGTACACTATTTAACTAGCACCCACAGTTGCATATAATCAATATCTATATCCATATCGTTTCATCTATATCTATAGTACCTCCTAATGGCTCTGCTTCTCCTTATCAAACCCTGACTGACATAATAAAGATAGGACATGCCAAAATGTGTAGATGAAGCTAATGCAGCCCTTAAAGGGACCGTTTAGCCTAAAATGCATGTATTATTAATAGAAATGCTAATAATCAATTATCTAAGTTCCTATTTCAAGAAACAAATAACAAGAAAATGAGCAAACCATAAACAAATAATAGTACATCAAACCCAAAGAAATCAAAAGGAAGGAAATAATAAAGAGTAGAATGGGACATTAATGAAATAGAGAGATCACACAGGAAATTAACAAAGCCAAGAATTAATTCTTTGCAAGAGTAATAAAATTGGTTAACCTCTGACATGACTAATTAAGAAAAAAGAAAGAAAATACAATTTAACAGTATTAGAAATGAGAAAGAGAACCCTAAAGTTATCAAGAATAATTTTATATTGATAAATTTTACAATCTTCAAAAAATCAACAAATGCCTTGAGAAATACAGCATACCAAAACTGATGCAAAAACAAAAGTTAGAAAATGTGAATCTTTTAAAGATATACTCTGTTATTAAAAAATCCTTCCACAAAGAAAACTCCACAAAGAAAAGCCTCACTGATAAATTCTTCTAAACACTTAAAAAAAAAAAAAAAATTCACAAACTCTTCCAGATATTTGATAAAGTAAAAACACTTTATGACTCATTTTATGAAACCAGCACAACTTTAATAATGAAACTTGAAAAGGACATTATAACAAAAGAAAATATAAAATTACAGACCAATCTTTCTCTCATGAATGTAGATGCAAAAGTTCTAAATGAAATACTAGCAAATAAAATCTTGTGTTGTATAAAAAGATAATACATCTTAACCAAGGGTCATCTTTCTAGGAATTTATCATTTAGCAGAATAAAAGGAGAGAAATCATATGACCAATATGATTATATTAATAGATTAATAACATTCAACATCTATTCATGACTTCAAGAAAAACCCTTAGCAAACTAGGAATAGAAAGTAACTCCCTTAATCTGATAAAGATGAAGGGCTTCATCTACAAAGAAGCCCACAGCAAACTTTATACTTAATGGTGAATTGTCGAGAGACTTCTCCATACGATCAAGAATGAGACAAGGACACTCAATCTCACCACTTCTATTCCACATTGTACTGAAAATCCTAGCCAGTGCAACAAGAAAAAAAGAAACGAAGAACATTAAGATGGAAAAGGAAGAAATAACACTGTTGTTATTAATGTATGACAAGATTCCATAAGTAGAAAATCCAAAAATATCTACAGAAAGGATATTGGGATTAATATGTGAACTTAGCAAAGTTGCTGGATATGAGGTCAACATAAAAAAATCATTTAGGGCCAGGCATGGTGGCTCACGCCTGTAATCCCAGCACTTTGGGAGGCTGAGACGGGTGGATCATAAGGTCAGGAGTTTGAGACCAGCCTGACCAACATGGAGAGACCCCATCTTTACTAAAAATACAAAAATTAGCCAAGCGTGGTGGCGCACACCTGTAGTCCCAGTTACTCAGGAGGCTGAGGCAGAAGAATTGCTTGAACCCAGGAGGCGGAGGTTGCAGTAGAACCGAGATCATGCCACGGCACTCCAGCCCGGGTGACAGAATGAGACTCCGTCTCAAAGAAAAATCATTTGGATTTATATATACAGGTTGTGGATCCTTATCACAAATATTTGGGACCGGAAGTCTTTTAGGTTTCAAATTTTTTCAGATTTTGAAATATTTGCATTACACCTACCAGTTTAGTATCTCAAATCTGAAAATCCATAATCTGTAGTACTCCAGTGAGCATTTTCTTTTAGCGTCATGTTGGCACTCAAAAAGTTTTGGATTTTGAAGCACTTCAATTTCAGATTTTCAGATTTGTGATGCTCAACCTGTAGCAAGTAAAACAAATGGCAAATAGATTTTTAATGACACTATAACACCATCAAAACCATAGCTACTTTGAAGCAAATTTAACCAAAAAATGTGCAAGAACTCTACTCTGATAATAGAAAACTTTACTAAATAAAAGTAAAAGACTTGCATAAAAATCACAAATGTTACTGAATAAAATTAAAAGAAGACCTGTATTGAAAACTAAACCATGCTCATAGATTGAATGACTCTGTTTTATTTAAAAGTCAATTTTTTTCCAATTGATCTATAGAACCAATTTTATTCCAATTAAAACAAGAGCACTTTTTCTTAGAAATTAACAAACTGATTCTAACATTTATATGGATGTGTAATACACCAAAACAACCTTGCTGAAGAAAAACACTGGTAAATATTAAGATTTATTATAAAGTTACAGCAATGTAGATGTGTGGTGTTGGCACAGAATTTTAAAAATATACAAATGGAACAGAACAGAAAATACAAAACCTATCCACACAGTCATCTGATTTATGTTGAACATGACACTGCAGTAAGTGGAGGAAATGGTGGTATATTTATTAAGTAGTGCCAGGTCATATGAATATCCAGATAGAAAAAAATAAATCTTGACTCCTACCTTACACATTACCACATTTCAGATAGACTCCAGATCTCAATGTGAAAGGTAAACAATAAAGCTTTTAGAAGAAAACATGGGAAAATGTTTTCAAAATCTTAGGGGAGGCAAAATTTTCTGAAACAAGTTACAAAAAAACAGTGTGCAATAAGCACAATGTTGAGTGACAGAAGCCAGATACCAAAGCGTTCATATGGGATGATTCCATTTATATAAATCCAAAAAATTGGCAAAACCAATATACGCTATTAGAAGTCAGGAGACTGGCTCTTCTTGAGTAGGAGCGCAATGATTGGCAGGTGCATGAGGGCTTCTGAGGTTTTGGAATGTTCTGTTTCTTGAGAATATAGCAAGCATCTTTGTGCTTATTTAGTCAAGGAAAGTTGGGAAGGAGAAGAATTAACTTCAAGACAGAGGAGAATCCAGGAATCAAACTCTTTGCCAGCAATCCCCTGTGCCATTTTCCTGTGGGCTTTCTCCTGCCAGGTGGAAGGACTGACTGTGGTTGGCCAGCAGTTTGGAGAAAGTGTCACAGAGCCAGGCCAGACCTTTGTGGATGCAGAGTTTGATGGAATTCTGGGCCTGGGATACCCCTCCTTGGCTGTGGGAGGAGTGACTCCAGTGTTTGACAACATGATGGCTCAGAACCTGGTGGACTTGCCAATGTTTTCTGTCTACATGAGCAGGTAAGACCCATCAAGACTGTGAGGTTAAAGTCAGTTATAACTATAGGGAGACAACACGTGCTCTTGACTTAGCCGTCAAAAGACCTGATTTGGGTCTTTAGCTTGGTCTATTATCAGCTGTGTGATCTTAGTCAAAACATTTAACCTCTCTGAATATTGAGGAAATGGGATTTGCTTCATCAAGTAGTTGTGAAAGCACTTTGTAAACTCTACTACACTGGCTTAAATTTAAGGAATCTCTGGGATTGGTTCTTCACTGATGCTGTCACTAAATATCAAGCTCCTATTATATGCTGAGTATGATGCTCACACTGGGGACACAGTGAAACAAGAACGACAGCACCTGCAGGAGGAGCAGGCAGAAACAAATGAAAAGTTAAGCTGACAATGAAATAATTGCATACTGATGGATGAGTAAACAAAATGTGGCATATCCAAACAATCAGATATTATTCAGTCTTAGAAAGGAAGAAAATTCTGAGATACGCTACAATACAGAAGAAACTTGAGGACATAATGCGAAGTGAAATAAGCTAGTCATAAAAAGACAAATACTGTATGATTCCACTTAGGTGAGGTACCTAGAGTAGTCAAATTCGCAGGCAGAAAGTGGACTGCCAGTTGCCAGAGCCTGGGGAGGGGAAGTGAGGAGTTCTTAAACCATTGTTGATGGCCTAATGGGTATAAAACTCCAGTTCTGTAAAATGAAAGGTCTGGATTTTACACAGTGTGCACATACTTAACACTACTGAATTGTAGACTCAAAAATGGGTAAGATAGTACATTTCATGCTACATATTTTTACAACAATTTTTAAAAATTGCATTGTTGTTGGAAAACAACAACAATGTTTGTTGTTTCTAGGCACTCTTGCCCGGCATCCTTGGAGGGTCATTTCCTCTTCCTCCTTACACAGGAAGGTGATTTCTGACCTTCCTGACTGCTTCCACGTCAGACCTGGCCTGCACTCACTCTGTTTCAGCATAAGCCCATTCCTCTCATTCCCCTCTCCCACATGGAGGGTCCTGGATTTTCCCTATCAAGCTGTGCTTCCTCTCCAGCATGACAGCACTCAGTACCAGGCCTAGGCAGAGCTGTGAGTGAGAGAGGCAGGTTGTCTAGACACTTCTGCTTCCCCTTGCAGAACTTCCTTTTCCCGTCGCCTGGGAAAAGTGGGCTGTAATGGGGAATATCGAGGCTTGGCAGTCAGACCGACCTGAATTTGAATCCTGCCACTTACATTGCTTCATCTCACTGAGGCTCAGTTTCTTCCACGGACCACTAGGTTGATGTGAGTTAAATAAGTTTAGATAGACAAAATCCCCAGTACAGGGCCTTGCACCAAGGTAATCAACAAATGTGAGTTCCTTTCCCCACTCCCTCTCTAAAACCACTGTCCTAAAATTCCTACAGGTATTCCCTTCTCTCCTTCTTTACTACCCTGATTTCAGTTTTGTATCTTTCTGATCCTTTTCCTCCTCAAAATGAATCTGTCTTAGGTCCGATTTCTCCAGAATCTTGCTAGGTTCCAGAACATAATCTGAGATATCAATACCAATGGAAATAAGTGTTCAAGCTCTAGTAAGTCATGATACATTCAAATCGGCCTCTTTGCCTTAACATAATGAGTGAAGAACACAAAAACACCAGGTGCTGTCACAACCATAGTGGGGAAGATACCTTGGGAAAAGGTGTCTTTGGGGGTTGCTTCAAGTCACACAATGTGTACCCACCCAGGATGGTCCTGGCCTTGGTTCTGAATGACAGATCTGCTGGCCCCATTTCCCAACTCCTTAACCTTTTTATCCAAGAAGCAGAAGGACATTCACAAATGGTCAAGGGGAGCTGTTTCTAATCTTGTGTCAAAAAGGCCCAGACCAATCCACTTGCAGTAGTCAGAGTCCTGGTCTCAAAGCCAAGGCTGATGTTTCTGCCTACCTGGCTGCTTGGTATGAGACCAAGAAGCAAAGTGTCTTAGCTGAGACTCACCCCTAGAGTTTTGCAGTGGCCCTTCCTGTACAGTTTGTATTTCTCTCCATGTAGTAACCCAGAAGGTGGTGCGGGGAGTGAGCTGATTTTCGGAGGCTACGACCACTCCCATTTCTCTGGGAGCCTGAATTGGGTCCCAGTCACCAAGCAAGGCTACTGGCAGATTGCGCTGGATAAGTGAGTATTCCCCATGAAGTAGTTACAGTACTAGGGGTACTGTACTCAAAAGAGGCACAACTCAAACGGAATTAACTGAAAAACCACTGGTCGCTAGCAGAGGATGCCAGAAGCTTACTGTGGTTGAAGGTATGGAGGTGCTGAGCAAGTGTGCAGGAAGGGACCTCTGTAACCAGGGCAGCAGACAAAGCTTCCTTCCTTGTACATGTGGCGTGCCTTTAATTCAACAGACAGTCAATACTAGCGCACAGCCTGCTCCCCTTTGTTCTTTCAACACTGACACACAAGGCGAGGGATGAGTAACATGGGGGTTTGCACAGGTGAATTGGATTCAGATCTTGCCCTCAAAAAACTTGTACAGAAGATGAGAGGCACCCAAACCGCTATCCTATAAAATGGAAGGTGGTCAGTGGTCCAAGAGAGGTGCCATCAACGTGGTCCAGCAGGCAGGCACGACAGCTTCTATCTGAAGAACCCTCCAGTGCGTCATGGAGGGGATTACATTGAAACTGAGCTGGGAAATATATACAGTATCTGGGCATGAAGCAATTGGGGAAGTGGGACTACATGCCTGCCTCATACCTAGTGCCGTGCTAGACAATGCAGGAATTGGAAAAGTGCAGTTCAAGTTTCAATTTAGCTAGGATTGAGTTCCTGCAAGGTATCAGGCATTAGGAATGCAAAAAATAAAAGGTCTCAATGCTCACTGTCTATTGAGGGTTTTTCACACTGTAGGAATTCACCTATTTATGGGTCATGACATCATTTTAGAAGATCCTGACCAGGCGTGGTGGCTCACACCTGTAATCCCAGGACTTTGGGAGGACGAGGCAGGTGGATCACAAGTTGAGAGACTCAGACCATCCTTGCCAACGTGGTGAAACACTGTCTCTACTAAATATACAAAAATTAGCCAGGCATGGTGCCACACGCCTGTAGTCCCAGTTACTCGGGAAGCTGAGGTAGGAGAATCACTTGAACCTGGGAGGCAAAGGTTGCAGTGAGCTGAGGCCGAGCCACTGCACTCCAGCCTAGGTGACAGAGTGAGACTCCATCTCAAATAAGTAAATAAATAAATAAATAAATAAGATCATAAGATCATGACCTACATTTTTTGATGAATTGGAATGTGGTAGAAAATACCAGAGTGCACCTCAATTGCATGAATGGGTGTGTGTGTGCACTGGATCAAGAAGTAAACAGATTTCTTCCTATGGATCTCAGTAGAAAACAACTGAGGAACACTCATATGGTGGGGGGAAATCATTAATGTGCTCCAGGTGCTGGAGAGCCCACAAAAGAGTGGGAGTTTCCTAGGAGCCAGGGGAGGGAAGGTGGGCTGACTGCAACTCTGTCGCCTCAGCATCCAGGTGGGAGGCACTGTGATGTTCTGCTCTGAGGGCTGCCAGGCCATTGTGGACACAGGGACTTCCCTCATCACTGGCCCTTCTGACAAGATTAAGCAGCTGCAAAATGCCATCGGGGCAGCACCCGTGGATGGAGAAGTGAGTGCCTGCCTGGGGAAGGGAATGGTGGGGGCAGGAGAGCCAGGCCTTCTCTTGGGAGGTGGGAAGGCTCTAAACAGATCCTCCGTATTGGGTTTTAGTATGCTGTGGAGTGTGCCAACCTTAATGTCATGCCGGATGTCACCTTCACCATCAACGGAGTCCCCTACACCCTCAGCCCAACTGCCTACACCCTGCTGGTAAGAACTATTTCCTTATTCTGCAGGCCACAAGGCCCTCCCCACTTGCCTACCACTTCCCCTTTTCAGTCGCCTGCACTTTGCCCCACTTTACCCTAAGCCCCGCCCCGCATTGTTCTGCTCTGAGGTGGCATTCCCTCTGGGAGGGACACAGCTGCCTGTGATGGAAAGACCACGGGGCTTGTTCTAATTTCCAGTTCTGCCGTGAAGCAGTAGTAAAGTTCGGGCAAGCCATTTAAGGAAGTCTTCTGATATTGCCATGTAGGACTTTTCAACTGACAAAGTTTAATCTCCTCTACCACCAGGTCAGACTGGAACTATTACTATCTCATTTTATAGGTGAGAATATCGAGACTCAGAGAGTCAAATAAATGGTTCAAGATATGAGCTGTTTGCAGGGAGGAGTGGAGAATAAGATTATATTTGTCCTAACATTCAAATTAACATTCCTCCTCTAGCAAGAAAATGTCTTTTGTTGCAGTAAATTCTCAAGTTTGGAGGGTGAAGTAGAAAGGGAACTCCTGGACCTTTTGGACACCTGTGAGCACTTCACACCACAGTTGGTCTGAATTTCCAGCATTGTAGGTATTTGGCACTACACTTCAACACACTAATTTTTCCAAGAGTCACTGACAGCATCAGGGTAACTGCATCAGAAGAGAGGTTCTAAGATAGAGACTGAGGGCTTCAGTCCTACCCCTAAGCCTCTATTAACTCCTTCCCAAAGCTACCAACAGACAATCCAAATAAAAACAAATGTTTGCTTTAAAACACAGCTTCATGGTAAGTCCCCTAAGCTCCTGCCACATAGGGATTCTGGAGCTGCCACTGTGAACACCACACTGAGGACCAGTGAGACATTTAGACTGAGCCCAGTTCATCAGTCCACACGCCCATCAACACCCTAGCACACCCACACTCTCACCTTCCCCCATGTGAGTTGAGTCCCTGCCCAGGTGGAAATCACTGATGTACTCCAGGTGCTGGAGAGCCCAAAAAAGAGTGGGAGTTTCCTAGAAGCCAGGGGAGGGGAGGTGCGTGGTTCTTTCCCAGTACGGTGCATGGTTCCTTTAGAAGATCATTTTAGAAGATCATGACCTGACCGAGCGTTGTGACTCACACCTGTAATCCCAGGACTTTGGGAGGCCGAGGCAGGTGGATCACAAGGTCTTGTGCTGGTTCTTTCCCAGTATGGTGCATGGTTCTTTCTCACCAGCAGATTTCAATCAGAGTCACCTCAATCCATCAAAACTGCTGTAAAAACGTTGACTTTTCATGTCCTTCCTCTCAAGAAGTCTCCCTGAGCCCTCTGAAAATTTTCCCACACCCTCATCAGCAACTTCAAATTTCAAGTCTTGGAAAGGCCACACTTGCCTGGTAGAGCACGTCTTTGCCAAACTAAAAATTAAGATTGGAGAACGTGACACTCTTCTCTTGAACAAGGGATGCCTACTTGCCTCATCTAAAGGGGGTCACTCAAATGTTTGTTCCCAGAACATCAACAAGAAAATAGCAGTGGGTAGCCACTAACAGAGTTCTTTCTCTCCCTTAACAAAAACCAAGCTGAGCTTCACTAGAAACCAAAGAAACCAGAATTTAAACCAAGGTCTTCCGATGCCAACCGTTTTGCTCTTCTAGCCATGCAATGAGGGTTTCCCAGTTGTAAAATGATGGTGGTAGGGGCAGGTGGAAGTATATAACAGACGAACCCTTCTCAAAATTGTAGAACATAGACCCCAGGCCCATAAGAATGGACTTGTGTAGACAAACAATTTATTGAGAAAACTAGGGTAGGGACATATGAAGCAGGAGGAAGAACCCACCGACCAAAATGGTGGAACCCACCAGCTGTCCAAGGCCATCCAGTGCCAGCCACCACCACCACACAGGCAGCCGCCAGGGAGCACTACTTCCTTCTTTCCCATGTCATTTGCATCCTTTTTTCCAACCCCAGGACTTCGTGGATGGAATGCAGTTCTGCAGCAGCGGCTTTCAAGGACTTGACATCCACCCTCCAGCTGGGCCCCTCTGGATCCTGGGGGATGTCTTCATTCGACAGTTTTACTCGGTCTTCGACCGTGGGAATAACCGTGTGGGACTGGCCCCAGCAGTCCCCTAAGGAGGGGCCTTGTGTCTGTGCCTGCCTGTCTGACACCCCTTGAATCTGTTAGGTTGGGGCATTCTTTACACCTGTAAAAAGTGATTTTCCAGAGAATGTAGCTGTTTCCAGGGTTGCAACTTGAATTAAGACCAAACAGAACATGAGAACACACACACACACACACATTTCACACATACACACACACACACATTTCACACATACACACCACTCCCACCACCGTCATGATGGAGGAATTAAGTTGTATATCTATATTTTTTATTGACTTTTGATTATGAAAATCAGAAAATTTTCACATTTGATTATGAAAATCTCCAAACATACGTACAAGCAGAGATCATAGTATAATAAATCCCTGTGCAACTCCACTCAGCTCTGACAACCCATCCACACGGCCAGGCCTGTTTATCTGCACTGCTGCCCACTCCTCCAGCTCCACATGCTGTACCTGGATTATTCTGAAGCAAATTCCGAGCATTACATCATTTTGTACATAAATATTTCTAACATCCTTAAATTTAAACATACAGTTGGAATTCAAGCATCTCCCATTGTCCCACAAATGTTTGGCTGTTTTTATAGTTGGATTGTTTGTATTAGGATTCAAGCAAGGCCTATAAATTGCATTTATTTGAAATGTCTATAGGTGTCTTTCCTTCTAAGGAGTTTAGCACATATGAAACGTTCCTGGCTGAAATTCCAAGGTGTCATTTGACATAGTTCTCTGAACTTATCTTTCCTATAAAATGGTAGCTAGATCTGGAGGTCTGGTTTTGTGGCAAAAATACTTCCTAGATGGCACTGGGTACTTCCTGTGGTCTCCCGTCGGGAGGCAGATAATGCTGGTGCCTCTCTATCGGTGATGTTAAGACTGATGGGTGGGTTTGGAGTTATTGGCTTCAATCATTCATTACAAAGTTCAGCATTTTACCTGATCGTTTCAGCGGTCGTTGATGATCATTGCTGAGATCTGTGCTATAATTAGGGGTTGTAGAACAGGGCTTTTTCTAATTCTGCTATCCCTTTGGCATTTGTTTGTTGGAATTCTTCTATTAAAGAAATGGGCCGGGTGCAGTCGCTCACGCTTGTAATCCCAGCACTTTGGGAGGCCGAGGTGGGTGGATCACGAGGTCAAGAGATTGAGACCATCCTGGCCTACATGGTGAAACCCCATCTCTACTAAAAATACAAAAATTAGGCCAGGCGTAGTGGCTCACGTCTGTAATCCCAGCACCTTGGGAGGTTGAGGCAGGTGGATCACGAGGTCAGAAGTTTGAGACCAGCCTGGCCAATATGGTGAAACTCCGTCTCTACTAAAAATACAAAAATCAGCTGGGTGTGGTGGCACGCACCTGTAGTCCCAGCTACTCGGGAGGCTGAGGCAGAAGACTTGCTTGCAGTGAGTAGAGATTGCGCCACTGTACTCTAGCCTGAGTGACAGAGCAAGACTCCATCTCAAAAAAAAATACAAAAATTAGCTGGGTGTGGTGGCATGCACCTGTAGTCCCAGCTACTTAGGAGGCTGAGGCAGGAGAATCGTTTGAACCCAGGAGACAGAGATTGCAGTGAGCCAAGATTGCACCACTGTACTCCAGCCTGACAACAGAGCGAGACTCCATCAAAAAAAAAAAAAAAAAAAAAAAAAAAACCTTGGGTGGGCACGATGGCTCACACCTGTCCCAGCACTCTGGGAAGCCGAGGAAGGAGGATCACTTGAGTCGAGGGGGTCAAATCTGCAGCGAGCCATGACCGTGCCACTGTACTCCAATCTGGGTAAGATTTTGTCTCAAAATCTTACAAAATCAAGTAAGACCTTGTCTCAAAAACAAACAAAACAAAACAAAACCTTTCCCTCATCAACCATTTGCCCAGGAAAGAAGACAATTACTTGGAGTTTTATTTCCTTTATTTACCAGTTTTCAGAATGAGTTGGTGCTATATTAAACACCAAAGGATTTTAAACGTATTTGATGTGTTTCAGCTCACCAGTTTTTTCTTTAATGCCAGATCACTCTATCGTTAGCCAGTGGGTGATCTTCAAGTTAGTTCCTGTAAACTTTTCCAGCCCATCTTGCACACTTCCAGTCCCATATGTGGCATCAGCCATTGTCCTGCAGAGTCCTGGTTCCTTGTAGCATGCCCATATGTATGTTGTAAATAAAAATATTTCATAGTACATTGGAGATGGAGTGAGAGACGGAGAGAGATATTGAGAAAGAGAGAGAGATTGAGAGAGCACCTGTTTCACCCTGGGGACTGAGGGCCCACCCTGAGAGATCTGACATGGAGAATCCTGGCCTGAGCACATCCCCCTTCTGGTGGTATCTATTGCCATCAGAAACAACTTATTTTTTCTTCCCCCTTTTAGCTTTTGCTTCCTTCAAAATGAAAGTATCTTCTGTTTTTTCTTATTGTAAAGCATGTGAAAATCCTCCATGACCTTATTCCTCAGAGAAAAGTACCATTATCAATTTGAAGTCATTTTATACAGACTTTTCTTTGCACATATTAACAGAGGTGGCTATTGGTAAGGAAACTTTTTCTAAAGGAATCATACCCTACATGTAAGAGGCATTGGAAACAGAGTGACTCCATCTTGAATAGGGGATGGGGACAATGAGGCTGAGACCTGGCTGGGCTGCATTCCCAGGAGGTCAGGCATTTTTAGTCACAGGATGAGATAGGAAGTCGACAGGACTGGTTTCACAAGATACAGGTTACAAAGACCCTGCTGATAAAACCAGATGTGGTAAAGAAGCCAGCCAAAACCCACCAAAATCAAGATGGTGATGAAAGCCACCTCTGGTGGTCCTCATTGATCATTGTAGGCTAATTATAATGCAATAGCATGTTAAAAAGACACTCCCATCAGCACCATGGCAGTTTACAAATGCCACAGCAACAACCAGAAGTTATCCTAGATGGTCTACGAAGGGGAGGAACCCTCAGTTCCTGGGACTCCCTACTCCTTTCCCGGGAAACTCATGAATAGTCCACCCCTTATTTAGCATATAATCAAGGCATAACCATAAGTATATTTGGTCAAGCGGCCCATACCACTGCTCTGCCTGTAGAGTTGCTACCCTTGAATTCCTTTACTTTTCTTAATAATCTTGCTTTCACTTTACTCTGTTGGCTTGCTTTTGAATTCTTTCCTGCATGAAGTCAAGAACCCATGTGGCCTCCCAGGCTGGACCCCAGTTGTGGCGTTCACTCTGTGCCAGAATGACTCTTCTCTAAACTACTTTTTTCATTTAACAGTAGATTCCCTGTCATTGCTGATAGCTCATTCTTCTAACATCTATGCAGTGTCCATTTATTTATCAGATCCTCTCTTAATGAACGTTAGGTTCATTTGGGGTTCAATTCAATCCAATACAACAAATATTTATTTTATGCCAGACACTAAGCGAAGTACTCGAAAACCTGCAACATAACTGGGAGAGGCCCTGGCTGTCAGTTTTTGACTGCAGGGATCACAGAAGACACACCAGGCTGAAAGTCAAATAGCCTTGGTTTACGTCTGTGCTCGGTGGCCTTGGGTAATGACTTCATGTCTCTAAGACACTCACCTCAGAGCTGTTGGGAAGAATCCGTGATCTTACCTGGGTGGGAGCACTTGGCTAAGAGTGGTACCTTCCCTTCTGATTTGGGTGTCATGCTCAGAGTAGATCACAACTACACACCTGCACACATACATTTTTTGTTTGGTTTTTACTTTTATTTTTCCTTTTTAACCAAATTATTGCTTTTAAAGTCAATTTAGAACAGCCTGATCCAAACAAGCTATCAAAGCAACGTAGTAGAACAGTTAACAACACTGGCTCCAGAGTCAGGCAGGCTCGGACTTCATTCCTAGCATCAGTTGTGGGACCTCTGCACCTCAGTTTGTTCATCTGTCAAATAGGCATGATAGTAGGAACTACAGTTGACCCCCGAACAACACAGGTTTGGACTTGCACGAGTTCACTTATTAACAGATTTTATTTTTTCAACCAAAGGCAGACCAAAAATATAGTATTCAGCTGGTGCAGTGGCTCACATCTGTAATCCCAGCACTTCGGGAGGCTGAGGCGGGTAGATCACTTGAGATCAGGAGTTCAAGACCAGCCTGGCCAACATGGTGAAACCCCATCCTACTAAAAATACAAAAATTAGCCGGGCATAGTGGCAGGTGCCTGTAATCCCAGCTACTCGGGAGGCTGAGGCAGGAGAATTGCTTGAACCCAGGAGGCAGAGGTTGCAGTGAGCCAAGACGGTGCCACTGCACTCCAGCCTCAGCGACAGAAAGAAACTCCATCTCAAAAACAGCAACAACAACAAAATACGGTATTCTCGGGATGCAAATCCTATGTATATGGAGCACGGATTTATCCTATATGTGGGTTCTTTGGGGCCAACTGCAGGACTTGAGTGTGCTCAAAGTTTAGTGTACTTGGGGGTCCTGAAACCAGTTCCCCACATGTACCAAGGGATGACTGTGTTGCATTGGGTTATTTTGAGGATGCAATCACATTGCACTTATGTAAACATTTACCTAGCTTACATGCCTATGCTCATCAGGCCACAGACCTTCACTCCACATAAGCGAGTCTCATAAAAGGCAGAAAGCCGTAGAGTAAATGGTTTTATGATTTTTTCGTCTAAGACAAAGCACCCCAAGAGCCATGTGGAAGCCCATTGTTAGACAGCACCCCTGCAGGCTTTTGGAATGGCCGTTTCTGTGCAAGGGCCGCCCCGACTGTTGAATCTGCTGGTCTGGTGTTGGCCAGGAGTCTGAGTGATGGCGGCTGCAGTGTGAAAATGATGCCTAAGCCACACAACATCATTCAGTCTTCACAAAGACCCTGCTGGTTCTGCCACAGAAATGCCTCTGTGACCTATTTCCTTGTCCCCACCCTCCAGTCATTACCTTTCACCAGAAATATTCCAGGAACATCCTGACACTGATTCTGTCTCTTGCCCTCCGACAAACCAGTGCCTGATAGGTACATATTTCTGAAGCCCAGCTCTAATCACACCCTTCCCCTGCCGTACACTTCACAGTGGTGCCCCGCCGCACGCCAAATGCAATCCAAGCTGGCGCAATTTCCAGGGCTCCCAGGGCCTTGCCTCAGTTTGACCACCTGTTCTCCCTGGACATCTAGTCTACCCTGCACCAAACGGAATCATCCCGATTTTCTTACTTGTACACTTAGTCCTAGAATTCCTTCTCTTCTGTTCATCAGAGGAACATGCTGTTTCCCCAAAATGACTCCCTTACAATGAGTGTTAAGATGACAGTGAAAAGCTGTCAGACACAGTGCTGTGAGACACAAGACTGAAATCTCAGCCCATGGGATGCACTGTGAAGGTGCTCAGCTATGACTTGGAGCCCTTCCCATGCACTCGCTCTTCTGCCAGCCAGAGGTTCAGCATCTCCTCTCCCTGGCCCCACATCGCTTCTCTGCATATTGAGCCTGAATCCCTGCTCCATTCACCACACATCTGCACATTCCTATCCTCCACGTCCTTCAAGCTCCAATTCATATGCCTTCTTTCCATAAAGCCCTCTTTGACGTCTCCTAACTAGAATTAATCTCTCCTTCCTCTAAATCCCCACAACCCTTAAGCTGTGTTTTTTATGCCATTGTTTGCTCCGTGTTTTATTTCCACTGATAAAATACAATTCTCCATTTCTGCACCCCCGAAAGGATCTGACGGGCTCAGATCATTGAATGAACACCTACAGGAGGGAAGGAAGGAAGCAGTGAGGGAATGCAGCGTCAGGACCTCCTCCGCAGGGTCGAGGCTGGCGTCATTCTCCTCTGGAGCATGTGTCACAGGAACAGAAGGGAAGTTGGCTGACTCTTTATCCACGTGGCTGGAGGAAGTGGGGACTAGAGTCTGAGGGTGGCTGGCGACTTGGCTTCCAAAGGTGTTAGGATAGTTCTGCAAATAGACCCTGAAAGTACCAGTTTCAGTCCCATGTGCAAAGGCTGTAAGGACCAGCATGGACAGTTCACTTCCCATTCCCAAAGCACCCTCGGCAGCAGCGGGCCCCACGAGAATGCTCACATCTTCTCCAAAAGAGGGTCAAATGTGCCTCTACACCCCTATGTGGGCTCCCTGTCTAATCCCTTCTCTCTGTCTCTCTCTCTCTGTCTGTCACACACACACACACACACACGTTCACTTAAAACTTGGCCTCAGAAACAAGTAGAAGACTATGGGGAACAATTCTAAAGGGCAACAATTTAAGAACAAGTCAGTCGTCAAACATTAGTGGTTGGCCTGATGCCCGCTTTCCCAAGTCACCCAAATGGAACATTTGGGGTGAACGTGCTCTGGGGTAGAGGTTTCCCAGTTTCAGTGTGTGCCGCCCAGTTTGGCTCTCCATGGAAACTTTTGCCTCCTCCCTCCAGGCATGTTTGCTAATTGAAACAATGAAATGAGCTTCAACTTTTCTTCCACTGAAGAAACCACACACAACATACCCAGGCCAGGCCTGTAGCTGGCACCGTGAGCTGCCCAGTGTGGTTGGTATTCAAGGATTCTCGCTCTGTGCCCCCCTGAGAAATGTGAAGTCTGATCGGCCAGATGAGACGTAGACAGCGGTCACAGAGCAGAGTCAGAGGCTTCTGTTGGACACGAGCAAGAACTCCCTGACCCAGAGGATTATTAGACAACGAATGGGCCCAAGGAGGCAAAATCTGCCCCCAGAGATGTGGGGGAAGAAGGGGGCATCCAATGCATTACAAGCCTTGAGGGGGCTCTGGCAACGTCTGATATCCCCTGACTGAGGCCCGTTTAAACTCACTTCATTCTCCATTCATCCGCCAGTCATAGCGATTCCAGGCACGGTTCCAGGCAGCTCAAAGACACACCAAATTAGCCGCATGCTAGCGGCGTTTTAAATTGCTGTGGTCTCCTAGGTATTTCAGGTTGGGTCACAATCCTCACTTGAGAGGAGACATCAGGACTTACTTCACATCTCACAAGCCTGGTGTGGAGTTTAATGTATGTATGTGTTGTGTGTGTGTGTGCGTGTGTGCGTGGCATGGGTGTGTATGATGTGTTTGTGTGATGTGCATTGTCTGTGGTATCTATATGTGTTGTTCGTGTGTGTGGCGTGTGTGTGTGCAATGTGTGTGTGGTGTGTGTGTGGCATGTATGTAGTTTGTGTGTGTGGAGCGTATACTGTGTGTGGTATGTATATGTGTTGTTTCTGTGTGTGATGTGTATGTATGTGTGTGTGGTGTGTGTGTATATGTGTGTGTGTGTATGTGGTGTGTGTGTGCGGTGGTGTGTATGGTGTGTATGTGATGTGTTTGTGTGTGGTGTGTATGTGGTGTGTTTGTGCAGTATGTGTGTATTGTGTGTGGTATGTATGCAGTTTGTGTGTGTGGTGTGTATACTGTGTGTGGTATGTATATGTATTGTTTCTGTGTGTGATGTGTATGTATGTGTGTGTGGTGTGTGTATGTGTGTATGTGTGTGTATGTGGTGTGTGTGCATGGTGGTGTGTATGGTGTGTATGTGGTATGTTTGTGTGTGGTGTGTATGTGGTGTGTTTGTGTAGTATGTGTGTATTGTGTGTGGTGTGTATGTGTGGTGTGTATGTGTGTAGTGTGTGTTGTGTGTGATATGTATGTATGGTGTTTGTGTGTGGTGTGTATGTGTGGTGTGTATCTTGTATGTGGTATGTATGTGTGCTGTGTGTGGTGTGTTTGTGCTTTGTGTGTATTGTGGTATGTATGCATGATATTTGTGTATGGTGTGTATGTGTGGTGTGTTTATGTAGTGTGTGTTGTGTGTGGTATGTATGTGTGGTGTTCAGTGTGTTTGTTGTGTGTGTTGTGTGTGATATGTATCTGTGATGTTTGTGTGTGGTGTGTATGTGTGGTGTGTGTGTGAAGTGTGTGTGTTGTGTGGTATGTATGTGTGGTGTTTGTGTGTGGTGTGCATGTGTGGTGTGTTTGTGTGATGTGTGTGATGTGTGGTGTTTGTGTATGTGGTGTGTATGTGTGTGTGGTGTGTATATTGTGTGTATATTGTGCGTGGTATGTGTGGGTGTTGTTTGTGTGTGTGATGTGCATGTGTGGGGTGTGTGTGGGTAGTGCGTGTGGTGTGTGGCATGTATGTGTTTTATCTGTGTGTGTGCTGTGTGTGTTGGCGTAGGGGAGGAGTGTGTGTGTGTGTGTGTGTGTGTGTGTGTGTGTACAGGTACTGGGGTAAGGGCAAAGCATGAGGACCAGAACCTCTTCCTACCAGGCTGATGGTAGACTGAATCTTCTACCCATGTGTATCTAAAACCTCAACGAAAACAAAAGGGTGCCTTCCAGCAGCAGCAGAAGTTTCTAAAGCCAACCAGAGGCTGTTTATGGTGCCCACAAATGGGGCATGTTACCCTGCAGGCCCCTGACCCACAGCTCCCATCACCATGGGCCAGGGTTCCTATAAATGAAATTCTTCAAGGGCCCAAATCCAGTCAGCCTTTCCATTCCACTCCACCCCCTCCACCCACACAGCTGAGGTCACCCGGCCCAGCCTCTTTTGCAACTTTCCCAAGTCTGTGCACGAGAGGGAGAGGAGGAAAACTCAGAGGGAAGTGGCGTGGCTTCAACAGACTTTTTTTTTGGCCCGTCTTTGTCCCAAAGCCTTTTGCTTGGCCCTGCTGAGACCATCGCTCTAAGAAGAGACCACGAGACTGAGAGAGGACTCCCAGCCGCCCTCAGAGCGGAGGCCGAGTGCTGCGCAGCCACAGCTGTAAGTGCCCCGGGAGTTTGTCTCAGTGCTTCTGTCTGCCCCTGCAGCCCTGGGAGTTATTTGGGTGTTTGGGTGGAGGAGTGGAGGCAGGGAATGCAAGGATGAGATTTCCAATCTGGCAGCTTCAGAGTTTAGATCCAGCCCAAAGATCCCACCCTGGAGAAGCTCCCAGGGTGTGGCAGCAAGAAAGGACTTCCCTGCCTGTGCGAAGAGCTGGGGCCCAGCTCGCGACCCACAGAGGCCATCAGTCCCAGGACGCAGCTGCTGGCCCCGTCAGAAGAGGGCGGCGCTGCTGCCTCAAACCTGCAGGACCTGCCAGAAACTAGAGCCCTGGATGAGGGCAAAACCCTGCTGGCACCCAGAGTCCCCTTGTGACATTGACAGAGTGCCTTCTGGGATGCAACTGTGTTGGCCAGGGTCTCATCAGGGGAAGCTTGGCCCCTGGAGTAGGAAATTGTCACTCCTGTTCTAAATCATAAATATTTCTCCTTGCCCACTGCTGCAATGCCAGGGGAGCCAATGAATAGGGTCAGACGGATCTGGGTTCTATACCCAGTTTACCACCAACTAGTTGTTCTTGACCCAGGAGTCCACTGGGCTTCAGTGGCATTTTGTAAACTGCAAGTGCTCTATAATTGCTAGGTATTATGTATTAATACAAATAATTTCTTTGGGCTTACAGATCAATCTCCCACCAAAAAGTTCCCACGGAGATAGTAACTTGTCTATATCTTTAGACCTACACAGTGCTGGGGCTTAGTAAGCACACCCTGCCTGTGCCGGACAGATGAACAGATGGATGGATGAGTGGATGGACGGTTGTTCATGGAAACCTCTAGAATCCCAGCATTGGTCAGGCTCTTTAGTGGGATACAGAGAAGTGTGAGGCACAGCCCTGCCCTCCAGGAATGGACAGTCTACTCGAGGAGACAAAACCCACAAATAACCTAAAGGAAAAGAGCACCGAGCCTCCTGAAACCAGGGCTGTAGGTGCACTTCCCAGAGGGAGCAGGTCTAGACCTGCTAGGGTTGAGGTGGGTGAGGCGGAATTGAGAGCATTACTGGGAGGTAACAAAGCCTTGTGCTCTCTACATAGCCTCTTTTCACAGACAAACTTTGCTTCCAAGACTGTAGGTCCCATTATTTTTTAGGGTGGATATATTTGTCCTTTTCCAAGGTATGGGATCGGGAGGGAAGGTCCTGAAAGTGGACGAGAGCCTAGTAAGATAGTATGATGGGGGCGGGAGACTCTGTCTGCTTCAGAATCCTCACCTGCCCCTGCTCACTAGTCTCCTGTCAGCAGAAGTGATACCCTACACAACACAGATGGGACAGAAGATTGTGCCTGGTTTCAGGTTGGAGTCAGCGGGGTAAGGAGAGAAAGGAAGTGAGAAGTGAGAGCAAAGGGGGTTCCAATGTTTTTGGAGGGCTGGTCCCAGGCCCAGGGGCTTGGCAACAACTCAGTCCTTCTTACTCCACAGGGGCTGAGCTACCCTGTAGCTTTGGCAAATGGGCAGGACCAGGACTCCAGGCTTAGAAGTGCTGCTAGGCAAGAAGGGGAAAGAGTTAGGGACCTCCAGTGGGGAGTGAGTCACTGCAAGTTCTGCTCTGTGTGGACCAGGGCTGGCAGAAGGCAGAGTCTTGCATTTCAATCCTGCTTTTCACTGTTACTTAACTGTAGAGGATGACTCAGCCTGGCCTCTAGGAGGATTCCCTGGTTTGAAGCATCTGAGTCAGCTGAGTGGGTGGGATGAGGCTTAAAAAGACAGCTACTGCCAAAGCCCAGCAGAGATGACATGGAAAGGGACTCCAACCACTGTATGAGATCTGAATGTGCCTCCTAGGTGAGCCAGCCTGTGTCACCCCACACGCCGCCCCCACTTCCCACAGACCTGGTCCCAGTCACTCTCTCGTTGCTCCTAGTGACACTGGGCCCAAGGACTAGGCTCTTATAAAATAGCAGCCTCAGCAAACTCCTACCCTTCTGGGATGGGGTAGGGGAACCTGCAGCGGCAGCACACCCAGAGTGAGCATCCAGGGGAAAGAAGCAGGGAGGAGGTGAGATGCAGGAGTCCAAAGTTAAGGCCGAGGTAACTTACAAGGATCTTGAGCACTTTTTGTGTGGCCCTCAGGAGAAATACTCCCAGGAGCGGGAGGCAGCTCCATGGGGCCGGTCTGGCTCTACCTTTTGTGGATGTGGAAGAGATGACTCAAGCACAGGGTGGTGCTTGGCATCAATGACATTTGAGGTCCTTGTAGGAGTGTACTGGAGCAGGCTCCATGCTGGTGGCTTGAAGTCAGCCATGGTGTAAGTGTTTACACCATAGGAAGTGGCAAGCATGACCAACCAGGACCGTGGCCTCTAGACTCACCCCGTCTCCCAGTTGGTAAACAATTATCTGGATCCTTCCCAACTTGGGGACCCTGCTGTGCTATAAGATCATGACACATGTCACCTGCAGAGGAAGCCACAGCCACGAGTGATGTCCATTTTACCCATGAGGGAACAAATGCCCCAAGGTTCAGTAACCCACCCAAGGTCACAGATGTGTGGAGCTGGGATGAGAATTCTGAGTCCTGAACTCACGATCACTCCATGGCACCAGACGGCCTCACTCTCTTGCCCACAGAAGGAATTTGTCCTATCTGAAATCACGCTCAAATTACTTTGGCCTGCCATCCACACGTCTTTTTAAAGAAATGTTAAGTGATTAGTTGATATTCTTAAATTACAAAAACAACTTAGGCTTGTGTAACAAATTTTTAAAGCAAAACATATATAACATAAAACGATAGCTCTCAGCCTCTAATCTACCTTTCCCATCTCTCTTATGAATCATTTAATGTATATCTCCCCTTAGCTTTCTGTATCACACCATATAAAACATTCAGTGATTTTCTTTTTTCTTACTTAAAGGCCTCATGTATAGCTTCCCACTTCATTATTTCGTGTTTTTAAAACTGCCCTTGGCCCGGCGTGGTGGCTTACACCTGGAATGCCAGTATTTTGAGAGGCCAAGGTGGGAGGATCACTTGAAGCCAGGAGTTTGATACCAACTGGGGCTACAAAGCATGATTCCATCTCTACAAAAAATGAAAAATAAAAAATCAGCCAGTCATGGTGGCATACACCTGTAGTCCCAGCTACTTGGGAGGCTGGGGCGGGAGGATCACTTCAGCCCACGAATTTGAGGTGGCAGGGAGCTATGATCATGCCACTGCACTCCAGCCTGGGCAAAAGAATGAAGCCCTGTCTCTAAATAGATAGATAAATAAATAAATAATAAAACTTCCAATTGTTCCAGAGTATTAATGGATCAGACTTTATGTAGAGAGTCTCATACTGGTGGACAGTTAGATTACAACAATGCTTTAGCAATCACCTTTGTACACATATGTGTTTGAGCTTATGTGTGAGTATTACTGTAGGACAGATTCCTAGAATGAGAACCTAGGCTGTGTGCATATTAAGTTTTGATATTGTCCAATTGCCTTCCAAAAAGACCATGCTAATTCATGCTCTACCAATAATATACAAGAGTGTTTCCCCAACACACTTGCCAACCCCAAACATTGTCATCAATCTTTTTAAATTTTTGCCACTCTACTGGGTGAAAATAAATGGTATTTTGAAATGTCAATTTCCTTGATAGTAAGGTTGAGTGTGTTTTCAAAGCTTACTAATTCTTTATAAGATTTCAATTGGTAACTTGTTCATGTTCTTTGCCCATTTTTGATAGGTGTGTTGCCTTTTATTATCTATGAGTGCTTTACACATTGTGCATAGTGATCTACCATTATGTGTCTCACACATACCTTCTACCTTCCTCGTCGTGGCCTCCCTGCATCAAACCCTCACCCATCCAGCCCCTGAGCTCTCTAACAGGGGCACTATGGAGCAGGGCATGTAAGTCTCATTCTAGTTTTACAGACAGTAGAACCCAGTAGTTAAGAGAGCCGGCTCTCGGGTTAGGCCTGGACTCCAATCCCAGCTTCAAACCCTGCTCTGACACATGCAGGCTTTCTATCTTTAGGGCTGAACTGCTTAACCGCTCTAAGCGTCCGTTTCTTCAATGGTAAAACAGAGATAATAATAGTATCAGTCTCACAGGCTATCTTTGTGTGCGATAAAATAGCTAACGTTTCTTGAGTCCTTAATTTCTGCCAGTAAATGTATAACAATATTCTATGAATATTGTATTCTATGTGTTCAGTGTATTATAATAATGTATAATTTGTTTAACCCTCACAATGCTATTGTGTATTTGTGTATTCACAAAGCCCTCAGCACAGTGCCCACCAAACAAATGTTAGCTTGTAACATGAGATGTACTCCAGCACTGCTGCATGGTCCTGTGACAGCGTGTGAAAGCATTGCCCTCTGCCTAGCATGCTGTGTCTCTGACCCTGTGGTCAGTCCTTACATATAGCACCTGTTGGGCAACTCCAGTTCTCTCTATCCCCACTGTACCTCTCTGCCACTTTGGCAGCCTTTCTCTGTCTTCTCCAACTCTCCTAGGATTTTGTTGAAATTCACCAAATCTGAGCCCAATCCCCTAGATTCCTGTGCACACAGATTCTATGGGTTCAAACTCTGATGATTAGGAGGCATGACACAGGAAAGTCTTCTCAGCGTTTTTTGTTTGTTTGTTTGAAACGGAGTCTCACTCTGTCACCCAAGCTGGAGTGCAGTAGCGTGATCTCGGCTCACTGCAACCTCTGCCTCCCGGGTTCAAAGGATTCTCCTGCCTCAGCCTCCTAAGTAGCTGGGATTACAGGTGTGCGCCAACAAGCCCAGCTATTTTTTTTTTTTTTTTTTGTATTTTTAATAGAGATGGGGTTTCACCATGTTGGCCAGGCTGGTCTCAAACTCCTGACCTCGTGATCCGCCCACCTCAGCCTCCCAAAGTGCTGGGATTACAGGCTTGAGCCACTGCACCCTGCCTTCTCAGACTTTGATTCAAATACTAGCTCTTCTACTTACCCCCTGTGCAGGCTTGGGTGAATTGTGATTACTCAGCTTCTTGGAGCTTGGTTGTACTTGTCTCAGAGAGTGATGGTGAAGATGGCCTGCCCTCGGTGGAATACTTAGCACAGCCCACTGCAGGGGCTCAGCCAGTGCTGCCTCTTCTCCCGCTTTTTCCTGCCTGCCTTTGGTTCTGACTTTCTTTCTAAGGTATTGTGTTGCTTTTTAAAGCTAAGCTAGCATGTTGTATCAATGCCTTTAGGAAACAGCTTCCCTTTGCTCCTAGGCCCCTTCCAAAGTGATAACAAATACTTCGAGAGCCATGCTTTTTCAGGGGTTTCTGAACCATTTCTCCTTTGACTGATTTCCCTCGTGGACAGCAGCATCCGTTACAAAATGCCAGCCCAAGTTCAAGCCTTGAACTGCCTTATTCTACATGTTGGAATATAGGAAATGTTTGCTGAGTGAATGAATGAATGAATGATTGAGTCAATGCCAGGATCTTTGGTCAGATATTCACAGTCCATCTTAATCTTGCTTTCTCTCCAGCCTTTCCTTCCTTTACACCTTTCACCTCACCCTTCCCTGAAGCAAATCGGCCACTTTCTCCATTCATCTGTTCCCAAGGCTTTGGTTATTTCATTCCCTCCCCAACCACATGCTTCATTTCTTCAGGACCTAGTTCTGCTGAATTCTCAAGCACTTTCCCTGTGCCTCTCCTGGGGTGCTGTGTACTTTCTCTCTGGTGCCATCACTCAGCCCCTGTCCTTTCTTCTTTGATGACTCCCTGTGGTGGATTCCTATTTGTTCCATCTCTGTGCTGTTCCCAGTGTCTAGTACAAGACTTTGCATGCAGTAGGCATGTAGGCATTTGAAGCATGAATGGATGGACCATCAAGAAGACCCATTGCTCACCATGCCAACCCAGCACTCTCGGGTTACAGCAGAAGTTCCAGTGCCACCAACTCCAGCTCCTGGGACAAACAGCTCTGAGCAGAGCTTCACAATCACCTTTGGTCCATGATATGGTTTGGCTTTGTCCCCACCCAAAATCTCATCTTGAATTGTAATCTGAATTGTAATTCCCATGTGTTGGGGAAGAGACCTTGTGGGAGGTAATTAGATCATGGGAGTGGTTCCCCCATGCTGTTCTTATAATAGTGAGTGAATTCTCACAAGATCTGATGGTTGTTTAAGGGGCTTTTCCTCACTTTGCTATACACTTCTCTCTCCTGCTGCCATGTAAAGAAGGATGTGCTTGCTTCCCCTTCCATCATGACTGTAAGTTTCCTGAGGCCTCCCCAGCCACGCGAAACCAACTGAACCTCTTTCCTTCATAAATTACCCAGTCTTAGGCAGTTCTTTATAGCATGAGAACAGACTAATACAGTCCATGACATGGTTCATGAAGGGGACACTAACAATCCTAAATCTCTGGGGGATTCCCGTTTTAACTTTGTGTCTCAACTCTCATGGCCAATGAGGTCCAGCTCCAGCAGATAAGGCATTTTTCACCAACAAGACATCTTGAGTCTTTGGGGCTTAGCTGGTTCATTCTCCAGTTGGAAAGCCCAGACTCAGAGAGGGGAAGTAACTGGCCCATGGTCACACATTGGCAAAGTGAGAACCAGAACTAACACCTTAGGATGTCCTATTTACAGCTTTGTTCCAAGTACCAGGGGAAATACAAGCTGGCCGACTTTTGACACCTCATCTGAGCAGAGTCAAATCAAGGTTTACTCAGCATGCTTAGTGCATCCAAAGACAAACGACCCGGATGCATATGTGCATGTATGGGTGAAACAAAGGGCCAGTTAAGCGTGTATCCTACAACAGTTTTGCTTTACCTTGTTAAACACACACACACACACACACACACACACACACACACACACATTTACATTTCTCTTATAGGAACAAGACATATTTATTGTAAAAAAAAAAAAAGAACGTATTAAAAAGCATAGAGAAAAAAATTAAAATCATGTGATTTCCTACCACCCAGAATTAATAACCTACGTTTTTTAATTGACAGATAAAAATCGTACACACTTACCATATACAAGATGTTGTTTTGAAATATGCATACATTGTGGAATGGCTAAATTGAGGTAATTAACATCTGCATTATCTCACATACTTATCTTTTAGTGGTGAGGACACTTAATATAAACTCTAGTAGGAATTTTCAAGAATACAACACATTGTTGTTAACTGTAGTCACCATGCTGTGTAATATATCTATTGAATTTACTCCTAGCTAACTGAAATAGTTTATCCTCTGACCAACATCTCCCCAACTGCCCACCCAGCCCAGCCCCTGGTAACCACTGTTCTACTCTCTACTTCTATGAGTTCAAATTTTTTAGATTCCACATACAAGTGAGATCATATGGTATTTGTCTCTTTCCCTGAGTTATTTCACGTAACATAAGATCCTCCAGATTTACCCATGGTGTCATAAATTGTAAGTTTTTTTTAAAGCTGAACAGTATCCATTGTGTACATATACTGCATTTTCTTTCATTGATGGACACTTAGGTTGATTCCATATCTTGGCTACTATGAACAATGCTGCAGTGAACACGGGAGTGTAGACATACTGATTTCATTTCCTTTGTCTATATATCCTGTGGTGGAATTGCTGGAATTTTTAATATATTTCTTTCCAGGCCTTTTTCTATACAAGTGGGAACTCCTTTAAGTGTTGGGGTGGTATTTTGTGTACAGTTTACCATCTTCCGTTTTCCATTTAGATCTTAAGGCATCCTAGGATCCTATTTAGATCCTAGGGCATGAGCGTTTCCCCATATTATTGTAATATTCTCAAAAACTCCATTTAATGGCTGCTTAATAGTTCATTGTGTGCTATGGTTTAACCACTACTTTAGTGTTGGATATTTATAAACAGTACAGTGAAGAACATTCTTGAACAAGTCTTTACTCACATTTCAGATAATTTCTTTAGGACAAATTCCTAGAAGTGGAGGGTGGGAACATTTTTAAGGCTCTCAACACTTGCTGCCAATAGCTTTCCAGAAACATGGATGAATTACACCCCTGCCAGCTGCATTAGAGAGGAGCCTTTTGATTCTGCAGTTGCAGCAAGACCTCAGACTGGGGGAGGGGCACTCTTCCACCCAGAGCCTCTGGGCAGTCCTGACAATGGACCCCTTGTCCTGCCCACCCCCATCTCTTCCTCCTGCATGCCCCTCCATCCCTGGCTCCAGGCTGGGCTGTCTGCAAGGCCTGTGTTCAATCCGGTCCTGCCTTCTTGGCACTCCAGGCTGCCTCCAAGAGCTGGGTTGGTAGAGCTGAGGGATGAGAGATTTACCCGTTCTGGAGGGTCACCACCCTTCCAGCTTTGGGGAGGCCCCCAGGGAAAGTGAGGGAGAAGATGTATGAAGATTGCTGAATTATGTGCCTCTTTCGGAGAACCCCACCCAGTCTCCAGGGCAGTAACTTGCCCATTTAAAAGGGGAAAGCAGAGGCCACACTCAGTGACAATGGCTGTAAGGAACACTGGCCAGCATGTGGATGACCTCTGTTTCCTTACAGGCTCTGAAGCCCCTCCATGAATCCCCGGAAGAAGGTGGACCTGAAACTCATAATCGTCGGAGCCATTGGGTAAGCCAAGCTCAGCTCTGGGAGTTGGGAAGCAGCCCCTCACCCAAGGACAGTGAGACTCCCGGTGTGTTCCCATCTCCCATAGGTCCCTTTCTGATTCAGGGTGACACCAGCAACGGTATCCCACCCTCCAAAAAGCTTAGTTGGGAGAAAGAAGCTGTGTGTAAACAGATGGTTTCTAGTCCTAGATCTGCAGTGACTCTGCAGTAACCAGCTGTGTGAATTAGGCAAGCCATTTAGCATCTATCTGTCCTCCCACGTCCTACACACACAGAAAAAACCTGACCATCACTGTAAGATATTCCACTGTCTCCAGACTACTCTGCTCACTCTGCTTGGCTTCTACTTCTGGAAACCATTTCCTACTCCCTTGCTATTCAAAGTGTGGTCCATGGACCACAGAAATTTGAAATTCAGAATCTCAGGGAGAGACAGTGGCAAGAGGGGCCTGGGGAGATTCTGAGAATGGTATGGAAGCATGTGCACGTGTGTTTGCATGTGTGTGTTCACATGTGTCTGGAATTTTCCTCAGTGTGGGAAAGACCTCCCTCCTTCACCAATATGTGCACAAGACGTTTTATGAAGAATACCAGACCACGCTGGGGGCCAGCATTCTCTCCAAGATTATCATATTGGGTGACACAACTTTGAAGCTACAGGTGAGCAGCCTTCCTTTTCCCTCTTCAAAGTACATACACTGAAAATCCGCCCCACACCCCAACAGCCACTCATGTAGGAATGTGCACCAGAGCTGGAAAGGTCTAGAGCAGAAATGGGCAAACTTCAGCTCATGGACCAAATCTGGTCCACCTCCTATTTTTGTAAATAAGACTGCACTGGGGCACAACCATACCCATTGGTTAACTTATCATGTTATGCACTACAATGGCAGAGTTGAGTAATAATTGGCATACAGAGACAGAATGACCTGCAAAGCCTAAAATATTTACTATCTGCTCCTTATAGAAAAAAAAGCTGATGCCTGATCTAGAAGGAAGGGCATTAATCCAGGAGTTGAGAGTCCCCATGCCTAGTCTCAGGTTCTCTGGAAAACTTGGCAGGTGATCTTAGGCAAGACATTCCCAAGGTCCAAGTTTCCAAATCTGTCAGATGGGAATAACAATTCCCACCTTGATGACCCAGAGGAAAAATGAGAGGTCGGATGTGAAATTACTCTCAGGATGTTAAATGTTACCGCAGAGGTGTTGGAGTGTATGTGTGTGGGAGGGTCAAGATGCCTCGGTGTGAAAGAACCATATGCACCTGTACCAGGGCTTGCTGCTCCCTACCCAGCACAAGAAGCCTTGACATGATGTAACCCAGCTGGGCCACCTTCCAGCCACTCATCACAGTCCCATGGGGCGGCTGCTTTCCCCTCCAGATATGGGACACGGGCGGTCAGGAGCGGTTCCGCTCCATGGTGTCCACGTTCTACAAAGGCTCTGATGGCTGCATCCTAGCTTTTGATGTCACCGACCTGGAGTCTTTTGAAGCCCTGGATATCTGGCGGGGTGACGTCCTGGCCAAGATTGTCCCCATGGAGCAGTCCTATCCCATGGTGTTGTTGGGGAACAAGATTGATCTGGCAGACCGGAAGGTACTGTTCATTCATTTATTCATTCAACAAATATTATATGAGCATCCACTATGTGCCCAGCACAGTGTTAGGTCCCACACATACAGAGCTGAATCAGGCATAGTCCTTACTTCAGGAATTTCACAGTCTAGTAGTGGATACAGACACTTTAAAAGATAATTATAAAATAAAATGATAATTACGATACCATATGGTAAATGAAATAATAGAGATATACCTTGGGCATTAAGGAGCCATAATAAAGGGGCATCTACCCAAGCCTAGAATATAGGACAGGCTTCCTAGAAGAGTTGCGTTCTGGGCTGAATAAACAGCATGATATAAACTGAGAGCTAAAGGCAATTAAGGCATCAGATGTAGGCAGGAGGCAGGTCTCAGTGGAATTTGAATTAATCTGTAGCACAGGGTTTCTGCCTAGGTCAAGTTGGAGGTCTGCAGTTATAAATTCTTGGGTATACAAGTTTTCTGGGGAAGTAATAATTTTTTTATTAGCTGAACCATATTCCAGACCATCGGGTTAACCGCTTGACAGCTGGTCTGCCCTGTGACTACAGTGACCCCACTTGTGTTTACCATTACAGGGCACTGAGAAGACAGCACTTTTAATCCTTGCCTACTAATGAGGAAAGAATATGGCAGACTGAATTTGTAAAAGATGCTCTTGGGCCAAAAGTCCAGATGCCACCAAAAAGAGCTGTTTAAACCAAGTTTCTCTTTTTAGTGTTTCAAATAGAGAAAAGTAATGGGGAACTGGATCATCTTGTCTGAACTGCATTTTCACAATGGTTCAAATTGAGAAAAGCAATGGAAATGAGGCATCATTTGGCGTGATGAAGTGTGTTTATGCATGGAGAAAGGGAGGGAGGGATGGTGCTTCCAACTGAGCTACCATCTACAGAAGAGAGAGCCTCTGGTTCATAGAGAAAGAAACATTTTTTGTTTGGACATGCTGAGTTTGAGGAGCTTGTACAACTAGTTGGAAATGGCCAGCAGGCTTTGGAATGCATAAGAATGAAATTTCAAAGGAGAAGTATGTGCTGGAAATAGAGATCTAGGAGTCATCTGTTCCGTGGTCACTTCAGGTTGTAAACTCCATGTCAATTCTCTAATTACAAATATCCAGCCTCAGATAATAAGCAAGGTCTTAAGTTCATTCAAAGGCAAGGTGTCTCCATTTTTCCCCCACTGGGATCAGCTGTGGGTGAGAACCTTGTGGTCTAAGAGAGGGAATAGGTCCTTGGAATCTCACCGCCAAGCTTAATGTCCATCCACACTTCCTCCTCTTGTCTGGGGTAGTAATTCCAGTTTCAGACCCTGCCAGGAGTAAAGCAGGAAGAGGGAGAAGAGGTCAGGAGAGCAGGGCAATTCTAATTTGACTGGTACTATCATAAGACAGTCTTGGCTGGGCGCGGTGGCTCATGCCGGTGATCCCAACACTTTGGGAGGCCAAGGCAGGCGAATCATGAGGTCTGGAGTTTAATATCAGACTTGCCAACATGGTGAAACCCCGACTCTACTAAAAATACAAAAGATTAGCTGGGCATGGTGGTGGGTGCCTGTAATCCCAGCTACTTGGGAAGCTGAGGCAGGAGAATCGCTTGAACCAGGGAGGCGGAGGTTGCAGTGAGCCGAGATCGTACCACTGCACTCCATCCTGGGCAACAATGTGAGACTTTGTCTCAAAAAAAAAAAAAAAAAAAAAAGACAGTCTCGCACTCTCTGGCCTGACAGGTGTTGCAAGCTCTTTCTTCTGTGGGTCACTCGTGTGGGTCCTTTGGAAGTCTCCACTGGGAACATTTCACTGTACCTCCCATGACAAGGGTCTTGCATTCTCCTCCCCAACCCCTAGCTTTCAGCATCCCCACCCCATGGGGGTCACCTTTTCCTCCAAGCAGTTTCTAAGTGGGATTTAGCCAGCCCCAGCCTGTTGTGCACTCTCTTTCTCTCCCTTGCTCTCTCTCTCTCTTTGTTGAATCCACATGTCCTTCACAAGGTACACACATGCGTTCTGGCTCCACTGGGGGACAAGGGTAAGCTGGTGCTCGGTGCAGCCTCTTCTCTCTCTGCCCTGTTGCCTGTTGCCTCAGATACCTCAGGTATGTGTCAGACACCAGTCCACCATGTCCACCAAACTCCAGGGGTTGTACATTAACGACTCTCCTCAACACCATCTTTCAGCTAGAGGTGAGTCCTTACCTGTTCCTCCTCTTGGGAGAAGCAGGGGTAGTTGTACCCACAATACAACTCTCTCCAAGGAAATCCCTCCTAATCCTCATTTTCAAGCCTTTTATATCCATGCTGTGGGATTTCAAGTCATCCAAGGGAGTCTTGGTCATGAGCCTTTGGGGATATGTACCCAGGGTGGACTGTCTCCACTTGCTTTATCTCTGACATCTGTCCAGTTGTTGTGCCTCTGCCAAAACTTTCATTTTAACTTCCATCTTGTTTCTTGTCTGTAGGGTCGGGGGAGGGAAACTGGGGAAGTACAAGACCAAGAGTCAGTGAAATAAGAGGTGCCATCTTCTGTTGAAAGGGAGGAAACCAATACGAGGCTTAAGAACCATGAGGAAGCTTTGCCAGTTACTCTTGGAAGAAGTGGGAGGAGGAGCCACTTGGGGACAAGGACAAGATCTGATGGGTGACACCAAGGACTCCACCGAAGGAGGAGACCATGAGTTTGAGGTGGGGTCTGTGTAGGGTACAAGCCAGGAGCAAGGAACTTTGGACTAGGGCTTTTCCAACCAAGAGAAGAGGAAGGACAGAGCTGTGAGGGCACCAAGAAACCATGAAGGAAAGAAGAGGGACCAGGGAAGGCGGAAGGGCCAGGGCTGGGGTGGCAGAGGCTGGGGAGCAGGGCAGCAGGAGGGAGGGCCTGAGGGGGTTGAGGGAAAGGAGATCAGGGCACAGGAGACCAGGTTTCTTCTTTTACAGAGGTCCTGAGAGGAAGAGGCTGACATGGAGAGAATGTGGGCAGCAAAGGATTTCTGAGGCTACCATGAGAGGTGGCCGTTGTGTGTTGAGGGGTTAGGAAGCCTCACTAGATGGCAAGTGTTTAGTGAATGAGGGGCATCTGGCAAGGTGAGGAAGGCAGGTGTTGACTTGCGGGAGTAGAGGGGGTCCAATCCAAGCCTCAGGGTTGGGTGAGCTTTGGTGCCCAGAGAGAGGAAGAACAAAGGTTTGAAAGAGGCAGTGAGGCACCAGGCAAGCCAGCCCCCTCTCTCGGATCTGTGATGAGTAAAGTCTGCAAATAGCCCCAGTGCGGAAGGCAAGAGGGGGCGCTGGGGAAGCATGACTCTAGGAAAAACCAGGGTTCAGCCAGACAGGGAGGTCCCTGGAGAGGTGGAGGAGGGGTGAGGAGAGGATGGAGGAGAGGGGAGCCTGTCTCCCAACAAGGTAGGCCCAGGGATGGGGTTTGTAGGGGAGGTGGACTAGGATAGGGGAGGGGAGGAGGCACTGAGTGATAGTGAAATCAGAACAGGGACGTGGAGAGGAGGAGATGGGTGGGAGAGAGCAGAAGGACTTTAATTCTGAGACCTGGGATTATAAAGCCCCAAGAGGGGAGGCTGGGAAGTGCCAGCCTTCAAATGTCTTTACTCTGCACAAACCTAGCAAGGGCTCTGCCTTCCCCTGGCCAGGTGTTGACATGGAGAAGGAGCCAAGAGGTACGTTCTTGTGGGGCGCCTTCTTCTCGGAGCCCGTCCCGCAGATGCGGGCTCACACCCGCCCACCTGGTCCATATGCCTCCGTTACCTCCTCTGCGGGGTGGAAACCAGAACACAGACTTCCTGAGACTGAGTAATAATAGGAAGGATGTGATTTCCATAATGGAAATGATGGAACGAGGAAATGATCCTCCTTATTATTATCTCCAAGGGACAGCTGGGAAAATACAGCAGCTTCTCCTATCTAATAAGAAGAAAATTAGTATTTAAAATGTACTGCAGCTTGGTCCAGCGGCTCACGCCTGCAATCCCAACACTTTGGAGGACCAAAGTTGGGGGACAGCTTGAGCCCAGAGTTCGGAACCATCCTGGGCAACATGTCGAGACCCCATCTCCACAAAAAAAAAAAATTTTTTTTTTTAATTAACCGAGTGTGGTGGCACACCTGTATTCTGAGCTACTCGGGAGGCTGAGCTGGGAGGATCTCTTGAACACGGGAGGAAGAGGCTGCAGTGAGCTAAGATCACACCACTGCACTCCAGCCTGGGCGACAGAGCAAGACACTGTCAAAAACAAAACAAAACAAAACAAAAAACCGCACACACACACACATACATCATATATACACACATATACATACATATATATATACACACACACATTTATAATATATATATAGCCAGTTTAGGAAGGTGAGAAAGTTCTGAAGATGAATAGTGGGGAATGTACAGTGTGAATACAATATGAATGTACTGAATACCCATGAACTGTATGCTTAAAAATGGTTACAATGAGTCAGGTACATTTTATCTGTAATCCCAGCACTATGGGAGGCTGAGGTGGGAGAATCGCTTGAGGTCAGGAGTTCAAGACCAACCTGGGCAGCATAGCAAGACCCCCCCATCTCTCCAAAAACAAAACAAAACAAAACAAAAATTCAAAAAAAAAAAAGTATTTCATTTAAAAATAGTAAATTTTATTAGGTATATTTACCACAATAAAAACAGGCATATATGGCCAGAATAATTTTAAAGAAATTACTGATTTAGCTTAAAAAAAATCCCTGCTCCTTCTACAGAAGGTAATAGGGAAAAAAATAGTTTGTTAGAAAGAACAGCTTTGCTGGCATCTGTGCTACCAGGAGTTTATTCACTGGGGCACGAATTATTTGCTGTGTGCTCAGGTGGGTAATTTCTGATTTACCAGTGATTCCATAGACTTAAGATCATGTTTTCTAAAAATATCCTTTGTTATTTTTAGTGATGGCTTAATGGTTTAGTAATTAGTATTTGACATGCTAATTTTAGCACTTGTATAATCGATTATTTTAAATGCACATGAGATGGAAAAGCATCATAAATAAAATGATGCCAGCTGGACTAATTTTGTCAAATGTTTGCCTTCCAATGAACAAGCAAAATTGTAACCAGAAAAGTGAAATGTCAATAGTATATTGTTGACCAAAAGTAACATTAATGCAAGCAATACTTGCAGAATTGTCATACTTCCCAAGTCCCCAGTTATCACACCCTGAGCTTATTTTCAGAGTCAGAGCCTAAATTATAAATAACTTTCATTTTATAAATAAAAGATGAGACAATTTTTAAAATCATGAAACTGTCTCTGGGATTGGAAGAGAAAAGTGAAAAATACTGTCTGGGTAGCTTTCTTTCCAGGCCAGCTTTCTGAGGTTGGGGTGGGGAGGAGGGGGAGATATAAAAAGAATGTTAATTTGCAACATAATCACAATGATATTTCGGAGTCTGTATGCAATCATACAAAACCAAACAGAGAGCAGGGAGAAATGAGATTAAAAGTCTGTCATAACCGGGCACTTGGGTAGATCTGGTCATGGTAAGTCAGAGGAAAGGGTCAGCTGAGATCAGCTGGGACTTTTTATCCCAGTAAGACAGACATTCCCAGGACCTGCAGGAGCCACAGAGACAATTAAACAGGGGCAGTGTTTGATCTGCCTCGGCCTGCACTGTGTTCTGAGAGGGATGGAATGGTCCTTTCTCCATGAGAAAGACCTTGGCTCTCCTAAATACATTGAAATGGTGATTATAAAGTACCAGGCTCAGCAAATGCTCAATATGTGCTCGTTTCCCCTTCCCCAAATAATCAGACATCAAACTCGGTGTACCAATTGTCTTTGGAAGGAACCCAGAGGGCTTCCAGAGCATTTCCAGGCCAACATCACAAGTTGAACGCCGTTAGCACTTGAGTGGAGATGTAGTCATTCAGCCTGTGCCTAGTGGCTCGTGTGTGCCAGGCCAAGAGCTGAGCTCCTGACCCTGAGCTCCCAGAGGAAGACAGAAAAGGAGAGGCATGGTTCTTATGCAGCGCCCTGTAGAGGGCGACTCAGACTTCAGGGGGAGCACTGAGCTGGGGCTGCATCCAAGCTCTGCCTTCTCTCAGCTGTGTGATCTGGGGCAAGTTGCTGAACCTCTCTGAGCCTCAGTGTTTTTGTCTATAAAGTGGAACTGACAATGCCCATCTCACAGGGTTATGGAGAGGATGAGATGAGTTCATATGTGATAAAGTGACGTTTAACACAGTGCCTTGGCCCATAGTAGGAGCTTATTAATTGTTCCTAGGACCCTACCCTGGGGAAGCAGGGTCAGCCAAGACCCGAGTCTCTGCCCAGCAACAGGTCTCCTGAGTGTGAGCCTCCTTAGCTGGGCTGGAGAAGAAAGTCCTCCATTCCAGCCCTTCCTGGTTGGTGTCTCTCATGTGCAGCTCTCTTTGAAGGGACTGACAAAGGAGGCAATGGTGGAAGAAGTTCTTAGTTTAGGCTTAGGAAGGCAGCAAAATGCAGTGGGCTGTAATTCCACCAGGCCTGTGTTCAAATCCTGCTCAACCTCACAAACTCTGGGCAAGTTTTTTTTTTCTCCAGGCCTCCGTTTTTTCATCTGTGAAATGGAGCTAACAGTTCCCACCTCCTACATTTATATGTAAAGTTATAGACACTTGGGAGGTTCTCAATAAATGGGAGTGGTGGTGGGCCTGGTGGGGATGGTGAGGATGTGATGGTGGCAATGGTGGTGATGGCGATGATGATAATACAGGAACCATGCTTATTTCTTCCCCTCATTCAGGTACCCCAGGAAGTAGCTCAAGGCTGGTGTAGAGAGAAAGATATTCCTTACTTTGAAGTCAGTGCCAAGAATGATATCAACGTGGTGCAAGCCTTTGAGATGCTGGCCAGTCGGGCTCTGTCGAGGGTGAGTGGCTGTGGTGGCAAGACCTGCTAAGACCGCCCCCTGGATTGGGGAGGGTCTCAGGAGCTTCCAGAGAAGAACATCTGGGGTACGGGCAGGGATGTGGGTGGGACGGGATTGCTCATCGTCTCAGTTAATTAGCTATGGAATGGGTTCAACAGCACTCCAGTTCTGGAACCGCAGAATGCCAGAGGTAGAAAGCTACCTTAGAGGGTGCAGTCAGCGGTCTGTCAGTCCAGCTAACTAACCAAATCCCTTGTGGAGTATCTAAAAACTCCAGTCCTGTACCTCAGCCGTGGAGATCCTAACTGAGGAAGGGTTTGAGAAGTGATGGTCTAGTCCAACCTTCATTGGCAGGAGGTGCCAGGCATTCACCCAAGTGAAATATCAAACCTGCAGGAGTTACTGACATCTTCCAATCAAAAAGATTAATAGACGTAGACCCCTAGGTATGAAGGTTCGTCAAGAATGTGTTGAGTGTGTGGCAGGCGCTGTACAGGCCCCGGGACCCTCTGTCTGAAGAGGCAGGCAGATAGGCCCCTAAGTGATTGTAATACAATGTGGCATGGTGGGACAGGACTTGGGGTAGGGCCTAGAGGAGGGGCACGCAGACAGCCCATGCCGCAGGGCAGGGGAGGGGGTGAGGAGGAGGGAAAGTGAAGAAGGGATTGGGAGAAGGGAGCAGTTTAGGTTGATGGCCAGGTTTCCAGCTTGGCAAATGAAGGGACAATGGATTAGTGATTCCATGAGCCAAGCAAGACAGGGAACAAAGGAGAAAGCAGGGGCTTCATGAGAGAAACGAGTAATGACGTCCATGTGAGCACATTGCATTCAAGGTTCCTTGAGACACCAGGTGAAAACGTCTGAATTCGGCAAGGAGGTGGGGAAGACCATGGAAGGCTGCCTGGAAGCAGTGGCATGGTTTTAACGTCAGTCTGGTGTGGAGTTTGGAAGCCCTGGGATTGGCAGGGGGAGGGACTCGGCTTGTGTCATCGTTCTGCCACATCTCATCAACATGGGCTTCTTAGGAGAGGGGAAAGCATCATCGCAGCAATGGTTCTGAATTGAGGAAATGGGCAAATAAGGGTAGGGGACTGGAGGCTTCCCCTATGTGGAAGCATCCACCGCCCCCATGGGCTACCCTCTGCAGCTGCGCTGGAAAGAAGCGCTCCAGGCCCCAGTGAGGGGTTGTCCCAGACAGAGAGAGGCAGCAGCTACCTCTAGCGGCTGCTCAGGGAGAAGCTCCCAGCTAGGCATCCTCAGGCTTCAGAGCCCTGATCTTAGGGTTCCCCTGACCCTCACTGGCTCTTCTGCTTCCCCTCCAGCCCTCACTGTCTCGGGAAAGGGAAAGCAGCGAGGTGTCCATCTCTTAGTGCTTGGTCAAGAAGTGGGCGGTGTAGTCTGCTCCCGAAGCACAGGCGTGCCTGCTCTTGCCGTCCTCCTGGAGTGCTGAGGAATGCTGTTTGCCCTTAGTGGTGATATTGATCAATAATCCTCCACAAGCACAGTGTGCAGCGACTGCCAAATGCTTAGTCACCAGGAAGCGTCCATCAGCCCACAGCCCGTGTCTGTGCATGGTTAACACCTGTGCTATCTGAGGAAGGAGTATCCTTTCTTCTTCAAATGATGTCCTTCCTACTGTATTGTGGGTAAATTAGGACCTTCTGACTCTGTCGCTGTTATGACATGGTGCTGTTTAGTAGACAGTGGCTTGTCTGCTTGTTGCTTTTTTTAAACACCCTTTCTTGGCAAAAGACTAAATGGGTAGCAATCCATGTCAGTCCCCCATGTTTATGGGGCATGTGCACTGATCAGAAGTCTGAAAGTCACAGGTGTGGTACCTGCGGTCAGACTGGCCTGGATTTGAATCCTGCCCTGGTTCTTTCAAGTGGACCCCTTGGCAAGACATATGACTATTCTGCGCTTCCATTTCCTCTCCATAAAACGAAAATAATTTGAGTCCATAAATATCCATTGAGTTGTCAGGCTAGACCTGGAGATACAGCCCTCAGTGCACTTGAGGTCAGTAGAGTGAGATATCCATAAGTGACTGTCCCGGAGTGACGTGAGTGCTGTGGGGTGTGGGATTAAGGTGAGAAGGTGACTCCCAGGCAGCTGGTGGCGAGGATGAGTGAGGATGCCTGCTCGGAGAAGTGACATGTCAGAAGGTTTGGAAGGCAATTCACAGTTTGCAGGTGGAGATGGTAGGCCATGGTGGGTGTAAGCAGGAGGGGAAGAAGGGCAGAGAGAAGGCCAAGGCCAGAGACCCAGGCATGAGTTCATGGGGCTTACAGGAGACACCTACTGTAGGTCTCGTTGGCAAGAAGAAGAAACCTGGCGTGGAGGAATGTCAGAGCATGGGGACGTAGTTCGTGATGAAGCCAGCAAGGCCACCAAGGCCTGGTGAAGCCCAGCCAGGAGTTCAGACGCCATACCACAGGCCCACGCCTTCCACATGGCACTGCTAGGCCACCCAGGGTACTCAGGAGCTCACCCAGGACCTTGAAACCCAACAGGGCACGACTTTCTGCAGTGTCTTTTTTGCTTAAAAACTTGAAGGAGAAATATTTTCACATAAAAACAAACACACTTAACTGGACATAGAATGTAAAATTCACATCGATTCTTAAGATGAAACAGAAGTTTACAAATACAGATTTTGAAGTCAAAGAAAAGTTTTCAAAGGCATTTCCTATAAGGAACTTCCCTTCCTTCCCAGGGAGATTGTGGGTTCATTTGCTCCAGCCCAGGGTGTTTTGAGAGGAGGATGTGGAAGGTGCTTCTACAATAAGGAGTGAGCCCCCAACAGGGGTGGGGCTCTGAAGTTGGAACGATCTGGCTTTATACTCAGCTCTACGTCTCACTGTGTGTCCCTGAGCAAGTCATGCAGCCTCCCTAAGCCACCACTTCCCTAACTTTAAAGTACAAATAATAATATCTTCCCCATGAGGTTATTGTGAGGGTTAAATAAAATACTATTGTAGTGCAGAGAGGGCATTACGTGCTGTTTTAAAATGGAGCTGTGTCATAGGGTTTTCAGCAGGGCAGCTTCGTGCTGCTGAAAGGATGGGCTCCATGGGTGGTGATGAAGAGGCTACTGCAATAGTCCAGGCGTGAGAGGATAGAGCTGGCAAGGTGAGGGTGAATTAAAGAGACTTTGGAGGTAGAAACTTCAGGAGCTGATGATGATCAGATGCAGGGAGAAAGGAACAGGAGCAGTTTAGGCTGATGACCAGGTTTCTAGCTTGGCAAATGAAGGGACAATGGATTAGTGATTCCTTGAGCCAAACAAGACAGGGAACAAAGGAGAAAGCAGGGGCTTCATGAGAGAAAGGGGTAATGACGTCCACATGAGCACATTGAATTCAAGGTTCCTCGAGACACCCGGTGGAAACATCTGAGTTCTGCAAGTGAGCCTTGTAGTAAAAAGAGCAATATGTGAGGCACCTGCTGAGTGCAGAGTAGGTGTTCAGTTAACATACTGAAAGAGACCAGAGTAGGTGTCCAATTAATATTCTGAAAGAAACCAGAGTAGGTGTTCCGTTAACATGCTGAAAGAAACCAGAGTAAGTGTTCAGTTAACATTCTGAAAGAAATCAGAGTAGGTGTTCAGTTAACATTCTGAAAGAGACCAGAGTAGGTGTTCAGTTAACATTCTGAAAGGAAAGAAGGTAGGTACATTACTTTAGTAACCAATTTAGCCACATTCAAGGTTTAGGGTATTTAGTTATTACAAAATATGACGAAGGATGCCCTAATAATTAAAGAAGAGATACCCACCAGCTTTGAAAGATGTGGGGTGGTGAGGTTTTGCTCCTAGAAAGTTAGCAATGCCAGCGGGGCATGGTGGCTCACACCTGTAATCCCAGCATTTTGGGATTACATCCGCCAAGGCAGATGGATTGTTTGAGCCCATGAGTTTGAGACCAGCCTGGTTGAAACCCCATCTCTACCAAAAATATAAAAAACTAGCCGGGCATGGTGGCACGTGCCTGTAGTCCCAGCTACTTGGGAGGCTGAGGTGGGAGGATCACCTGAGCCCGGGAAGTCAGGCCACTGTGAGCCGTGATTGTGCCACTGCACTCCAGCCTGGGCCATAGGAGTGAGACCCTGTCAAAGAAAGGAGGAAAGGGGAAGGGGAAGGGGAAGGGAGAGGGGAAGGGGGAGAGGAAGGGGAGGGGGAGGGGAAGGGAGGGAGGGGGAGGGGAGGGGGAGGAAAAGTTAGCAATACCATCCCTGCTGGGGCTTGTCAGGCCCAGCTCCAGTAGCACCGGTAGTACCGCCTAGAGGCCCAGTTCTGTTGGGGTTAATTGGAAAAAGACAGAATCACCACATCCAGTGGAGGGAAGCGGGCTGGCTGGTGGCTGCTCGGTGAATCACAGCAGCTTTACACGGTCCTCAGGATGCAGGACTTAAGGCAAGGCCACTGGGCCACTGTGGGGGACAGGGACAGACTCCCACAGTCACACCCCCACTGTAATGCTGCAAGCATTGGAATAGCATTTTATTACTTGCACAGTTAGATTCACAAGTTGTCAAGAGGCCTGGGGCCTGGAGAACAGAATGACATAGAAACCTAATTATGGCCTGGAAGTTTTGCAGAAAATCTGAGGAATAAGATGCTGCCATTGTCAGTGAAAATGATGTCATTAATGGGAGGGTGCAGATGTTATTAGGGCAACACTGGCATGAAAACCTCAGGCTCTGCCCATACAACAAATGAGGACGCCTCTCACACCTACCCCCGACGGCACTTGCTTTGCTGGCCCCAAGATCCTACCAGGGTGGGGTGAGGGATGGGGGATCCCCAAGAAACCAACTCTGTGACGAAGGACTGGACCCCAGGTTCAGCATCACGAGCTCTGTGCCATCGGGTTAAATTACTGCTCAGTCTGGGGATGGCAGGGAGTGATGAGGTGTCAAGGGATCTTCTTATGTATTTGGGGGGCCCAGCATCATCAAGGTGCAGGAGGCAGGGCTGGACACCGCCTCCTGAGGTCCAGGGTCACGAGCATTCACCAGCTGGGTGTCTGGCCTGAGCCTGGGAGCTGCCAGGGAGATAACATCAGAGAGGAGGAGGCAGCACCCCTGTCACTGGAGGTTGCCCCCCTGAGTAGGACACTTGAGATGGACTGCCAGGGACAGTTTTGTGTGACACACAGGAGGCTCCGCCCTTGCTCAGGTCCACGCCAATGCAGCACAAACCCCTTCCACACAGAGTGAATGCTCATCACTCACCCCGAGGACCACAGTACTGGCTGTGGGAGGAACATGAAGGAGATTGAGCTCTGTGACTAGCGGAGGCCACAGCAGCGTGAAGAGATGGGATTCCTTGAAGAAGAAACCCTTCAGCCTGAGGAACCCATCTGCTTAAAGAAGGGCCCCCTCCATATCACCCCAACCCCTGAACTGGGTCGGGGGCAGGCTCTTGGTGAGAAGTGGAGCCAGCTGGAAAGGCAGAAGCTTGACAGACTGAGAAGGGGCTTCCTTTGAACCCTTGTTGGGACAGGAGAGGCTGGAGAAGCAAAAGGGCCCAGGATTAACATTGAGTCCATTTTAGGGAGGGCTCCCTGGACGCAGCCAGCACAGAGGACCAACTGGGTTTTTCCAGGCACGAGTAGGGGAAGCTGGGAGATGGGCAGAATGAAAAGGAGGTTGGGGGTATTGGGAAATTTGCGGGAAGAGGTCTCCAGGAGAAATGAGGAGTGGCCATCACCTCTCTGCCTGAGCCCAAATGACAACTCAGCTGTCCCCTCTGGAGAATGGAAAATTATAGGACTTGGCTGGAGGTGAGGAGACTTGGACCGCTAATTCAGACACTGACCTGCTCTGGGCTCCTGGGAAGAGGCTGGAGGGGGAACACAGGGAAGAAGGAGGGTGGGGAACACCAGTGGCTTCCCTGTCTGGGCCTCAGTTTCCCACAAGTACAATAGGGAGGAAACAAGAGCCCAGGCTATGAGGCCCATTAAGAAATGAAGGGTGGGCGGTGCTCTCTGCACCTCAGGACATGAATGCTGGCCTCTCTTTCCTTCCCCAGTACCAGAGCATCTTAGAGAATCACCTCACAGAATCCATCAAACTCTCGCCAGACCAGTCAAGGAGCAGATGCTGCTGACCTCCGGACGCCTGCTCTAGACGCCCAGAAACAAAGCCTGCCCCAGGCCTGGTCATCCCAGGCTTGAGAACAGATAACCATCACCCTCCAGCCCCACTGCCTGCCCAAGCACAGCGCAGGGGACCTAGGCTCTGCGGCAGAGCCCTTGACCCGGTGCTGGGCCCAGAGTCAGAGGGCAGCCCCTGGCTCAGGCTGAGTCTAGTGACAGCGTCTGGGTGAAGCCGGAAATGTCACAGCCAAACCCTGGCCCTGCAGAAGTCACAGTTTCCACAGTGGCTGCACGTTTCCCCACCCGTCCACCCCTCAAACACTCCTGCTCCAGAACGCATATCTCCGCAGACCGGCCACTGACTGGAGTCTGGTTACATCCTCCTGTGGACAGACCTTCCTCACCCCCTCCCACCTCACACCCCTCAGCCACAAGCAAAGCTTTGGACAATGGCACAGCTCAGCCTCCCTCAACAAGCAGACGAAGGAGTAAAGCTCTGGACCCCACGGGCTGGGCCTGCCTCACCTCCTGGCAGAAGCTCGCGTGCCTGAGACCCCCTCTGCTCCCTCCAGGGTAGA